>NW_027362768.1:188377312-188977312 GCF_046119375.1 Phyllobates terribilis
GGGCTACAGATACTCACTGTGCCTGTATATAGAGCTACAGATACTCACTGTGCCTGTATATAGAGCTACAGATACTCACTGTGCTGTATATAGGGCTACAGATACTCACTGTGCTGTATATAGAGCTACAGATACTCACTGTGCTGTATATAGAGCTACAGATACTCACTGTCCTGTATATAGAGCTACAGATACTCACTGTGCCTGTATATAGGGCTACAGATACTCACTGTGCCTGTATATAGGGCTACAGATACTCACTGTGCTGTATATAGGGCTACAGATAATCACTGTGCCTGTATATAGGGCTACAGATACTCACTGTGCTGTATATAGAGCTACAGATACTCACTGTGCCTGTATATAGGGCTACAGATACTCACTGTGCCTGTATATAGGACTACAGATACTCACTGTGCCTGTATATAGGGCTACAGATACTCACTGTGCCTGTATATAGGGCTACAGATACTCACTGTGCTGTATATAGGACTACAGATACTCACTGTGCCTGTATATAGGGCTACAGATACTCACTGTGCCTGTATATAGGGCTACAGATACTCACTGTGCTGTATATAGGGCTACAGATACTCACTGTGCTGTATATAGGGCTACAGATACTCACTGTGCTGTATATAGAGCTACAGATACTCACTGTGCCTGTATATAGAGCTACAGATAGTCACTGTGCTGTATATAGAGCTACAGATACTCACTGTGCTGTATATAGAGCTACAGATACTCACTGTGCCTGTATATAGAGCTACAGATACTCACTGTGCCTGTATATAGAGCTACAGATACTCACTGTGCTGTATATAGAGCTACAGATACTCACTGTGCCTGTATATAGAGCTACAGATACTCACTGTGCCTGTATATAGAGCTACAGATACTCACTGTGCTGTATATAGGGCTACAGATACTCACTGTGCCTGTATATAGGACTACAGATACTCACTGTGCTGTATATAGAGCTACAGATACTCACTGTGCCTGTATATAGAGCTACAGATACTCACTGTGCCTGTATATAGGACTACAGATACTCACTGTGCCTGTATATAGAGCTACAGATACTCACTGTGCCTGTATATAGGGCTACAGATACTCACTGTGCTGTATATAGGGCTACAGATACTCACTGTGCTGTATATAGAGCTACAGATACTCACTGTGCTGTATATAGAGCTACAGATACTCACTGTGCCTGTATATAGGGCTACAGATACTCACTGTGCCTGTATATAGGGCTACAGATACTCACTGTGCCTGTATATAGGGCTACAGATACTCACTGTGCCTGTATATAGGGCTACAGATACTCACTGTGCTGTATATAGGACTACAGATACTCACTGTGCCTGTATATAGGACTACAGATACTCACTGTGCCTGTATATAGGGCTACAGATACTCACTGTGCTGTATATAGGGCTACAGATACTCACTGTGCTGTATATAGGACTACAGATACTCACTGTGCCTGTATATAGGGCTACAGATACTCACTGTGCTGTATATAGGACTACAGATACTCACTGTGCCTGTATATAGGACTACAGATACTCACTGTGCTGTATATAGAGCTACAGATACTCACTGTGCTGTATATAGAGCTACAGATACTCACTGTACCTGTATATAGGGCTACAGATACTCACTGTGCTGTATATAGAGCTACAGATACTCACTGTGCTGTATATAGAGCTACAGATACTCACTGTGCCTGTATATAGAGCTACAGATACTCACTGTGCTGTATATAGAGCTACAGATACTCACTGTGCTGTATATAGAGCTACAGACACTCACTGTGCTGTATATAGGACTACAGATACTCACTGTGCTGTATATAGGGCTACAGATACTCACTGTGCTGTATATAGAGCTACAGATACTCACTGTGCCTGTATATAGAGCTACAGATACTCACTGTGCTGTAAATAGAGCTACAGATACTCACTGTGCTGTATATAGAGCTACAGATACTCACTGTGCCTGTATATAGGGCTACAGATACTCACTGTGCCTGTATATAGAGCTACAGATACTCACTGTGCTGTATATAGAGCTACAGATAATCACTGTGCCTGTATATAGGGCTACAGATACTCACTGTGCCTGTATATAGAGCTACAGATACTCACTGTGCTGTATATAGAGCTACAGATACTCACTGTGCTGTATATAGGACTACAGATACTCACTGTGCCTGTATATAGAGCTACAGATACTCACTGTGCCTGTATATAGGACTACAGATACTCACTGTGCTGTATATAGAGCTACAGATACTCACTGTGCTGTATATAGGGCTACAGATACTCACTGTGCCTGTATATAGAGCTACAGATACTCACTGTGCCTGTATATAGGACTACAGATACTCACTGTGCTGTATATAGAGCTACAGATACTCACTGTGCTGTATATAGGGCTACAGATACTCACTGTGCTGTATATAGAGCTACAGATACTCACTGTGCTGTATATAGGGCTACAGATACTCACTGTGCCTGTATATAGGACTACAGATACTCACTGTGCCTGTATATAGGACTACAGATACTCACTGTGCCTGTATATAGGACTACAGATACTCACTGTGCCTGTATATAGGGCTACAGATACTCACTGTGCCTGTATATAGAGCTACAGATACTCACTGTACCTGTATATAGAGCTACAGATACTCACTGTGCCTGTATATAGGACTACAGATACTCACTGTGCTGTATATAGGGCTACAGATACTCACTGTGCTGTATATAGGGCTACAGATACTCACTGTGCCTGTATATAGAGCTACACATACTCACTGTGATGTATATAGGGCTACAGATACTCACTGTGCCTGTATATAGGGCTACAGATACTCACTGTGCTGTATATAGAGCTACAGATACTCACTGTGCTGTATATAGGGCTACAGATACTCACTGTGCCTGTATATAGGGCTACAGATACTCACTGTGCTGTATATAGAGCTACAGATACTCACTGTGCTGTATATAGGACTACAGATACTCACTGTGCCTGTATATAGAGCTACAGATACTCACTGTGCCTGTATATAGAGCTACAGATACTCACTGTGCCTGTATATAGAACTACAGATACTCACTGTGCCTGTATATAGGACTACAGATACTCACTGTGCCTGTATATAGAGCTACAGATACTCACTGTGCCTGTATATAGAGCTACAGATACTCACTGTGCTGTATATAGAGCTACAGATACTCACTGTGCTGTATATAGAGCTACAGATACTCACTGTGCCTGTATATAGAGCTACAGATACTCACTGTGCCTGTATATAGGGCTACAGATACTCACTGTGCCTGTATATAGAGCTACAGATACTCACTGTGCCTGTATATAGAGCTACAGATACTCACTGTGCTGTATATAGGACTACAGATACTCACTGTGCTGTATATAGAGCTACAGATACTCACTGTGCCTGTATATAGAGCTACAGAAACTCACTGTGCTGTATATAGAGCTACAGATACTCACTGTGCCTGTATATAGAGCTACAGATACTCACTGTGCCTGTATATAGGACTACAGATACTCACTGTGCTGTATATAGAGCTACAGATACTCACTGTGCTGTATATAGGGCTACAGATACTCACTGTGCTGTATATAGAGCTACAGATACTCACTGTGCTGTATATAGGGCTACAGATACTCACTGTGCCTGTATATAGGACTACAGATACTCACTGTGCCTGTATATAGGACTACAGATACTCACTGTGCTGTATATAGAGCTACAGATACTCACTGTGCTGTATATAGAGCTACAGATACTCACTGTGCTGTATATAGGACTACAGATACTCACTGTGCCTGTATATAGAGCTACAGATACTCACTGTGCCTGTATATAGAGCTACAGATACTCACTGTGCTGTATATAGAGCTACAGATACTCACTGTGCTGTATATAGGGCTACAGATACTCACTGTGCTGTAAATAGAGCTACAGATACTCACTGTGCTGTATATAGAGCTACAGATACTCACTGTGCTGTATATAGGACTACAGATACTCACTGTGCCTGTATATAGAGCTACAGATACTCACTGTGCTGTATATAGAGCTACAGATACTCACTGTGCCTGTATATAGGACTACAGATACTCACTGTGCTGTATATAGAGCTACAGATACTCACTGTGCCTGTATATAGAGCTACAGATACTCACTGTGCCTGTATATAGAGCTACAGATACTCACTGTGCCTGTATATAGAGCTACAGATACTCACTGTGCTGTATATAGGGCTACAGATACTCACTGTGCTGTAAATAGAGCTACAGATACTCACTGTGCTGTAAATAGAGCTACAGATACTCACTGTGCTGTATATAGAGCTACAGATACTCACTGTGCTGTATATAGAGCTACAGATACTCACTGTGCTGTATATAGGACTACAGATACTCACTGTGCCTGTATATAGAGCTACAGATACTCACTGTGCTGTAAATAGAGCTACAGATACTCACTGTGCTGTAAATAGAGCTACAGATACTCACTGTGCTGTATATAGAGCTACAGATACTCACTGTGCTGTATATAGGACTACAGATACTCACTGTGCCTGTATATAGAGCTACAGATACTCACTGTGCTGTATATAGAGCTACAGATACTCACTGTGCTGTATATAGGGCTACAGATACTCACTGTGCTGTATATAGAGCTACAGATACTCACTGTGCCTGTATATAGAGCTACAGATACTCACTGTGCTGTAAATAGAGCTACAGATACTCACTGTGCTGTATATAGAGCTACAGGTACTCACTGTGCCTGTATATAGGGCTACAGATACTCACTGTGCCTGTATATAGAGCTACAGATACTCACTGTGCTGTATATAGAGCTACAGATACTCACTGTGCTGTATATAGGACTACAGATACTCACTGTGCTGTATATAGAGCTACAGATACTCACTGTGCTGTATATAGGGCTACAGATACTCACTGTGCCTGTATATAGAGCTACAGATACTCACTGTGCCTGTATATAGAGCTACAGATACTCACTGTGCTGTATATAGAGCTACAGATACTCACTGTGCTGTATATAGGGCTACAGATACTCACTGTGCCTGTATATAGGACTACAGATACTCACTGTGCTGTATATAGAGCTACAGATACTCACTGTGCTGTATATAGGGCTACAGATACTCACTGTGCTGTATATAGAGCTACAGATACTCACTGTGCTGTATATAGGGCTACAGATACTCACTGTGCCTGTATATAGGACTACAGATACTCACTGTGCCTGTATATAGGACTACAGATACTCACTGTGCCTGTATATAGAGCTACAGATACTCACTGTGCCTGTATATAGGGCTACAGATACTCACTGTGCCTGTATATAGAGCTACAGATACTCACTGTGCCTGTATATAGAGCTACAGATACTCACTGTGCCTGTATATAGGACTACAGATACTCACTGTGCCTGTATATAGAGCTACAGATACTCACTGTGCCTGTATATAGAGCTACAGATACTCACTGTGCCTGTATATAGAGCTACAGATACTCACTGTGCTGTATATAGAGCTACAGATACTCACTGTGCCTGTATATAGGACTACAGATACTCACTGTGCTGTATATAGAGCTACAGATACTCACTGTGCTGTATATAGGGCTACAGATACTCACTGTGCTGTAAATAGAGCTACAGATACTCACTGTGCTGTATATAGGACTACAGATACTCACTGTGCCTGTATATAGAGCTACAGATACTCACTGTGCCTGTATATAGAGCTACAGATACTCACTGTGCTGTATATAGGACTACAGATACTCACTGTGCCTGTATATAGAGCTACAGATACTCACTGTGCCTGTATATAGAGCTACAGATACTCACTGTGCCTGTATATAGAGCTACAGATACTCACTGTGCTGTATATAGAGCTACAGATACTCACTGTGCCTGTATATAGGACTACAGATACTCACTGTGCTGTATATAGAGCTACAGATACTCACTGTGCTGTATATAGGGCTACAGATACTCACTGTGCTGTAAATAGAGCTACAGATACTCACTGTGCTGTATATAGGACTACAGATACTCACTGTGCCTGTATATAGAGCTACAGATACTCACTGTGCCTGTATATAGAGCTACAGATACTCACTGTGCTGTATATAGAGCTACAGATACTCACTGTGCTGTAAATAGAGCTACAGATACTCACTGTGCTGTATATAGAGCTACAGATACTCACTGTGCCTGTATATAGAGCTACAGATACTCACTGTGCCTGTATATAGAGCTACAGATACTCACTGTGCCTGTATATAGGGCTACAGATACTCACTGTGCTGTATATAGGGCTACAGATACTCACTGTGCCTGTATATAGGGCTACAGATACTCACTGTGCCTGTATATAGGGCTACAGATACTCACTGTGCTGTATATAGGGCTACAGATACTCACTGTGCTGTATATAGAGCTACAGATACTCACTGTGCTGTATATAGGGCTACAGATACTCACTGTGCCTGTATATAGAGCTACAGATACTCACTGTGCCTGTATATAGAGCTACAGATACTCACTGTGCTGTATATAGGGCTACAGATACTCACTGTGCTGTATATAGAGCTACAGATACTCACTGTGCTGTATATAGAGCTACAGATACTCACTGTGCCTGTATATAGAGCTACAGATACTCACTGTGCCTGTATATAGGGCTACAGATACTCACTGTGCCTGTATATAGGGCTACAGATACTCACTGTGCTGTATATAGGGCTACAGATAATCACTGTGCCTGTATATAGGGCTACAGATACTCACTGTGCTGTATATAGGGCTACAGATACTCACTGTGCCTGTATATAGGGCTACAGATACTCACTGTGCCTGTATATAGGACTACAGATACTCACTGTGCCTGTATATAGGGCTACAGATACTCACTGTGCCTGTATATAGGGCTACAGATACTCACTGTGCTGTATATAGGACTACAGATACTCACTGTGCCTGTATATAGGGCTACAGATACTCACTGTGCCTGTATATAGGGCTACAGATACTCACTGTGCTGTATATAGGGCTACAGATACTCACTGTGCTGTATATAGGGCTACAGATACTCACTGTGCCTGTATATAGAGCTACAGATACTCACTGTGCTGTATATAGAGCTACAGATACTCACTGTACTGTATATAGGACTACAGATACTCACTGTGCTGTATATAGAGCTACAGATAGTCACTGTGCTGTATATAGAGCTACAGATACTCACTGTGCTGTATATAGAGCTACAGATACTCACTGTGCCTGTATATAGAGCTACAGATACTCACTGTGCCTGTATATAGAGCTACAGATAGTCACTGTGCTGTATATAGAGCTACAGATACTCACTGTGCTGTATATAGGGCTACAGATACTCACTGTGCCTGTATATAGAGCTACAGATACTCACTGTGCTGTATATAGAGCTACAGATACTCACTGTGCCTGTATATAGAGCTACAGATACTCACTGTGCTGTATATAGGGCTACAGATACTCACTGTGCCTGTATATAGGACTACAGATACTCACTGTGCTGTATATAGAGCTACAGATACTCACTGTGCCTGTATATAGAGCTACAGATACTCACTGTGCCTGTATATAGGACTACAGATACTCACTGTGCCTGTATATAGAGCTACAGATACTCACTGTGCCTGTATATAGGGCTACAGATACTCACTGTGCTGTATATAGGACTACAGATACTCACTGTGCCTGTATATAGGACTACAGATACTCACTGTGCTGTATATAGAGCTACAGATACTCACTGTGCTGTATATAGAGCTACAGATACTCACTGTACCTGTATATAGGGCTACAGATACTCACTGTGCTGTATATAGAGCTACAGATACTCACTGTGCTGTATATAGAGCTACAGATACTCACTGTGCTGTATATAGAGCTACAGATACTCACTGTGCTGTATATAGAGCTACAGATACTCACTGTGCTGTATACAGGGCTACAGATACTCACTGTGCTGTATATAGGACTACAGATACTCACTGTGCCTGTATATAGAGCTACAGATACTCACTGTGCTGTATATAGGGCTACAGATACTCACTGTGCTGTATATAGGGCTACAGATACCACTGTGCCGTATATAGAGCTACAGATACGCACTGTGCCTGTATATAGAGCTACAGATACTCACTGTGCTGTATATAGGGCTACAGATACTCACTGTGCCTGTATATAGAGCTACAGATACTCACTGTGCCTGTATATAGGGCTACAGATACTCACTGTGCTGTATATAGAGCTACAGATACTCACTGTGCTGTATATAGGGCTACAGATACTCACTGTGCTGTATATAGGGCTACAGATACTCACTGTGCTGTATATAGAGCTACAGATACTCACTGTGCCTGTATATAGGACTACAGATACTCACTGTGCTGTATATAGGGCTACAGATACTCACTGTGCTGTATATAGGGCTACAGATACTCACTGTGCCTGTATATAGAGCTACAGATACTCACTGTGCCTGTATATAGAGCTACAGATACTCACTGTGCTGTATATAGAGCTACAGATACTCACTGTGCTTTATATAGAGCTACAGATACTCACTGTGCTGTATATAGGGCTACAGATACTCACTGTGCTGTATATAGAGCTACAGATACTCACTGTGCTGTATATAGAGCTACAGATACTCACTGTGCCTGTATATAGAGCTACAGATACTCACTGTGCCTGTATATAGAGCTACAGATACTCACTGTGCCTGTATATAGAGCTACAGATACTCACTGTGCTGTATATAGGGCTACAGATACTCACTGTGCTGTATATAGGGCTACAGATACTCACTGTGCTGTATATAGGACTACAGATACTCACTGTGCTGTATATAGGGCTACAGATACTCACTGTGCTGTATATAGGGCTACAGATACTCACTGTGCTGTATATAGAGCTACAGATACTCACTGTGCCTGTATATAGAGCTACAGATACTCACTGTGCTGTATATAGAGCTACAGATACTCACTGTGCCTGTATATAGGGCTACAGATCCTCACTGTGCTGTATATAGGGCTACAGATACTCACTGTGCTGTTTGGTGACATGGTGTGTACCACACTCAACATGGACCAGAGGAAGCAAAGGAAAGAGTTTTCTCAGGAGATTAGAAAGAAAATTATAGACAAGCATGTTAAAGGTAAAGGTTATAAGACCATCTCCAAGCAGCTTGATGTTCCTGTGACTACAGTTGCACATATTATTCAGAAATTTAAGATCGATGGGACTGTATCCAACCTCCCTGGACGTGGCCAAAGGAGGAAAATTGATGACAAATTAAAGAGACGGATAATACGAATGGTAACAAAAGAGCCCAGGATAACTTGTAAAGAGCACTTCAAGCTCACTAGCCATCTTTGAGCCTGTTACAGAAGAAGAAGTTACCCAGCTCCTCGATTCTTCTCGTCCTACAACCTGCAACAGTGACCCCATTCCTTCACATCTCCGGCAGTCTCTCTCACCGGTGGTCACCACTCACCTGACTAAAATATTTAACCTCTCTCTTTCGTCAGGTATCTTTCCCTCCTCAGTTAAACATGCCATCATAACCCCTTTACTTAAAAAGCCATCCCTGGACCAGAACTGCACTGCTAACTACAGACCTGTCTCTAACCTTCCTTTCATCTCTAAACTCCTGGAACGCCTGGTCCACTCCCGCCTAATCCGCTGTCTCTCAGATAACTCTCTCCTCGACCCTCTACAATCTGGTTTCCGCTCCTCACACTCTACTGAAACTGCCCTCACTAAAGTCTCTAATGATCTACTAACAGCCAAATCTAATGGTCACTGCTCCCTGCTGATCTCCTGGATCTCTGCAGCATTTGACACTGTGGATCACCAGCTCCTCCTCACTATGCTCCGCTCTATCGGCCTCAAGAACACTGTTCTCTCCTGGTTCTCCTCCTTCCTCTGACCGCTCCTTCACTGTTTCTTTTGCCGGCTCCTCTTCCTCTCCTCGTCCCCTTACTATCGGGGTCCCGCAGGGCTCAGTCCTAGGCCCCCTCTTCCTCTTTCTATACACTGCCCCTATTGGACAAACAATCATCAGATTTGGGTTCCAGTATCATCTCTATGCTGACGACACCCAACTATACACTTCTTCCCCTGACATCACCCCTACCCTAATACAAAATACCAAGGATTGTCTGTCTGCTGTGTCTAGCATCATGTCCTCCCTCTATCTGATACTGAATCTCTCCAAAACTGAACTTCTTGTGTTTCTCCCCTCTACTAATCCAACTCTACCTAACATCGAAATTACCTTGGAGGGGTCAACCATAACTCCCAGCAGCACGCCCGCTGACTTGGGGTCATATTCGACACTAACCTTTCCTTTACTCCCTAAATCCGATCACTCACCCGCTCTTGTCACCTGCACCTTAAAAACATCTCCAGAATCCAATCTTTTCTCACTTTTGAAACTGCTAAAACTCTTACTGTCGCTCTTATTCACTCTCGTCTGGACTACTGCAACTCTCTTCAGATCGGTCTCCCTCTTACCAAAATTTCCCCTCTCCAATCTGTCCTGAATGCGGCAGCCAGGGTCGTATTTCTGTCCAGCCGCTTCACCGATGCCTCCACCTTGTGCCAGTCATTACACTGGTTACCCATTCGCTACAGGGTCCAATATAAACTCATTGCTCTCACCCACAAAGCTCTCCACAGTTCTGCCCCGGGTTATATCTCCTTTCTCATCTCAGTCTATCGTCCTACACGTGCCCTCCGTTCCACAAATGACCTAAGACTAACATCCCCCATAATCCGAACCTCGCACCTCCGTCTCCAAGACTTCTTTCGTGCTGCACCAGTTCTCTGGAATGCTCTATCCTAGACGATCCGATTGATGCCTAGCCCCGATGTCTTCAAGCGCGCTTTAAAAACCCATCTCTTTAAACAAGCCTACCACCTGAAATACCCAGTAAACTAACTTTCCCCTGTTCCCTCCTAAATACTATTCAGAATCTGCTCCCTACTGTTCATCTGTCTCTACACCCTCCATGCACACGATAACTGCACTCGGTAATTGAGTATTGCACTGGAACATACAGGCTGAAGACCGGATCATACAGCTTTATATGATGCCAACTTATTATTATTATAATTGCCAGACCTGAAATAACAAGCACTTTCCACCTATTGTGTTCCCCCATTTCCTTGTAGAATGTAAGCTTGCGAGCAGCCGGACCCTCGCTCCTGATGTAACTGTTTAAACTGTCTCACCTTGTATTGAATTTATTGTTTGTACATGTCCCCGCTTAATTGTAAAGTGCTGCGGAATATGTTGGCGCTATATAAATAAAAATTATTATTATTATTATTATTAAAGAGATTAAAGGTGAACTTCAAGCTCAAGGAACATCAGTGTCAGATCGGACCATCCGTCGTTGTTTGATCCAAAGTGGGAGACGACAAAGGAGAACACCATTGTTGAAAAAAAATCATAAAAAAGACAGACTGGAATTTGTCAAGCTACATGTTGACAAGCCACAAAGCTTCTGGGAGAATGTCCTATGGACAGATGAGACAAAAATTGAAGTTTTTGGCAAGGAACATCAGCTCTATGTTCACAGATGGAAAAATGAGGCATATCAAGAAAAGAACACTGTCCCTACTGTGAAACATGGTGGAGGCTCTGTTATGTTCTGGGGCTGCTTTGCTGCACCTGGCACAGGGTGTCTTGAATCTGTGCAGGGTACAATGAAATCTCAAGACTATCAAGGGATTCTAGAAAGAAATGTGCTGCCCAGTGTCAGAAAGCTTGGTCTCAGTCGCAGGTCATTGGTCTTGCACCAGGATAATGACCCAAAACACACAGCTAAAAACACCTAAGAATGGCTAAGAGGAAAACACTGGACTATTCTGAAGTGGCTTCTATGAGCCCTGACCTAAATCCTATTGAGCATCTTTGGAAAGAGCTGAAACATGGCGTCTGGAAAAGGCGACCTTCAACCATGAGACAACTGGAGCAGTTTACTCATGAGGAGTCTCCAAAATACCTGTGGAGAGGCGCAGAAGTCTCATTGACAGTTACAGGAATCGTCTGATTGCAGTGATCGCCTCAAAAGGTTCAACAAAATATTAAGTTAAGAAGAAGAACCATCATTTCTGTCCAGGCCGATTTCATGTGGAAGCAGAAAAGCAATGTCTGACTTTCATTTGTTCATTTTCATAGATTTTTAATTTATTATTACTTTTGTCAGATTCAAGTTATTTCTGTGACCATTGTGGTTACTCTTTCATTAAACGAGGGGGACCAACAATTTTGACCACGTGTGTAACCCCGAAAGCACCAGCATTTCCATGTAGGCAGCGTCGGGGGTGGGGGCGCTGCGCTCAATACCTTCTCTTGAAGTTTTTCCACAAATCCCACAGGATCGGTCAGGGCGTCCCTCTGGTGCTGCGATAACCTCTCCATGTCTAGCACGGCCTGCGAGCGCTGCGCCTCCAGCACGGAAATCGTCTGCAAGAGCCTCTGATAACTGCGGGGACAAAAGAGACAGTCAGCAGCGATGCAGAGGCGCGGCCCAGTGTCTGCGGGGCGGACGGTGGGCCGAGGCGCGGCCCAGTGTCTGCGGGGCGGACGGTGGGCCGAGGCGCGGCCCAGTGTCTGCGGGGCGGACGGTGGGCCGAGGCGCGGCCCAGTGTCTGCGGGGCGGACGGTGGGCCGAGGCGCGGCCCAGTGTCTGCGGGGCGGACGGTGGGCCGAGGCGCGGCCCAGTGTCTGCGGGGCGGACGGTGGGCCGAGGCGCGGCCCAGTGTCTGCGGGGCGGACGGTGGGCCGAGGCGCGGCCCAGTGTCTGCGGGGCGGACGGTGGGCCGAGGCGCGGCCCAGTGTCTGCGGGGCGGACGGTGGGCCGAGGCGCGGCCCAGTGTCTGCGGGGCGGACGGTGGGCCGAGGCGCGGCCCAGTGTCTGCGGGGCGGACGGTGGGCCGAGGCGCGGCCCAGTGTCTGCGGGGCGGACGGTGGGCCGAGGCGCGGCCCAGTGTCTGCGGGGCGGACGGTGGGCCGAGGCGCGGCCCAGTGTCTGCGGGGCGGACGGTGGGCCGAGGCGCGGCCCAGTGTCTGCGGGGCGGACGGTGGGCCGAGGCGCGGCCCAGTGTCTGCGGGGCGGACGGTGGGCCGAGGCGCGGCCCAGTGTCTGCGGGGCGGACGGTGGGCCGAGGCGCGGCCCAGTGTCTGCGGGGCGGACGGTGGGCCGAGGCGCGGCCCAGTGTCTGCGGGGCGGACGGTGGGCCGAGGCGCGGCCCAGTGTCTGCGGGGCGGACGGTGGGCCGAGGCGCGGCCCAGTGTCTGCGGGGCGGACGGTGGGCCGAGGCGCGGCCCAGTGTCTGCGGGGCGGACGGAGGGCCGAGGCGCGGCCCAGTGTCTGCGGGGCGGACGGAGGGCCGAGGCGCGGCCCAGTGTCTGCGGGGCGGACGGAGGGCCGAGGCGCGGCCCAGTGTCTGCGGGGCGGACGGAGGGCCGAGGCGCGGCCCAGTGTCTGCGGGGCGGACGGAGGGCCGAGGCGCGGCCCAGTGTCTGCGGGGCGGACGGAGGGCCGAGGCGCGGCCCAGTGTCTGCGGGGCGGACGGAGGGCCGAGGCGCGGCCCAGTGTCTGCGGGGCGGACGGAGGGCCGAGGCGCGGCCCAGTGTCTGCGGGGCGGACGGAGGGCCGAGGCGCGGCCCAGTGTCTGCGGGGCGGACGGAGGGCCGAGGCGCGGCCCAGTGTCTGCGGGGCGGACGGAGGGCCGAGGCGCGGCCCAGTGTCTGCGGGGCGGACGGAGGGCCGAGGCGCGGCCCAGTGTCTGCGGGGCGGACGGAGGGCCGAGGCGCGGCCCAGTGTCTGCGGGGCGGACGGAGGGCCGAGGCGCGGCCCAGTGTCTGCGGGGCGGACGGAGGGCCGAGGCGCGGCCCAGTGTCTGCGGGGCGGACGGAGGGCCGAGGCGCGGCCCAGTGTCTGCGGGGCGGACGGAGGGCCGAGGCGCGGCCCAGTGTCTGCGGGGCGGACGGAGGGCCGAGGCGCGGCCCAGTGTCTGCGGGGCGGACGGAGGGCCGAGGCGCGGCCCAGTGTCTGCGGGGCGGACGGAGGGCCGAGGCGCGGCCCAGTGTCTGCGGGGCGGACGGAGGGCCGAGGCGCGGCCCAGTGTCTGCGGGGCGGACGGAGGGCCGAGGCGCGGCCCAGTGTCTGCGGGGCGGACGGAGGGCCGAGGCGCGGCCCAGTGTCTGCGGGGCGGACGGAGGGCCGAGGCGCGGCCCAGTGTCTGCGGGGCGGACGGAGGGCCGAGGCGCGGCCCAGTGTCTGCGGGGCGGACGGAGGGCCGAGGCGCGGCCCAGTGTCTGCGGGGCGGACGGAGGGCCGAGGCGCGGCCCAGTGTCTGCGGGGCGGACGGAGGGCCGAGGCGCGGCCCAGTGTCTGCGGGGCGGACGGAGGGCCGAGGCGCGGCCCAGTGTCTGCGGGGCGGACGGAGGGCCGAGGCGCGGCCCAGTGTCTGCGGGGCGGACGGAGGGCCGAGGCGCGGCCCAGTGTCTGCGGGGCGGACGGAGGGCCGAGGCGCGGCCCAGTGTCTGCGGGGCGGACGGAGGGCAGAGGCGCGGCCCAGTGTCTGCGGGGCGGACGGAGGGCCGAGGCGCGGCCCAGTGTCTGCGGGGCGGACGGAGGGCCGAGGCGCGGGCGGACGGAGGGCCGAGGCGCGGGCGGACGGAGGGCCGAGGCGCGGGCGGACGGAGGGCCGAGGCGCGGGCGGACGGAGGGCCGAGGCGCGGCCAAGTGTCTGCGGGGCGGACGGAGGGCCGAGGCGCGGCCCAGTGTCTGCGGGGCGGACGGAGGGCCGAGGCGCGGGCGTACGGAGGGCCGAGGCGCGGCCAAGTGTCTGCGGGGCGGACAGAGGGCCGAGGCGCGACCAAGTGTCTGCGGGGCGGACGGAGGGCCGAGATGCAGAGAAAATATCCACAGAGCGGACAAAAGGCGCCACCTGAACACACAACCTCTACAGACCCGTATACGCCTTCTGTCGCCACGTTAAGGAAGCAAAACCCATCTTGCCCTCTGCAGTTGCGCCACCAACGCGCCCACCACCTCCGTGTGCAGGGACATCACAAATACACTGAGGACAAAATTACAAGCTCGGACAAAGTCGCGGCCAACCTGGATATTAAAGAAATGTCTACAACTGAGGAAGTTTTTCCTTATCAGATATAATGATGAACCCTTTCATATGGAAAAACTTAAAGGGATTGTCCACGAACAAAGTCAATTTTAATTAATAGATCTTAGAATAAAATATTGCAATAATATAATATGTTATGTAAGAGCAGTAAAAAGCACATGGCCCAATGGTCTAATTCATATATGTAATAAAAGGATAAAAAAAACTTGAATAATACAGATAATAAAGTATGATGCCAACAAATGTGCCCCTAAGCACAGTGAGATAACCCCACAGTGAATTCCTCCACACGCAAGGTATGATGACCGTACTGTACCCTCCTCAATCCCCAGACAAAGACCCAATCACAGTATGATTCCCCAACTGTGATCCCCACACAACCCTCCATACAGAATAATGGGCCCCGCACAGCCCTCCATACAGTATAATGGCCCCACATAGTCCTCCATACAGTATAATGGCCCCACACAGCCCTCCATACAGTATAATGGCCCCACACAGCCCTCCATACAGTATAATGGCCCCACACAGCCCTCCATACAGTATAATGGCCCCACACAGTCCTCCATACAGTATAATGGGCCCCACACAGCCCTCCATACAGTATAATGGGCCCCACACAGCCCTCTATACAGTATAATGGGCCCCACACAGCCCTCTATACAGTATAATGGCCCCACATAGTCCTCCATACTGTATAATGGCCCCACATAGTCCTCCATACAGTATAATGGGCCCCACATAGTCCTCCATACAGTATAATGGGCCCCACATAGTCCTCCATACAGTATAATGGGCCCCACATAGTCCTCCATACAGTATAATGGCCCCACATAGTCCTCCATACAGAATAATGGGCCTCACATAGTCCTCCATACAGTATAATGGCCCCACATAGTCCTCCATACAGTATAATGGGCCCCACATAGTCCTCCATACAGTATAATGGGCCCACATAGTCCTCCATACAGTATAATGGGCCCACATAGTCCTCCATACAGTATAATGGGCCCACATAGTCCTCCATACAGTATAATGGCCCCACATAGTCCTCCATACAGTATAATGGGCCCCACATAGTCCTCCATACAGTATAATGGGCCCCACATAGTCCTCCATACAGTATAATGGGCCCACATAGTCCTCCATACAGTATAATGGCCCCACATAGTCCTCCATACAGTATAATGGGCTCCACATAGTTCTCCATACAGTATAATGGCCCCACATAGCCCTCCATACAGTATAATGGGCCCCACATAGTCCTCCATACAGTATAATGGCCCCACATAGTCCTCCATACAGTATAATGGGCCCCACATAGTCCTCCATACAGTATAATGGGCCCACATAGTCCTCCATACAGTATAATGGCCCCACATAGTCCAGGTAGCCGATATAGTTGAAAGTGCGATGCCTAGCAGGGGCCCGTCGTCGAGGGCCAAATACTGAGATGCGGCCGCTGCGCTCTAAGCTTTATATTTTATCTATATTTTTATATTTATATTTGTGACGGAGTTTTCTAATTTATTTTAGTCTGCAGCCCGATAACGAGTGTCCCTGCAGGGTTTCATAATGTGCCTTCCCTCAAGCAGCCACCAGGTGGCATCATAATCAATGACCATCCTTCCCAGTTAACCCCTTCCAGACCAGCCGTTATTTGCTAGTGGCCGCAGACACGAGACAACCGGAGCCGAAACAACATGCCCGATTGCTAACCGCTAGGCCGGCCACCTGACGGGGGGACGGGGACCTGCCGGGCTCCAGAGAGGCGCTGAGGATCGGGGGGAGTCTCCCTTTCAAATACAATAGTATATAGTAATTTTTGGGTGGACCCTTTAATTAACCCTTTGTATTATCTAACACTCAGTTCGGGGGCAATAAGCACATAGTGATGGGAGATCGGGGCGCACATGATAAACCTGCGGTGGAGCTGCGTACATCCAAGCTAGAGACAGACAGCAGTGGTATAACGGCGCCATCTAGTGACAGCTGCAAAGATGGCCGTCAGTAATACATCTCTGGGCGAATCTCCTGGAATGTGGGGAGCTTCGCACATTCTGACACGAACGCTGCCGACAGTCACAAATTACGACTTCCCCCCAACCCTACTGATAGTGACCGGTACAGTTGTCAATTTCATCATCTATATTTCCAGGAGGAATAACACAGGAACGGCACAATGCAGACTTCCATGAAGAGTTATTATTACGTATAGGCAGTCATACAAGAATAAATCCTACATCCGGGAGGAGCGATGACCTTAATATCCATGTGACAGCCCCGAATAAATCCTGCAGCACACACGGGTTACTGCGACCAAAAAAAAAGGATTCTGTCCCTTTACAGGCGACGATCGCATGATCAGTGGTGGAAAAACATGAGAAAAAGACGCTGCCCTCTAGTGGTCGGTCGTGTACAACCCTCTGGAGATTTCCAGCACCTGCGGCTCCCGATCCTCACTTTCTCCTCTCATTTTTTACGTTGAATGACGGACACGTTCGCTCGCAATTCGTATTACTTTTTTTTACTTACAGTGCCTGGCAAAAGTATTCACCCCCTTTGGCATTTTTCGTGTTTTGCTACCTCACAACCTGGAATTTTACTGTTTTTTACGCGTTTGCATCAGTTCATGTAGAGAACATGCCGACAACTGAGAACATTTGGTTTTCTTTTTATTATGAAGCAAAGAACAAATAGGGTAAAATAACTGAAGTCTTCAGTGTGCATAACTATTCACCCCACTAAAGTCAGTACTTTGTGGAGCCTCCTTTTGCGGCAATTACAGCTGCAAGTCGCTTTGGATAAGTCTCTCTGAGCTTTCCCCATCTCACCACTGGGATTCTTGCTCATTCCTCAAGGCAAAACTGCTCCAGCTCCTTCAGGTTTGCTGTTCACCAGAGGAAACCATCTATCTTCACGTCTGACCACAGATTCTCCATTGGATTTAGGTCTGGGCTGTGACTCAGTCCCTCCAGAATATTGACATGTTTCCTCTTAAACCACTCGAGTGTTGCTTTAGCAGTGTCCTTTGGGTCATTGTCTTGTTGGAAGGTGAACATCCGTCCCAGTATCAAATCACTGACAGACTGAAACAGGTTTTGCTCAAGAATATCCCTGTATTTCTCACCATTCATCTTCCCCTCGACTTGGACCATTTTCCCTGTCCCTGCTGCTAAAAAACATCCCCACGGCATGATGCTGTCACCACCATGTTTCACTGTGAGGATGGTGTTCTTGGGGTGATGAACTATGTTGGTTTGGCACCAGACAGTTTAACTTGGTGACCAAAAAGTACAGTTTTGGTCTCCTCTGACCACAGCACCTTCCTTCATACATTTGAGGAGTCTCCCACATGTCTTTTGGCAAACTCAAAACGAGCCTTAAAATTTGTGTGTGTAAGTAAAGGCTATTTTCTGCCAACTCTTCCATAAAGGCCACTGCTATGGAGTGTACGGCTTACTGTGGTCGATGGATACTCCACAGTCTCTGCTTGGGAATTCTGCAGATCCTTCAGGGTTACCTTTGGTCTCTCCTTGGCCGGGCTGAGAGTTCTGATGGGCGCCCTCTCAAAACAGAAGTGCGCATGCACTGGCACACGTCTTTCCGGCTCACATACCAGAAGTATTTTGCGGCCATTGCTGTGCGCATGCGCACTGTTTTCAGCTCTGCATGCAGTTGGGCAGAGCACATTGCGCAAGCGCAAGCAGGCAATTTCTCTGCGCAACTGTGGGATTTCACCCGGCTACTTGGATGACACATTAGGTGTCACCCATGTAAATCAAAGCAGAACGGTGAGCAGCAGCCAAGGGGAGGGATGGAGAGGCCTGAAACATCACCCATAGGCCCGGACTAAGAAGTTTAGCATACAGCGCAGGAGACATTAAAAGGTTTTTTTTGGGTGTCTACAGGGGGAGTCCGGGAGTTATATAAAGATTTAGGGAATGCAGCGCAGACGCTGAATAAGGTGATATTTTTAGCCAATATGTCACTTAACTGGTGACAGGTTCCCTTTAATGGTGGAGCGTCGAGACCTCCTCGGCCTTCGTGGTGGAGCGTCGAGACCTCCTCGGCCTTCGTGGCGGAGCGTCGAGACCTCCTCGGCCTTCGTGGCGGAGCGTCGAGACCTCCTCGGCCTTCGTGGCGGAGCGTCGAGACCTCCTCGGCCTTCGTGGCGGAGCGTCGAGACCTCCTCGGCCTTCGTGGCGGAGCGTCGAGACCTCCTCGGCCTTCGTGGCGGAGCGTCGAGACCTCCTCGGCCTTCGTGGCGGAGCGTCGAGACCTCCTCGGCCTTCGTGGCGGAGCGTCGAGACCTCCTCGGCCTTCGTGGCGGAGCGTCGAGACCTCCTCGGCCTTCGTGGCGGAGCGTCGAGACCTCCTCGGCCTTCGTGGCGGAGCGTCGAGACCTCCTCGGCCTTCGTGGCGGAGCGTCGAGACCTCCTCGGCCTTCGTGGCGGAGCGTCGAGACCTCCTCGGCCTTCGTGGCGGAGCGTCGAGACCTCCTCGGCCTTCGTGGCGGAGCGTCGAGACCTCCTCGGCCTTCGTGGCGGAGCGTCGAGATCTCCTCGGCCTTCGTGGCGGAGCGTCGAGATCTCCTCGGCCTTCGTGGCGGAGCGTCGAGATCTCCTCGGCCTTCGTGGCGGAGCGTCGAGATCTCCTCGGCCTTCGTGGCGGAGCGTCGAGATCTCCTCGGCCTTCGTGGCGGAGCGTCGAGATGTCCTCGGCCTTCGTGGCGGAGCGTCGAGATCTCCTCGGCCTTCGTGGCGGAGCGTCGAGATCTCCTCGGCCTTCGTGGCGGAGCGTCGAGATCTCCTCGGCCTTCGTGGCGGAGCGTCGAGATCTCCTCGGCCTTCGTGGTGGAGCTTCGAGATCTCCTCGGCCTTCGTGGCGGTGCTTCGAGATCTCCTCGGCCTTCGTGGCGGTGCTTCGAGATCTCCTCGGCCTTCGTGGTGGAGCTTCGAGATCTCTTCGGCCTTCGTGGTGGAGCTTCGAGATCTCCTTGGCCTTCGTGGTGGTGCTTCTGTAAAGGACATATTGATACTCATGCTATGGCAACTCCACTTTGTCTGCTTGCTTCAAAATCATGTTACTATACTCTTTGCATAACATACATTCTTTCCTCTTGATTCACATGCAACTTTCCCACACTAACCTTTTCTCTCAGGAACATTCTATGAGACACCCTGCTCCTGTTATCTAGCTAGTCTGAGCCGGGATGTGTAACCTTGTAAATTTCCATCATGCGCCGAACTAACGATAATATGACCATATGTGTATTTCCGTAATAATTGTACTAACATTGGTTTAAGCCTGTAGTATGGCTGTAGGTGATTGGCTATTGATATACTCAAAACAATATAAAATGCTAAGCAGAAATAAACGAGATTAGAGATTCTCTGAATCCTCCCATACAGAGCACTGCCTCCGTCTGGTTTCCTATTGGATTGTGCAATCAACATAATAATTTGACACTCACTTGGTCAACCGTGAAGGGTCATTACTGCCCTCCCTCAACACTTCGAGAGCTCCTCGGCCTTCGCGGCGGTGCCTCGAGAGCTCCTCGGCCTTCGCGGCGGTGCCTCGAGAGCTCCTCGGCGGTGCTTGGTTAGTGGTGCCCCTTGTTAATGGTGTTGCAGCCTCTGTGACCTCTCAGAACAGGTAGTGTATATACTGACAGACATGTGACATTAGATTGCACACAGGTGGACGTCCTGTCACTAAGCATGGGATTTATGAAGGGAACTGCTTGCACCAGAAAGTAAAAGGAGTGAATACATATGCACATGCCAATGTTTAGTTATTTGATGCCATAAATTTCTGCCTATATTTTTCTCACTTCACCAGCTTAGACTATCTAGTGCTGATGCATCGCACATAAATCGGATTACAGAAATATGTACACACAGGTTTGTAACACAATAGGTAAAAAGCCAAGGGGGGTGAATAATTTTCTCATGCCACTGTAAATATTTGATTTTTTTGCAATAGCGTTTCACTAAAAGTGTTGGAGTATTTGTCCTCTCCATCCTCTATGTATCACTGTACATACACTGCAGAGAGTTACCAGTGACCGGTCAGTGAGCATCTCCTGAACTCTTCTTAGATCATTTATGATCAGATCGGGAGGAGAGAGAGAAGCGTTACACCAAGTGGATGAGCTCACTGACCGGTCACTGGTAACTCATTCTGCAGTTAATATACAGTGATACATAAAGGATGGAGAAAAACTAAATAAAACCCAATTGATTTTTAGACAAAATACATTCATTTAATGAAGATCTTCCCCCAGTTGTGTCCATATCCTGGCAGGATAGGAAACCCCAATCAGCCGTGACATGAGAACCTCGGGCAGAGGACGCGAGAACGGAGAATCCCTCTGTGATGGGGTCTGTCAGGGGGGATATAAAAAGGAGCAAGTGAAGAGTAACAGGGTCATGGGCGCCCGGCCGCCAGGTCCGATCTCACACACGCTGCCCACGAAGACGGCATTTTACGTAGGAAAGCAATGGCATCACTTCTTGGCAGATCCTGATAACACAAACCACCTCCCACCCTGGCGACGGCTCCACTTTATAGACTTAGCCCTCGAACGGGATTATTCACATCTTCATAGATGGACATTACTGGATGGGGCTGGTAAACACAAGCTGTTTTGTCATTTTCAGCTTCCTAAAATTTCCAGCCGTTCTTCAAATATTAACACTTATGTTTACAGCTTGTTGCCTAGGAGACCGACCACCGCTGCTGTCCAGCTTGTAAGTGCTGCGCTAAAGCTCGCCGGAGACATGAGGTAACAGCGCTCCGAGTGCCGGCAGCTTCAAAACAAGTCAAAAGCTGAATACAGAAGAGCTTGTAAGCGCTGCACGTGTTCTGCCATCCAGCAGCGGTGGTCGGTCTCCAAGGCGACGAGCTGTAAACAAGAGTGGCAAATTTTAACAAGCAGAAGCGTGCAAAATTGCTTTTATTTACCAGCAATATCTATCTACGAAAAGGAGAAAAACCCTTTAAAAAAAAAGGGGCCATCAGGTGAGAAGGAGTTACCACCTATCCACTGCTGATCGGTGAAGACCCAACAGCCGGGACCCCCCACTGATAGTGCCGCAGTTCAGACACGCGACCGCCGCTCCAATCAGATGATGGCCGCCGCTATGGCTCCTATAGACACTTATGGGAAAGATTGAATCTTCACAAACGACACGACACGACTCCCATCCCCTGCACAGACGGCGTCACCGGGGAGGCGTCAGGCGAGGCGGTGGGGGGGGGGGGCGCGTCGGGCAAGGCGGCGAGGCCGCGGGGGGAGGCGTCGGGCAAGGCGGCGAGGGGAGGCGTCGGGCAAGGCGGCGAGGCCGCGGGGGGAGGCGTCGGGCAAGGCGGCGAGGCCGCGGGGGGAGGCATCGGGCAAGGCGGCGAGGCCGCGGGGGGAGGCGTCAGGCAAGGCGGCGGCTACGGGGGAGGCGTCAGACAAGGCGGCTACCGGGGTTACACGTACTCTTTGTTGTGTTTCAACGCCACATGATCGGACTCGAAGAAATAGACGTCTGGCTCCTCGTCCTCCTCCTCCGCGGGCTGCACACTGCCGCTGTCCTTTGTGGATGGGGAGGCACACTCTGCGCCGGAGGAAGAACAGGGGGGTTTGTCCTGTGAACACTTTACGGCGCAGCTTTGCTTTTGGTCACCTCGACCGACCTCTTCCGGATCAACCCCAGAGCCATTCACGGCCCCGAGTCCGGCGGTCTCGGCCTCCTCTGCCTGCCCATTCTCTCCATACAGAGAAGGGCTGTCTTTCACAGACGCCAGCTTCCTAGGGGAAGTTCTTAAAGTATATCTATGTTCTTGAGTGTCTGAGAAGCAAATCTCCGAGGAGGAGAGCGGATCGGACCCCGGCGGATCGAACCCCGGCAGATCGGACGGAGACTCCGCCGGCGTCTCCTGAGCGGGGCTGGGAGGTTTGTGATCCTTGGTGACACTGTCCCCTACCACGTCCAGCTCCTCCTCGAGGTCTCGCCCGGTGGACAGCGGCTCGGTGCAGGGGCCGCCCGCCGCCGCCTCATTGGTCTGGGTTAGGCAGTTATGAAGTGTTTGGTGGTCCGGTCGGTCGGCCCGCTCCTCGGAGTGTGTGCAAGGCACGGTGTGGTCTGGGAACACGTCCTTTTTGCTGAGCACGGGGCACGGAGTTAACGAGCTCCCGTTCTCCGACACGATTAACTCCTTCGGGGGAGGGAATGCGCCCGTGTTATTCTGACGCCCGCCTGATGGGCGATTATTACAGTTTACAGCAGCAGTCTCATTGACAATACCATTAACAGCCTGATGGTTAAACACGTCGCCATCAGGGGGCGCTTTCCTCACGTCCGGCTCTGAGCCGCTTTTGATTTCCCTTTGGTTACTATCATCCAGTAGAAGACAGCGATGAGTTCGCTTAGGACGGGGGGTCTCCGCCTCATGGTCGGACTCAGAGTTCCTCCTCTCCGGGGACAATTCCTCCTCCTCCTCCTCGCTGCCGGCCTCCTCCGATCGCAGGTAACGTCTGATTTTTTTCAGCACAGGTGACAGCGGTCTACTCGACTTTTTGTCGCTGTTTTCCACGCTGTCTTTCTGGTTGTTGTCCTTCTCTGAAAGAGACAGTCCCCGCTTCCTCGGGCTCACCCAAGATTCCCGAGGGGCCGACGGCTTCAAGTCACCGCCCTTGAAGAGGCTTCCCTTTTGGATTGGAGCAGGTTCGGGCCTTTTCTTAGGAGACCTTGATCTTAGAAGTGCCGGGGGGACCTCGTCGTCCGAGTGGGCGATGCTGCGGTTCCTCAGGGTGCGCCCACAGAAGCTCTCGTCCAATCCGTTGAAGCCCACGGTAGATCTTGTGACGCGAGTCGATCGAGAAGCAGCCATGCTATGGATCACCCCGACTGTGAGACCGACATGATCCTCTCATTGGGAAACCTGCAACACAAAGACAAATTAGTCCCGAAGAAAAATACACAGATACATCAATAATATAATATGTAACCAGCGACACGTACAGCGGGGAAGTAAGTATCGAAGTCACCAATTCTCTAATCTATTTCTAAAGGTGCTATTGACATGGAATTATTGGCCGTCAGGTGAACCCGCTAAAATTATTTGTCACTAAGTGGCAGGATCGCTATCTAACCAATGATAGATCTCAGCTGGTGTCAGGACTCTCCAGGGATCTTTACTCCTCTCTTTCTTCATTTATGGACATCTATGGTGATTTATTTGCCTGTGTGGATTGGATGGGATGTTACAGAGATCTGGTCAGAATTTCATGCCAATAGCACCTTTACTTCACCCACTGTATGTATCTCTGTATACAGGGAGCTCCCCCTAGTGGTGACTGAAGACAGGATCTTATCATGTATCTCTATATACAGGGAGCTCCCCCTAGTGGTGGCTGCAGACAGAAGCTTATGTATCTCTGTATACAGGGAGCTCCCCCTAGTGGTGACTGCAGACAGGCTCTTATCATGCATCTATATATACAGGGAGCTCCCCCTAGTGGTGACTGAAGACAGATTCTTACCATGTATCTCTATATACAAGGAGCTCCCCCTAGTGGTGGCTGCAGACAGAAGCTTATGTATCTCTGTATACAGGGAGCTCCCCCTAGTGGTGACTGCAGACAGGCTCTTATCATGCATCTCTATATACAGGGGGCTCCCCCTAGTGGTGATTGCAGACAGAATCTTATCATGCATCTCTGTATACAGGGAGCTCCCCCTAGTGGTGGCTGCAGACAGAATGTTATCATGTATATCTGTATACAGGGAGCTCCCCCTAGTGGTGACTGCAGACAGAATGTTATCATGTATATCTGTATACAGGGAGCTCCCCCTAGTGGTGGCTGCAGACAGAATGTTATCATGTATATCTGTATACAGGGAGCTCCCCCTAGTGGTGGCTGCAGACAGAATGTTATCATGTATATCTGTATACAGGGAGCTCCCCCTAGTGGTGGCTGCAGACAGAATGTTATCATGTATATCTGTATACAGGGCGCTCCCCCTAATGGTGGCTGCAGACAACAAGATTTACACTACCTGGATAACTTCACAGTGGATTCTGTGCCCTGCACCAATGACGTGATGTTTGGATACACATTTTTCTTTTTTAACACTGTAAGTGAAGGACTAAAAAGGTTTTTGGCATCACGTTCAGAGGATGAAAATGGACAGAAGAGACTTGGGCTTCCCTGCTCTAGATGTGAAGTCTGGAATGAGGAGTCTATAAGAACCATAATACTTTCCTACGCTGCTGATTTCTCTGCACATTTTTTCCTTCTCTACTGAAGTCGATGGGAACAATCTGCAACAAATCTTTGCTTTTTCCACAGCAGAATATGACAATATTTTATGGAGCGGGTCAGAATCTTTGCTGAAGATTTCCACAGTATCTGAACATAAAAGCCATCCCGTGTTGACGCCTACAGACAGGGGTGGGTGCTGTGGTATCACATATGCGGGTGGCACTGGGGGGTCTCATGTAGCCGGGCTCTACTTCTAATCAGCGATTTCCCTCCGCTGCGGCGGCTGCTCTTGACCATTGCAGGATTTTCACGCGCCACAAACACAGAATTACATTCCTGCCATTTCAGCAAAGCCCGAGAAGTAGAAACGTTGGCACAAACATTTCACGTCTCTGCAAACTCCCAGCGACAGCCAGCGGTCAGGAAAAAACACCTGTACCCCGAAAACTTGGGGGAGGGGTGCACCACAAAGGCTGCATGCACACACAGCAGAAAAATCCACAGCAGAAAATGCAGATTTTAATAATACGTGAACAGAATAATGGTGGATTTCACGCTTTGGAATGTGAAGGGCAAAATCTGCAAAAAATTCACAGCAATGACTGACGCTGCAGATACTACAATTCACACTGTAGGTCGTCATCAGTGCAGAAATTCTGCCCCTTATTTGTTAGAGGGAGTCTGTCCAGACAAACTCTGTTACACAGCGAGCACGGCTACGAGGGGTGCGGCTCGCATTAAGAAAAACACCACTTTTAGCTCTAAAATCCGTTGACTACTTTGCTAGAAAAAGTATTTCAAAGTAATATCAAAATTAGGCGCTCAGAGCGGAGTGGGCGGCGCTGCGCTTTTTGAAGTAACTTCCCCCAGTCAGTTTGATGGGCTGGCTCCGCCCCTCTCATTCACTGATTGACAGCACTGTTGCTATGATATCCTGCACATGTGCAGAGCACCCGTCCCAGGGTCCGAGGAGCATGTGCAGGATCTCAGCAGAGACCGCGCTGGACCTTGTGATCACTTTGCTCTGACATAACTCCCTCTACATGTCGTCGGCGCAGTGCGGCAGTCCGCGGCGGACAGAGGCACGGTGCGGCAGTCCGCGGCGGACAGAGGCACGGTGCGGCAGTCCGCGGCGGACAGAGGCACGGTGCGGCAGTCCGCGGCGGACAGAGGCACGGTGCGGCAGTCCGCGGCGGACAGAGGCACGGTGCGGCAGTCCGCGGCGGACAGAGGCACGGTGCGGCAGTCCGCGGCGGACAGAGGCACAGTGCGGCAGTCCGCGGCGGACAGAGGCACAGTGCGGCAGTCCGCGGCGGACAGAGGCACAGTGCGGCAGTCCGCGGCGGACAGAGGCACAGTGCGGCAGTCCGCGGCGGACAGAGGCACAGTGCGGCAGTCCGCGGCGGACAGAGGCACAGTGCGGCAGTCCGCGGCGGACAGAGGCACAGTGCGGCAGTCCGCGGCGGACAGAGGCACAGTGCGGCAGTCCGCGGCGGACAGAGGCACAGTGCGGCAGTCCGCGGCGGACAGAGGCACAGTGCGGCAGTCCGCGGCGGACAGAGGCACAGTGCGGCAGTCCGCGGCGGACAGAGGCACAGTGCGGCAGTCCGCGGCGGACAGAGGCACAGTGCGGCAGTCCGCGGCGGACAGAGGCACAGTGCGGCAGTCCGCGGCGGACAGAGGCACAGTGCGGCAGTCCGCGGCGGACAGAGGCACAGTGCGGCAGTCCGCGGCGGACAGAGGCACAGTGCGGCAGTCCGCGGCGGACAGAGGCACAGTGCGGCAGTCCGCGGCGGACAGAGGCACAGTGCGGCAGTCCGCGGCGGACAGAGGCACAGTGCGGCAGTCCGCGGCGGACAGAGGCACAGTGCGGCAGTCCGCGGCGGACAGAGGCACAGTGCGGCAGTCCGCGGCGGACAGAGGCACAGTGCGGCAGTCCGCGGCGGACAGAGGCACAGTGCGGCAGTCCGCGGCGGACAGAGGCACAGTGCGGCAGTCCGCGGCGGACAGAGGCACAGTGCGGCAGTCCGCGGCGGACAGAGGCACAGTGCGGCAGTCCGCGGCGGACAGAGGCACAGTGCGGCAGTCCGCGGCGGACAGAGGCACAGTGCGGCAGTCCGCGGCGGACAGAGGCACAGTGCGGCAGTCCGCGGCGGACAGAGGCACAGTGCGGCAGTCCGCGGCGGACAGAGGCACAGTGCGGCAGTCCGCGGCGGACAGAGGCACAGTGCGGCAGTCCGCGGCGGACAGAGGCACAGTGCGGCAGTCCGCGGCGGACAGAGGCACAGTGCGGCAGTCCGCGGCGGACAGAGGCACAGTGCGGCAGTCCGCGGCGGACAGAGGCACAGTGCGGCAGTCCGCGGCGGACAGAGGCACAGTGCGGCAGTCCGCGGCGGACAGAGGCACAGTGCGGCAGTCCGCGGCGGACAGAGGCACAGTGCGGCAGTCCGCGGCGGACAGAGGCACAGTGCGGCAGTCCGCGGCGGACAGAGGCACAGTGCGGCAGTCCGCGGCGGACAGAGGCACAGTGCGGCAGTCCGCGGCGGACAGAGGCACAGTGCGGCAGTCCGCGGCGGACAGAGGCACAGTGCGGCAGTCCGCGGCGGACAGAGGCACAGTGCGGCAGTCCGCGGCGGACAGAGGCACAGTGCGGCAGTCCGCGGCGGACAGAGGCACAGTGCGGCAGTCCGCGGCGGACAGAGGCACAGTGCGGCAGTCCGCGGCGGACAGAGGCACAGTGCGGCAGTCCGCGGCGGACAGAGGCACAGTGCGGCAGTCCGCGGCGGACAGAGGCACAGTGCGGCAGTCCGCGGCGGACAGAGGCACAGTGCGGCAGTCCGCGGCGGACAGAGGCACAGTGCGGCAGTCCGCGGCGGACAGAGGCACAGTGCGGCAGTCCGCGGCGGACAGAGGCACAGTGCGGCAGTCCGCGGCGGACAGAGGCACAGTGCGGCAGTCCGCGGCGGACAGAGGCACAGTGCGGCAGTCCGCGGCGGACAGAGGCACAGTGCGGCAGTCCGCGGCGGACAGAGGCACAGTGCGGCAGTCCGCGGCGGACAGAGGCACAGTGCGGCAGTCCGCGGCGGACAGAGGCACAGTGCGGCAGTCCGCGGCGGACAGAGGCACAGTGCGGCAGTCCGCGGCGGACAGAGGCACAGTGCGGCAGTCCGCGGCGGACAGAGGCACAGTGCGGCAGTCCGCGGCGGACAGAGGCACAGTGCGGCAGTCCGCGGCGGACAGAGGCACAGTGCGGCAGTCCGCGGCGGACAGAGGCACAGTGCGGCAGTCCGCGGCGGACAGAGGCACAGTGCGGCAGTCCGCGGCGGACAGAGGCACAGTGCGGCAGTCCGCGGCGGACAGAGGCACAGTGCGGCAGTCCGCGGCGGACAGAGGCACAGTGCGGCAGTCCGCGGCGGACAGAGGCACAGTGCGGCAGTCCGCGGCGGACAGAGGCACAGTGCGGCAGTCCGCGGCGGACAGAGGCACAGTGCGGCAGTCCGCGGCGGACAGAGGCACAGTGCGGCAGTCCGCGGCGGACAGAGGCACAGTGCGGCAGTCCGCGGCGGACAGAGGCACAGTGCGGCAGTCCGCGGCGGACAGAGGCACAGTGCGGCAGTCCGCGGCGGACAGAGGCACAGTGCGGCAGTCCGCGGCGGACAGAGGCACAGTGCGGCAGTCCGCGGCGGACAGAGGCACAGTGCGGCAGTCCGCGGCGGACAGAGGCACAGTGCGGCAGTCCGCGGCGGACAGAGGCACAGTGCGGCAGTCCGCGGCGGACAGAGGCACAGTGCGGCAGTCCGCGGCGGACAGAGGCACAGTGCGGCAGTCCGCGGCGGACAGAGGCACAGTGCGGCAGTCCGCGGCGGACAGAGGCACAGTGCGGCAGTCCGCGGCGGACAGAGGCACAGTGCGGCAGTCCGCGGCGGACAGAGGCACAGTGCGGCAGTCCGCGGCGGACAGAGGCACAGTGCGGCAGTCCGCGGCGGACAGAGGCACAGTGCGGCAGTCCGCGGCGGACAGAGGCACAGTGCGGCAGTCCGCGGCGGACAGAGGCACAGTGCGGCAGTCCGCGGCGGACAGAGGCACAGTGCGGCAGTCCGCGGCGGACAGAGGCACAGTGCGGCAGTCCGCGGCGGACAGAGGCACAGTGCGGCAGTCCGCGGCGGACAGAGGCACAGTGCGGCAGTCCGCGGCGGACAGAGGCACAGTGCGGCAGTCCGCGGCGGACAGAGGCACAGTGCGGCAGTCCGCGGCGGACAGAGGCACAGTGCGGCAGTCCGCGGCGGACAGAGGCGCTCTGCTGCGGATAGAAGAGCAGTCACTGCTCGGAAGCGTCTCCTGGTGGAATCCGCTCCAGTCCCATCGCAAGGCGGCAAAACTGCTCGGCAGGAAACAAACTCCTCCAAAGACTCCACACGGACAGAGCGTTCCCTGCAGCAGATTCCACTAGAAAACTCGCCTCTGCTGCCCGTCTCCGTGTGCACAGCGCCCTACAGCCTCATCATCGGCAGAACATTCTCCAGAAGGAGAAGCCTGGACGGGGGAGGCCGAACCTGTGCGATTACACCCCCTGTGCAGATCCGCGGCCGCCGGGCTCCCCTGCACTACACACGGCCTCTGTGCCCCACTGGGTGGCAGGGGGCGCCATCAGCACAGCTGCACCAGTGATGCCAAAAGGGGGCGCCTCAGCCGCGCCACTACAACTCCCAGCGTGCCCCGCCGCTGCCGCACCACAACTCCCAGCGTGCCCCGCCGCTGCCGCACCACAACTCCCAGCGTGCCCTGAGGCACCACATCTCCTTACATTAGGGCTCCTGGGGTTGCACTACAACTCCCAGACAGCCTCATGCTGACAAGCCATGCTGGGAGGTGTAGTTGGACAGGGACCCCTCCATCAGGTCCTGCTCCTCCACCTCTGGGACCCCCAACTTTTCCAAGCTCCTCCCACCCCCCCCCCATGGTCACAGCACAAGCCCCGCCCATATACTGAAGGCCCCGCCCCCTCCATCCCGCTCACCCTCCGCTGGGCAGCAGCGCTCGGTCTTCGCCTCCAGCCGCGCACGCCCCCTCCAGCGCCACAGGCGCCCCCCGCAGTGTCCGCGCACACACGCTCCTCCCCAGCACCGGTCCCGCTCCTCACCTCCCTCCTCTCTCCCCCGGACATGTCTTCCCATCACATTCCCGCGAGAGGAGAGAATTCTCGCGAGAGCAGCAGAGCGCAGCAACAGCTCCGCCCTGACTCCACCCCTTATGCTTAAAGAGTCAATGCAGCGGCAGAAAGCTCCGCCTATTAAGTAGGCGTGGCCAATAACATCAGTAGGCGTGGTCAACAGGATCAGCCACAACCTGCAGCTGACTCCTCCCCAACTGCGGCTCAGCATCGAAATACACAGGGAGGCGCTAACAGGTGGGCGGCGCCAAATACGCCCATAGCAACAGTCACCTGGTGAAAGAGGGGTGTGTGACAGTCTCCGCCCCTTCCGAAGCGGCAGCCCATACGATAGAGGGAGCGAGAGCCCAGAAACAGAAACACGCTGCACCTGAGCACGTGACAGAGAGGAGCGCTGTGCACTGGAGAGCGCAGGTGGAGCATACTAGCGTGCAAGAGAGGCGAGCACTGCACAGGTGGAGCAGAATAGCGTGCAAGAGAGAAGAGCACTGCACAGGTGGAGCAGACTAGCGTGCAAGAGAGAAGAGCACTGCACAGGTGGAGCAGACTAGCGTGCAAGAGAGGCGAGCACTGCACAGGTGGAGCAGACTAGCGTGCAAGAGAGGCGAGCACTGCACAGGTGGAGCAGACTAGCGTGCAAGAGAGAAGAGCACTGCACAGGTGGAGCAGACTAGCGTGCAAGAGAGAAGAGCACTGCACAGGTGGAGCAGACTAGCGTGCAAGAGAGAAGAGCACTGCACAGGTGGAGCAGACTAGCGTGCAAGAGAGAAGAGCACTGCACAGGTGGAGCAGACTAGCGTGCAAGAGAGAAGAGCACAGCACAGGTGGAGCAGACTAGCGTGCAAGAGAGGCGAGCACTGCGCAGGTGGAGCAGACTAGCGTGCAAGAGAGAAGAGCACAGCACAGGTGGAGTAGACTAGCGTGCAAGAGAGAAGAGCACTGCACAGGTGGAGCAGACTAGCGTGCAAGAGAGAAGAGCACTGCACAGGTGGAGCAGACTAGCGTGCAAGAGAGAAGAGCACTGCACAGGTGGAGCAGACTAGCGTGCAAGAGAGGCGAGCACTGCACAGGTGGAGCAGACTAGCGTGCAAGAGAGGCGAGCACTGCGCAGGTGGAGCAGACTAGCGTGCAAGAGAGGCGAGCACTGCGCAGGTGGAGCAGACTAGCGTGCAAGAGAGAAGAGCACTGCACAGGTGGAGCAGACTAGCGTGCAAGAGAGAAGAGCACAGCACAGGTGGAGCAGACTAGCGTGCAAGAGAGAAGAGCACAGCACAGGTGGAGCAGACTAGCGTGCAAGAGAGAAGAGCACTGCACAGGTGGAGCAGACTAGCGTGCAAGAGAGAAGAGCACAGCACAGGTGGAGCAGACTAGCGTGCAAGAGAGAAGAGCACTGCACAGGTGGAGCAGACTAGCGTGCAAGAGAAGAGCACAGCACAGGTGGAGCAGACTAGCGTGCAAGAGAGAAGAGCACAGCACAGGTGGAGCAGACTAGCGTGCAAGAGAGAAGAGCACTGCACAGGTGGAGCAGACTAGCGTGCAAGAGAGAAGAGCACTGCACAGGTGGAGCAGACTAGCGTGCAAGAGAGGCGAGCACTGCACAGGTGGAGCAGACTAGCGTGCAAGAGAGAAGAGCACTGCACAGGTGGAGCAGGCTAGCGTGCAAGATAAGAGCACTGCACAGGTGGAGCAGACTAGCGTGCAAGAGAGAAGAGCACTGCACAGGTGGAGCAGACTAGCGTGCAAGAGAAGAGCACTGCGCAGGTGGAGCAGAGTAGCGTGCAAGAGAGAAGAGCACAGCACAGGTGGAGCAGACTAGCGTGCAAGAGAGAAGAGCACTGCACAGGTGGAGCAGACTAGCGTGCAAGAGAGAAGAGCACTGCACAGGTGGAGCAGACTAGCGTGCAAGAGAGAAGAGCACTGCACAGGTGGAGCAGGCTAGCGTGCAAGAGAAGAGCACTGCACAGGTGGAGCAGACTAGCGTGCAAGAGAGAAGAGCACTGCACAGGTGGAGCAGACTAGCGTGCAAGAGAAGAGCACTGCGCAGGTGGAGCAGAGTAGCGTGCAAGAGAGGAGAGCACTGCGCAGGTGGAGCAGAGTAGCGTGCAAGAGAAAAGCACTGCGCAGGTGGAGCAGAGTAGCGTGCAAGAGAGAAGAGCACTGCGCAGGTGGAGCAGACTAGCGTGCAAGAGAGAAGAGCACTGCGCAGGTGGAGCAGACTAGCGTGCAAGAGAGAAGAGCACTGCACAGGTGGAGCAGACTAGCGTGCAAGAGAGAAGAGCACTGCACAGGTGGAGCAGACTAGCGTGCAAGAGAGAAGAGCACTGCACAGGTGGAGCAGACTAGCGTGCAAGAGAGAAGAGCACTGCACAGGTGGAGCAGGCTAGCGTGCAAGATAAGAGCACTGCACAGGTGGAGCAGACTAGCGTGCAAGAGAGAAGAGCACTGCACAGGTGGAGCAGACTAGCGTGCAAGAGAAGAGCACTGCGCAGGTGGAGCAGACTAGCGTGCAAGAGAAGAGCACTGCGCAGGTGGAGCAGAGTAGCGTGCAAGAGAGAAAAGCACTGCGCAGGTGGAGCAGAGTAGCATGCAAGAGAGAAGAGCACTGCGCAGGTGGAGCAGACTAGAGTGCAAGAGAGAAGAGCACTGCGCAGGTGGAGCAGACTAGCGTGCAAGAGAAGAGCACTGCGCAGGTGGAGCAGACTAGCGTGCAAGAGAAGAGCACTGCGCAGGTGGAGCAGACTAGCGTGCAAGAGAGAAGAGCACTGCACAGGTGGAGCAGACTAGCGTGCAAGAGAGAAGAGCACTGCACAGGTGGAGCAGGCTAGCGTGCAAGATAAGAGCACTGCACAGGTGGAGCAGACTAGCGTGCAAGAGAGAAGAGCACTGCACAGGTGGAGCAGACTAGCGTGCAAGAGAAGAGCACTGCGCAGGTGGAGCAGAGTAGAGTGCAAGAGAGGAGAGCACTGCGCAGGTGGAGCAGAGTAGCGTGCAAGAGAGAAAAGCACTGCGCAGGTGGAGCAGAGTAGCGTGCAAGAGAGAAAAGCACTGCGCAGGTGGAGCAGAGTAGCGTGCAAGAGAGAAGAGCACTGCGCAGGTGGAGCAGACTAGAGTGCAAGAGAGAAGAGCACTGCGCAGGTGGAGCAGACTAGCGTGCAAGAGAAGAGCACTGCGCAGGTGGAGCAGACTAGCGTGCAAGAGAGAAAAGCACTGCGCAGGTGGAGCAGAGTAGCATGCAAGAGAGAAGAGCACTGCGCAGGTGGAGCAGAGTAGCGTGCAAGAGAGAAAAGCACAGCACAGGTGGAGCAGAGTAGCGTGCAAGAGAGAAGAGCACAGCACAGGTGGAGCAGACTAGCGTGCAAGAGAGAAGAGCACTGCACAGGTGGAGCAGGCTAGCGTGCAAGATAAGAGCACTGCACAGGTGGAGCAGACTAGCGTGCAAGAGAGAAGAGCACTGCACAGGTGGAGCAGACTAGCGTGCAAGAGAAGAGCACTGCGCAGGTGGAGCAGAGTAGAGTGCAAGAGAGGAGAGCACTGCGCAGGTGGAGCAGAGTAGCGTGCAAGAGAGAAAAGCACTGCGCAGGTGGAGCAGACTAGAGTGCAAGAGAGAAGAGCACTGCGCAGGTGGAGCAGACTAGCGTGCAAGAGAGAAGAGCACTGCGCAGGTGGAGCAGACTAGCGTGCAAGAGAGAAGAGCACTGCACAGGTGGAGCAGACTAGCGTGCAAGAGAGAAGAGCACTGCACAGGTGGAGCAGACTAGCGTGCAAGAGAGGAGAGCACTGTGCAGGTGGAGCAGAGTAGCGTGCAAGAGAGGAGAGCACTGTGCAGGTGGAGCAGAGTAGCGTGCAAGAGAGGAGAGCACTGTGCAGGTGGAGCAGAGTAGCGTGCAAGAGAGAAAAGCACTGCGCAGGTGGAGCAGAGTAGCGTGCAAGAGAGAAGAGCACTGCGCAGGTGGAGCAGACTAGAGTGCAAGAGAGAAGAGCACTGCGCAGGTGGAGCAGACTAGCGTGCAAGAGAAGAGCACTGCGCAGGTGGAGCAGACTAGCGTGCAAGAGAGAAAAGCACTGCGCAGGTGGAGCAGAGTAGCATGCAAGAGAGAAGAGCACTGCGCAGGTGGAGCAGAGTAGCGTGCAAGAGAGAAAAGCACAGCACAGGTGGAGCAGAGTAGCGTGCAAGAGAGAAGAGCACAGCACAGGTGGAGCAGACTAGCGTGCAAGAGAGAAGAGCACTGCACAGGTGGAGCAGGCTAGCGTGCAAGATAAGAGCACTGCACAGGTGGAGCAGACTAGCGTGCAAGAGAGAAGAGCACTGCACAGGTGGAGCAGACTAGCGTGCAAGAGAAGAGCACTGCGCAGGTGGAGCAGAGTAGAGTGCAAGAGAGGAGAGCACTGCGCAGGTGGAGCAGAGTAGCGTGCAAGAGAGAAAAGCACTGCGCAGGTGGAGCAGACTAGAGTGCAAGAGAGAAGAGCACTGCGCAGGTGGAGCAGACTAGCGTGCAAGAGAGAAGAGCACTGCGCAGGTGGAGCAGACTAGCGTGCAAGAGAGAAGAGCACTGCACAGGTGGAGCAGACTAGCGTGCAAGAGAGAAGAGCACTGCACAGGTGGAGCAGACTAGCGTGCAAGAGAGAAGAGCACTGCACAGGTGGAGCAGACTAGCGTGCAAGAGAGGAGAGCACTGTGCAGGTGGAGCAGAGTAGCGTGCAAGAGAGGAGAGCACTGTGCAGGTGGAGCAGAGTAGAGTGCAAGAGAGGAGAGCACTGCACAGGTGGAGCAGACTAGCGTGCAAGAGAGAAGAGCACTGCACAGGTGGAGCAGACTAGCGTGCAAGAGAGAAGAGCACTGCACAGGTGGAGCAGACTAGCGTGCAAGAGAGAAGAGCACTGCACAGGTGGAGCAGACTAGCGTGCAAGATAAGAGCACTGCACAGGTGGAGCAGAGTAGCGTGCAAGAGAGAAGAGCACTGCACAGGTGGAGCAGAGTAGCGTGCAAGAGAGAAGAGCACTGCACAGGTGGAGCAGACTAGCGTGCAAGATAAGAGCACTGCACAGGTGGAGCAGAGTAGCGTGCAAGAGAGAAGAGTACTGCACAGGTGGAGCAGAGTAGCGTGCAAGAGAGAAGAGCACTGCGCAGGTGGAGCAGAGTAGCGTGCAAGAGAGAAGAGCACTGCGCAGGTGGAGCAGAGTAGCGTGCAAGAGAGAAGAGCACTGCGCAGGTGGAGCAGAGTAGCGTGCAAGAGAAGAGCACTGTGCAGGTGGAGAAGACTAGCGTGCAAGAGAAGACTAGCGTGCAAGAAAAGAGCACTGCGCAGGCGGAGCAGACTAGCGTGCAAGAAAAGAGCACTGCGCAGGCGGAGCAGACTAGCGTGCAAGAAAAGAGCACTGCGCAGGCGGAGCAGACTAGGGTGCAAGAAAAGAGCACTGCGCAGGCGGAGCAGACTAGCGTGCAAGAAAAGAGCACTGCGCAGGCGGAGCAGACTAGCGTGCAAGAAAAGAGCACTGCGCAGGCGGAGCAGACTAGCGTGCAAGAAAAGAGCACTGCGCAGGCGGAGCAGACTAGCGTGCAAGAAAAGAGCACTGCGCAGGCGGAGCAGACTAGCGTGCAAGAAAAGAGCACTGCGCAGGCGGAGCAGACTAGCGTGCAAGAAAAGAGCACTGCGCAGGCGGAGCAGACTAGCGTGCAAGAAAAGAGCACTGCGCAGGCGGAGCAGACTAGCGTGCAAGAAAAGAGCACTGCGCAGGCGGAGCAGACTAGCGTGCAAGAAAAGAGCACTGCGCAGGCGGAGCAGACTAGCGTGCCAGAAAAGAGCACTGCGCCAGTGGAGCAGAGTAGCGTGCAAGAGAAGAGCACTGCGCAGGTGGAGCAGACTAGCGTGCAAGAGAAGAGCACTGCACAGGTGGAGAAGACTAGCGTGCAAGAGAAGAGCACTGCACAGGTGGAGAAGACTAGCGTGCAAGAGAAGAGCACTGCACAGGTGGAGAAGACTAGCGTGCAAGAGAAGAGCACTGCGCAGGCGGAGCAGACTAGCGTGCAAGAAAAGAGCACTGCGCAGGCGGAGCAGACTAGCGTGCAAGAAAAGAGCACTGCGCAGGCGGAGCAGACTAGCGTGCAAGAGAAGAGCACTGCGCAGGTGGAGCAGACTAGCGTGCAAGAAAAGAGCACTGCGCAGGCGGAGCAGACTAGCGTGCAAGAAAAGAGCACTGCGCAGGCGGAGCAGACTAGCGTGCAAGAAAAGAGCACTGCGCAGGCGGAGCAGACTAGCGTGCAAGAAAAGAGCACTGCGCAGGCGGAGCAGACTAGCGTGCAAGAAAAGAGCACTGCGCAGGCGGAGCAGACTAGCGTGCAAGAAAAGAGCACTGCGCAGGCGGAGCAGACTAGCGTGCAAGAAAAGAGCACTGCACAGGCGGAGCAGACTAGCGTGCCAGAAAAGAGCACTGCGCCAGTGGAGCAGAGTAGTGTGCAAGAGAAGAGCACTGCACAGGCGGAGCAGGCTAGCGTGCAAGAGAAGAGCACTGCACAGGTGGAGCAGGCTAGCGTGCAAGAGAAGAGCACTGCACAGGTGGAGCAGGCTAGCGTGCAAGAGAAGAGCACTGCACAGGTGGAGCAGGCTAGCGTGCAAGAGAAGAGCACTGCACAGGTGGAGCAGGCTAGCGTGCAAGAGAAGAGCACTGCACAGGTGGAGCAGGCTAGCGTGCAAGAGAAGAGCACTGCACAGGTGGAGCAGGCTAGCGTGCAAGAGAAGAGCACTGCACAGGTGGAGCAGGCTAGCGTGCAAGAGAAGAGCACTGCACAGGTGGAGCAGGCTAGCGTGCAAGAGAAGAGCACTGTGCAGGTGGAGCAGGCTAGCGTGCAAGAGAAGAGCACTGTGCAGGTGGAGCAGGCTAGCGTGCAAGAGAAGAGCACTGTGCAGGTGGAGCAGGCTAATGCACAGAATCAGTTTTAGATTGTGCGTTCCCCCCCCCCCCCCACCCCTCCAAACACTGGCATGCTCGCGGGATGGTGTCTCTTCCTGTGGGTTTCCAGTATGTGATTGTAAACAGTTTTTTAATGCAATTAAAGCAAATATATAGATTGAGAGGGTCACAACGCCATACTGTGTATGAATAACGCCGCCTTATGGAGGACGGCTGGGGATTTACTACGAGGTCGCGTGTTTATGTTCACAGACTATATTGTCTGCACTCATCTATAGCAGCACTGTATGGAGCGATACTCTGCAGAAATCTGCCTAGGGAACAGTGCCCACCCTGCAGTGTCCAAAATCCCCCCCCCCCCCACAGGGCGTCACATCTGGAATCAGTCACGGCTGCATCGTACTCTGCTACTTTACTGGGAAAATCTGCTCAGGCAAAATCTGCGCTAATTTGCTTACATAAAATCCTTCGGGTCAGGCAGCAGCAGAGCGGTGTGCGGTGCGGAGACCGTCTGCCTGCAAATATACAGGACAACCCCTGCAGTGCGTGAATTCATCGCGGATTAAACCCCCTGCAACGCATGTGGTGAAATCGCCGACAAATCTGCCGCAAAATCAGAGATCCTGCGGAAAAATCTGCGGCATGTGAACAAGTGGACTTTTGTAATTTGTGTTTTCTTCATGCAGTTATCTTAAAAAAAAAAAAGAAGCAAAAAATAAAATATTTTCCCACCAATTTTTAATGTCCCAAAGCATCTCTCGTTCTCAGACCTGTTGCCTCCACGACTACAGGCCACCAACCCTGCGCCATCAGATCCCCCCAGGTTTCTTTCCCTGTGTCCTCTACTTTTTAACTGCCCAATGACTGTTAAGAAACAGATGGAAGACATGTGACTTGAGGATCCAACGACACGGGCTTTGTTTGTAGTCTGTTACCACGGTGATCCGCAACAATAACAGACTTTGAATTATATCTGGAATGTTTCATTTTTTTCACATTAGATACATTAAGACAAAAGTATTAGACACCTGATGAGTTAATATATCCGCAACGGAGAGGCAAAATGAAAAATAAAAACGTTTTATTTTGCTCTGCAGCCGCTATGAACACATCGTGTCCAGTCCAACAGGAAATATTTGCTTATAACTCAGCAGTTCTGACGCTGCACTACAATCCCCTCAGGTCCAGGTCCCACCATTCACTGCAAGTAAAATGTGACATCCATAACAAAACACCACCAGCCGGACATGTGAGGCCTTAACGAAAACGGGATTCTTTTGCTGCAGTTTCAGAAAAACAAAAATCAGAACAAAACTGCAACATGACCGTGACGTGTGTACAAGCAATAAAAGGGGCCCGGGCACAGAAGCGACCGACCAGGGCGGGGACACAATCTGATGGATCAGCCCTGAAAACCATGTACCGCCCCACACCGCCATCATTACACTCCGCTATAATACAGTACACACCGCCATCATTACACACCGCTATAATACCGCCCCACACCGCCATCATTACACTCCGCTATAATACAGTACACACCGCCATCATTACACTCCGCTATAATACCGTACACACACCGCCATCATTACACTCCGCTATAATACAGTACACACCGCCATCATTACACTCCGCTATAATACAGTACACACCGCCATCATTACACACCGCTATAATACCGCCCACACCGCCATCATTACACACCGCTATAATACCGCCCACACCGCCATCATTACACACCGCTATAATACAGTACACACCGCCATCATTACACACAGCTATAATACCGTACACACCGCCATCATTACACACCGCTATAATACCGCCCACACCGCCATCATTACACACCGCTATAATACAGTACACACCGCCATCATTACACACCGCTATAATACCGCACACACCGCCATCATTACACACCGCCATCATTACACACCGCTATAATACCGCCCACACCGCCATCATTACACACCGCTATAATACCGCCCACACCGCCATCATTACACACCGCTATAATACCGCCCACACCGCCATCATTACACACCGCTATAATACCGCACACACCGCCATCATTACACACCGCTATAATACAGTACACACCGCCATCATTACACACAGCTATAATACCGCACACACCGCCATCATTACACTCCGCTATAATACAGTACACACCGCTATAATACCGCCCACACCGCCATCATTACACACCGCTATAATACTGCCCACACCGCCATCATTACACACCGCTATAATACAGTACACACCGCCATCATTACACACAGCTATAATACCGTACACACCGCTATAATACCGCCCACACCGCCATCATTACACACCGCTATAATACCGTACACACACCATCATTACACAACGTTATAATACAGCACACACTGCCATCATTACACTCCGCTATAATACCGTACACACCACCATCATTACACTCCGCTATACCATACACACACCGCCATCATTACACTCCGCTATAATACCGTACACACACCGCCATCATTACACTCTGCTATAATACCGTACACACACCGCCATCATTACACTCTGCTATAATACCGTACACACACCGCCATCATTACACTCTGCTATAATACCGTACACACACCGCCATCATTACACTCTGCTATAATACCGTACACACCACCATCATTACACTCCGCTATAATACCGTACACACACCGCCATCATTACACACCGCTATAATACCGCACACACCGCTATAGTACAGCACACACCGCCATCATTACACACCGCTATAATACCGCGCACACCGCCATCATTAAACACCGCTATAATACCGTACACACACCACCATCATTACACTTCGCTATAATACCGTACACACACCGCCATCATTACACTCCGCTATAATACCGTACACACACCGCCATCATTACACTCCGCTATAATACCGTACACACACCGCCATCATTACACTCCGCTATAATACCGTACACACACCGCCATCATTACACTCCGCTATAATACCGTACACACACCGCCATCATTACACTCAGCTATAATACCGTACACACACCGCCATCATTACACTCCGGTGTAATACCGTACACACACCGCCATCATTACACTCCGCTATAATACCGCACACACCGCCATCATTACACTCCGCTATAATACCGTACACACCACCATTACACTCCACTATAATACCGTACACACACCGCCATCATTACACTCCACTATAATACCGTACACACACCGCCATCGTTACACACCCCGCCATCATTACACTCCACTATAATACCGTACACACACCGCTATAATACCGTACACACACCACTATAATACCGTACACACACCGCCATCATTACACTCCGTTATAATACCGCACACACCGCCATCGTTACACACCGCTATAATACCGTACACACACCGCCATCATTACACTCCGCTATAATACCGTACACACACCGCCATCATTACACTCCACTATAATACCGTACACACACCGCCATCATTACACTCCACTATAATACCGTACACACACCGCCATCATTACACTCCGCTATAATACCGTACACACACCGCCATCATTACACTCCGCTATAATACCGTACACACACCGCCATCATTACACTCCGCTATAATACCGTACACACACCGCCATCATTACACTCCGCTATAATACCGTACACACACCGCCATCATTACACTCCGCTATAATACCGTACACACACCGCCATCATTACACTCCGCTATAATACCGTACACACACCGCCATCATTACACTCCGCTATAATACCGCACACACCGCCATCATTACACTCCGCTATAATACCGCACACACCGCCATCATTACACTCCGCTATAATACCGCACACACCGCCATCATTACACTCCGCTATAATACCGCACACACCGCCATCATTACACTCCACTATAATACCGTACACACACCGCCATCATTACACTCCGCTATAATACCGTACACACACCGCCATCATTACACACCGCTATAATACCGCCCACACCGCCATCATTACACACCGCTATAATACAGTACACACCGCCATCATTACACACCGCTATAATACCGCCCACACCGCCATCATTACACACCGCCATCATTACACACAGCTATAAATACCGCCCCCACCATCATTACACTCCGCTATAATACCGCCCACACCGCCATCATTACACTCCGCTATAATACCGCACACACCGCCATCATTACACACAGCTATAATACCGCACACACCGCCATCATTACACACAGCTATAATACCGCCCACACCGCCATCATTACACACAGCTATAATACCGCCCACACCGCCATCATTACACACCGCTATAATACCGCCATCATTACACACCGCTATAATACCGTACACACACCGCCATCATTACACTCCGCTATAATACCGCACACACCGCCATCATTACACACAACTATAATACCGCCCACACCACCATCATTACACTCCGCTATAATACCGTACACAAACCGCCATCATTACACACCGCTATAATACCGCACACACCGCCATCATTACACACCACTATAATACCGTACACATCGCTATAATACCGCCCACACCGCCATCATTACACTCCGCTATAATACAGTACACACCGCCATCATTACACTCCGCTATAATACAGTACACACCGCCATCATTACACACCGCTATAATACCGCCCACACCGCCATCATTACACACCGCTATAATACCGCCCACACCGCCATCATTACACGAAGCTATAATACCACCATTATTACACTCCGCTATAGTACAGCACACACCGCCATCATTAAACACCGCTATAATACCGTACACACATCACCATCATTACACTTCGCTATAATACCGTACACACACCGCCATCATTACACTAAGCTATAATACCGTACACACCGCTATAATACCATACACACACCATCATTACACTACGTTATAATACCGTACACACCGCTATAATACCGTACACACACCATCATTACACAACGTTATAATACAGCACACACTGCCATCATTACACTCCGCTATAATACCGTACACACCACCATCATTACACTCCGCTATACCATACACACACCGCCATCATTACACTCCGCTATAATACCGTACACACACCGCCATCATTACACTCTGCTATAATACCGTACACACACCGCCATCATTACACTTCGCTATAATACCGCCATCATTACACACCGCTATAATACCGCACACACCGCTATAGTACAGCACACACCGCCATCATTACACACCGCTATAATACCGCGCACACCACCATCATTAAACACCGCTATAATACCGTACACACACCGCCATCATTACACTCCGCTATAATACCGTACACACCGCTAGAATACCATACACACACCATCATTACACTACGTTATAATACAGCACACACTGCCATCATCACACCGCTATAATACCGCACACACACCGCCATCATTACACTCCGATATAATACCGTACACACACCGCCATCATACCGTACACACACCGCCATCATTAGACTCAGCTATAATACCGTACACACACCGCCATCATTACACTCCGCTATAATACCGTACACACACCGCCATCATTACACTCCGCTATAATACCGCACACACCGCCATCATTACACTCCGCTATAATACCGTACACACCACCATTACACTCCACTATAATACCGTACACACACCGCCATCATTACACTCCATTATAATACCGTACACACACCGCCATCGTTACACACCGCTATAATACCATACACACACCGCCATCATTACACTCCACTATAATACCGTACACACACCGCCATCATTACACTCCGTTATAATACCGCACACACCGCCATCGTTACACACCGCTATAATACCGTACACACACCGCCATCATTACACTCCACTATAATACCGTACACACACCGCCATCATTACACACCGCCATCATTACACTCCGCTATAATACCGTACACACACCGCCATCATTACACTCCGCTATAATACCGTGCACACACCGCCATCATTACACTCCGCTATAATACCGTACACACACCGCCATCATTACACTCCGCTATACCGTACACACACCGCCATCACTACACTCCGCTATAATACCGCACACACCGCCATCATTACACTCCGCTATAATACCGCACACCGCCATCATTACACTCCGCTATAATACCGCACACACCGCCATCATTACACTCCGCTATAATACCGCACACACCGCCATCATTACACTCCGCTATAATACCGCACACACCGCTATAATACCGTACACACACCGCCATCATTACACACCGCCATCATTACACACCGCTATAATACCGTACACACACCGCCATCATTACACTCCGCTATAATACCGTACACACACCGCCATCATTACACTCCGCTATAATACCGTACACACACCGCCATCATTACACTCCGCTATAATACCGTACACACACCGCCATCATTACACTCCGCTATAATACCGTACACACACCGCCATCATTACACTCCGCTATAATACCGTACACACACCGCCATCATTACACTCCGCTATAATACCGTACACACCGCCATCATTACACTCCGCTATAATACCGTACACACACCGCCATCATTACACTCCGCTATAATACCGTACACACCGCCATCGTTACACTCCACTATAATACCGTACACACACCGCCATCATTACACTCCGCTATAATACCGTACACACACCGCCATCATTACACTCCACTATAATACCGTACACACACCGCCATCATTACACACCGCTATAATACCGTACACACACCGCCATCATTACACTCCGCTATAATACCGTACACACACCGCCATTACACTCCACTATAATACCGTACACACACCGCCATCATTACACACCGCTATAATACCGTACACACACCGCCATCATTACACTCCACTATAATACCGTACACACACCGCCATCATTACACACCGCCATCATTACACTCCGCTATAATACCGTACACACACCGCCATCATTACACTCCGCTATAATACCGTACACACACCGCCATCATTACACTCCGCTATAATACCGTACACACACCGCCATCATTACACTCCGCTATAATACCGTACACACACCGCCATCATTACACTCCGCTATAATACCGTACACACACCGCCATCATTACACTCCACTATAATACCGTACACACACCGCCATCATTACACACCGCCATCATTACACACCGCTATAATACCGTACACACATCGCCATCATTACACTCCACTATAATACCGTACACACCGCCATCATTACACACCGCTATAATACCGTACACACACCGCCATCATTACACTCCACTATAATACCGTACACACACCGCCATCATTACACTCCACTATAATACCGTACACACACCGCCATCATTACACACCGCCATCATTACACTCCGCTATAATACCGTACACACACCGCCATCATTACACTCCGCTATAATACCGTACACACACCGCCATCATTACACTCCACTATAATACCGTACACACACCGCCATCATTACACTCCGCTATAATACCGTACACACACCGCCATCATTACACTCCGCTATAATACCGTACACACACCGCCATCATTACACTCCGCTATAATACCGTACACACACCGCCATCATTACACTCCGCTATAATACCGTACACACCGCCATCGTTACACTCCACTATAATACCGTACACACACCGCCATCACTACACTCCGCTATAATACCGTACACACCGCCATCGTTACACTCCACTATAATACCGTACACACTGCTGTCAATGCACCGTTCACACTGATGCTATTACACCGCACACACGGTTATTATACAATATCCACCGCTACTATACTGAAAATTAGAACGTCTCCACCGGGTGATGCACAGACCGCTCCCCATACACACGGAGCGGTACCGGCGCGGTGCTCTGTGCTCAGAACCTGCCGGTCTCTCACCTGTCTGGTGCCCGTTATCCGCCGGATCCTCCTCAGGGAGCCCGAGCCACAGACGCCGCACACCGGAAGCCGCCTCCACGCCGACGACACTTCCGCTTCTAGCCAGGCGACACCTCATGGCGGCAGGAGGAACTGCACCAGTGCGATAACGGGGGAGCAGCGATAGAAGAGGGGGCTCCGTATTATATAGAGGGGAGTGCAGTGTGATAGAAGAGGGGGCACAGTGTTATATAGAGGGGAGCACAGTGATAGAAGAGGGGGCTCAGTCTTATATAGAGGGGGGCACAGTGTGATAGAAGAGGGGGCTCAGTCTTATATAGAGGGGGGCACAGTGTGATAGAAGAGGGGGCTCAGTGTTATATAGGGGAGCACAGTGTGATAGAAGAGGGGGCTCAGTGTTATATAGGGGAGCACAGTGTGATAGAAGAGGGGGCTCAGTGTTATATAGGGGAGCACAGTGTGATAGAAGAGGGGGCTCAGTGTTATATAGGGGAGCACAGTGTGATAGAAGAGGGGGCTCAGTGTTATATAGGGGAGCACAGTGTGATAGAAGAGGGGGCTCAGTGTTATATAGGGGAGCACAGTGTGATAGAAGAGGGGGCTCAGTGTTATATAGGGGAGCACAGTGTGATAGAAGAGGGGGCTCAGTGTTATATAGGGGAGCACAGTGTGATAGAAGAGGGGGCTCAGTGTTATATAGGGGAGCACAGTGTGATAGAAGAGGGGGCTCAGTGTTATATAGGGGAGCACAGTGTGATAGAAGAGGGGGCTCAGTGTTATATAGGGGAGCACAGTGTGATAGAAGAGGGGGCTCAGTGTTATATAGGGGAGCACAGTGTGATAGAAGAGGGGGCTCAGTGTTATATAGGGGAGCACAGTGTGATAGAAGAGGGGGCTCAGTGTTATATAGGGGAGCACAGTGTGATAGAAGAGGGGGCTCAGTGTTATATAGGGGAGCACAGTGTGATAGAAGAGGGGGCTCAGTGTTATATAGGGGAGCACAGTGTGATAGAAGAGGGGGCTCAGTGTTATTTTGGGTGAGCACAGTGTGATAGAAGAGGGGGCTCAGTGTTATATAGGGGAGCACAGTGTGATAGAAGAGGGGGCTCAGTGTTATATAGGGGAGCACAATGTGATAGAAGAGGGGGCTCAGTGTGATAGAAGAGGAGGCTCAGTGTTATATAGGGGAGCACAGTGTGATAGAAGAGGGGGCTCAGTGTTATATAGGGGAGCACAGTGTGATAGAAGAGGGGGCTCAGTGTGATAGAAGAGGGGGCTCAGTGTGATAGAAGAGGGGGCTCAGTGTGATAGAAGAGGGGGCTCAGTGTGATAGAAGAGGGGGCTCAGTGTGATAGAAGAGGGGGCTCAGTGTGATAGAAGAGGGGGCTCAGTGTTATATAGGGGAGCACAGTGTGATAGAAGAGGGGGCTCAGTGTTATATAGAGGAGGGAACAGTGTGATAGAAGAGGGGGCTCAGTGTTATATAGGGGAGCACAGTGATAGAAGAGGGGGCTCAGTGTTATATAGAGGAGGGAACAGTGTGATAGAAGAGGGGGCTCAGTGTTATATAGAGGAGCACAGTGTGATAGAAGAGGAGGCTCAGTGTTATATAGGGGAGCACAGTGTGATAGAAGAGGGGGCTCAGTGTTATATAGGGGAGCACAGTGTGATAGAAGAGGAGGCTCAGTGTTATATAGGGGAGCACAGTGTGATAGAAGAGGGGGCTCAGTGTTATATAGAGGAGGGAACAGTGTGATAGAAGAGGGGGCTCAGTGTTATATAGGGGAGCACAGTGTGATAGAAGAGGGGGCTCAGTGTTATATAGGGGAGCACAGTGTGATCGAAGAGGAGGCTCAGTGTTATATAGGGGAGCACAGTGTGATCGAAGAGGGGGCTCAGTGTTATATAGGGGAGCACAGTGATAGAAGAGGAGGCTCAGTGTTATATAGGGGAGCACAGTGTGATAGAAGAGGGGGCTCAGTGTTATATAGGGGAGCACAGTGTGATAGAAGAGGGCTCAGTGTTATATAGGGGAGCACAGTGTGATAGAAGAGGAGGCTCAGTGTTATATAGGGGAGCACAGTGATAGAAGAGGAGGCTCAGTGTTATATAGGGGAGCACAGTGTGATAGAAGAGGGGGCTCAGTGTTATACAGGGGAGCACAGTGTGAGAAGAGGGGGCTCAGTGTTATATAGGGGAGCACAGTGATAGAAGAGGAGGCTCAGTGTTATATAGGGGAGCACAGTGTGATAGAAGAGGAGGCTCAGTGTTATATAGGGGAGCACAGTGTGATAGAAGAGGAGGCTCAGTGTTATATAGGGGAGCACAGTGTGATAGAAGAGGGGGCTCAGTGTTATATAGGGGAGCACAGTGTGATAGAAGAGGGGGATCAGTGTTATATAGGGGAGCACAGTGTGATAGAAGAGGGGGCTCAGTGTTATATAGGGGAGCACAGTGTGATAGAAGAGGGGGCTCAGTGTTATATAGGGGAGCACAGTGTGATAGAAGAGGAGGCTCAGTGTTATATAGGGGAGCACAGTGATAGAAGAGGGGGCTCAGTGTTATATAGGGGAGCACAGTGTGATAGAAGAGGGGGCTCAGTGTTATATAGGGGAGCACAGTGTGATAGAAGAGGGGGCTCAGTGTGATAGAAGAGGGGGCTCAGTGTTATATAGGGGAGCACAGTGTGATAGAAGAGGGGGCTCAGTGTGATAGAAGAGGGGGCTCAGTGTTATATAGGGGAGCACAGTGTGATAGAAGAGGGGGCTCAGTGTTATATAGGGGAGCACAGTGTGATAGAAGAGGGGGCTCAGTGTGATAGAAGAGGGGGCTCAGTGTTATATAGGGGAGCACAGTGTGATAGAAGAGGGGGCTCAGTGTGATAGAAGAGGGGGCTCAGTGTTATATAGGGGAGCACAGTGTGATAGAAGAGGGGGCTCAGTGTGATAGAAGAGGGGGCTCAGTGTTATATAGGGGAGCACAGTGTGATAGAAGAGGGGGCTCAGTGTTATATAGGGGAGCACAGTGTGATAGAAGAGGGGGCTCAGTGTTATATAGGGGAGCACCGTGTGATAGAAGAGGGGGCTCAGTGTTATATAGGGGAGCACAGTGTGATAGAAGAGGGGGCTCAGTGTGATAGAAGAGGGGGCTCAGTGTGATAGAAGAGGGGGCTCAGTGTGATAGAAGAGGGGGCTCAGTGTTATATAGGGGAGCACAGTGTGATAGAAGAGGAGGCTCAGTGTTATATAGGGGAGCACAGTGTGATAGAAGAGGGGGCTCAGTGTTATATAGGGGAGCACAGTGTGATAGAAGAGGGGGCTCAATGTTATATAGAGGAGGGAACAGTGATAGAAGAGGAGGCTCAGTGTTATATAGGGGGGCACAGTGTGATAGAAGAGGGGGCTCAATGTTATATAGAGGGGAGCACAGTGTGATAGAAGAGGGGGTTCAGTGTTATATAGGGGGGCACAGTGTGATAGAAGAGGGGGCTCAGTGTTATATAGGGGGACACAGTGTGATAGAAGAGGGGGCTCAGTGTTATATAGGGGGACACAGTGTGATAGAAGAGGGGGCTCAGTCTTATATAGAGGGGAGCACAGTGTGATAGAAGAGGGGGCTCGGTGTTATATAGAGGGGAGCACAGTGTGATAGAAGAGGGGGCTCGGTGTTATATAGAGGGGAGCATAGTGTGATAGAAGAGGGGGCTCGGTGTTATATAGAGGGGAGCACAGTGTGATAGAAGAGGGGGCTCGGTGTTATATAGAGGGGAGCACAGTGTGATAGAAGAGGGGGCTCGGTGTTATATAGAGGGGAGCACAGTGTGATAGAAGAGGGGGCTCAGTGTTTAATAGGGGGGCGCAGTGTGATATTACACATGCGCGCCGTGTTCGGATGGGAGTGCGGTGAGGTAGGATTAGAGGGTCTTGGCTGACTCGCAGTAGACCCCGGTAGGTTTCTGGTCCTTACAGTTTTTAGGTAATATATTTGGGATTAGTCGCTTAGAGATGAGTGACGTTTATCACACAGATTCCCGTCTTTAGTTGGAAATCTCCAATTTAAATGGATTCTCCCGGCCAATCTCAATGTTTAGGACCAATGGCTGGGTGGTTGCCAGTGATGTTGGCTGCAGATTAAGAGTGAGCTGATCTTGCTGCAGGCAGTGACCACTGTACAGAATACTGTGAGATTTCATTAGGCAAATCATGTCCATTGGTGACACTACAGGCGGCCACACACAGATGAATGTACAGTAAATAGCTTTTTTTTCCATCAGCCGGTCTCCTACTGTATATGGAGGCATTTTGACTCCTTCCCTATGGCAGATGTGATGGGAAATACTGAGTTTTAATATGCCCGATTCCTTGGTGTTCATTACATTTACAGGCTAGAACCACATTTGTACAGAATTTTATTATTTTGCTTCCTAAATTCAAAATTAAGTAACTTTGTAAACAGTCCTGCACCTAGAATCTGGTCTGCAATCCCTTCAGTCTAAGGCCACGGACCCACTATCCGTATTCGGTCTGTATTTTTTCTCAGGAGTGGGAGCCAAAACCAGGAGTGGGAGATAGAAACAAGTCACCAATTCTGCATTTATCACCCACTCCTGAGAAAAAAAACTGACCGAATACTGACCAAATACTGATAGTGGAGCCGCGGCCTAAGGCCGAATTCAGACGCCGTGTACGTAACGCGATGCAGACCGGGCGCTTGTCTCCAGTCATGGGCACATAGGAGGCCATTAAGTTCATGTCAGAAGATCTGCATCTAGTCTGTGTGAATCCGGCCTTAGAGAACGCTGTAGGCAAGAGTGGAGTAGCAGAAAGGGAGTGAAGCATTTAAAAATAATAAACCTTGTAATACATCTCAGAGAAATTCTGCTTTTTTTTCCCTCCTGCACTGACCAGTTATTCCCATTACTGAGACAGAAAATTACAGTTGGTGCCCATGGACTTCAATGGAGAATCACTTGTTAAAAGGACATCTTTCGGCACTGTGTGTCTACCTCCATCTCCTCTCTATAGAATTATAAAGAGACACTAACTCAATTAAAGGCTCACTCTCAAAATTACAAGTTTTTCCCATATATAATCTATAGATCCCAATAGCCGAGACCCTGAGATTGGAGACTGGGGCAGAAGTGCGCATTCTTGGCCTTCACTACTTTGTCTCCGGAACTGCGGGAGAAATCAGATTGCAACGCGCCACTATATCTGGAAGTCACGCAGACAATGAATTCAGCGGAGGCAGAGCGTGCGCACTCCAGCTCCATTCAGAATAGGGCTGCAGAGTCCCGGGGTCTCGGGATCACCAGGGGTCCCAGCGATTAGCAAGTTATGCCCTATCCATTGGATACCTTAAACAGAAGTTAAGTTTGCATCCTGAAACTTAGTAGAACTTTTTAAATTAAAGGGAACTTCAGTGCAGACACTTTGTAACTTCCCAGAAGTATACAGCGCATAAGGCCGCCCATTGGTCACGAACATATTAATGACAGACGTGCAGAGAAACTTTATCCTTTATTGATGATTTACAATGAGCAATTAAATAGTTAAAACCAGACATTCACGACATGCTAACAATCACATCTAGCCATCCAATGACTCTGCAGTAGGAAGGGCGAGCTGCGGAGGGGACACATTGTGAGGACCCACTTGTCCAGGACGCCCAGCAGATTGGACCCCACCTGTCACTTCTATGGGTAGTGGTCATATTTAGCCGCTGGCTCTCCCACAACCAGCTCCAAATTCCCCTGCAGGACTGTAAAACGTCATGTACTATACAAAAGCAAGAGATCACTTTAATTTAAAGGGGATGTTCTGGATTTGATCACATGGCTGCTTTACCCACCCCCACCTAAAAAAAAATATATATATATAGGAGCACCACTTCTGTTTTCAGGTTGTGATTGCAATTGCAGCTCAGTCCCATTTACTCCAATGGAGCTGCAATACCATAGTCAACCCATTGACAGAATTGGCGCTGTTTTAGAGGGAAAAAGCATCCATATTTTTCTCATCTTTGACAACCCCATTAACAGTGCACTAAGGACTATGTGCATCATTAGAAGATGTAGTGGATATATGTGGGTACACTGTATACACCAGCCCCCAGAACATAATGCCCGATGTGCCACCTTCTTAGCATAACAATGGTGCAAGTTCTAGGAAAAATCACAATAATATAAAGCACTGTCTATATTAAGAGGGAACTGCGGTATTTACCTTTTAGAAGACAACGTTGCCGAGGGTGAGAGACCTCAAACTCCCAACGGCACCAGTGTTGCCCACCATGGAAACCTGGAAATATGTACTATAGGTAATATGGCGGTACTGGTACTGGTGGGAAAGTCTCCATCCTCTGATTACACCTGGCACGAGACGTCGCCTCATCTGCACAGTGATGCAATACATTTACATATTAGGTAGCAGTTTAGTGAACAACTAATGAAGAGAGAGATTACTGCAGACCCCACGTGTGTTGGCGATACTTGTATTGAGTCGTTCTGTCCCGGGGTTCGGCACCTATTTCTGCTCATCACATACATGATTGTCTCTTCAGCTGCCGTGAGGTTACAACTCCCAGCATGATTTGTCGGGAGTTGTAGTTTCAGAACAGTTGGACAGGCCGGTCATTACACCGTTGGCCGGTTCTGCCTGTCCAAGAGGTCATGTCTGAATACATGTAATATTGGGCCCAGGAAAAAGGACCTGATCAATTACATGGTGAAAACAGCTCAGACCAACTAACGCGGAACAACTTTCAGGCCTCATTTATCAAAATTGCTATGGGAATCAAGACCTGTTTTGTCTGTCAACCAGTGCGCAGCTTATATCTTTACAGCACCAGAGATGGAGGCCGGGGCATGCCAGGTTGCCAGCGGCAACCAGACATTTTTTCTCTTGAGGTTTAGTTGTTGCTATAGGCAACAAGGCATTGATCTCTGTTGAGGCCTTTTTAGTTGCTATGGGAAATCAAGCATTTTCTTTTCTCAAGGAAAAATATATATCTTTGTACCGTGGTAGCCGTTCTTTTCTCAAGGAGAAATCGATCTCCTCTTTTTAGGATCCTGTCTGTTTCCCGTCCCAAAGTACCTGGTGCAATCATTGAGTTTAACAGCAGTCATGTATGTGCTACTAACCAGCACTTACACAACAAAATTTGGGATATTTATTAAGCCCCATCCCCGAAACGCCCACAAATCAGCCACTTTGGGTGTGGATTTGCTAAACCCCACCCATCCGCGATCGCACTTCGCCTCGCGGCACCGTTGGCAGGTGTTTACGCGCCTTCAGTAATCCGCCATGTCAGCTTTGTGTTCAGGTCAGCAGCAATTTTACTAAAGAGAAGCTGTCGCCATATATCGATGGCGCTCGCAGCGGCCGTTATCGCACGTTCGCTCTATTATATACAGAAGCATTATTAGCACTTATCTATTGCACATGGGAGCTGCCATATTGAAGACACTGGCTCTGGTCGGATCTGTTTCGGGCTTCTTCTCTAGCGCCCTCCCAGTCAGTGCGGACCAGGACAACAGAACTAAAATTACAGCTATAGATATTTTAGCCCTGTGAATAGAAAGAATAAATTTGTCCGAAACGCGAGTCTCACAGACCCCATTCTTCCATATAAAAATACAAAAAGTTTCTCATTAGTTGCATTACCGGCACAAATTACAAAGGTTTTTTTTTTTTTTTCCTTTTAAAAAAAGTTTTTCCCGACTCGCACAATAGAAAGGAAAGGCGACAGATGCTCTTTAAGAGAGAAGGCGGCGTGCAGCACTGTGATGTGGGAATCCGGCTGAATGTGGAGGGGGAATATCGAGTGATCCCACGATGGCCGACTTAGTTACTCTTTGGTGTTCCCGTTTTAAGGGGGGTTGTCTCTTGACCTTTAATAATTAAAATTGCAAAAAAATTAAAAAAATCCACAAACAACTTTGCAATTTACTTTGTATAATCCTTAGTTTAAAAAAACAGCCGAACTTTGAATTCTAGTGTTTACGGCTGGTTGTCAGGTTTACCGGCCACCTCTGCAGCAACTCAGCGGTGAACAGTCTCCATAGGCAAGAAGCACTAATATACTACAGAGTTTGTGAGTGCTGCTCTGAAGTGAAGCTCTGGACCAGCGGTGCAACCATGCAGTTGGTCCAAACTGTCAATTGTCAGAAGTGCCGCTCCCAACCCCCCCCCCCCCCAAGCGTTGAGGTGGGGTTGGGGAGAGGGTGACATTGAGACCCCTTTAAGTCATTACTAGTGGACACTTATCAAGTTACATGAGCTAGGGACCACCAGTAAGGGTTAAAATAGCCATTAGAGAGTGATCCATCATAAAAGACCCCCCCCATCTATTTGCCCGGGAAGTGAAAAGCCATAAAGAGGGTCTCTCTCTCGGGAAGACTTGGCTCATCTATAAATTGCACAGACAGCCCAACAATTGTGCAATTCTTCATTTTTCCTGCCACTAACTGCCGCGGGTTATATCTGATCGCTGGGGGGTTCTCGCAGCTGAATGGCCTCGGATCTGATAAGGAGGACCCCCACCACCCCATTTAACAGAAAGGACAGAACCCCTAAAACTGCTGCTTTAGTGTGTGCCCTATAGGTACCGGCTGGCAGGTCAGGACATCATTTAATCCCTGCAATGGGCAGACGAACAGTATAGACCACTAGTACCTATATCACTTACATTCCTGAAAGGTATAAGAATTACCCCCTAAAATTTTGACCAGTGATTAAAGTTAGAGCTGGTAAATTCTTCTAATGCAAAAAGAAAAAAAAAAAAGTAACAAATGTGGATGAGAAGGGGTTAAAAATCCTACACAAGCTTCCCCACCGATCTTGGCAAAAAATATATTTTAATGAGAAAGTGCAAACTACTCGATGACCACGACAATCGCGCACCTCTGTACAAACGCGTTTTGTGACCTTGGACGATCGCTTTGTGCTTTCGTGTGAACTGCAGACTGTTGTGCTGTTCTGCGGTGATCCACTTTGAGGGATCCGGAGACCTTTCTACCGGGAGCGATCGCGCCTTCCTGAAGCTGTGCTTTTTAGTTTCTAAGTAAATCTCTACTTTCGGAAAACATCATTGCAAAACCAGCAAAAAATAAATGTTATAAATCTACGGACGACGCATCGGCAAAGATCATTATCAAAATAAAAGCATTTTCTTCCTTCTTTCACGTCAGGGCGTGCCATGCACCGGATATATACAAAATCAAAAATAAAAGCCATTCCTTCATTTACTGCTTTATAGGGGGATCACAGGGCCCCCCTAAAACGTGAGACGAGTCAGGATTATTGTTAATCCTGCCATAAATTCAGAACTATATAGAAAAATACTATTCAAAAAGGGGGGAAAAAACGACCGAGGCTTAGATATCACGGAATTGAAAAAAAGGTGCTTTTCTTATTTGCACGGCGCATTCAAAGAAAATGTGCAGTGACTTAAATAATATATTTATATAAGGGGAAAGGGGGTCCCCAAAAATCTGTCTTTACAAATACGACATTCCCAGCTAACTAGTAGGTTAGGTCCTGACGACACGGGAGGCATGGATGGATAGCGCTCATATAAATCGAATGAATGGAGCACAAGGCACGGCAGACTCACATGCACAGCCTCAGCAGCCCCCCGGCAGCTTCAGTGGCCCCCCGGCAGCCTCAGGTTATTATTTACAAGTTGGCAGGATTAAAAGGAAGATTAAAAAGAATTAGTTTAATACATTTACATAGGTCGTCTGAAAAAAAAAAAAAAAAAAAATTCCGGGTTCGCCCTTCGCTCTCTTAGAAAACATAAATAGGACACTTAAAATCACAGCCAAAATAATAATAAAAGGGTGAAGGAATGCAACAGTAGAAACCGAGAGGAGGCGCAGATGTCAGCGACCTCCGCGGACGGAGCACAACGAAGCAGATTATACATTCCGAGTCTCCACCTCAATCTTCTCCTCCGAGGGTCCGCTTTCAGTGACTGGGACAGTTTGTCTTAGGGTTATCTCGGGACCGCCATTGTAAATGGAGTGGAGGAAATTCCAGGTTTCTTCTGATATCTGCCCCGAATCTGCTCCTGGAAGTCACAAATTCAAGAAATGACACCTGTGAGATCACATCTATAGGGGCTAAATGCCAACACACAGACCCCGAACCAAAGGGATGATGTACAATTAATGCAAAATATATACAGGTCTAAAAAGTAATAAATCTGTCAGGACAGAAAAGCCTAAACACCAAGCGATAAAAGCGCAGCTCATACAAGCTCTGTCATAGTGCCCCACCTCATCCCAAACCTTATCAGTGTCTTCATCCTAACCCTAACCCATCTCTTCAACCTGTTATTAACAACTGGTGTCTTCCCCTCATACTTCAAACACGCCTCGATCACACCCATCCTCAAAAAGCCCTCCCTGGAACCATGCCTCAAAACTACTGGAACAACACATCCATTCTGAACTGTCCTCCCACCTCTCCTCCTGCTCCATCTTCAACCGCTTAGAATTTGGCTTCCAACTGCATCACTCCACTGAAACTGCCCTGACTAAGGTCACCAACGACCTACTGACCGCCAAATCCAAGCGACACTACTCTGTCCTCCTCCTCCTAGACCTGTCATCTGCCTTCGACACAGTGGACCATTCCCTCTTACTACAGACTCTCTCATCACAGACTTGGCCCCATCTTGGATCTCTTCATACCTAACAGACCAGACATTCAGTGTCTCCTCATCTCACCCCCTATCTGTCGGTGTCCCCCAAGGTTCAGTTCTAGGACCGCTGCTCTTCTCCATCTACACCTTTGGCCTGGGACAGCTCATAGAGTCTCACGGCTTTCAGTATCACCTCTACGCTGATGACACACAGATCTACCTCTCTGGACCCGATATCTCCTCCCTACCAACCAAAATCCCACAATGTCTGTCCGCCATCTTATCCTTCTCTGCTAGATTCCTAAAACTTAATATGGATAAAATTGAATTCATCATCTTTCCGCCATCTCATTCAACCCCCCCAACTGACCTATCCATTAAAGTCAATGGCTGCCCACTCTCCCCAGTCCCACAAGCTCGCAGCCTTGGAGTAACCCTGGACTCTGATCTCTCCTTCACACCACATATCCAAGCCCTTTCAACTTCCTGCCGACTCAAACTCAGAAATATCTCCCGGATCCGCACATTCCTCAGCCATGAATCTGCAAAAACAATAGTGCACGCCCTCATCATCTCCCGGCTTGACTACTGCAACCTCCTGCTCTGTGGTCTCCTCTCTAACACGCTCGCACCCCTCCAATCCATCCTAAACTCTGTTGCCTGACTAATCCACCTGTCCCCCCGCTATTCCCCGGCCTCTCCTCTCTGTCAATCTCTCCACTAGCTCCCCATTACCCAGAGACTCCAGTTCAAAACCCTAACGACGACATACAAAGCCATCCACAACCTGTCTCCTCCATACATCTGTGACCTAGTCTCCCGGTACATACCTGCACGCAACCTCCGATCCTCACAGGATCTCCTGCTCTACTCCCCTCTTATCTCCTCTTCCCACAATCGCATACAAGATTTCTCCCGTGCTTCCCCCCTACTCTGGAGCTCTCTACCCCAACACATCAGACTCTCGCCTACCTGGAAACCTTCAAAAGGAACCTGAAGACCCACCTCTTCCGACAAGCCTACAACCTGCAGTAACCCTCGCTCCACCATACCGCTGCACGACCAGCTCTACCCCCACCTACTGTATCCTCACCCATCCCTTGTAGACGGTGAGCCCTCGCGGGCAGGGTCCTCGCTCCTCCTGGACCAGTCGCTGACTCATTTTGTTCAAGATTATTGTAATTGTTTTTGTGCGTATATCCCTATCACATGTAAAGCGCCATGGAATAAATGGCGCTATAACAATAAATATATAATAATAATATTATTAATTATTATTATTATTATTATTATTATTAATATAGTGCTGCTCTGAAGCGGCCATATCGCTGGACGCAGAGGGCTCCTCCGATGTCTCCACTTGTAGCATAAAATGGTGCACAATTCGGGCCCAGAGTGCAACCATGACACTGATCCAAACTGAGAATCAGTCAGGAGCTCCCTGAATCCCCCTCCCCACCAGCATGACGAAAGCCGAGAGCCATGGGAGCGGAGCGCCCCCGAAAATACATCATAGCGTAACAACCCCATCACAGCATACGTCCGCCTGATAGACTTTGGACCTCAAGACTTTCCCTTTAAGATCAAAACGACGTCAAGTCAAAACAATAAGTAAGACGTTGTCACCTTGCTTCAGAGTGATATGTCCGCACTTAGTGACTGCGATTTTGGAATTATCAATTGCACCAGGGGGATCTGAAAAATGCAAAAAAAAAAGTAGAATTCAGCAAAATATTTCTTATGTCCTGATGACATATGACATTGCCACCTCGCCGCCGCAGCCACCCCCCCCATGCGAATGTGGCCCCACCATCTGCGCCCCTACATGTGGCCTGAATGACCTCTACTATGGGACATAAATTCTGCACCAATAGGTCGTATTTCATATGCAATGAAAAGGGACTGACCAAAATATATTTATTTTGGAGGAAAAGGCAAAAAAAAAAAAAAACACGCTTACGGCCTCTATGGCGTTTCCCATCGGCCTTTTTACACCTCCCTGCAGCTGATCACATGACACAGCAGCTAGTCAGCGATTGGTTGCAGTCATATAACAATTATAATTTATGCAATATTTTATTTTTTTTTCCTATTTCTTCTTTTTGTTATTTCCGTCTCTCCATAAATGAAGTGCGAGCTGACAGCGAGACGTCCCTTCTTCGGACACTTACCGACGTCCTTGCCCTTTACGAAGCCTTCCCACTCCCGGAACCAGTGCATGCTGATGCAGTAAATCACCGCCAGAGAGTCCTCTTCTTGGAAAGCTTTATTTAGCTGTGGAAACACAGACATTAAGCTTTTAGCGGATTACTGAGGCCAGAGAGCGTCCATTAGAGCGCGCGGAGCTGTCAGAAGTGTAATTACAGGGCGTCGTTTAGCTGGAGACGTTCACACTCTGTAGGAGGGGATTACACAGAGATCATAGACGCGCCGTCACCCCGATCCCCCCCAGCTCTCAGAGGGTTCACATCAGAGGCCGCACTTCAATCACTGAGCCCGAGCCGCGACTGATTGATCTAAGATCCTGCAGAAGAAATGAAGAAGATCTCCAGACTGTGCAAAACCGCCACAGACTGATGGGACCTCGGGGGAGAAAGCGGCACTTGCCCTCCTGTCTGACAAAGTGCACGCGCCCAGTGACAGCAGGAAGAACGACAAGAGCCTATACTGCCCCCTGTGGCCCCAGGACTGTGATACAGGAGCAGCTCTTCACGATATCACCCTTCCTCAACAATCACAGCTGGCTACTGTCAGATCTAAACCGCAGGAAAGAGGCGACACAGGAGCTTTTCTTCATGTCATCACCTCAGCTTCTCATTGTCAGCTTCACCCCTGTGCAGCCTTCTCCAACCTCAGGAATGTAGTGAAGAAGCTTTTTCTCATGTTATCACCCCTTATCGACCACAGCTTGCTACTGTCACTTCTCCCGTGTCCCCAAGGGGGAGTAGTAAGAACAAGAACGCCTCTTCTCGCTTTATAGTCATAGTCTTCTACTGGCTTCTGCTGCTGTACGATGTCAAGCATGTGATCAGAACTTTTCTCCATGTTACCACCCCTGACCCTAATAAGCAGTGCTTCCCCTGTATAGTCTTTAGTGACCTTAGGGATGGGGGATGGTAAAAATCTACTATTCTTCAGGTTAGTGACTAATCACAGCAGGTTGAAGCTTCAGAGACTGGGAGTTCTGTGGAAACTGTTTGGGTAAGAATACAAGGAGAGAACAACGGAAAGGACACCATTGTAGGCATTTACTACAGGCCACCTGGGCAAGCTGAAGATATGGATGAACTCTTTATGTATCAAATGACCAAAGTTCTCCAAAAAATATGACGTAGTGGTCATGGGAGATTTCAACTATCCAGACATTTGTTGGGAATCTCTCTCAAGTAAAACTAACAGGTCAAGAAAATTCTTATCCTCTCTTGCTGACAACTTTATCTTCCAAAAGGTAGGGGAGAAAACAAGGGGATCTGCTACTTTGGATCTAATCCTTATAAAACAGGGAGGAAATGGTTGAGGAGGTAAAGGTGGCTGGGACCCTAGGAGGCAGCGATCATGCTATTCTAGAATTTTGGATAACTAGAGGAGGAAGACATGTGAAGACTCAAACTTCAAGGTTAGATTTTAGAAAGGCAGATTTTAAGAGACTCAGAAAGAGAATAGGAGGGATCCAATGGCTGGATGTCCTTAAGGACAAAAATGTCCAGGAAGGATGGGAAATTTTTAAAAATGAGATTCTCAAAGCACAATCGTTAACAATCCCGAAAAGTAGGAAGAATGGGAAGCATTTAAGGAAACCAGGATGGATGAACACAGAACTTAAACACATGCTAAAAAGAAAGAAAGAAATGTTTATTAAATGGAAAGAGGGAGGCATATCTAAAGAAGATTATAATGCAGTCTGCAGATCCTGCAGGGCACGTATCAGGTTAGCTAAAGCTGACAATGAATTAAGGCTTGCAAGAGATGTCAAAAGCAATAAAAAAGGATTTTGGGGGTATGTCAAAAGTAAAAGAAAAGTCAAAGATGCTATAGGATTTTTACAGGATGAAAATGGAGAAATGGTAAGAGAGGATGTTGAGAAGGCCGAACTTTTTAATTCCTATTTTGCATCTGTTATCTCTCAGAAAGAAAATGTAACATCAACTGATCTTCACTGTCCTTTTAAAGGAATAGAGGAATCCAAGTTATCTGTAAACAGAAAGATTGTGAGGGAATATTTAGCTAACATAAATGAGTTCAAGTCTCCAGGTCCAGATGAATTACACCCCAGAGTACTGAAGGAGATCATAGAAGAAATTTTAGAACCACTCTCCATAATCTTTGAAAATTCTTGGAGAACAGGAGAAGTCCCAGAAGACTGGAGAAGAGCAAATGTTGTTCCTATCTTCAAAAAGGGGAAGAAGGTGGACCCAGGGAACTATAGGCCGGTGAGTCTGACTTCTATACCAGGAAAGATCTTTGAACAAATTATTAAACAACATGTATGTAAGTACCTGGATAAGAATGAAGTGATTAACCAGAGTCAGCATGGGTTTGTAACTAACAAGTCATGTCAGACTAACTTAATTTCCTTCTATGACAGAATCACTGACTGGGTGGATCAGGGAAATGCTGTAGATATAGTATATCTGGACTTCAGCAAAGCATTTGACAAAGTATCTCACACCATCATTATTGAAAAAATGACCAAGTATGCAATGGACCAGGCAACTGTTAGGTGGATTCATAACTGGCTTAGTGATCGGACTCAAAGGGTGGTTGCAAATGGCTTCACATCCAGCTGGATGAATGTCTCAAGTGGGGTACCACAGCATACAGTCTAGATCACGTGAAGTCATTATCGGTCTTTACTCCTCTTTGGTCAGACCTCATCTGGAATACTGTGTACAGTTTTGGGCACCACATTTTAAAAAAGACATAGACAAACTGGAGCAAGTTCAGAGAAGAGCAACCAGAATGGTGACTGGTCTGCAAACCATGTCCTATGAGGAACGGTTGCAGGATTTGGGAATGTTTAGCTTGCAAAAAAGAAGACTGAGAGGAGACTTAATAGCTGTCTACAAATATGTCAAGGGCTGTCACATTGTAGAAGGATCATCTTTATTCTCATTTGCACAAGGAAAGACTAGAAGCAATGGGATGAAACTAAATGGGAGGAGACAGATTAGATATTAGAAAAAACTTTTTGACAGTTAGGGTGATTAATGAGTGGAACAGGCGGCCACGAGAGGTGGTGAGTTCCCCTTCAATGGACGTCTTCAAACAGAGGCTGGACAGACATCTGTCTGAGATGATTTAGTGAATCCTGCTTTGAGCAGGGGGTTGGACCAGATGACCCAGGAGGTCCCTTCCAACTCTACCATTCTATGATTCTATGATATCCCCCCACAGTATAACCAGCAATACCAATGGGTTATACAGGAACCTTTTTTCATGTCATCATCCCCATGACCAATCCAAACTTCTGTCAACTACATCCCTGCAGAGTTTCCAGTGACCCAGGAGGGAGATACAGGAACTTTTCTTCATGTTATCACCCCCTCCCAATCAGAAACTGTTACCGTTATGTGTGATTAGCAAACCGTGCCAGGATTCGCTGTCCGTCATGTACAGGAAAATAAACCCCATAAATGAAAAACTACAAGTAAAAATAAACTCTGTTTACCCGAATGAAGGTCTCCAGTTCCATTTTTCGCCTTTTTTCAATCTTCTCTAGTTCGGTCTGACAGGTGTGACATACATAAAGGTGGTTGACAGCAGGGCCCCCTCCGAATCTTCACGGGCAAGACAGAAGAGACCAATATGAAAAAAAAAAACGTTTTATAATTGCAAAATAATGCACAGAAACCTCAACACAAGAACCAGCCACAAAGAATAAACCTCCAGCATCATGTCCTGTTTAGGTAAGAGGTGATTCATTTAACACACCCCAATAACCCCTGCGTGAGTCATCATTTGCCATTCAGTAGGTTGGGGAAGCCGGGTGACCAGCCACTCAGCGCCTGTGGCTATGCCAGACGTGTATGAGATGGGAATACCCCTTAATGCCGGCCATACAATAATTCGTAAGCTCATTCGTCGCTGCGCAAAGTTTTGAATGATCGGCTGAGACTTTCCCACGTGACAGGATACATTCTGGCCGCCATCACTCGCTTAAAATATGATCATAAGAGTTGAAAAAGTCAAATTGTTCAATGTCAGCCGGCTTTTATCTTCTGTGTATATCCGGCTCCAATCCCTGAAAATCTTCTGCCTGTGAAATCCGAGAATAATGAGAAGCTGCAAATCGAAGGCGGCATAATCACATCTAATCCATTCAAGTCAGAACAAAAAAGGTACGAGCGCAGCTCCGAGGGAGCGAACTGCAGAAAAAAAGATCCTAAAATATCTGACACGCGAACGTGCCCGAAGCACAGCAAGATAACGGGGGAAAATCGCTGCTCCGCAGGATTCTCTGTAGGATCAGAAATCCTGTAGAAATCCCATAAAAAAATAGAAGGTTATTTTCACGGTGATCGGATCCATCTTCAGCCAAAGAAGCAAAGACAAGGGACAGGGTGTAATGGGGTGATGCTGCGCCGCTCCTTTCTGCACCCGGTGCGGGCGAGCTTGCGCCAGCTGATACCTGCGCACTCGTCAGGTATCGGGCACCTTTGCTATGCAGAAGTGAGCAGCGCCAAACAACCATTTTGCCTATTTGTCCTACTGCAACCAGCGCAGAGGGGAGAGGCTCCTGCTGCAGCCAGCCAGGACCGCAAAGAGGAGAAGGGGGCGGGCATGGCTGTTCCGGGAGACACAGAAAAGGCACAAAATAATTCAAAGAGAAAAAAAAAAAAAAAAAATTTACATGCTGGGAAATTTTGCTTTATATTTTTTTTGTGCATTTTCTATGTCTCAGATTTGAGATGCTGCTGGAAAACGACTGCTTACATGGTGGTTGACACAATACAAACCTGCCATATAAATAATCCCATATATTCTGCGGCAGCATCACAACGAGGTCTTCAATGAATCCGGCCTTTCGTGGAGGAACGCCTGCACAACACACAAAAAGTTAGGTGGGAATGATGACTGAAATCTACATTGGCCGCGTTTTCACGCTGCGACCACAATGTATTTGCGAGTCTGTGCCGCCTGCAGCGGTCGCACGATTCTGCACCTAAATAGATGTAGGATATGGGCATTAGACGCAGCGGCTGCTGTAGGGCCCGGGCCTCGTGCAGCAGCCCATGAATGAACGCCACCAGATACCAGTAACAGCCCAGACTACGAGTCTGGAAAAATCCCAGCAAAAACCCCTAAAGGGCTCGTCACTTAGTGGCCATATGAAATTACTGATGAGACGCTGCACCTGGAAGCCCCTCCGCCTACTGCTCGCTCAGACTCCATGCAAACTCGTACGGGCAACCATGCATCACTATGAAAACGACTCCAATATCTGCAGATCCACGGCGATTAGTGAAGCCGTAAAAAAAAGCAATATTCCAACTATACAAATAGTGCACAGAACGTACCGCCGTGCACGCAGAGGAAGTCGTTATTGGATATGGGCCCCGGTTCTGCGAAACTCTTAAACTTATTGAGCCACTGGCGAGAGACGTAGAACTGCAGGAGGCTGGGCTCCGCCAGGTTCAGCAGACTCGTCACCCGTCTCCGCTCCTTCTGAGCGTCTTCACTGGACTTTCTGGAAAAGCAGAAAAACAAAAAGGTTTCTGGGCTGCAAATCTTCGAGCATATACAAGGCTGGTCACTAACCAGCGGCTCTCCAGCTGCCGGAAACCTACAACTCACAGCAAGGGGGAAAGTTGGGGCGCCGCACCGACCGGGGGCACCGCTCCAACTGTTTGACATTTTCCAAGTTTCCCATCTCTTGTCCCGAGTCCGTACATGACCGCTCTACACAATACACGTTTTTTATATTATGGTAAATTTTGGAGATTTTGCAGGTCCAGGATGTCCTTGCATTTTCAGGGCTGCTTATACTGGCGGCCAAGGCTCTGCAGTAGTAGCGGTGATAGTTTCCTATATATCTGGACAATTTCTCGGACATGTGCAGTGGTTCGGCCCGTCACCCTCCCGTACTTCTATTACAGTACTTCGGACAAATTTGGGGCAAGCACAGAAGTCAAAGTTTTCTTATTCACTTTACCAAACATTAAGATCAGCTCCCGTTACTTAGTACACTGTAAGAGTTCAGGGCGAGTTCAGACGGGACAGAATGTGCTGCAGATTCTGTTGCGGATTTTGGAGCAGATTTTGCATTGCAGAGACTGATATCTTGGTAACAAGAAATTGACCTGTGAGGTTTTTAATTTATTTTTCCGCTGATGGAGCTGCACGACGAGCCGTCTATGATCGACCCCATTTTGGGGTACGACTTTATTTTAGATTTTGATAGATTGGACTTTTATGAGTGCGGTGATACTAGATAGAATTATTTTGCGGTTTTTATTTTTAAAACTAGAAAAAGTGGGAAGATTAGTATTTTTTTTTATACTGTTTTCTAAAACTTTTACATTTTTAAAAGTTTACTTTTTAGAACTCTGGAGGGACTTAAACTTGTAACTATTTTATATTTTCAATACTACAGCATGGAAGTGTATAGAGAGAAAATGATGTCCGTTCATAGGAAGATACATAGCAGAACCAAGATGTCTGGCTGCCAGGACAAAACACTGCAGGGGCCGATAGGAGCCGGCGCACATGTACCAGCACCCCGGCCATTGAAATGCCGCAGTGATTGGTCACTGTTCATAAACTGCATCCTGGTATTGCAACTAATCCCTGGAATGTGCTGAGCTGTAATATTAGACACAACCTGAGGACAAGGGTGGCGCTGTTCATAGAAAAAAAAACAGACTCTCCAGATAAACGCTGTAAACACCATGCTAAATATTCCTCCGGCACAATAATGACACTAATGGTAATCAGCTCTGCTGTATTTAGTGCAGACGGCGATGCTACAATATCCCTCTTTTCCATGCAGACGGTGGTGTCTTCATTCCAGCTCTTTGCTAGTCCTTCTCTGAGAGGCGACATAGTCGGACTGGTAATTTCACTGTCTGCAATAACACAGATGATGTCCGTCCTCCAGTTCGCTCTGTATAAACACTAGAATCGCTCCGTCCACCAGGTGACCAGGAAAGGGTTAATATCGAGAGCAACAAGAATCTGACAATCCGGACTATAAGAGGAAAGAAACCCGACAATGAGGGCGGGCAGGTACCTGTAGAAGAGCACATACGCCTCCGCGTTCTGCACGGTGGTCTCCGACACTTCGGTGACACTTTGGTCGTCAAATTCGTACCAGAGATTGTTCAGGTTGTTGCGACAATAAGCGATGTAGTGTCCGCCTGGATGATAAAGGGTTAATCAGCAGAATGAGCGCAGCTCTGCAGCATCTGCACATATTCACAATGCAAAGAGTGAGAAAAACCTGCAAACATTACTGATGTAATAAACTGATGGGGCCGGTGTATTACGTCCCCGCTCCCACCACCTCCCCCAGTGTATTACATCCGGCCCAGTCCCCACCACCTCCCCCAGTGTATTACGACAGTCCCCACTCCATCCCCCAGTGTATTACGACAGTCCCCACCCCGTCCACCTCCCCCGGTGTATTACGTCAGTCCCCACCCCGTCCACCTCCCCCGGTGTATTACGTCAGTCCCCACCCCGTCCACCTCCCCCGGTGTATTACGTCAGTCCCCACCCCGTCCACCTCCCCCGATGTATTACGACAGACCCCGCCCCGTCCACCTCCCCCGGTGTATTACGACAGTCCCCGCCCCGTCCACCTCCCCCGGTGTATTACGACAGTCCCCGCCCCGTCCACCTCCCCCGGTGTATTACGACAGTCCCCGCCCCGTCCACCTCCCCCGGTGTATTACGACAGTCCCCGCCCCGTCCACCTCCCCCGGTGTATTACGACAGTCCCCGCCCCGTCCACCTCCCCCGGTGTATTACGTCAGTCCCCGCCCCGTCCACCTCCCCCGGTGTATTACGACAGTCCCCACCCCGTCCACCTCCCCCGGTGTATTACGACAGTCCCCACCCCGTCCACCTCCCCCGGTGTATTACGACAGTCCCCACCCCGTCCACCTCCCCCGGTGTATTACGACAGACCCCACCCCGTCCACCTCCCCCGGTGTATTACGTCAGTCCCCACCCCGTCCACCTCCCCCGGTGTATTACGTCAGTCCCCACCCCGTCCACCTCCCCCGGTGTATTACGTCAGTCCCCACCCCGTCCACCTCCCCCGGTGTATTACGACAGACCCCACCCCGTCCACCTCCCCCGGCGTATTACGACAGTCCCCACCCCGTCCACCTCCCCCGGCGTATTACGACAGTCCCCACCCCGTCCACCTCCCCCGGTGTATTACGACAGTCCCCACCCCGTCCACCTCCCCCGGTGTATTACGTCAGTTCCCACAGCGACCACCTCCCCCGATGTATTACTACAGTCCCCACCCCGTTCACCTCCCCCGGTGTATTACGACAGTCCCCACCCCGTCCACTTCCCCCGGTGTATTACGACAGTCCCCACCCCGTCCACTTCCCCCGGTGTATTACGTCAGTCCCCACCCCGACCACCTCCCCTGGTGTATTACGTCAGTCCCCACCCCGACCACCTTCCCCGGTGTATTACATTTGGCCCCACCACTTCCCCCTCCCCTGAAATATTACATCTGGCCCCGAACCCATACATACACATCTGCTCATCCTGCCTGCCATTTTTTGTACGCAGCTCCTATGCGGATTTATGTCTCCATAGTTACACACAGTGTGATTGGTTTATTTTACGCGCACTGAGAATCAATCATTCGCCGTCCTACTTTTGTGCTATAAACACCGGCCGGCAGCTTTGTCGCTGCTGCAGAGGTGATGACAGATACTCACTGCTGGCCGTGCCGTGGTGGCAGATGACAGACAAGAGGTCGTAGGTGACGATCTGGTTGGGACTGTCCTTTGCAAGGAACGGCTGCAGGTCCAGACCCTCCAGCGGGAACGACACGTGGGTCCCGATTTTGGTGGAGAACATGAGCTCATGTCTGAACCTCTTCAGGTGGATGCTCAGGATCTGCGAGACACAGATATTAATGGCGGCGTCAATTCATCCTTTATTGCATTTGTTGGATAAAGTATGTGGAAAGCAGGGAGTGCGGGGAAAAGGGACGGACGACAGCCGATTCACCCTGCGGATAGAGGCCCAGATGTGAACCTGCAGAAGCATCCAACAAATGCGATAGAACGGATTATAAAGAACGGTGAGTGCAGCCGCCATTATCTTTATTCATTTTACAATACAATGTGCTGAAAAAAAATCCCTGTGCCAGGCCTTGCTATAGTGTAGTATCTACAGGTACCATTTTGGGGCTCCATGCAACTTTTAAGTCTCATATTAACATTTTTTGGGAGGTAATGTAAGAAAAGAAAAAAAAACAAACAAAATAAAAACAGCAATTATGCCATGTAAATTTTTTGTAGGTGCGGGGGAGAGGGGTGAAATTCCACAATTGTTGTTTTTTTTTTTATTTTTTTTTAATTATTTACCATGTTCACCATGTGGTAAAAACGGACTTTCCATTATGATTCTCCAGGTTATTACGAGTTCGCAGATACCAAACATGTATAGCTTTTTTTTTATTTAAGTGGTGAAAAAAAACATTCCGAAATTTGAATGAAACTTTTTTTTTTTTTTTGCATTTTGTTACCATCTCCTGAGACCTGCAGCGTCTACATTTTTCAGGATCTGGGGCGCACATTTTTTTTTACGCGCCGAGCAGATTTTTTTTTATTAATACCATTCTGGGGTAGATACAACGTTTTGATCACCTTTTATTGTAATGTTGCGACGACCCAAAAAAAAAACAAAAAACGTAATTGTTTTTTTCTTCTCACTACGCTGTTTACCGATCGGGTTAACTTACTTTATATTTTGACAAATTGAACATTTCTGAACGCAGCGATAAAAAAAAATATATATATTATATATATATATATATTTTTTTTTTTTCTTTTTATTTGATTTTCAATGGGGCAAAATGGGGGTAATTTGAAGGCTTGCTTTTTTTTAAAAAAAAAAAATAAAAATTATATAAAGTTCGATTTTAGTATGTAGTATGAAGTGTTTTATTATGGGAACGAAAACTTAGGCTTAAGAGATAACGGTCATCAGAACTGTTGCAGACCAAAAAGGAGCCATCTAGCACATTAGCCAAGTTTCTTCTGCTAATATATATATATTTTTTTACTTTTGGCTTTACTTAGGAGACTTTGAAGCTGCGATTGATTGTACTTTGAACTTGTTATCAGTATAAAAGACACCTGTCCGCAACCTCAAAACAGTCACACTCCAAACTCCACTATGCTGAAGACCAAAGAGCTGTCGAAGGACACCAGAAACAAAACTGTAGCCCAGCACCAGGCTGGGAAGACTGAATCTGCAATAGGCAAGCAGCTTGGTGTGAAGAAATCAACTGTGGGAGCAATAATTAGAGAATGGAAGACATACAAGACCACTGTATAGCAGAAATCACAATCTCCTATGAACGTTGGCCATGAGCCGGCATTCACAGGAGGAATGTGATGACAGTCACAGGGGTCTTCTGCAAACTCAGGACTTGTGAAGCATTTCTGGCTGGCGAGTGTTAAACGCCGCTAATTAACTGCTGCAGGTGAATCTTGGATCCACCTGCATCTATTAGAGGCACTTGATAGCTGATTAAGACAGCCATCAAGTGCAGGGAAATATGCAGGCTCAGTGCCGGAGCCCGCATCAAAGGCAGGGAGGGACACGACCGATGACGTCATTATAGGTCATCGGTCGTGAAGGGGTTAAAATGCTGTGATGGGCGCTGGCTCCAATTGCAGCCATTACAATTGCATACCACCTATATAATTGCTATAGAGCCCGGTCCATTCTGTAAACGTATGGAGGATGTAGCCAAGTGTACAATATAGTTAATGTAAGACCTGAAGAACGTACCTCGGGAAACTTCTGCACTTTGCAAAACTTGACGCCATTTCGTAACCTGGAAAAGTATTAAAATGAAGGAGAAAAATAAAAAAAAAATAAAAAAATTGTATGGAATAAAATTGCAAAGATCAAGCGTTTTGGCCTTCTAGATCCTTTATTATGGGGATCTGGCAACACAAAACGCGTGAACATTTCTAATGTATATACAAAGTTAATGCATAAAATAAAATTCCCTCTCCGTTTTGTCCACATCCCCAACGCGGCACATAGAATATTATAGGGACCGTCCCTTTGATTCAATTATATTAAAGTTTTGGATATAGAATATTTTTAAAAAATTTAGGAAAAAAAAAAGACAAATACTCACTTTTTGCATTTCTCACAGCTGTACATGTTGTCACCTGCGCAAGATGGAAAAAATATTATCAGTTATCATTCACAACCATAAACTATTTTTCTCTTAGGAGAAGATCAATGCAAGTAACCCAGTCTACTAAAGTAAAAAAAAGTTAATAAAATCAAATATGCCTCACAAAACATGACGACAGGGTTCACAACAGTGGTAAAATTTGTTCGACATGACTTGTTTATTTGCAATTTTGGCAAAAATTTTGAAAGAGAAAAAAAAACAAACAAAAAAAAACACAATTTTCAAACCTTCAATCTTTATATCCTTAGACCAAGTCAGTCTCGATGCACAAAATAATTAGTGAATAATAACATGTCCCATGTGTCACTTAACATCGCCATCGTTTTTTATTTTGTTAGGATGTTGGAGCGTTTCGAAGTTTAGCAGCCATTTCTCATTTTTTTTGCAATTTACAAATCCTGTTTCTTTAGGGACCTATTCACGTCTCAATGGACTTTGAGGGGCTTATATATCTTGGAAACTCCCCCAAAAGTGATACCATTTTAAAAACTGCACCCCTCAAATACTTCAAAACTTTTGTCAAGAAACTTTTCAACGCTTCAGGTGCTACACAGCAATTAATGCAAAAGTGAAATGGGAAAAAAAAAAAAGAAGGTTGCTTTAGCCCCAATTTTTTCACTTCTGCAAGAGGTAACACCAAAAAGTGGACCCCATAGTGTGTTTCCCACCTTCTTAAGAGTGCAGCGATACCCCCACATGTAGTCAAAAAGTTCTGTTTGAACAAATGGCAGAGCTCGGAGCGGATGGAGCAATATTTAGCTGAAAGATGGCGGGGCACCATGTCGCATTTGCAGGGCCCCTAAAGTACCTAAACAGCAGAAACCCCCCACATCTGACCCCGTTTTGGAAACTACACCCCTCTAGTATTTTAACCAGGGGTATAGTGAGCATTTTGAACCCACAGAATTTGATAAAATTAGATCGTCATATTGAATATGTTGTCATATCGTCATCATTTTTTTTTTTAACTTTTGAAAAAAAAAAACAACCTACGCCTAACCCCAACGCGCGTCAAAGAATGAGAGAAATATATAAAAAATTACTTTTAACATTTGTATGTGACTAAGGGAGGTGACACAGGGATGATTAGGAGATTGGGGAAGGAAAATTGAAACGGAGCTAGAAATGATTATTTTTTTATCTAACAGGACAGCACTTTGACATGGTGGGGGGGGAGGGGAGAAGAGAGATGCACTACGTCCAGAGGAGAGAGAAATTATTTTTTATTTTATTTTTACACCGGATCTCACTTTTTTTTTTTTTTTTTTTTTTAAGTTTAATAAAGACGATCACAAGATCAGGGACCGAAAAAAAATGGCCCTGCTCATGTTCTCCAGGGTCTCAGCTACATGGCAATAAGGGAATAAGACCCCTTTGTGGCCGAGTATTGTGGAGGTAGCAGAAGAAAAGATTTTTATTTTTTTCAGATGAGAAAGAAGGATGCAACAAGAATTGTAAAAAAATTAAAAAAATGGGTCCAGTGAACTGAAAGGAAGAAACATCTAGGAAATTTAAATGATAAAAAATATAACGATGTGTCAGTCTCGGCTTTATACTGGATTTTCTGTATAGTTTATTAGAAAAAAACCCATGTGAAACCAGCGGATAACGGATCAGCATAACTCACCTTTTAGTTCGTCCCTGGCAAAGAAAGCTGCCAGGCAATCCTGCAATGTGACAGTGGGACCCCAAAACCAGCTAAGGAGGGTACATGAAAGAGCAAATTAGAGTACGATCGTATGCAAAAAAGTAGCTAAAACTCTAGCAAGAGACCAGCGACTGCCATCCGCACCTCTTAAAATATTCCAGGAAGAAGGCGATCCATCCTTGAGGAGCATACGCCTCGCCGCAGGAGCCCGCCTTCACTAAAGACGTCTGATGGCTGGACGAGTGCAACTTCGCCAGATCTTCCTTCCCCGGGATCGGAAGGGAAAGGTCCTGAAAGGTTTCCAGTGTAACAGAGATCTGAAAAAAAGAGCAGAAAAAAAAAAAATAGAATATTGAAGAAATCATTCGACAAAAATGTGTTTCTTGAAAAAAATTCTGATTACAAATGCGGAACAACGCGTATCACCGTGTGAGTAAAATAAGATCAAAATATAAAATTATGGAACCTGTAAGCGAAATGCTGCAAAGGGGGGAGGAAAAAAAAAGTGAAAAACTGTTGCTGTTTGGTGCAGTGACCAATGAAAAACAATGAAAAACAGGCCCCATCAACGGAAAACTATAAAAAGGGTAAAAAGTCTCTAAAAATGGCGACAAAATAATGGCATCACTCAAAACTAAACCTCATCTTGCAAATAAGCCCTCGTGAAGCTTTGTGGACAAAAAATAAAATAAGTTATGACTGCCGAAAGAAGGAGAAAAAAAAAAAAGGCCTGGTCATTAAAGGGGGTAAGACTGGGGGGTTACACGGTGTTGGGGATGGTTTTGGGACGTTATGACGATTCTTGCTCGCGAGCACAACTCACCCGATCGCAGGTCAGACATTGCACCGAGCTCACGATGGTGCCGTCAAAGACATCGGATATCACGCTGCGATACTTCTTCTGCCGCTTCTTCTTGGGAAGGCAAACTGTGGGGGCTGAAAACAAAAAAATGACGGCTCAGATCACCAGCGAACGTACATCCAAGGATTGCCGGTGTGTGCACCCATGATACCTTTTTTATGGCTTGTCCATAGCGATCCGGATTTCGGGGGGCTGCTTGACACGTGGGGTGCGGAGCCGTCACTCAGCAGGGGAGTCTGAGAGGCGGACAGGTCATTCATGAGGACTTCAGTGGCGTAGTCTACAACACAGGACATGACAAGCTGAGTCCCCTCGTCGTGCATCTGAGGTCGGGGCACTGACTGCGGCCCGTCACTTACCCGATATCCGACTCTGGATCTGGACCTTGATGGTTCCTTGGGAGGAGTATTCATTGTCCTCCGTCAGGCTCTCCAGGTTCTTCTCCAGATCTTGCAGACAGTTGTCCTGGTTTACATGGTTAGAGTTCTTCTTTTCTTTCTGCCAGGACTTCACCGCCTCCTGCTCCTTTTGGTCCTCCTGGATTAACATGGCCGATTCGGACAGTTCCTCCGATAGCTTCCGACTCTCGTTTTCCGTCTGATCGCTGCTGGATCCGGACTCGCAGGACTGGAAGTCATTGTCTGATTGGTTCTTCTCTTCTTCCATGATTTCTTCCAAGATCCTGGGCTGACGATCCTCTTCTGCCTCGAACATTTGCTCTTTGAGCTCTTCATGTAAAATGTCCATCAGGCAGCGCAGGAATTCCTGGGCATCCTGCAAGGGGACGGAGTGAGATCACATATTTGCCATTTCATCATGGTGCACCAGACCTTCATCGTTATGCTGCAGTTTCCTCACTGAAAAAACTGCCTATACTAATATGATAGGAGAGGGGGGCCTCTGTTCAGGACCTTCATCTGAGGCCATCGTGGACAGTGGCTATAAAGAGCGTCTCTCGCCCCGGAGGACCCGCTCATCATGTCCAGGCTGCATGGTCCAGGTACACGTGGACTGGCTCCATACACGAGACTGTCAACCAATCTCATCAAAATTACTGGAAATCAGCCCAAAAGCTTGGGGGGCCGTTATTTCAGTTCTCCCTTTACAAATGGATAAAACACACACACACACTTGCAGGTCACTAAGTAAAGCGATTAACCAGCCTGTTAAGTAATCATATAGGGCCAAGCATCAATTCACTAAAGGTGTCAGAGAGAGTCCCGAGACACCAGACCATCTCTGAGGACCTTCCCACCATTAAACAGCACCGGTCCCGAGACACCAGACCCATCAGACCATCTCCAGACACCAGACCATCTCCAAAGGATCTTCCCATCATCAAACAGCACCGGTCCCAAGACACCAGACAGTCTCCGAGGACCTTCTCACCATCACACAGCACTGGTCCCGAGACACCAGACAGTCTCAGAGGACCTTCTCACCATCACACAGCACCGGTCCCAAGACACCAGACAGTCTCCGAGGATCTTCTCACCATCACACAGCACCGGTCCCGAGACACCAGACAGTTTCCGAGGACCTTCCCAACATCACACACCTCTGATCTCAAGAGTCGACGCAGGCAGAGGAGTCTTACCTGCTGGGAGTAGCCACGGAAGGTCGGGTTTACTGTTTTTATGCCTTGAAACAGATTAGTAGGTATGACAGAGCCGGGCCTGGGGAGAACGGGGAGAAGGACAGAAGACCAGGACAGGGATCTGTTAGAGGATTAACCCGACTGATTATAAAAAAAAGTTCACATTTCAGATATGAAGCGACACAATCCAACAACTCGCTTCACTACGGAGGTCACAAAAATGGTGTTTGCAGTGCAAAGACTGGAACATGGGGGAGGATAAAGGGTAGGAAACAGAACTGGAACGTGCTCATCTTGTGTCAGGGGGCAGATATTCGGACCTACCGGTTCTTGTGCCAGATCTCCGACATCAGCTTCTGGTAGCTTTTACACAGGGCGGGCTTCTTGTCTGTACGAGCGAGCCCACCGCAGTCCAGGAAGAAAAGCGTCAGAGGGGGGCTGGGGGAAAAGGAGACAGAATCTGATTAGTATTCGCATGTGGAATGGAGGACACTCCGTAAATTATGGCGCAGGGCTCGGCCGCACCTCTGACGCTCAATGTAGTGATATAATCTGCCCAGAATTTGGCAAAACTTGACTCATTGGCTTCACGTTCCGATCTAACAGTGGGAGGTGAACCATCATGCTTAAAAAGTGGTCTGGTGCAATTTTATCATTAAGGTGCACCACTTTTCTCACTGCCAAAAGACCGACCACCGCTGGGTGGCCGAACATGCCTAGTGGTTACAAGAAATTTTTTTAGCTTGTAAGCACTTCTGTGAAGCTGCCAGGATGGCGGTGTTAGTGCCTGACCCCGGCCAGCCTCATTGCGGTGCTTACAAGCTAGACAGCTGCGGTGGTCGGTCTCCTAGGAAACAAGGTTTAATGCCTCAAAAACGGCTTAGATTTATGATAAATGGTAAATCGACTTCATGTAGCTCCGCGCGCTCGTCCGCAGAGCAGATGGGTGTAGTAGTTGCCCGCACATACGTAGATCGCATGGAGCACTTTACATGCAGGCGGCTTGCGCCCCGGCGTACGCGGCAGCGTGCTTACCAGTTGGACAGCGCCTGCAGAGCTGCATTCATGTAACACGTGTTTCCAATGTTCTTCAGCCCGGTGAGACCTAAACATCATAAATAATGCAATCAGCCGATCAATAACACCACAGGCACCGGAGAGGCACTGTCTGTGCCGAGAGAAGGGCACAAAAGGCCAAAAAAATGCACCAAGTTAATGGGGTACATACATTAAAAAGGTGAGCGTTCGGTGGTTGGCCATTCCTCCAGACCCCCCCACACATGCACAGAGAGGGAAATAAGCATCTCCCCATGAGAACAAAGGATCGGGCATGCTGAAATCCACCAGCCTGATCCTTATCTTCTGCATCATCCATCATCAGTGGAGAATCAGCTCTGACCCCCCCAACACCACAGCGATAGGGTCAGCAGACTCCATCTGACTATAATCAGTCCTAATTGCAGCAAAATTGCATTTATTATCTGAGGACTCGTCAAATCTGAAAGCAGAATAAATGGACGGGGTTAAAGAAAAAAAAGAAAAAGAGAATACACACGGAACAAGTCTCAAAGCGAGAAGAACCGAAGATTGGAGCGGAGGACCGAGAAGCTGGAGTGCGGCAGAACAGGCGAGTATAATGCGTCTTATTTTAACCCCGGACCAGCCGTCATTTTGTTGGATTTGTGCTCATCAATCCCAAAAATTTCAGATTTTCCCAAATACAAATTAGGGGGAAATTTGCTACAAATTTGATTCACTCATCTCTGGGGAATAGAAAGCATCAGCACGGAATAGCGCCTCCTTGTGGGCCCCTAACATTTAGCCGTATGGACCGCCCCTATAGCACTGGCCTCGTATCTGGGACACCCCCGTTATGAGCCCACCTCGGCTCTTCAGCTCGTCTTCCTCCAGTTCGATGTCCAGGTTCTCATAAGTCACAGCCGGCGGCGTCTTCAGCGTCAGATTCGACGTCATCCTCGATTCCTTTGGGATGAAGCAGACGGTTACTACAGATCCGGACGACACGGCGGCTCTGCTCTGCCATCTCCTTCCCCCCTCTCTGCGGCTCGTACCTGCGCAGGGCCGCTCTCCTGGGGTTTGGCGTTAGGAGCAGATGGGGCGGCGCTCAGCTTCCGGTCCAGGAACACTTCCTTACTGCAGGTGTAGCACCAGACCCGCAGCGTGGTGAGGTTCACAGTGAGGCAATGCTTGGTGTCCTACGTGAAGGGGTTAATAACCATATACAGCAGATTACTACCCACGCTCCGGACAACAGCGCCGCTCTGGTGCACAAGGCTGTGTCTGGTACTGCAGCTTGGACCCCGCTCTAATAAACGCTGCAATACTGTTCGCAGCCAATGGGCATTAGTAGCTTGGATTTCCACGCGATATGCCCTGGGCAATTCACTTTTTGAATTGGCGAAAGTCTCTAATCTTATAACTTTTATTTCTGTTTTAAGTAATGGCATTTACTAATTTATTAATTATGACAACTTTGTTGTTTATCGTGTAAAAAGTCTGAAAGTGAATAGACATGGGTAATTTGAGTTAGTTTTATTAAGTAGAGCACACTGTTCTAGCTTCCGAAACTTATTTGTTTCGGAACTCAGGCTGATAGTTACTAAATAAATATTAGGAAAAAAAAAAAAAGACAACTTGTTTTACTTAAAGGGATTGTCTAATAGGAGACCCCCCCCCAAAAAAATGGAAGCAGAAACTGTAAAAAAATGACTGGCAGATAATCACTGGTGGGCACGTGCCATAGAGTTCTGGCATCACCGGAGAGGCTTTTTCTAATAAGGGATTTCTAAGTTAAAGGGATCTCCAGTAAAGGGAGGTGTCAAATTCTAGATCAGTGGGGGTCCGACCGCCGGGACCGGCAATGGTCAGGAGAACGGAGCTCTTCTACCCCCCCTGGTTAGATTGGAGCAGAGCAGCGCACAGCCCCAACAGCGGCTCCATTCAGTCTTTATAGGACAGCCAGAAAGCCCTGTAGGGAATGGATGGAGCAGCGGTCGGGCTGTGGGCATCTCTCGATCATCTGCGCTGCCCACACCATTATTATTGCACCATTATTACTGGAGAAATAACTTTTGAACGGACGGCAGAGAAGAAAAAGAAAACCGGTTCCAGAATCAGCAGGGATTGGAGGAGGGACTCAGGTTAAATTTAAAAAAAAAAAAAAAAAAAAAAGAAACTTAGTGAAAAAGTTTTCTTTAAGGGGGTTCTCCGCTGCTTCCATCTTCTGCACTGGGATATTTGCAGCAATGCTGAGACGCCCGCGAGGTGCACGGCCGGTCGGCAGGTATCAGCCGGCACTGTGCCGTGGTCCTGGGCAGATACATGTGGATGCAGCATGGTCAGGGCATCAGATGTGCTTCTATATAATCACAATAGTCAGGAGGTGGAGATCTCCTCCTCAATAATAACCATCACCCAGATCCCCGGGGAACAGATTGCATCACCGCACGTGCGCAGCACAGGAGAAATATCAGCGCGTCTCATGGGCCGCCGCCGCCGCCCGACCTGCACTTCTCCGCTGCAGACCCCGCTCTGCAAGCATCGACTGCCGCAGTCGGGGACATTTATGCTGCAGATTCTCTCTACAGCGGGTTGATGAAATTTTGTGAAATCTCGTCTGCGATGATTATTACAAACCACATTTAAATCCTTTAGAAAAACAAAAGATTAAAATCCTAATATAGAACCGATGTGTCCGATTATTATCCAGGGAGGTGTCCAGCGGGTGGAGGTCCAGCAAACGCCCACGTGATGGTGCCGGGAGCTGCACAATACACTGCACATCTGCAGAAGCCATCACCGCCACTTGTGCGCACCGTGCAGCCATGTAGATCTCAGATTTCGCCCACCTGCGGGGGGCGCTGAGCCAGGTAAAGATGCAGCAATACTGACCTGAGAATGAGTAGTGCTGTGGTCCACGTGCGACTCTCCGCAGCCGATATAGGAACAGCCATTCTACAGAGAGAGAGCGAGAGTTACCGGACGGCACAGGGGGACGGCACGAGAGGGGGCATCAGAAGATGCTGGCTTACCTCTAAACAAGCCCAGAGATTTGGTCCCTTGACTTTGCAGTCTTGGCAGATGCCCTACACAGGATAACAAGGGAACAGAGCGTTATAGGCAGATATTCCTGAAAGGATCCGACATAACCCCGCGCTGCGGAGAAGAAATGCAAAATTGCGCCTCCTGCAGTTTCCAGTTAAGGACAGATATTAATACTAATTGTTGGTGGGACTGGAAAAAGATTTCTGAGCAGGAAATGAAGAAGGAACTTTCTGGGAATGTGCACGTGCGGGAAAGCCCAGCGCTGCAGAGAGCTGGCAGTAAATGGGCACCAGCTGTGTGCGGCGGGGGGTGACCGGCTAAGAACTGAAATCCCAGGGAATATGGTCAGACCTGAGGCGCGGCCACCGACTGCCTTATAATTGCTGCTAAGTGCACACTTGAGTGACTCCCCCTTCCCCCCAGTCTAGGGGCAGTGGGCGACGCAGATGTGGGCGACGCAGCTTTGGGTGATGTGAAATAGTGACCATCACCCCTCTATCCTCAATCCATAGGCCGTGCACATGCCGAAACCTCCGCTCCAACAGTGCCCGCATGGTAATCAACTCAAACCAATACCCCCTCAGTAGCCCGGGCCACTGTTCTCCTAGCAGCGTGTCCCCCCCCTCCCAATATCAGCTAATTAGAGATGGCGCCCAATAAGTGCCCACTGGGAAGCCAAAGCCCAACTAGGTGCCAAACTAGTGCCCATATAGAATCACAGAGGTCTAAGCTTCATCCATCGTTGACTGCCCTAATAGTCTGTGCCAACTCCGGGGCCACATAGTAGCCAGAGCCCAACCCAGCGCCAAGCCCCGACTAGTGTCCATACAAAAGGCAAGCAATAGACAAAGCCCATATACCAGTCCCAGCTATCACATGGTAGTAGGAGCACAAACCAAGTGCCCATGCAGCGGTTAAGAGCCAAAGTGCCCATCTACTGGCCATGAAGCATTTCGAGCCCCATCTACTGCCCACATTTCAGCCGCAGTCCTTTGAATGGTTCTGACCCAATCCAGTGCCCACATACAAGTCCACCTAGTGCCCATGTAAGCCATTGGAGCAGTATGGAGTGCCCACCTGGTAATTACAGCCTTGTCTGGTGCCCACATTTCAGCCGCAGCACTAATAGTCATCACCCTACACGGTGCCCCCATAATAGGAGCAGTCATGATTTCTAAAGCTCTGTGGGCCCTTTGTGCCCAGTACGACCAGTCTACAGCAGAACATCATGCCAGGCGCAGCCATTCTCGTCACATTGGAGCGGATGCAGCGGTCTGTCCGGCACGGTGTACGGTGCCGGTGTACGGACGCTCTCCAATACACAGGTCTATGGCCGGCCGTGCATTTTATAGGAACGATGGCGACTCACGTGTGATTTCTGAATCAGCTCTTCTTTGGTCACCTCGCCCACAGACTCTAGATGGGGGCAATCACCTGCCAAGGAGGACATTGTAAAGTCCGAAGCCTCTCGTTCTGCAAAATAAAAAAAAAAATAATCTATATTGTGATGCCAGAAACGAGAGCGGGTGGTAACGGAGCGGACGGACCCTGTATCACAGCAGCCATTTACACCTCCCCAAGTCCAGGCCAAACCGGGACCACCTCGCTGGATACTAGTCAGTGTTGCAAACAACCCCATTAATATCAGAGGTAGCAGGGCTGCAGACAATCACACATACACCAGTATATAACACAGGGTACGAGCGAGTAATCACATCCAACGTGGAGGTGGCCGAGCACAGGGCGGCCGTGTATCCATCAGCGCCTCGCTGAGAGCTAATAAATAATGTATAGGGCTGGTGGCGAGATAATGTATCGACGCCCTATACTGTGACGTGCGAGCGGCTCCTACACGAGAGCGGAATATGTGGACGTACAGAACATTCCGGATCTCCGTGCAGATACACAGGACGGCCGCTTACTGCACAAGTCATAATCAGGTAGTGGGGAAACACAGGGAAATATCCCAGAAGGTCACATTGTATCCACATGTTGCATTTCTGCCATCTGAGAATCTGCAACTGAATTGCAACATTTCCATTTCTGAGCACAATGGTATGGCAGCCGCTGGGAGGGCGACCAAGTCCGCTCCTGACCGGCGCTGAACGTGAATCTTCCGAAATTCATTTGGGCAAATCAATTCGATCTGAATAAAATCAGGTAATAAGATGAAAAGGCGTTTAGTACTCTCTGAAAGAGCCTCTCCAGACCCCAAAGCAAAATAAAAAGGAGGGAAGAGACCCACAGTGCTCACACCCAGCCTGCATTACTGGGAGAGACCCACAGAGCTCACACCCAGCCTGCATTACTGGGAGAGACCCACAGAGCTCACACCCAGCCTGCATTACTGGGAGAGACCCACAGTGCTCACACCCAGGCTGCATTACTGGGAGAGACCCACAGAGCTCACACCCAGCCTGCATTACTGGGAGAGACCCACAGAGCTCACACCCAGCCTGCATTACTGGGAGAGACCCACAGAGCTCACACCCAGCCTGCATTACTGGGAGAGACCCACAGAGCTCACACCCAGCCTGCATTACTGGGAGAGACCCACAGAGCTCACATCCAGCCTGTATTACTGGGAGAGACCCACAGAGCTCACATTCAGCTTGTATTACTGGGAGAGACCCACAGAGCTCACACCCAGCCTGCATTACTGGGAGAGACCCACAGAGCTCACACCCAGCCTGCATTACTGGGAGAGACCCACAGAGCTCACATCCAGCCTGCATTACTGGGAGAGACCCACAGAGCTCACATCCAGCCTATATTACTGGGAGAGACCCACAGAGCTCACATCCAGCCTGTATTACTGCGAGAGACCCACAGAGCTCACATCCAGCCTGTATTACTGGGAGAGACCCACAGAGCTCACATCCAGCTTGTATTACAGGGAGAGACCCACAGAGCTCACATCCAGCCTGTGTTACTGGGAGAGACCCACAGAGCTCACATCCAGCCTGTATTACTGGGAGAGACCCACAGAGCTCACATCCAGCCTGTGTTACTGGGAGAGACCCACTGTGGTTACATCCAGCCTGTGTTACTGGGAGAGACCCACTGTGGTCACATCCAGCCTGTATTACTGGGAGAGACCCACTGTGGTCACATCCAGCCTGTATTACTGGGAGAGACCCATTGTGGTCACATCCAGCCTGTATTACTGGGAGAGACCCACTGTGGTCACATCCAGCCTGTATTACTGGGAGAGACCCACTGTGGTCACATCCAGCCTGTATTACTGGGAGAGACCCACTGTGGTCACATCCAGCCTGTATTACTGGGAGAGACCCACTGTGGTCACATCCAGCCTGTATTACTGGGAGAGACCCACTGTGGTCACATCCAGCCTGTATTACTGGGAGAGACCCACTGTGGTCACATCCAGCCTGTATTACTGGGAGAGACCCACTGTGGTCACATCCAGCCTGTATTACTGGGAGAGACCCACTGTGGTCACATCCAGCCTATATTACTGGGAGAGACCCACTGTGGTCACATCCAGCCTATATTACTGGGAGAGACCCACTGTGGTCACATCCAGCCTATATTACTGGGAGAGACCCACAGAGCTCACATCCAGCCTATATTACTGGGAGAGATCCACAGAGCTCACATCCAGCCTATATTACTGGGAGAGACCCACAGAGCTCACATCCAGCCTATATTACTGGGAGAGACCCACAGAGCTCACACCCAGCCTATATTACTGGGAGAGACCCACAGAGCTCACACCCAGCCTATATTACTGGGAGAGACCCACAGAGCTCACACCCAGCCTATATTACTGGGAGAGACCCACAGAGCTCACACCCAGCCTATATTACTGGGAGAGACCCACAGAGCTCACACCCAGCCTATATTACTGGGGGAGACCCACAGAGCTCACACCCAGCCTATATTACTGGGAGAGACCCACAGAGCTCACACCCAGCCTATATTACTGGGAGAGACCCACAGAGCTCACACCCAGCCTATATTACTGGGAGAGACCCACAGAGCTCACACCCAGCCTATATTACTGGGAGAGACCCACAGAGCTCACACCCAGCCTATATTACTGGGAGAGACCCACAGAGCTCACACCCAGCCTATATTACTGGGAGAGACCCACAGAGCTCACACCCAGCCTATATTACTGGGAGAGACCCACAGAGCTCACACCCAGCCTATATTACTGGGAGAGACCCACAGAGCTCACACCCAGCCTATATTACTGGGAGAGACCCACAGAGCTCACACCCAGCCTATATTACTGGGAGAGACCCACAGAGCTCACACCCAGCCTATATTACTGGGAGAGACCCACAGAGCTCACACCCAGCCTGCATCACTGGGAGAGACTCACAGAGCTCACACCCAGACTGCATCACTGGGAGAGACCCAGAGAGCTCACACCCAGCCTGTATTACTGGGAGAGACCCACAGAGCTCACATCCAGCCTGTATTACTGGGAGAGACCCACAGAGCTCACATCCAGCCTGTATTACTGGGAGAGACCCACAGAGCTCACATCCAGCCTGTATTACTGGGAGAGACCCACAGAGCTCACATCCAGCCTATATTACTGGGAGAGACCCACAGAGCTCACATCCAGCCTATATTACTGGGAGAGACCCACAGAGCTCACATCCAGCCTATATTACTGGGAGAGACCCACAGAGCTCACACCCAGCCTGCATCACTGGGAGAGACCCAGAGAGCTCACACCCAGCCTATATTATTGGGAGAGACACACAGACCTCACATCCAGCCTATATTACTGGGAGAGACACACTGTGGTCACATCCAGCCTACATTACTGGGAGAGACACACAGCGCTGCGTTTCGTCCACTGCTTCTGTCACCACCGTCCCTTGATGACCTTCTGTTTCGGCCGCGGTGATGGAGAAGTGACTGCAGCTTCTATCACACCGCTACACTCCTTCTGTCACCGCCACTTCGGTGCTTGTGGTCACTGTTATTTTCAGACATCCCCCTTTAACCTTTTACCAGCAGTTATGTCCTCTCCCTGAACCCATTACAGGCAGCTGTATCCTCCTCCTTTATCTGAGCAGCAGAAAATGCAGACATTTTATTACACGACTGATGCAGAAGACTCTATAGGAGAATAAGTTCTGGCTCCAGATCGGAGCTCGGCTATCAGGCAGATGTCGTATGCAATCACCCCTCCACCCCCTCTTCTTTGGGAGACAGCAACTATCGGGACGCGCCTCCCCCATCCAGCGCTCACTCGGATGTGGAAGTAAAACCCACATAGCAGAATGATGAGGAAATCACCGGATTCATTCACCAATGACCAGGACCTCAGAAAAAGTCTTAGAATTTCTTCTCCAGTCACAGTTTACGCTTCCTGTAACGCTGCCACCCGGTGGCCAAAACATCATGAAAAAAGCACAACATAGAAAATCACAAAACTGTCACCATGTAACAATAGGACGAATAGTATCCATAGGTACACGGGCCAGCGTGTATACAGGCGGAGCGTATACAGTGTGTATACAGAGCGGGGCGTATACAGGTGCAGGGTGTATAATGTACACAGCTCTGCAGATTATATCCTCCTGTGCAGACTGCGCTGCTGTATACAGTGTATAGATGACATATGGAGGTGCAGTATATACACACACCCATCACCCTGTATACAGCTGTATATATAAAGAGTATATATCCTTCTGCACAAACTGTTATATATATATATATATATAACATATGGGGGTGCAGTATATATATGTGAACACACCCATTATACTGTATATAACTATATTACTCCTTCTGCACAGACTGCAGTGTGTGTGTGTGTGTATATATATATATATATATATATATATATATATATATATATATATATATATATATAGGACATATGGGGGTGCAGTATATATATATATATATTAATATACACACCCATTACACAGCTGCACATATATATCTCCTGCACAGTCTGCAGCGTCCTCAGGCTATATATGTGACACATGGGGTCGTGCCCTGGCCGCCCCGGTCGCCGCTCACCTGCCCCGCTCCGGCTCCGGTCTCCGCTGTCTGTGGCCCCGGGGCCGCGACTCTATTTCTCCTGTCTTCTCGGTGTCTGCGGCTTCCGGGGCTGGGCTAAGTCACAGCGACACCTGGCGGCCGCCTGAAGCTCTGCACCGCGCAGTCACAGCGGCATCTAGCGGCAGGCCGCAAAATCTGCACCTTGTGTCCAGCCTCTGTATTGCATTTAGCAGACACAGCGCCACCTTGTGGACTATGTATGCAGTTTCGGCTACATAGAACGCTTTCACTGTTGATTTTTTTGGGCCACAGGTGCGGTGATTGAAAAACGACAAAACACCTTTTTTTTTTCTCTAACTTTTTTACTTATTTTTTTCACCCCCGCTAGTACATAAGGTGTGCGGCTCATTAAGTCACTAAGGTGGTCAGTCAGCCCTAATCAGTGACTAGGCTGGTCACTGGGATACAGGGCTGCCCAGTGCTAGACAGTGAGAGCCATGATTAGGTGAACTGCTCTGATAACTGCTGATGCTGGGGATTGAGCAGGACTGATAAGAGTTCTGTCAGGAGCTGAGAAGGAGGAGGAGGGAGGTGAGCAGATACCTGTGCAGAAATCAATGGGCTGGAGAGGGTGGCTGGGATGTTAGGAGGTAACTCTTCTCCTGCACTGTAAGTACTGTGAACACCCAGCAAGTACTGGGCACTTAATAATGGCCGAGCTCCTCGGAAACAAGCTGTACACTATGAAAGATAAAGGCTCATACAACAGAAGAATGACAGCAGATAGAGAAACAATGTCAATTGCAAACGTGCCCCTATACACAGGAAGCGTTCCTGTGTTCTCTATGAGAAAGTGACTGCCTAACCCCCTCTGCCCTGCTCCAGACTCCTCTGTCCTCCTCCTCTCTCCAGACTCCTTTGTCCTCCTCTTTTTCCCTCCAGACTCCTCTGTCCTCCTTTTTCATCCAGACTCCTCTGGCATCCTCCATCCAGACTCCTCTTTCCTCCGCATCCTCCCTCCAGAGTCATCTGTCCTCTCTCCAGACTCCTCTGTCCTCCTCCTGCTCCCTCCAGTCTCCTCTGTCCTCCTCCGTCCAGACTCCTCTGTCCTCCTTCCAGACTCCTCTGGCCTCCTCCCTCTAGACTCCTCTGTCCTCCTCCTCCTCCCTCCAGAGTCATCTGTCCTCCTCTGTCCAGACTCCTCTGTCCTCCTCTTCCCTCCAGACTCCTCTGCCCTCCTCTTCCCTCCAGACTGCCCTGTCCTTTGCCTCCCCACAGATTCCTCTGTCCTCCTTCTCCTTCCAGACTCCTTCTGTCCTCCTCCCTCCAAACTCCTCTGTCCTCCTCCGCCTTCCTCCAGACTCCTTTGTCCTCTTCCTCCCTCCAGACTCCTCTGGCCTCCTCCCTCTAGACTCCTTTGTCCTCCTCCTCCTCCCTCCAGACTCCTCTGTCCTCCTTCTCTTTCCAGCGCCCGTGGACTGGGGGGAGTCACACAGGGGTTAAGCCATTGTGATTGGGGGGCTCCGATTGCAGCATCTTTCCATTATAGAAGCAGAAATTAGCTGCAGATTTCCTCCTACTTATTAATGGCGGCCGTGGTTTTATGGTTTTATGGTTTTGTGGTTTTGTGGTTTTATGGTTTTGTGGGTTTGCAGAATTTCTGCTGCCATTAACAGTAAGGAATCCACAGTACAAATAATGTTACAATTAAAACTGTAAAGTCGAAACGCGTCATCTTGTCACATTCCTGTTATGATTTTTTAATGGAATGGAATTTAATGGAACATCCATAAAATCATTTATATTTTATTGGAGACGCCGGCTCCTGTTTTTCTTCGGTTGGACTTTGTTTGCATTAGTAGGCGGCCTGCCGGGTCTCTGGATTTATATGTGGTGGTGGTGGAGGGGTGTAAATGGTGATCTGGAATCTTTTCTTTGCTGAACAGTTATCTAATGACTGTGGGCAGATGTGATGAGACAGGTCTGCATGAGGCGTAGAACTACAAGATCCAGCATTAGAGGCCACGAGGTTGTGGAGCAGCAGAACATCGCTGGGGACATTTATCACTGCGCGGTGCAACAGATCCAGAGCTGTCAATCACTGAGAAGGTTCTGATGGCCGCTCTTCTGCTGTCAATCACTGAGAAGGTTCTGATGGCCGCTCTTCTGCTGTCAATCACTGAGAAGGTTCTGATGGCCGCTCTCCTGCTGTCAATCACTGAGAAGGTTCTGATGGCCGCTCTTCTGCTGTCAATCACTGAGAAGGTTCTGATGGCCGCTCTTCTGCTGTCAATCACTGAGAAGGTTCTGATGGCCGCTCTTCTGCTGTCAATCACTGAGAAGGTTCTGATGGCCGCTCTTCTGCTGTCAATCACTGAGAAGGTTCTGATGGCCGCTCTTCTGCTGTCAATCACTGAGAAGGTTCTGATGGCCGCTCTTCTGCTGTCAATCACTGAGAAGGTTCTGATGGCCGCTCTCCTGCTGTCAATCACTGAGAAGGTTCTGATGGCCGCTCTTCTGCTGTCAATCACTGAGAAGGTTCTGATGGCCGCTCTCCTGCTGTCAATCACTGAGAAGGTTCTGATGGCCGCTCTCCTGCTGTCAATCACTGAGAAGGTTCTGATGGCCGCTCTTCTGCTGTCAATCACTGAGAAGGTTCTGATGGCCGCTCTTCTGCTGTCAATCACTGAGAAGGTTCTGATGGCCGCTCTTCTGCTGTCAATCACTGAGAAGGTTCTGATGGCCGCTCTCCTGCTGTCAATCACTGAGAAGGTTCTGATGGCCGCTCTTCTGCTGTCAATCACTGAGGTTCTGATGGCCGCTCTCCTGCTGTCAATCACTGAGAAGGTTCTGATGGCCGCTCTTCTGCTGTCAATCACTGAGAAGGTTCTGATGGCCACTCTCCTGCTGTCAATCACTGAGAAGGTTCTGATGGCTGCTCTTCTGCTGTCAATCACTGAGAAGGTTCTGATGGCCGCTCTTCTGCTGTCAATCACTGAGAAGGTTCTGATGGCCGCTCTTCTGCTGTCAATCACTGAGAAGGTTCTGATGGCCGCTCTTCTGCTGTCAATCACTGAGAAGGTTCTGATGGCCGCTCTTCTGCTGTCAATCAATGAGAAGGTTCTGATGGCCGCTCTTCTGCTGTCAATCACTGAGAAGGTTCTGATGGCTGCTCTTCTGCTGTCAATCACTGAGAAGGTTCTGATGGCCGCTCTCCTGCTGTCAATCACTGAGAAGGTTCTGATGGCCGCTCTTCTGCTGTCAATCACTGAGAAGGTTCTGATGGCCGCTCTCCTGCTGTCAATCACTGAGAAGGTTCTGATGGCCGCTCTTCTGCTGTCAATCACTGAGAAGGTTCTGATGGCCGCTCTTCTGCTGTCAATCACTGAGAAGGTTCTGATGGCCGCTCTTCTGCTGTCAATCACTGAGAAGGTTCTGATGGCCGCTCTTCTGCTGTCAATCACTGAGAAGGTTCTGATGGCCGCTCTTCTGCTGTCAATCACTGAGAAGGTTCTGATGGCCGCTCTTCTGCTGTCAATCACTGAGAAGGTTCTGATGGCCGCTCTCCTGCTGTCAATCACTGAGAAGGTTCTGATGGCCGCTCTTCTGCTGTCAATCACTGAGAAGGTTCTGATGGCCGCTCTCCTGCTGTCAATCACTGAGAAGGTTCTGATGGCCGCTCTCCTGCTGTCAATCACTGAGGTTCTGATGGCCGCTCTCCTGCTGTCAATCACTGAGAAGGTTCTGATGGCCGCTCTCCTGCTGTCAATCACTGAGAAGGTTCTGATGGCCGCTCTTCTGCTGTCAATCACTGAGAAGGTTCTGATGGCCGCTCTTCTGCTGTCAATCACTGAGAAGGTTCTGATGGCCGCTCTTCTGCTGTCAATCACTGAGAAGGTTCTGATGGCCGCTCTCCTGCTGTCAATCACTGAGAAGGTTCTGATGGCCGCTCTTCTGCTGTCAATCACTGAGGTTCTGATGGCCGCTCTCCTGCTGTCAATCACTGAGAAGGTTCTGATGGCCGCTCTTCTGCTGTCAATCACTGAGAAGGTTCTGATGGCCACTCTCCTGCTGTCAATCACTGAGAAGGTTCTGATGGCTGCTCTTCTGCTGTCAATCACTGAGAAGGTTCTGATGGCCGCTCTTCTGCTGTCAATCACTGAGAAGGTTCTGATGGCCGCTCTTCTGCTGTCAATCACTGAGAAGGTTCTGATGGCCGCTCTTCTGCTGTCAATCACTGAGAAGGTTCTGATGGCCGCTCTTCTGCTGTCAATCAATGAGAAGGTTCTGATGGCCGCTCTTCTGCTGTCAATCACTGAGAAGGTTCTGATGGCTGCTCTTCTGCTGTCAATCACTGAGAAGGTTCTGATGGCCGCTCTCCTGCTGTCAATCACTGAGAAGGTTCTGATGGCCGCTCTTCTGCTGTCAATCACTGAGAAGGTTCTGATGGCCGCTCTCCTGCTGTCAATCACTGAGAAGGTTCTGATGGCCGCTCTCCTGCTGTCAATCACTGAGAAGGTTCTGATGGCCGCTCTTCTGCTGTCAATCACTGAGAAGGTTCTGATGGCCGCTCTTCTGCTGTCAATCACTGAGAAGGTTCTGATGGCCGCTCTTCTGCTGTCAATCACTGAGAAGGTTCTGATGGCTGCTCTTCTGCTGTCAATCACTGAGAAGGTTCTGATGGCCGCTCTCCTGCTGTCAATCACTGAGAAGGTTCTGATGGCCGCTCTTCTGCTGTCAATCACTGAGAAGGTTCTGATGGCCGCTCTTCTGCTGTCAATCACTGAGAAGGTTCTGATGGCCGCTCTTCTGCTGTCAATCACTGAGAAGGTTCTGATTGCCGCTCTTCTGCTGTCAATCACTGAGAAGGTTCTGATGGCCGCTCTTCTGCTGTCAATCACTGAGAAGGTTCTGATGGCCGCTCTTCTGCTGTCAATCACTGAGAAGGTTCTGATGGCCGCTCTTCTGCTGTCAATCACTGAGAAGGTTCTGATGGCCGCTCTCCTGCTGTCAATCACTGAGAAGGTTCTGATGGCCGCTCTCCTGCTGTCAATCACTGAGAAGGTTCTGATGGCCGCTCTCCTGCTGTCAATCACTGAGAAGGTTCTGATGGCCGCTCTCCTGCTGTCAATCACGGAGAAGGTTCTGATGGCCGCTCTGCCGTGTGTGGAGAATCCTGGTGACAAGATGCCGTTCATGATCACCGCCTGTAAATTCAGGGCACAGGACGCAGAATAAAGAGGCAAGAACAGTATATGGGCCCTTTACAGTCCAATAGTTCATCATAATGCACAATCCCACCTGATCTGGAGGCAGAACCGGGACCCTGAGCAGCTGCAGAGTCCACCATTGTTATGTCCACCCCTGACTCAGGGCACAGACCCCTCTCTACCCCTGGTGCCCCTCACCCCATATTCCTTTCATCCCCTCTCCTCCTCTTGTTCCCCCATCCCTTCATTCCCTCTCATCCCCTCTTCTCTTCTTCCCCTCTTCTTTCTCCTCCGCTTTGTGCAGGTCGCTCCGCTCTGGCCCCGCCCCCGGAAGCGGCCCCTCCCCCTGCTGAGGCTCCATCAGTGCTGGGAGCAGCCTGTGTGACAGGTAGGTGAGGAGTATACAGCTGTATACAGTGAGGGCGCGGAGCTGCAGCTGCCCGTACACCTGTGCTGCCAGCTTTGCCGTGATGGAGGAGTGTGGTGGGTACAAAAGGGAGCTCCATCCCCTGAACATGCAGAGGAGACAGGAATCCCCCCATACCCAGCACGCCCGCCGCACTCTGCAGAAATCCCCCCATACCCCAACATGCCCACTGCATTCTGCAGAAATCCCCTCCATACCCCAGCACGCCCGCCATGCTCTGCAGAAATCCCCCCATACGCCAGCACGCCCGCCACGCTCTGCAGAAATCCCCCATACCCCAGCACATCCACCGCACTCTGCAGAAATCCCCCCATACCCCAGCATGCCCACTGCATTCTGCAGAAATCCCCCCATACCCCAGCACGCCCGCCGCACTCTGCAGAAATCCCCCCATACGCCAGCACGCCCGCCACGCTCTGCAGAAATCCCCCATACCCCAGCACATCCACCGCACTCTGCAGAAATCCCCCCATACGCCAGCACGCCCGCCACACTCTGCAGAAATCCCCCATACCCCAGCACATCCACCGCAGTCTGCAGAAATCCCCCCATACACCAGCACGCCCGCCACACTCTGCAGAAATCCCCCATACCCCAGCACATCCACCGCACTCTGCAGAAATCCCCCCCATATCCCAGCACGCCCGCCGCACTCTGCAGAAATCCCCCCATACGCCAGCACGCCCACCACGCTCTGCAGAAATCCCCCATACCCCAGCACATCCACCGCACTCTGCAGAAATCCACCCCATATCCCAGCACGCCCGCCGCACTCTGCAGAAATCCCCCCATACGCCAGCACGCCCGCCACGCTCTGCAGAAATCCCCCATACCCCAGCACATCCACCTCACTCTGCAGAAATCCCCCCCATACCCCAGCACGCCCGCCGCACTCTGCAGAAATCCCCCCATACGCCAGCACGCCCGCCACGCTCTGCAGAAATCCCCCATACCCCAGCACATCCACCGCACTCTGCAGAAATCCCCCCATACGCCAGCACATCCACCGCGCTCTGCAGAAATCCCCCCATACCCCAGCACGCCCGCCGCACTCTGCAGAAATCCCCCCATACGCCAGCACATCCACCGCACTCTGCAGAAATCCCCCCATACGCCAGCACATCCACCGCGCTCTGCAGAAATCCCCCCATACCCCAGCACGCCCACCGCACTCTGCAGAAATCCCCCCATACGCCAGCACATCCACCGCGCTCTGCAGAAATCCCCCCATACCCCAGCACGCCCGCCACGCTCTGCAGAAATCCCCCATACCCCAGCACATCCACCGCACTCTGCAGAAATCCCCCATACCCCAGCACATCCACCGCACTCTGCAGAAATCCCCCCCATATCCCAGCACGCCCGCCGCACTCTGCAGAAATCCCCCCATACGCCAGCACGCCCGCCACGCTCTGCAGAAATCCCCCATACCCCAGCACATCCACCGCACTCTGCAGAAATCCCCCCCCATACCCCAGCATGCCCACCGCGCTCTGCAGAAATCCCCCCCATATCCCAGCACGCCCTCCGCACTCTGCAGAAATCCCCCCATACCCCAGCACATCCACCGCACTCTGCAAAAATCCCCCCATACCCCAGCACATCCACCGCACTCTGCAGAAATCCCCCCATACCCCAGCACGCCCACTGCGCTCTGCAGAAATCCCCCCATACTCCAGCATGCCCACCATGCTCTGCAGAAATCCCCCCCCATACCCCAGCATGCCCACCGCGCTCTGCAGAAATCCCCCCAGCACGCCCACCGCGCTCTGCAGAAATCCCCCATAACCCAGCACGGCCGCCGCGCTCTGCAGAAATCCCCCTTAACCCAGCACGGCCGCCGTGCTCTGCAGAAATCCCCCCATACCACAGCACACCTGCGGCGCTCTGCAGAAATCTCCCCATAACCCAGCACACCCGCCGCGCTCTGCAGAAATCCCCCTATACCCCAGCACACCTGCCGCGCTCTGCAGAAATCCCCCCCATACCCCAGCACTCCTGCGGCGCTCTGCAGAAATCCCCCCATAACCCCAGCATGCCCGCCGCGCTCTGCAGAAATCCCCCCATATCCCAGCATGCCCGCCATGCTCTGCAGAAATCCCCCCCATACCCCAGCATGCCCACCGCGCTCTGCAGAAATCCCCCCATACCCCAGTATGCCCGCCGCGCTCTGCAGAAATACCCCAGCACGCCCACCGCGCTCTTCAGAAATCTCCCCATACTCCAGCACGCCTGCCGCGCTCTGCAGAAATCCCCCCCATACCCCAGCACGCCCGCCGCGCTCTGCAGAAATCCCCCTATACCCCAGCATGCCCACTGCGTTCTGCAGAAATCCCCCCATACCCCAGCATGCCCACCGCGCTCTGCAGAAATCCCCCCATACCCCAGCACTCCTGCGGCGCTCTGCAGAAATCCCCCCATAACCCCAGCATGCCCGCCGCGCTCTGCAGAAATCCCCCCATACCCCAGCATGCCCGCCATGCTCTGCAGAAATCCCCCCATACCCCAGCATGCCCACCGCGCTCTGCAGAAATCCCCCCATACCCCAGCATGCCCGCCGCGCTCTGCAGAAATACCCCAGCACGCCCACCGCGCTCTTCAGAAATCTCCCCATACTCCAGCATGCCTGCCGCGCTCTGCAGAAATCCCCCCCATACCCCAGCACGCCCGCCGCGCTCTGCAGAAATCCCCCTATACCCCAGCATGCCCACTGCGTTCTGCAGAAATCCCCCCATACCCCAGCACGCCCTCCGCGCTCTGCAGAAATCTCCCCATACCCCAGCATGCCTGCCGCGCTCTGCAGAAATCCCCCCCATACCCCAGCACGCCCTCCGCGCTCTGCAGAAATCTCCCTATACCCCAGCACGCCCGCCGCGCTCTGCAGAAGTCCCCCCATACCCCAGCGTGCCTGCCGCGCTCTGCAGAAATCTCCTGATCACATCTGACATATGGACTCTATTGCAACCTGTAAACACAAATAACTCCCGTGAAGCCGCCCGCAGCGCTGGAGGGAATGCACACATCCGGAAAGATGCCGGCGTGCACCGGTCCGGTCCGTTTTACACACGAGATGTCGCTTGCCCACAATGTGGAGGGCAGTCACAATCTACGCACACGACTTGTCAAAAAATGTATAAACTTTAGTGTTGAGCGAGTATGTTCTGTCCGAGTATGCTCCTCGGGCCGAGCTCCGAGTATTTACAGCTGCTCGGTGATATGGTTGAATCGCTCCCGTGTGCATGATTTGCAACTGTTTGACAGCTTTATTACATGTGATTGTCTATTTCTTACACATTCCTCACATGTAATAAAGCTGTCAAACAGTTGCAAATCATGCACACGGGAGCGATTCAACCATATCACCGAGCAGCTGTAAATACTCGGAGCTCGGCCCGAGGAGCATACTCGGACAGAACATACTCGCTCAACACTAATAAACTTTGGTCGTGTTCAGACGAGGTATGAAAACCCGTCCGCGGTGCTCCGCATGGCCGGGCGTCTCGTCCGTATCCATGTGTCCACTTTACACAAGGACAATTAAAAATGAAAGAAAAATACAAGATCTTGTTCACTAATTAATCGCAGCAATGGATTCACTAATAATGGATGCAGTGTGAATGGTGCCATGCGGCTGCCGTATTTCATAACTCACACATTGAGATTGAGGAGCAGATATCCCCCAGGTATACGGAGCAGGGGAGGGCACGGTGTGATTTTTGCTCTTAGATTATGCAGAATATTGCAGAAAAAAGTCCTTTGTTCCATTGATTATAAAGGGGTTTCTTTAGGGGGGAGGGGTGGAATCCACTTTAAAATCCTTGTCAGAAATCCTATGTGACAATAGGGCTGCTGCTGATCATTGTATCCTCCACACACAAGCCCCTCGTCTTCAGGATCCACCGGGATCTGCTCACTGGTTCTAGAGATTTGTGATTCAGTTATTCCCAACCATAATGCAAAAGATGTGCAGATCGCTGGGACCCCCAGTCTGAGAGCGGGACCCTGGAACGCCCGATGGGAGTGGAGTGGTGGACTTTTGTGTCTGACCTGTGCTCCGCTCCATCAGGACGTCAGAGCCGCGTTCACGGGGTCAGTGGGGTCTCCGCAAGTTCCCACCTGTCCTGTGGATTAATGGTGGGAGCACGCGTGACAGATTTCTGCAGTGTGTGAATATACTCTGGTGGTTTCCAGTGTGTCTGTGTATATTTGTCTAAGGCCACGGCCCCACTATCAGTATCTGGTCAGTATTCGGTCAGTATTTTTTCTCAGGAGTGGGAGCCAAAACCAGGAGCGGAACAATCAGAGAAAAGGTAGAATAGAAACAAGTCACCAATTCTGCATTTATCACCCACTCCTGAGAACAAATACTGACCGAATACTGATCGAATACTGAGAGTGGGGCTGTGGCCTAAGGGCTTATTCACACGTCAGTATTTTGTGTCAGTCTTTTTATGCTAAAACCAGGAGTGGAACTATAATTGAATGATTGACACCTGTTCTGTATATGGAGACGCTCCTGGTTTTGGGAAAATACAAATACTGATGAAATACTGATCAAAAATACTGATGTGTGAATAAAGCTGGTGATTTTGGGACAAGTTTTCCATGAACTGCACCCAAAGAGTTGATTTCTTTTAGCAGCAATTTTGCATCACATAAATGAAAGGTTTTGGGGTTTAGAAAGTGCATAAGAAAACGAACCAAAAATCCCGGCAGAAACACCACAAGCCGGAGAGAAGCCGATCTATACATTGCACAGATCTATACAGTGGTGGCCAAAAGTATTGGCACCCCTGCAATTCTGTCAGATAATACTCTGTTTCTTCCTGAAAATGATTGCAATCACAAATTCTTTGGTATTATTATCTTCATTTAATTTGTCTTCAATGAAAAAAACACAAAAAGAATTGTCCTAAAGCCAAATAGGAAATAATTCCTCACCAAACCTAAAAAAGGGGGTGGACAAAAGTATTGGCACTGTTTGAAAAATCCTGTGATGCTTCTCTAATTCGTGTAATTAACAGCACCTGTAACTTACCTGTGGCACCTAACAGGTGTTGGCAATAACTAAATCACACTTGCAGCCAGTTCACATGGATTAAAGTTGACTCAACCTCTGTCCTGTGTCCTTGTGTGTACCACATTGAGCATGGAGAAAAGAAAGAAGACCAAAGAACTGTCTGAGGACTTGAGAAACCAAATTGTGAGGAAGCATGAGCAATCTCAAGGCTACAAGTCCATCTCCAAAGACCTGAATGTTCCTGTGTCTTCCGTGCGCAGTGTCATCAAGAAGTGTAAAGCCCATGGCACTGTGGCTAACCTCCCTAGATGTGGACGGAAAAGAAAAATTGACGAGAGATTTCAACGCAAGATTGTGCAGATGGTGGATAAAGAACCTCGACTAACATCCAAACAAGTTCAAGCTGCCCTGCAGTCCGAGGGTACAACAGTGTCAACCTGTACTATCCGTCAGCGTCTGAATGAAAAGGGACTGTATGGTAGGATACCCAGGAAGACCCCACTTCTTACCCCGAGACATAAAAAGCCAGGCTGGAGTTTGCCAAAACTTACCTGAGAAAGCCTAAAACGTTTTGGAAGAATGTTCTCTGGTCAGATGAGACAAAAGTAGATGGGAAAAAGCATCAACATAGAGTGTACAGGAAAAAAAAGAGACATTCAAAGAAAAGAACACGGTCCCTACAGTCAAACATGGCGGAGGTTCCCTGATGTTTTGGGGTTGCTTTGCTGCCTCTGGCACTGGACTGCTTGACCATGTGCATGGCATTATGAAGTCTGAAGACTACCAACAAATTTTGCAGCATAATGTAGGGCCCAGTGTGAGAAAGCTGGGTCTCCCTCATAGGTCATGGGTCTTCCAGCAGGACAATAACCCAAAACACACTTCCAAAAGCACTATAAAATGGTTTTAGAGAAAGCACTGGAGACTTCTAAGGTGGCCAGCAATGAGTCCAGACCTGAATCCCATAGAACACCTGTGGAGAGATCTCAAAATGGCAGTTTGGAGAAGGCACCCTTCAAATATCAGGGACCTGGAGCAGTTTACCAAAGAAGAATGGTCTACAATTCCAGCAGAGCATTGTAAGAAACTCATTGATGGTTACCGGAAGCGGTTGTTCGCAGTTATTTTGGCTAAAGGTTGTGCAACCAAGTATTAGGCTGAGGGTGCCAATACTTTTGTCCGGCCCATTTTTGGAGTTTTGTGTGAAATGATCAATGATTTGATTTTTGCTTCATTCTCTTTTGTGTTTTTTCCTTGCAAGCAAATTAAATGAAGAGAATAAGACCAAAGAATTTGTGATTGCAATCATTGTCAGGAAGAAACTGAGTATTATCTGACAGAATTGCAGGGGTGCCAATACTTTTGGCCACCACTGTATGTAATTATTTCTGACCATAACCCCTGTAGCCTCTGTCCTCAGGGTGGGGTCTAGGAGCCTCACATTGGGGGACGTCCTGTGCCCCCTGCTGCCCGTATATTATTATTACTCTCATCCCTTCTTCTGTCCTTGTGCCACATGGGCCGCACACGGAGCCGTTCAGTATAGGGGCTTGTTCACACTGACATCTTTGTGATTTTACATAAGGAATAAACAGCCACAGCGTGCACTCATATCATCCGTTTTTCGGGCATCATCCTTTTGGCGTCCGTCTTTCTCAGACCTATTGCGGTGATTACACAGTATTAGGCCTTTCACTATTTTTTAATTGTGGCTGTATAAATCCTCTACACAGATGAGGAATCTATTTTTCATGCTCTTGTCTGAACACAGCCCTAAAAGGAACCTGTTGGGAGGATTTTACTACTTAATGTGGCAGCACCTCTGTATATAGGATCTCTGTCTTGTGTAATCCAATGTCCCAGCTCTGAGAAATCCAGCTTTGAAGCCACATGCAAATTAGTCTGGAAATGCATTGGGGGCGTGTCCATCTACTGAGTCCACTGACACACCCTGAATGCACTTCCAGGCTAATTTGCATATGGCTTCAATGCTGGATTTCTCAGCGCTGACACATTGGATTACCACAAGACAGGGATCCTCCAGCTTCTTGTACTACGACTATTTAGTTATACCTCCAAGTAGTCGTCCTGGCTGGTTTTCTTTAAAGGGGTTTTAAAAGGGAATGCTATAATCTCTGCTGCAGAGATCACATCCATGTTACCGCTGCAGCCGATCACTGGCCTCGACAGTATCATGCTGTCAAGGCCAGTAAACATCGCAGCACCGCCTCTGAGACTAGTGATTGGCTGCAGTGGTCACGTCGATATGACTTGTAAATGCCAGAGACCACCACAGCGGCCTTTGGGATTATCACGTGAGTTGTACTTTTTCTATTTTGTCTTAATATCTATATAATGAGGTGCATGTACTATGTATTGCAGTGTTAATGCACCTTGCGGCCTCTCGGGGGCGCTGTACACAGTACGGCCATACAGTGCACAGCTCACACACCGGGCTGCAGGTTCATCCATCTGCCTCTCTCGTCAACACAGGTGCATGGCCGGTACAGGAATGAGCTCTCTCTTTGTCACCAGCTGGGGGCGCTCTTCTACCGTTTTCAGATTTCCCCTATGGAATAGATGAAGAAACATTTGTCCTATGTAAGAACTAGTCCATAATTCAGACTGGACCCCATCCCCAGCGCTGCGCCTCCTCTGGCCGATCCTACAGTTACTTTTCTGATCTGAACTAAAGCCTGGATTGGGGTCTTTACACGTAGTATTCAGTATTGGATGTCACTCATACTTGGGCTGTTGGGAGTTGTAGTTCCACAGCACATGGCACAGGGGTGGCCGGGATGTACAGGAGGAATTCTGAGCACGGATCATTTTTTTGGCCGGAGATGTTATTTTTCGGGAATTCTTTTATCTGAAGGGAATAACTTGCTGATAGCTGGAGGTCCGACTGATGAGATCTCCAGAGATCGGGGTCCTGCAGTTCATTCTTCACTAGAGCGACAATGCGCATGCTTGACTATTTCTGGCAGCCGCATAGTCAATGAACTTAGTGGAGGCCACGCATGCGCACGTCCACTCCACTCAGGACAGGGCTGCAGAGCATCGCTCTCAGTGGTCGGACCTCCATAGATCAGGAAGTTACCCCCTATCCTATAGGTGAGGGGAAAATTATTTCAGTCTGAGGCAGTGGATAGGTGATGCCTATTAGATCTCTTGGACCCCCAACTATCGTCAGAACCAGGGGGTGACATTCCTGGTTCACCCCTGGACCTCGGCAATGAGGAGAAGAATGGAGCCGGTGGTTGTGCATCCACAGCTGATGGTGGTGAAGAGCAACGGCTCTCCATGATTGCCATAGACCTGAGCGGAGCATCACGGCGCATGCACAGCCATCTGCGCCCTTCATTCCCACTATATCCCCTACAGCAGCGCCTTTCATTCCCACTATATCCCCTACAGCTGCACCATTCATTCCCACTATATCCCCTACAGCTGCACCATTTATTCCCACTATATCCCCTACAGCAGCGCCTTTCATTCCCACTATATCCCCTACAGCGGCGCCATTCATTCCCACTATATCCCCTACAGCTGCACCATTTATTCCCACTATATCCCCTACAGCAGCGCCCTTCATTCCCACTATATCCCCTACAGCAGCGCCTTTCATTCCCACTATATCCCCTACAGCTGCACCATTCATTCCCACTATATCCCCTACAGCTGCACCATTTATTCCCACTATATCCCCTACAGCAGCGCCTTTCATTCCCACTATATCCCCTACAGCGGCGCCATTCATTCCCACTATATCCCCTACAGCAGCGCCTTTCATTCCCACTATATTCCCTACAGCGGCGCCATTCATTCCCACTATATCCCCTACAGCTGCACCATTCATTCCCACTATATCCCCTACAGCTGCACCATTCATTCCCACTATATCCCCTACAGCGGCGCCATTCATTCCCACTATATCCCCTACAGCTGCACCATTTATTCCCACTATATCCCCTACAGCTGCACCATTTATTCCCACTATATCCCCTACAGCGGCGCCATTCATTCCCACTATATCCCCTACAGCTGCACCATTTATTCCCACTATATCCCCTACAGCGGCGCCATTCATTCCCTCTATATCCCCTACAGCGGCGCCATTCATTCCCACTATATCCCCTACAGCTGCGCCATTCATTCCCACTATATCCCCTATAGCGGCGCCATTCATTCCCACTATATCCCCTACAGCGGCGCCATTCATTCCCACTATATCCCCTACAGCGGCGCCATTCATTCCCACTATATCCCCTACAGCTGCGCCATTCATTCCCACTATATCCCCTACAGCTGCACCATTTATTCCCACTATATCCCCTACAGCTGCACCATTCATTCCCACTATATCCCCTACAGCGGCACCATTCATTCCCACTATATCCCCTACAGCGGCGCCTTTCATTCCCACTATATCCCCTACAGCGGCACCATTCATTCCCACTATATCCCCTACAGCGGCACCATTCATTCCCACTATATCCCCTACAGCTGCGCCATTCATTCCCACTATATCCCCTACAGCTGCGCCATTCATTCCCACTATATCCCCTACAGCTGCGCCATTCATTCCCACTATATCCCCTACAGCTGCGCCATTCATTCCCACTATATCCCCTACAGCGGCGCCATTCATTCCCACTATATCCCCTACAGCTGCGCCATTCATTCCCACTATATCCCCTACAGCTGCGCCATTCATTCCCACTATATCCCCTACAGCTGCACCATTTATTCCCACTATATCCCCTACAGCTGCACCATTCATTCCCACTATATCCCCTACAGCGGCGCCATTCATTCCCACTATATCCCCTACAGCGGCGCCATTCATTCCCACTATATCCCCTACAGCGGCACCATTCATTCCCACTATATCCCCTACAGCGGCGCCTTTCATTCCCACTATATCCCCTACAGCTGCACCATTTATTCCCACTATATCCCCTACAGCTGCACCATTCATTCCCACTATATCCCCTACAGCGGCGCCATTCATTCCCACTATATCCCCTACAGCGGCACCATTCATTCCCACTATATCCCCTACAGCGGCGCCATTCATTCCCACTATATCCCCTACAGCGGCGCCATCCATTCCCACTATATCCCCTACAGCGGCGCCATTCATTCCCACTATATCCCCTACAGCGGCGCCATTCATTCCCACTATATCCCCTACAGCGGCGCCATTCATTCCCACTATATCCCCTACAGCGGCGCCATTCATTCCCACTATATCCCCTACAGCTGCGCCATTCATTCCCACTATATACCCTACACCGGCGCCATTCATTCCCACTATATCCCCTACAGCGGCGCCATTCATTCCCACTATATCCCCTACAGCGGCGCCATTCATTCCCACTATATCCCCTACAGCGATGCCATTCATTCCCACTATATCCCCTACAGCGGCGCCATTCATTCCCACTATATCCCCTACAGCGGCGCCATTCATTCCCACTATATCCCCTACAGCTGCACCATTCATTCCCACTATATCCCCTACAGCGGCGCCATTCATTCCCACTATATCCCCTACAGCGGCGCCATTCATTCCCACTATATCCCCTACAGCGGCGCTATTCATTCCCACTATATCCCCTACAGCGGCGCCATTCATTCCCTCTATTAGATGGCGCTTGTTGCATCTCAGCGCTGTGTGATTGGTAGAAGACACTTGGAACAATAAATGAGACACAGAAGGTAAAATCGGCCCAAAAATCGGATCCAGCACACTGATGAAAACTGGGCTTTTTTTTTTTTTGCATACGTGAAAAATCACATCACCCCCGAATGTCGTCTCCGTGCTGTGCTGGTGGACGCCATGAGTCATTATGCTTACACCTCGTATATACATACTGTATGCATGTATACAGATATGTGATCGTTTTATCCTCAGGACAAGTCTGATCTCACCAGAGGACACAATGGCGGAGACGCAGCACCCGCTCAGGATGGCCGCCCTGCGTGTCGTGGATTTCCCCCTGTCCCTCTACAACTCGCTCACGCAGGTAAACGGATGAAGGGTTTGGGATTGAACATCTTTTCCCTCCATAGAGTGAGATCAGGAGCTGCGTTACACCGCCATCATCTGCCTGTAAAATCAGAGCGAGCGCCAATCGCTGCCGTGTAACCTCTTAAATGCCGTTGGTAATTACGACAGAATTTAAGTGGTGTGATGGTGCTGGGGCGTCCATGTCAGCCCCCATTACGGTCCCCCACCCACAACATAATTGCAAGATGCAAATGGGTTTCTTGTTGAAGACCCCTATCGATACCATCTTGGATTCTCCTGGTAAGCCCAGCTAGGAGACCCTATTTTGTGCTGTATTCTGCAGTACGTGGCTATTGCAATATATGTAGTACATGCAATCACCGTTTTTAAACTATTAAGAAAAAAAAATACAAAAAAAGTAAGTTTATAGCACCACACCTTTCCCTGTCCAAAACACGGTAATAAAAAAATACGCAGAAATGATCTCGCCGCATTTTTAATACCTTTCTCAGCACTTGGAGCTGTTTTCCTTCTTTCCGTTCCATTTTATGGTAAAGTTGTCAGTGTCATTGAAAACTACAACTCGCCCCCCCCCCCCCCCCCAACCAGATAACGAGCCCCCGAAGTGCAAAGTGGGCGGAAATTAAAAAAGTTACAAAAGCACAAGATTGACAAGTGGCTTTAAGGGGTTAATATATATTTTTATTTCTTTATTTTAACTTTCTTTCTTGCAGTTTACGTTACTGCTGAAGTCGTCTCCCGGGCTGAAGACGATCTTCGCGGTCACCGCCGTCGGGACGGTATCTATTATTTTTCTGGCTCGTCGCATTAAAAGAAGGAGAGGGAAAATAAAAAGCCCAAATTCTTCCTGGGAGCCCGACAATCTCCTGCTGGACAGTACCAGGCATGCCGCCCTAGAGAAAGGTGAGTCCACGTCTGTAGACTTGTCCTCAGCGGTGCCAAGTGTGGCTGCAGCACAGAGTATTTCAGCAGGAGTGCTGATCTTATCCAGTGATGAGATTATATTTGGTGAGGGCAGGGTGGTGGTGTCAGGATGTCACCGAGGGAGAAGAGACCAGAGGAAAGGACACGGAGTTAGGCAGCGAGGGAGTAGGATCCACAGTAGCACAGAGTATTTCAGCAGTCGTGCACCGTTATGTAATCATCTTGTTGAGCGCAGGGTGGTTGTATCGGGATTTTATAGAGACAAGATGAGGGAGGTTATAGACGTAGAAAAAGAGTTCACAGCAGCACAGAGTATTTCAGGGGGGGTAGAGACCAGAGCGGGGGTCACAGTCAGAGTAAGGGCTCATTCAGACGGCCATTTTCTCACGCGTTTCATCCGTGATTTTGTTCAGAGATTCATCAGTTTTTCTCAAAAGAGAAAAAAAACAAAATAAAAGTTTCTGTACTTTCTCCCGTCCAGCACTTGGATGGCGTCCGAGTACGGTCCGATTTTTTTCACGGACCCATAGACTTGCACTGGTGATCGGATCGGACACGTCTCGGGGGGTTTTGCATGGACCATTCGGCCCACGAAAAAGTCATGTGAACAGACAATACTAGGCACGAGGTCTGTGCATGAAAAATGGACGTCTGAATGAGCCTTTAGATTGCCAGGGAGCAGGGTCCCACAGCAGCACAGAGTATTTCAGGGGAGGCATGTACTGATCGTTTCAAGGCAGTTTTACCTGTCCACATGTGATTATGTAAAAAAAAAAATAACAGGACTGCATAATGCAATAGGGGCAACGTCATGATGCAATGAGCAATGCTATGAGCAGTACAGAGGATTTCAGGAGTAGAGTGCTGACCTTGTCCACTCATGATTAAATTAATGTCTGTGGTATATCTGTGTCTGATAGATGCGTGGGCCAAACTCTGGGACCCAGAATGGGGAATCCTCTGACCCGCATCTCGCCGGGTCCATTCTCACCCTGGTGTTCCTGTAGCTCCCATTGAAGTGAATGGGGAGAGGTACTGCTGTGCTGGAGACGGGCACTGACCTCGGTGATGGGACCCACATCTTTTAGACGTTTATCCGCTGGATATGCTATAAGTGTCTACGGTGGGGAATGTCCCTTTAATGGTAGTAGGAAAGTCCCTAGCAGCACAGAGTATTTCAGGAGAGGATCTCGTCACTCGTGATGACGGTGTAGGATTAATAGAAGGCTCTGCAGTCACAGTTGGAGAAATAAGAGAGCGCAGGGTCCTGATTACTGCGGAGGACTAGCATCAGCCGCCTCCGTCCTCATGTATACGCTGTAGATACGGATGTATGGCTCCTCTCCTGTACCGCAGGGTCCAGCTGTTCCAGTAGCCGGAAGAATCTGACCCTGTCCCTGACGTCAGCGAAGGAGAAGGGATCCCAGCTGCACCTTAACGGAGGGCTGAACAGTAAATATTCGGGGTCCGTGCAGAGCCTGGCTTCTGTAAGTTTACATGTCAGCCTATCACCAGTTTGTTTTGAGAAAAGGACCCAAAAAACAGATGGTACCCCTCCCCCCTCCATGTATATGTCAGCGAGCATTGCCCATGAAAAAAACAACAACCCTGCAGCATCTTTTCTTAGACTCTTATCTTGTGCTGTTCCTCTGTTATTCCTCCTGGAAACGTATAAACTTGGGTGTCAATAGTTGTCAGTTTATTCACAAGGTGAATGGTAACACCCCGTTGTTAGTTTATTCATTTCCAGGAGGAATCACAGAGGTACGGTACAAGACGGTGTTCTAGAAAAAGACTCTTCCAAGTACTTGGAAAGTCCTAAATACGGAGCTAAAGTTATTCTCCAAAGGGGAGAAGTTATGTGGCTTATTCTGCACAAAAAAAGTAGAAACTTTTGTACTTACCTCAACAGTTTTCAAAATTGAGGTGATGGGGTTATCAGGAGGAACGGTGTAAATTGTATATTATTATATAAACTGTACATTATAGCACAGTCCTAAATTAAATATACCTTATATATCTGATGAGCCTTCAGTGCGCCGTTTCAAGTCCTTTCTTCCCCCTTATAAACTAGTAGAAATCTCAGCTGCCTGCTGCTACCACTAGGGGGCAATCTCTGTACAAGTCCTATTGAGATCAATGTAAAGAGCTCCCCCTACTGGTAGATACTGGCAGGAATACTGAGAGCATTTTTGGTTTTCTTGGTATTGATGATATTTTCTTGGTATGATGAGCCCCCACTGCCTGCTGCTACCACTAAGGGGCAATCTCTGTACAACTCCTATTGAGATCAATGTAAAGAGCTCCCCCTAGTGGTGGGCAACTGTCAGGAATACTGAGAGCATTTTTGGTTTTCTTGGTATTGATGATATTTTCTTGGTATGATGAGCTCCCGCTGCTTGCTGCTACCACTAGGGGGCAATCTCTGTACAACTCCTATTGAGATCAATGTAAAGAGCTCCTCCTAGTGGTGGGCAACTGTCAGGAATACTGAGAGCATTTTCGGCTTTCTTGGTATCGATGGTATTTTCTTGGTATGATGAGCTCCCGCTGCCTGCTGCTACCACTAGGGGGCAATCTCTGTACAACTCCTATTGAGATCAATGTAAAGAGCTCCCCCTAGTGGTGGATACTGGCAGGAATACTGAGAGCATTTTCGGCTTTCTTGGTATGGTGAGCCCCCCACTGCCTGCTGCTACATAATAGCTTTCCTTTGTGATTCAGGTTCGGAGCATTAACTCTTGTCACAGCTGCAATCCGTGGGATAAAGGGGAAGAAGAGGATATTAAGCTGGTAAACATTCCGGTTACCACACCAGAGAACCTCTATCTGATGGGTAAGCGAGGACTTGCACAGCATCACTGCTCTTACAGTAAAGAATCCCCTTCTTTATGATGAATCTTTCTTATCCATGACACCAGTCATCCACCTCTGATCCCTTCCTGCTATGTATATATCATATACTGACACACTACCTATGTATAGTAGCTGTTTTTCATATTTTGGGCTCATTTGGTTATAGCAGCTTTAACAGCAGATGCCTGGCATTGAGTATCAAATTTAAAGGAGTTATCCGAATTTGCAACAAATTGATTAAAAAAGTTTTATTAATCAGCTCTACCTTGGGTTTGTTGGGGTTTCTGTAGTTAGGGATGACATTGATGTTACAGTACAGAGTCAAATATGTTAGAACAGGAGTTAGAAAAAATAATTGATCTGGTACTGGCAAAATGTTCTATGTGGATAACGGAGAATACACTAATCCTAATCCGACAGTATGAAGAATCCATTTCCGCGTCTTGTTTACCGAGAGCTTCCTGAGGGATTAGGGTCCGCATCTGGTTTATCCAACTGGATTTATTGCAGGATCGGCAGCTGCTTTCCATCTTCTTGGATAAATGGAAAAGAAAAAAAAATCAATGGTCGGTTGCAGAATTTGGTCCCAGCCCAGTCTTCACCATCATTCATGTGCACTCGGCGAGCCGGGACCCGTGATTGCAGGATGCTGGTGGCATTATCATGGCAGCCGGCGACTTACTGAAGACCACTGTGTCTGCCATGTTTGTACACCCTTGTAGCTCAGATGGTATTACACTACTTTATACAAGCGGTCACAAGTTCAAGTCCCCTAGGAGGACCAATAAAAAAAATATATAATTAAACAAAAAAAGTTTGAAATTTCCTATCACCAGAACATGACTAAAATAAAAGATAACATTATTTGGTATTGTTTCATGCAATACTGTTTTTTGATAACTTCGACTTCCATAAATATGGAATAAAAAGAGATCAGAAAGTTGTATGGATCCAAAATGGTATCAATAAAAACTACAGCAAAACTGTTACAACTTTATCGACCTAACAATAAAAAAAAAGTTTTGCGTCTTAGACAACGAGGAGAAATAATTGAAAGTGAACTGTGACCAGATGAGACCACGCAAGGGCGGTAATAAACCTGGAGTCGGCCTACTGTCAGGGCATGATGGTTGGGGTGAGAGCTCAGAAGCTGGAGGGTCACAGACCATTTTTTTTTTAATGCAGTACTACACAGTTGCCACAAGAGGGCATAGTTCCATTGATGTGAATAGTGAAGCAGCAGATAAGAGGCCAGAAGCTGCTGGTTGTAATTAGTGAAAAAACTCCACACTTGTGGAGTGTGTCAATTACTGCCTTCTGGACATCTGTCAAGTCAGCAGTCTTCCCCATGATTGTGGAGCCTACTGAAACAGACTTAGGGACCTTTTTAAACGCTTTGGAAGTATTTGCAGGTGTTTTTTGTTAATTATTTTAATTTACTGAGATAATGACTTTTGTGTTCTCATTGGCTGTAAGCCATAATCATCAACATTAACAGAAATAAACACATGAAATAGATCCCTCTGTGTGTAATGACTCTATATAATAGATCCCTCTGTGTGTAATGACTATATAATAGATCCCTCTGTGTGTAATGACTCTATATAATAGATCCCTCTGTGTGTAATGACTCTATATAATAGATCCCTCTGCGTGTAATGACTCTATATAATAGATCCCTCTGTGTGTAATGACTCTATATAATAGATCCCTCTGTGTGTAATGGCTCTATATAATAGATCCCTCTGTGTGTAATGGCTCTATATAATAGATCCCTCTGTGTGTAATGACTCTATATAATAGATCCCTCTGTGTGTAATGACTCTATATAATAGATCCCTCTGTGTGTAATGACTCTATATAATAGATCCCTCTGTGTGTAATGACTCTATATAATAGATCCCTCTGCGTGTAATGACTATATAATAGATCCCTCTGCGTGTAATGACTCTATATAATAGATCCCTCTGCGTGTAGTGACTCTATATAATAGATCCCTCTGCGTGTAATGACTCTATATAATAGATCACTCTGCGTGTAATGACTCTATATCATAGATCACTCTGCGTGTAATGACTCTATATAATAGATCCCTCTGTGTGTAATGACTCTATATAATAGATCCCTCTGTGTGTAATGACTCTATATAATAGATCCCTCTGTGTGTAATGACTCTATATAATAGATCACTCTGTGTGTAATGACTCTATATAATAGATCCCTCTGTGTGTAATGACTCTATATAATAGATCCCTCTGTGTGTAATGACTCTATATAATAGATCCCTCTGTGTGTAATGACTCTATATAATAGATCCCTCTGCGTGTAATGACTCTATATAATAGATCCCTCTGCGTGTAATGACTCTATATAATAGATCCCTCTGCGTGTAATGACTCTATATAATAGATCACTCTGAGTGTAATGACTCTATATAATAGATCACTCTGTGTGTGATGACTCTATATAATAGATCACTCTGTGTGTGATGACTCTGTATAATAGATCCCTCTGCGTGTAATGACTCTGTATAATAGATCCCTCTGCGTGTAATGACTATATAATAGATCCCTCTGCGTGTAATGACTCTATATAATAGATCACTCTGCGTGTAATGACTCTATATAATAGATCCCTCTGCGTGTAATGACTCTATATAATAGATCCCTCTGTGTGTAATGACTCTATATAATAGATCCCTCTGCGTGTAATGACTCTATATAATAGATCCCTCTGCGTGTAATGACTCTATATAATAGATTCCTCTGCGTGTAATGACTCTATATAATAGATCGCTCTGTGTGTAATGACTCTATATAATAGATCCCTCTGTGTGTAATGACTATATAATAGATCCCTCTGTGTGTAATGACTCTATATAATAGATCCCTCTGTGTGTAATGACTCTATATAATAGATCCCTCTGTGTGTAATGACTCTATATAATAGATCCCTCTGTGTGTAATGACTATATAATAGAACCTCTGTGTGTAATGACTCTATATAATAGATCCCTCTGTGTGTAATGACTCTATATAATAGATCCCTCTGTGTGTAATGACTATATAATAGATCCCTCTGTGTGTAATGACTCTATATAATAGATCCCTCTGTGTGTAATGACTCTATATAATAGATCCCACTGTGTGTAATGACTCTATATAATAGATCCCTCTGTGTGTAATGACTCTATATAATAGATCCCTCTGTGTGTAATGACTCTATATAATAGATCCCTCTGTGTGTAATGACTCTATATAATAGATCCCTCTGTGTGTAATGACTCTATATAATAGATCCCTCTGTGTGTAATGACTCTATATAATAGATCCCTCTGCGTGTAATGACTCTATATAATAGATCCCTCTGCGTGTAATGACTCTATATAATAGATCCCTCTGCGTGTAATGACTCTATATAATAGATCCCTCTGCGTGTAATGACTCTATATAATAGATCCCTCTGCGTGTAATGACTCTATATAATAGATCCCTCTGCGTGTAATGACTCTATATAATAGATCCCTCTGCGTGTAATGACTCTATATAATAGATCCCTCTGTGTGTAATGACTCTATATAATAGATCCCTCTGTGTGTAATGACTCTATATAATAGATCCCTCTGCGTGTAATAACTCTATATAATAGATCACTCTGCGTGTAATGACTATATAATAGATCCCTCTGCGTGTAATGACTCTATATAATAGATCCCTCTGTGTGTAATGACTCTATATAATAGATCCCACTGTGTGTAATGACTCTATATAATAGATCCCTCTGTGTGTAATGACTCTATATAATAGATCCCTCTGTGTGTAATGACTCTATATAATAGATCCCTCTGCGTGTAATGACTCTATATAATAGATCCCTCTGTGTGTAATGACTCTATATAATAGATCCCTCTGCGTGTAATGACTCTATATAATAGATCCCTCTGCGTGTAATGACTCTATATAATAGATCCCTCTGCGTGTAATGACTCTATATAATAGATCCCTCTGCGTGTAATGACTCTATATAATAGATCCCTCTGCGTGTAATGACTCTATATAATAGATCCCTCTGCGTGTAATGACTCTATATAATAGATCCCTCTGTGTGTAATGACTCTATATAATAGATCCCTCTGCGTGTAATAACTCTATATAATAGATCACTCTGCGTGTAATGACTCTATATAATAGATCCCTCTGCGTGTAATGACTCTATATAATAGATCCCTCTGCGTGTAATGACTCTATATAATAGATCCCTCTGCGTGTAATGACTCTATATAATAGATCCCTCTGCGTGTAATGACTCTATATAATAGATCCCTCTGTGTGTAATGACTCTATATAATAGATCCCTCTGTGTGTAATAACTCTATATAATAGATCACTCTGCGTGTAATGACTCTATATAATAGATCCCTCTGCGTGTAATGACTCTATATAATAGATCCCTCTGTGTGTAATGACTCTATATAATAGATCCCTCTGTGTGTAATGACTCTATATAATAGATCACTCTGCGTGTAATGACTCTATATAATAGATCCCTCTGCGTGTAATAACTCTATATAATAGATCACTCTGCGTGTAATGACTCTATATAATAGATCCCTCTGCGTGTAATGACTCTATATAATAGATCCCTCTGCGTGTAATGACTCTATATAATAGACCCCTCTGCGTGTAATGACTCTATATAATAGATCCCTCTGCGTGTAATGACTCTATATAATAGATCCCTCTGCGTGTAATGACTCTATATAATAGATCCCTCTGCGTGTAATGACTCTATATAATAGATCCCTCTGTGTGTAATGACTCTATATAATAGATCCCTCTGCGTGTAATAACTCTATATAATAGATCACTCTGCGTGTAATGACTCTATATAATAGATCCCTCTGCGTGTAATGACTCTATATAATAGATCCCTCTGTGTGTAATGACTCTATATAATAGATCCCTCTGTGTGTAATGACTATATAATAGATCCCTCTGTGTGTAATGACTCTATATAATAGATCCCTCTGTGTGTAATGACTCTATATAATAGATCCCACTGTGTGTAATGACTCTATATAATAGATCCCTCTGCGTGTAATGACTCTATATAATAGATCCCTCTGCGTGTAATGACTCTATATAATAGATCCCTCTGCGTGTAATGACTCTATATAATAGATCCCTCTGCGTGTAATGACTCTATATAATAGATCCCTCTGCGTGTAATGACTCTATATAATAGATCCCTCTGTGTGTAATGACTCTATATAATAGATCCCTCTGCGTGTAATGACTCTATATAATAGATCCCTCTGCGTGTAATGACTCTATATAATAGATCCCTCTGTGTGTAATGACTCTATATAATAGATCCCTCTGCGTGTAATAACTCTATATAATAGATCACTCTGCGTGTAATGACTCTATATAATAGATCCCTCTGCGTGTAATGACTCTATATAATAGATCCCTCTGCGTGTAATGACTCTATATAATAGATCCCTCTGCGTGTAATGACTCTATATAATAGATCCCTCTGTGTGTAATGACTCTATATAATAGATCCCTCTGTGTGTAATGACTCTATATAATAGATCCCTCTGTGTGTAATAACTCTATATAATAGATCACTCTGCGTGTAATGACTCTATATAATAGATCCCTCTGCGTGTAATGACTCTATATAATAGATCCCTCTGTGTGTAATGACTCTATATAATAGATCCCTCTGTGTGTAATGACTCTATATAATAGATCACTCTGCGTGTAATGACTCTATATAATAGATCCCTCTGCGTGTAATAACTCTATATAATAGATCACTCTGCGTGTAATGACTCTATATAATAGATCCCTCTGCGTGTAATGACTCTATATAATAGATCCCTCTGCGTGTAATGACTCTATATAATAGACCCCTCTGCGTGTAATGACTCTATATAATAGATCCCTCTGCGTGTAATGACTCTATATAATAGATCCCTCTGCGTGTAATGACTCTATATAATAGATCCCTCTGCGTGTAATGACTCTATATAATAGATCCCTCTGTGTGTAATGACTCTATATAATAGATCCCTCTGCGTGTAATAACTCTATATAATAGATCACTCTGCGTGTAATGACTCTATATAATAGATCCCTCTGCGTGTAATGACTCTATATAATAGATCCCTCTGTGTGTAATGACTCTATATAATAGATCCCTCTGTGTGTAATGACTATATAATAGATCCCTCTGTGTGTAATGACTCTATATAATAGATCCCTCTGTGTGTAATGACTCTATATAATAGATCCCACTGTGTGTAATGACTCTATATAATAGATCCCTCTGCGTGTAATGACTCTATATAATAGATCCCTCTGCGTGTAATGACTCTATATAATAGATCCCTCTGCGTGTAATGACTCTATATAATAGATCCCTCTGCGTGTAATGACTCTATATAATAGATCCCTCTGCGTGTAATGACTCTATATAATAGATCCCTCTGTGTGTAATGACTCTATATAATAGATCCCTCTGTGTGTAATGACTCTATATAATAGATCCCTCTGCGTGTAATGACTCTATATAATAGATCACTCTGCGTGTAATGACTCTATATAATAGATCCCTCTGCGTGTAATGACTCTATATAATAGATCCCTCTGCGTGTAATGACTCTATATAATAGATCCCTCTGCGTGTAATGACTCTATATAATAGATCCCTCTGTGTGTAATGACTCTATATAATAGATCCCTCTGTGTGTAATGACTCTATATAATAGATCCCTCTGCGTGTAATGACTCTATATAATAGATCACTCTGCGTGTAATGACTCTATATATTAGATCCCTCTGCGTGTAATGACTCTATATAATAGATCCCTCTGCGTGTAATGACTATATAATAGATCCCTCTGTGTGTAATGACTCTATATAATAGATCCCTCTGTGTGTAATGACTCTATATAATAGATCCCACTGTGTGTAATGACTCTATATAATAGATCCCTCTGTGTGTAATGACTCTATATAATAGATCCCTCTGCGTGTAATGACTCTATATAATAGATCCCTCTGCGTGTAATGACTCTATATAATAGATCCCTCTGCGTGTAATGACTCTATATAATAGATCCCTCTGCGTGTAATGACTCTATATAATAGATCCCTCTGCGTGTAATGACTCTATATAATAGATCCCTCTGCGTGTAATGACTCTATATAATAGATCCCTCTGCGTGTAATGACTCTATATAATAGATCCCTCTGTGTGTAATGACTCTATATAATAGATCCCTCTGTGTGTAATGACTCTATATAATAGATCCCTCTGCGTGTAATAACTCTATATAATAGATCACTCTGCGTGTAATGACTCTATATAATAGATCCCTCTGCGTGTAATGACTCTATATAATAGATCCCTCTGTGTGTAATGACTCTATATAATAGATCCCTCTGTGTGTAATGACTCTATATAATAGATCCCTCTGTGTGTAATGACTCTATATAATAGATCCCTCTGTGTGTAATGACTCTATATAATAGATCCCTCTGTGTGTAATAACTCTATATAATAGATCACTCTGCGTGTAATGACTCTATATAATAGATCCCTCTGCGTGTAATGACTCTATATAATAGATCCCTCTGTGTGTAATGACTCTATATAATAGATCCCTCTGTGTGTAATGACTCTATATAATAGATCCCTCTGCGTGTAATGACTCTATATAATAGACCCCTCTGTGTGTAATGACTCTATATAATAGATCCCTCTGTGTGTAATGACTCTATATAATAGATCTCTCTGTGTGTAATGACTCTATATAATAGATCCCTTTGCGTGTAATGACTCTATATAATAGATCCCTCTGCGTGTAATAACTCTATATAATAGATCCCTCTGTGTGTAATGACTCTATATAATAGATCCCTCTGTGTGTAATGACTCTATATAATAGATCCCTCTGTGTGTAATGACTCTATATAATAGATCCCTCTGTGTGTAATGACTCTATATAATAGATCCCTCTGTGTGTAATGACTCTATATAATAGATCCCTCTGTGTGTAATGACTCTATATAATAGATCCCTCTGTGTGTAATGACTCTATATAATAGATCCCTCTGTGTGTAATGACTCTATATAATAGATCCCTCTGTGTGTAATGACTCTATATAATAGATCCCTCTGCGTGTAATGACTCTATATAATAGATCCCTCTGTGTGTAATGACTCTATATAATAGATCCCTCTGTGTGTAATGACTCTATATAATAGATCCCTCTGTGTGTAATGACTCTATATAATAGATCCCTCTGTGTGTAATGACTCTATATAATAGATCTCTCTGTGTGTAATGACTCTATATAATAGATCCCTTTGTGTGTAATGACTCTATATAATAGATCCCTCTGCGTGTAATAACTCTATATAATAGATCCCTCTGCGTGTAATGACTCTATATAATAGATCACTCTGCGTGTAATGACTCTATATAATAGATCCCTCTGCGTGTAATGACTCTATATAATAGATCCCTCTGTGTGTAATGACTCTATATAATAGATCCCTCTGCGTGTAATGACTCTATATAATAGACCCCTCTGTGTGTAATGACTCTATATAATAGATCCCTCTGTGTGTAATGACTCTATATAATAGATCTCTCTGTGTGTAATGACTCTATATAATAGATCCCTTTGTGTGTAATGACTCTATATAATATAGGAGTTTCACTTTTTGTATTGAAGAACTGAAAATAAAGTAACTTTCTGATGATATTCTAATTGAATGCGATGCACCTTTATGTATAAATGTATCTATAACTTCTTTTTAAGGAATGGAATTATTTGAAGAGGCGCTGCGAAGGTGGGAACAAGCGCTCTCTTTCCGAAATAGGCAGGCGGAAGATGAGGCGAGCTGTGGATCCATCAGAATGGGAGCTGGGGACGCCATTGCTGAAGAAAACCTGGAGGTACTGTGAGCTTTACAAAATCATATTAGCTTAAAGGGGTACTCCCATCTCTGATGTTAATGGCGTATCCATTGTGCTAATCTGGAATAAAGAAGCGGCCGCACATCCGCAGCTTTCTCCCTTCATCTCTTTGAGTTATGAAACTACGTGAGAACGTTGCTCGGATATTCTTCGGACTGTCAAAGATATGGAGAGAGTCACCTCACCGCTTTACTCCTGGCGATCACGGGTTGTGTCACCAACTGTTAGAGAACTTGGCAGCAAGTGACCAGTTCTTCTGCAGCGCCTCCACAGGAGTGATTAAGCATTACATGGCACCAATTGGAGTAAATGGCTGATTGTGTAATGCAGAGAGACCGACCCTATTTAAAGCCGTTCTCTGCACACAGTCAAGTGTAAAGGGGTATTCCCATATTATAAAGGATATGCCCGCACTTTATCTTTGGTAGGGTACACCCTCTCGGGCCCCTGCAGAATGAGGGGGTCCTGCTGCCGTCTCGGGGGCACGCTGCTGTTTCTTGCACACAACAGGACAGGGCGTCACTGTGAAAAAAGAATTAAAGGGGTTGTGGCCCCCACAGCAGCATGGCAGCCCCTTTATTCTCCAGATTGGTGGGCTCCCGGAGATTCTAAAGTGATGATATGTTAATTTATTACATGTCCCTTTAATTGAGTATAAATGTCACCATCTAGGACATCATCAGTGCGGAATTCATCCATAAGCTGGAAGCCTTGCTCCAGCGGGCATACCGCCTGCAGGAGGAATTCGAGGCCTCGCTCGGGGGGTCCGATCCGGCATCACTGGCCAATGACATAGGTAAGAAATGAGGACTCCGCATACGGTGCTCATGCGCGGCCTTCTCCTTTTGGTATCCCTCCTAGTGTGCGGAACCGGTAATTGTAGCTGCTGAGATTTATGTGATGTTGGCAGCAGCACAGAGTATTTCAGGAGCCAGATGTTCAAATCTTGTCAAAATCTGCATCATTCCAGCGCTGACTAATTTTTTCGACCTCCTAATTGGGAAAATCTACCATAGATTTGTTGTCAGCTCGATCCCAGCCTATCATCCATGTCTTGATAGAGCGTTCTAAGATTAATGGGTGGACATGGAGGACTGCAAGATGTCTATTAAAACCAGTGGAGGCCCAGGGTATCACTATTATACCCCCCAAAAAATGTACAATAATATCCCAGTGTATAGTGAAATTACCCTAAAATAGTCCACAAAGGTCTCAGCTTTTCGGTTTAGATTTATTTAGAATCCTACTGGATAGAAGTGGTACTACACCTTATAATACTAATAATAATCTAACGATTGCAGATAACCTTTAATATCAGATTTTCGGCAGCAGTCTAGGGTCTGATGATCTTGCGACCCCCCCCTCCCCACATCCAGCACCAGAGTGATACTAATACATAGTATCGGGGTCCGTCCATCCTGAACGCAGGTGCCGTCATTGATTGATGTTTTACTCCCGACCTTGGATTTGTGTAGAAAGGATCATTTGTTCCAGCATATGGGAAGAGTTTTCTCACGTGCTGCACTGGAGGGTGGGGGAGGTTACACTCGGCAGGTCCTGCTAAAATCCTGACAGCTGACAACATGTGCTATTTTCAGCTCCAGATAATAAATAAGGTCCCAACTAATAAAGTATCACATTCTTTATTCCCGGCAGTCAACTCTGTAACAAAACAAAAAGTAATAATTAAAATGCAAGAATTGCTGCTGTTTGTTCACTTCTCAAAACAGGGAGTAAAAAGTGATCTAAAAGCTGATGTATCTGAGAATGAAGCCCACCGGAGTTGCTGCTCGTCCTGCGGAGAACAATCTCTGATAAAACTCCATCAGCGGAAAGATACAAAAGTTCTAGATCTAAGAATATGGCGACAAAAACAAAGTATTACCCTGGGAACGGGAATGAGTCCTGCTACTACTACCTGTGCATGCTGGGGGTTATAGTACAACCCCCGTCAGCCGAGCACGTGCCCGGAGCCGCAGCACAGAATATGACATGACGCCTCGCAGCAGACGTTTCTCACCAGTCGCCCTGAAGTTAAATTTAGACTTCTGATGTTCTCCGTCCTCCACCTGCCGCAATTACTCAGACACTTGTGAGCGGGATGTGGACGAGGATTTACGGCCTCGGTGACTACCGTCGTTATCACGCGGCTGGTTACTCAGTGCGGTCTCATCGTAGGGGTCACACATCGTCATCCTCATTAACCCATTGGGCTCATGTGACGCTCTATAATAATCTCTATTCTAGATCTATAGCTATTGTCATTGTTTGCACTGTACCTTTAAGACACAGCCCTTCCCCAACCTACAAGGATCAGTAATGTAATGTATGTACACAGTGACTGCACCAGCAGAATAGTGAGTGCAGCTCTGGAGTATAATACAGGATGTAACTCAGGATCAGTAATGTAATGTATGTACACAGTGACTGCACCAGCAGAATAGTGAGTGCAGCTCTGGAGTATAATACAGGATGTAACTCAGGAGGATCAGTAATGTAATGTATGTACACAGTGACTGCACCAGCAGAATAGCGAGTACAGCTCTGGAGTATAATACAGGATGTAACTCAGGATCAGTAATGTAATGTATGTACACAGTGACTGCACCAGCAGAATAGTGAGTGCAGCTCTGGAGTATAATACAGGATGTAACTCAGGATCAGTAATGTAATGTATGTACACAGTGACTGCACCAGCAGAATAGTGAGTGCAGCTCTGGAGTATAATACAGGATGTAACTCAGGAGGATCAGTAATGTAATGTATGTACACAGTGACTGCACCAGCAGAATAGCGAGTACAGCTCTGGAGTATAATACAGGATGTAACTCAGGATCAGTAATGTAATGTATGTACACAGTGACTGCACCAGCAGAATAGTGAGTGCAGCTCTGGAGTATAATACAGGATGTAACTCAGGATCAGTAATGTAATGTATGTACACAGTGACTGCACCAGCAGAATAGTGAGTGCAGCTCTGGAGTATAATACAGGATGTAACTCAGGATCAGTAATGTAATGTTTGTACACAGTGACTGCACCAGCAGAATAGTGAGTGCAGCTCTGGAGTATAATACAGGATGTAACTCAGGATCAGTAATGTAATGTATGTACACAGTGACTGCACCAGCAGAATAGCGAGTACAGCTCTGGAGTATAATACAGGATGTAACTCAGGATCAGTAATGTAATGTATGTACACAGTGACTGCACCAGCAGAATAGTGAGTGCAGCTCTGGAGTATAATACAGGATGTAACTCAGGATCAGTAATGTAATGTATGTACACAGTGACTGCACCAGCAGAATAGTGAGTGCAGCTCTGGAGTATAATACAGGATGTAACTCAGGATCAGTAATGTAATGTATGTACACAGTGACTGCACCAGCAGAATAGCGAGTACAGCTCTGGAGTATAATACAGGATGTAACTCAGGATCAGTAATGTAATGTATGTACACAGCGACTGCAGCATCAGAATAGTGAGTGCAGCTCTGGAGTATAATACAGGATGTAACTCAGGATCAGTAATGTAATGTATGTACACAGTGACTGCACCAGCAGAATAGTGAGTGCAGCTCTGGAGTATAATACAGGATGTAACTCAGGATCAGTAATGTAATGTATGTACACAGTGACTGCACCAGCAGAATAGTGAGTGCAGCTCTGGAGTATAATACAGGATGTAACTCAGGATCAGTAATGTAATGTATGTACACAGTGACTGCACCAGCAGAATAGTGAGTGCAGCTCTGGAGTATAATACAGGATGTAACTCAGGATCAGTAATGTAATGTATGTACACAGTGACTGCACCAGCAGAATAGTGAGTGCAGCTCTGGAGTATAATACAGGATGTAACTCAGGATCAGTACAGGATCAGTAATGTAATGTATGTACACAGTGACTGCACCAGCAGAATAGTGAGTGCAGCTCTGGAGTATAATACAGGATGTAACTCAGGATCAGTAATGTAATGTGTGTACACAGTGACTGCACCAGCAGAATAGTGAGTGCAGCTCTGGAGTATAATACAGGATGTAACTCAGGATCAGTAATGTAATGTATGTACACAGTGACTGCACCAGCAGAATAGCGAGTACAGCTCTGGAGTATAATACAGGATGTAACTCAGGATCAGTAATGTAATGTGTGTACACAGTGACTGCACCAGCAGAATAGTGAGTGCAGCTCTGGAGTATAATACAGGATGTAACTCAGGATCAGTAATGTAATGTATGTACACAGTGACTGCACCAGCAGAATAGTGAGTGCAGCTCTGGAGTATAATACAGGATGTAACTCAGGATCAGTAATGTAATGTGTGTACACAGTGACTGCACCAGCAGAATAGTGAGTGCAGCTCTGGAGTATAATACAGGATGTAACTCAGGATCAGTAATGTAATGTATGTACACAGTGACTGCACCAGCAGAATAGCGAGTACAGCTCTGGAGTATAATACAGGATGTAACTCAGGATCAGTAATGTAATGTGTGTACACAGTGACTGCACCAGCAGAATAGTGAGTGCAGCTCTGGAGTATAATACAGGATGTAACTCAGGATCAGTAATGTAATGTATGTACACAGTGACTGCACCAGCAGAATAGTGAGTGCAGCTCTGGAGTATAATACAGGATGTAACTCAGGATCAGTAATGTAATGTATGTACACAGTGACTGCACCAGCAGAATAGTGAGTGCAGCTTTGGAGTATAATACAGGATGTAACTCAGGATCAGTAATGTAATGTTTGTACACAGTGACTGCACCAGCAGAATAGTGAGTGCAGCTCTGGAGTATAATACAGGATGTAACTCAGGATCAGTAATGTAATGTATGTACACAGTGACTGCACCAGCAGAATAGCGAGTACAGCTCTGGAGTATAATACAGGATGTAACTCAGGATCAGTAATGTAATGTATGTACACAGTGACTGCACCAGCAGAATAGTGAGTGCAGCTCTGGAGTATAATACAGGATGTAACTCAGGATCAGTAATGTAATGTATGTACACAGTGACTGCACCAGCAGAATAGCGAGTACAGCTCTGGAGTATAATACAGGATGTAACTCAGGATCAGTAATGTAATGTATGTACACAGCGACTGCAGCATCAGAATAGTGAGTGCAGCTCTGGAGTATAATACAGGATGTAACTCAGGATCAGTAATGTAATGTATGTACACAGTGACTGCACCAGCAGAATAGTGAGTGCAGCTCTGGAGTATAATACAGGATGTAACTCAGGATCAGTAATGTAATGTATGTACACAGTGACTGCACCAGCAGAATAGTGAGTGCAGCTCTGGAGTATAATACAGGATGTAACTCAGGATCAGTAATGTAATGTATGTACACAGTGACTGCACCAGCAGAATAGTGAGTGCAGCTCTGGAGTATAATACAGGATGTAACTCAGGATCAGTAATGTAATGTATGTACACAGTGACTGCACCAGCAGAATAGTGAGTGCAGCTCTGGAGTATAATACAGGATGTAACTCAGGATCAGTACAGGATCAGTAATGTAATGTATGTACACAGTGACTGCACCAGCAGAATAGTGAGTGCAGCTCTGGAGTATAATACAGGATGTAACTCAGGATCAGTAATGTAATGTGTGTACACAGTGACTGCACCAGCAGAATAGTGAGTGCAGCTCTGGAGTATAATACAGGATGTAACTCAGGATCAGTAATGTAATGTATGTGCACACTGACTGCACGAGCAGAATAGAGAGTGCAGCTCTGGAGTATAATACAGGATGTAACTCAGGATCAGTAATGTAATGTATGTACACAGTGACTGCACCAGCAGAATAATGAGTGCAGCTCTGGAGTATAATACAGGATGTAACTCAGGATCAGTAATGTAATGTATGTACACAGTGACTGCACCAGCAGAATAATGAGTGCAGCTCTGGAGTATAATACAGGATGTAACTCAGGATCAGTAATGTAATGTATGTACACAGTGACTGCACCAGCAGAATAGTGAGTGCAGCTCTGGAGTATAATACAGGAGGTAACTCAGGATCAGTAATGTAATGTATGTACACAGTGACTGCACGAGCAGAATAGAGAGTGCAGCTCTGGAGTATAATACAGGATGTAACTCAGGATCAGTAATGTAATGTATGTACACAGTGACTGCACGAGCAGAATAGAGAGTGCAGCTCTGGAGTATAATACAGGATGTAACTCAGGATCAGTAATGTAATGTATGTACTCAGTGACTGCACCAGCAGAATAGTGAGTGCAGCTCTGGAGTATAATACAGGATGTAACTCAGGATTAGTACGGGATCAGTAATGTAATTTATGTACACAGTGACTGCACCAGCAGAATAGTGAGTGCAGCTCTGGAGTATAATACAGGATGTAACTCAGGATCAGTAATGTAATGTATGTACACAGTGACTGCACCAGCAGAATAGTGAGTGCAGCTCTGGAGTATAATGCAGGATGTAACTCAGGATTAGTAATGTAATGTATGTACACAGTGACTGCACCAGCAGAATAGTGAGTGCAGCTCTGGGGTATAATACAGGATGTAACTCAGGATCAGTAATGTAATGTATGTACACAGTGACTGCACCAGCAGAATAGTGAGTGCAGCTCTGGGGTATAATACAGGATGTAACTCAGGATCAGTAATGTAATGTATGTACACAGTGACTGCACCAGCAGAATAATGAGTGCAGCTCTGGAGTATAATACAGGATGTAACTCAGGATCAGTAATGTAATGTATGTATACAGTGACTGCACCAGCAGAATAATGAGTGCAGCTCTGGAGTATAATACAGGATGTAACTCAGGATCAGTAATGTAATGTATGTACACAGTGACTGCACCAGCAGAATAGTGAGTGCAGCTCTGGGGTATAATACAGGATGTAACTCAGGATCAGTAATGTATGTACACAGTGACTGCACCAGCAGAATAATGAGTGCAGCTCTGGAGTATAATACAGGATGTAACTCAGGATCAGTAATGTAATGTATGTACACAGTGACTGCACCAGCAGAATAATGAGTGCAGCTCTGGAGTATAATACAGGATGTAACTCAGGATCAGTAATGTAATGTATGTACACAGTGACTGCACCAGCAGAATAGTGAGTGCAGCTCTGGAGTATAATACAGGATGTAACTCAGGATCAGTAATGTAATGTATGTACACAGTGACTGCACCAGCAGAATAGTGAGTGCAGCTCTGGAGTATAATACAGGAGGTAACTCAGGATCAGTAATGTAATGTATGTACACAGTGACTGCACCAGCAGAATAGAGAGTGCAGCTCTGGAGTATAATACAGGATGTAACTCAGGATCAGTAATGTAATGTATGTACTCAGTGACTGCACCAGCAGAATAGTGAGTGCAGCTCTGGAGTATAATACAGGATGTAACTCAGGATTAGTACGGGATCAGTAATGTAATGTATGTACACAGTGACTGCACCAGCAGAATAGTGAGTGCAGCTCTGGAGTATAATACAGGATGTAACTCAGGATCAGTAATGTAATGTATGTACACAGTGACTGCACCAGCAGAATAGTGAGTGCAGCTCTGGAGTATAATGCAGGATGTAACTCAGGATTAGTAATGTAATGTATGTACACAGTGACTGCACCAGCAGAATAGTGAGTGCAGCTCTGGGGTATAATACAGGATGTAACTCAGGATCAGTAATGTAATGTATGTACACAGTGACTGCACCAGCAGAATCGTGAGTGCAGCTCTGGAGTATAATACAGGATGTAACTCAGGATCAGTAATGTAATGTAATGTATGTACACAGTGACTTCACCAGCAGAATAGTGAGTGCAGCTCTGGAGTATAATACAGGATGTAACTCAGGATCAGTAATGTAATGTATGTACACAGTTACTGCACCAGCAGAATAGTGAGTGCAGCTCTGGAGTATAATACAGGATGTAACTCAGGATCAGTAATGTATGTACACAGTGACTGCACCAGCAGAATAGTGAGTGCAGCTCTGGAGTATAATACAGGATGTAACTCAGGATCAGTACAGGATCAGTAATGTATGTGCACACTGACTGCACGAGCAGAATAGAGAGTGCAGCTCTGGAGTATAATACAAGATGTAACTCAGGATCAGTAATGTAATGTATGTACACAGTGACTGCACCAGCAGAATAGTGAGTGCAGATCTGGAGTATAATACAGGAGGTAACTCCGGATCAGTAATGTAATGTATGTACACAGTGACTGCACCAGCAGAATAGTGAGTGCAGCTCTGTAGTATAATGCAGGATGTAACTCAGGATTAGTAATGTAATGTATGTACACAGTGACTGCACCAGCAGAATAGTGAGTGCAGCTCTGGGGTATAATACAGGATGTAACTCAGGATCAGTAATGTAATGTATGTACACAGTGACTGCACCAGCAGAATAGTGAGTGCAGCTCTGGAGTATAATACAGGATGTAACTCAGGATCAGTAATGTAATGTATGTACACAGTGACTGCACCAGCAGAATAGTGAGTGCAGCTCTGGAGTATAATACAGGATGTAACTCAGGATCAGTAATGTAATGTATGTACACAGTGACTGCACCAGCAGAATAGTGAGTGCAGCTCTGGAGTATAATACAGGATGTAACTCAGGATCAGTACAGGATCAGTAATGTATGTGCACACTGACTGCACGAGCAGAATAGAGAGTGCAGCTCTGGAGTATAATACAGGATGTAACTCAGGATCAGTAATGTAATGTATGTACACAGTGACTGCACCAGCAGAATAGTGAGTGCAGCTCTGGAGTATAATACAGGAGGTAACTCAGGATCAGTAATGTAATGTATGTACACAGTGACTGCACCAGCAGAATAGTGAGTGCAGCTCTGGAGTATAATACAGGATGTAACTCAGGATCAGTAATTTAATGTATGTACACAGTGACTGTACCAGCAGAATAGTGAGTGCAGCTCTGGAGTATAATACAGGATGTAACTCAGAATCAGTAATGTATGTACACAGTGACTGCACCAGCAGAATAGTGAGTGCTGCTCTGGAGTATAATACAGGATGTAACTCAGGATCCGTAATGTAAGGTATGTACACAGTGACTCCATCAGCAGAATAGTGAGTGCAGCTCTGGAGTATAATACAGGATGTAACTCAGAATCAGTAATGTATGTACACAGTGACTGCACCAGCAGAATAGTGAGTGCAGCTCTGGAGTATAATACAGGATGTAACTCAGAATCAGTAATGTAATTTATGTACACAGTGACTGCACCAGCAGAATAGTGAGTACAGCTCTGGAGTATAATACAGGATGTAACTTAGATTAGGGATTTGACCATGATATTTGAATAAATTTTTTTGTGAAATGGTTTTGCATTAATTATAAGCATATCACCTTTGTGTAAATTCACCGTTATGCTGGGGTCACACATTGCCGTTCGCCTTTTCGGACACCACGTGTACTAGCTGTTTCTCCATCAAAAAGCACCGTAATTCCCAAAATCCTCAATGTGAGCTTGGCTGTGCTGCGGCTGCAATGTGTGACCCTTTTCTTTCCCCGAGTGTGTAAATAACTTTAGTGTTGGTTATTTTCTCATTAAATGGCACCTGGCGTCGGGGCAGCTGTACAGATAGTGTGCGACCTTCCCACGATACCTGAGTATGTGGAAGCTGCTATACGTCTTCTTTTGTAAAACACAGCTCTTCTTACAGCCCGAGCTCAGACCTGCTTGGTAAATGTTATAACTTTGTCTTCATGCAGCTACCTCTAGGGGGAGCTAACTGCAAACAGATATGTACTGCTGCTTCGGTGGGGCTGAATTAATGAGCAGCCCCTAGTGGCATCTTCAGATTCAATGAACGTTGCGATGCAGGGGTAGTTCAGTGCTGGGCTTTCTCACATCTCAGGTCTCATAGCAATCTCCTGATACAGCGTTTCATAACTGAAAATTATTTACGATTTTCCTTGGAGCAGCACATCCTGCGTAACTTGGCAGAGAGGTAATGCGGGAGGAGGGCGGCATGTAATACCGCACAGTAATACTCAGAACGTCAGGTATCATCTGCATTTTAGGTCAATGTCATTGTGGTAAATAATCAGATCCTGAGTCCAGCGGAGGTAAAGCAGACTCCCGCGTGTAACGTCTGAGGTTTAGACATCATGATCTATAACTCTGTTCTCCCCAGAACCGATCTCGAGGCTCAGAATATAATGGAAGCCATCCAGAGAGTGAAACGTCTCCTTCTCCAAACAAGTCCATGAAATCCCCCGTCCACAGAGGAGACAATATTCTGATTTATGCACTGGGTTTAATATTACTTAAAATATTCATTAAACTGAAAAGTCAGATTTCCTGAGTGCAGTGACGGCTGCCGAAGTGTACGATTTCTGGATGGCCTGGGAGCAGTGCTGTAGCGTGGGTTGGAAAATACTGATGTAATTATAATATACGCTCTGACCTCCTGTTTTTTTTCTGACACATAATTTTAAAAACTTTTTGATTATTTTTTTTTATGTAACAATTTTATTATCCTAGCCTTGATCGTAGACCTGATGTTTTCCCTAACCATAGCCCTGATGCTATCCCCAGCCCTGATGCTATCTCTAACCCCAGCCCTGATGCTATCTCTAACCCCAGCCCTGATGCTATCTCTAACCCCAGCCCTGATGCTATCTCTAACCCCAGCCCTGATGCTATCCATAACCCCAGCCCTGATGCTATCTCTAACCCCAGCCCTGATGCTATCTCTAACCCCAGCCCTGATGCTATCTCTAACCCCAGCCCTGATGCTATCCCTAACCCTAGCCCTGATGCTATCCCTAACCCTAGCCCTGATGCTATCTCTAACCCCAGCCCTGATGCTATCTCTAACCCCAGCCCTGATGCTATCTCTAACCCCAGCCCTGATGCTATCTCTAACCCCAGCCCTGATGCTATCCATAACCCCAGCCCTGATGCTATCTCTAACCCCAGCCCTGATGCTATCTCTAACCCCAGCCCTGATGCTATCTCTAACCCCAGCCCTGATGCTATCCCTAACCCTAGCCCTGATGCTATCCCTAACCCTAGCCCTGATGCTATCTCTAACCCCAGCCCTGATGCTATCTCTAACCCCAGCCCTGATGCTATCTCTAACCCCAGCCCTGATGCTATCTCTAACCCCAGCCCTGATGCTATCCCTAACCCCAGCCCTGATGCTATCTCTAACCCTAGCCCTGATGCTATCTCTAACCCCAGCCCTGATGCTATCCTTAACCCTAGCCCTGATTCTAACTCTAGCCCTGATGCTATCCCTAACCCTAGCCCTGGTGCTATCCCTAACCCTAGCCCTGATGCTATCTGTAACCCTAGCCCTGATGCTATCCCTAACCCTAGCCCTGATGCTATCCCTAACCCTAGCCCTGATGCTATCTGTAACCCCAGCCCTGATGCTATCCCTAACCCTAGCCCTGATGCTATCCCTAACCCTAGCCCTGATGCTAACCCTAGCCCTGATTCTAACCCCAGCCCTGATGATATCTCTAACCCCAGCCCTGATGCTATCCCTAACCCTAGCCCTGATGCTATCCCTAGCTCTGATGCTATCCCTAGCCCTGATGCTATCCCTAGCCCTGATGCTATCCCTAGCACTGATGCTATCCGTAACCCCTGTTCTGATGCTATCCCTAGCCCTGATGCTATCCCTAGCCCTGATGCTATCCCTAGCCCTGATGCTAACCCTAGCTCTGATGCTATCCCTAGCCCTGATGCTATCCCTAGCCCTGATGCTATCCCTAGCCCTGATGCTATCCGTAACCCCTGCTCTGACGCTATCCGTAACCCCTGCTCTGATGCTATCCGTAACCCCTGTTCTGATGCTATCCGTAACCCCTGCTCTGATGCTATCCGTAACCCCTGCTCTGATGCTATCCGTAACCCCTGCTCTGATGCTATCCGTAACCCCTGCTCTGATGCTGTCCCTAACCCAAACCCTGATGCTATCCCTAACCATAGATCTGATGCTAACCCTAGCCCTGATGCTATCCGTAATCCTAGCCCTGAGCTATCCCTAACCCTAGCCCTGATGCTATCCCTAACCCTAGCCCTGATGCTATCCCTAACCCTAGCCCTGATGCTATCCCTAACCCTAGCCCTGATGCTATACCTAACCCTGATGCTAACCCTAGCCCTGATGCTATCCCTATCCCTAGCCCTGATGCTATCCCTAACCCTAGCCCTGATGCTATGCCTAACCCTGATGCTAACCCTAGCCCTGATGCGATCCCTAGCCCTAACCCTGATTCTATCCCTATCCCTGATGCTATTACTAACCCTAGCCCTGATGCTATCCATAACCCTAGCCCTGATGCTCTCCATAACCCCTGCCCTAATGCTATCCGTAACCCCTGCCCTGATGCTACTCCTAACCCCAACCCTGATGTTATCCCTAGCCCTGATGCTATTCCTAACCCTGATCCTAGCCCTGATGCTATCCCTAACCGTAGCCCTGATGCTATACCTAACCCTGATGCTAACCCTAACCCTGATGCTATCCCTATCCCTAGCCCTGATGCTAACCCTAGCCCTGATGCTATACCTAACCCTGATGCTAACCCTAGCCCTGATGCTATCCCTAACCCTAGCCCTGATGCTATCCATAACCCTAGCCCTGATGCTATACCTAACCCTGATGCTATCCCTAACCCTAGCCCTGATGCTATCCATAACCCTAGCCCTGATGCTATCCATAACCCTAGCCCTGATGCTATCCATAACCCTAGCCCTGATGCTATCCATAACCCTAGCCCTGATGCTATCCATAACCATAGCCCTGATGCTATCCCTAACCCCTGCCCTAATGCTATCCGTAACCCCAGCCCTAATGCTATCCCTAACCCCAACCCTGATGCTATCCCTAGCCCTGATGCTATTCCTAACCCTGATCCTAGCCCTGATGCTATCCCTAACCGTAGCCCTGATGCTATACCTAACCCTGATGCTAACCCTAACCCTGATTCTATCCCTATCCCTAGCCCTGATGCTATTACTAACCCTAGCCCTGCTGCTAACCCTAGCCCTGATGCTATCCCTAACCCTAGCCCTGATGCTATCCCTAACCCTAGCCCTGATGCTATCCCTAACCCTAGCCCTGATGCTACCCCCTGCCCTAATGCTCTCCGTAACCCCTGACCTGATGCTATCCGTAACCCTAGCCCTGATGCTATCTCTAGCCCTGATCCTAGCCCTGGTCCTATCTTTATCTATAGCTCTAATTCTATCCCTACCTTTTGCCCTGATCCTAGCCCTTGCATAGATCCTAGCCCTGATCATATTTCTGATCTTATCCATAACCCTAAGTTTAACCACAAAAATTATCTGATTAATAGCGCCGGCTGAGCTAAAGACTGGCATAGCTGGATGGCTGCCAGCTGGCATCATCGGGCAGAGTGTCCCTGCAGATAATTTGTCCTATAATACTCAGGTCAAAACTAGCCTGGAAATGAGACATTAGTGGGGGCTTCAGTGCTTCTGTTATTACCTTATTAATCAGATTTTTGTAAACCGATTACAAAACAACATATGTAACCGATCCATAGAATGGGTGACATTTGTATGATCCCGGAGGGTGACAACGTTCGGCCGTGTGTGAACGGAGCAGCAATGCACATGTGTGACCACCGTCTTATGAGAAGAGTAGGGGAAGCTCCTTATTTTGCCATAAATCGTTGCTGGATCTGGCAGAGGGGTCTGAACAGCTAAATCTGTGCCAGCAAGGTTCCTTTATTTGCCACCACATTCTCATTGTCTTCTATTCTAATAACATATGTGTCTCCTGAAATACTCTGTGCTGCTCCGATCATATGCACCATCTGCTTCTTTCTGAAAGAAAGATTAATAACAAAATATAGAGAATGCATTTCCTATTCCTGGACCTTCACTGTTAGGTCCGGGCCTGTTACTTCGTTGCTTTAGGTCTGGTAAAATTAAAGGACTATTCCCAAAATAATAAGTTATCACCTATTTGTACGGTAGGGAATTTTTTTTTCTAGCGCACAAAAGCAATATATTAGTGATCCTGTGATAAAACTGAGCGACCAGAACAAAGAGCTACAGGAAGTGTTGTCATAGGGACACAGGTAGAGGAATTTGTGCAGGAATTCAGCCATGTTTCAATGTAGAGAAATAATTTCACTCTGTGCATGGATTAATGATAATCTGCCGTTATTCTTGCTTTATTCTTTTTGAAGACAAGGACACGGACATGACGGTGACGGATAACGGAGGGGAGTTTGGGATGAGAGACGCAATAAGCATTGCATCAAATGACTCTTTCATGTCTGCCACAGAGGTACGAAGGTGGGGGGGTACTGCACATACTCTATATACTCTGTTGCTATATGGCCCCTTGCCAAGTACACTTTTTCTTCAGGACAAACCTCCTCACGTCTGTCCTGAAGAAGAGGTGTGAAACTTCGAAACGCGTTGAGAAATAATCTGCACTTAATCTGCATGTGACTCATTTATTCAACAGCTCCTTCCGTCCAGGTTGGGGACCTGGTAGGTTCCCTTCATATCTACATTCACAATGTGAAAACTAATGCAAATCTTAGACCCAAATTCAGTGAATTTTCTGATTCCTTGAGACTTCCTGGTATAATGTATAGCTTCCGTCCCTGCCCCAAGCAGGAATGATTGCAATGTGCGTGTGACAATAAGAATAGACCGACTCCTATAGACAATGCAATAAAATAGATGTTGGTTGAACTTGACACCAGACCCCCGTTTCATCCTCCCCCTTTCTTCCAATCTCCCGGATTTCTAGGAATTTTTTTTTTTTTAGGGAAAACATTTGCTGAAGAATTCAGCTGTTCCTAAGTGTTTCAGGATCTCCAAATATCTCTGGGCGTATGGACAATGTCGGTATATACGGCAGCCCCGAGAGGAGCTCACACGACAATGCTCCGCTGCATTGTTCTGCAGGCTCTCTCTACATGAATGTCAGAAAATCTGATTAATAAAGCATGTAAATACTTTTATGCCCAAAAATGACAAAAGTGTTCTCAGAGTGCTACCTTTATTGGCTAACCAGAAAAAATATACACTACCGTTCAAAAGTTTGGGGTCATTTAGAAATGTCATTATTTTGGAAAGAAAAGCACTTTTTTTTTTCAATGAAGCTAACATTAAATGAATCAGAAATACACTCTATACATTGTTAATGTGGTAAATGACTATTCTAGCTGCAAACGTCTTGTTTTTATTGCAATATCTACATAGGTATATAGAGGCCCATTTCCAACAACCACCACTCCAGCGTTTTAATGGTACATTGTGTAACTGTGTAAGAAGCTAATGGATGTTTAGAAAACCCTAGAAAACCCTTGCACAAGTATGTTAGCCCAGCTGAAAACGGTTTGGCTGATTTGAGAAGCTATAAAATTGACCTTCCTTTGAGCTAGTTGAGAATCTGGAGCATTACATTTGTTTGTTCTATGAAACTTTCAAAATGGCCAGAAAAAGAGAACTTTCATGTGAAACTCGACAGTCTATTCTTATTCTTAGAAATGAAGGCTATTCCATGTGAGAAATTGCCAAGAAACTGAAGATTTCCTCCAACGGTGTGTACTACTCCCTTCAGAGGAGAGCACAAACAGGCTCTAACCAGAGTAGAAAGAGAAGTGGGAGGCCCCGCTGCACAACTGAGCAACAAGACAAGTACATTATAGGAGAGCACAAACAGGCTCTAACCAGAGTAGAAAGAGAAGTGGGAGGCCCCGCTGCACAACTGAGCAACAAAACAAGGACATTAGAGTCTCTAGTGTGAGAAATCGATGCCTCACAGCTCCTCAACTGGCAGCTTCATTAAATAGTACACGCAAAACACCAGTGTCAACATCTACAGTGAAGAGGCGACTCCGGGATGCTGGCCTTCAGGGCAAAGTGGCAAAGAAAAAGCCATATCTGAGACTGGCTAATAAAAGGAAAATATTAATATGGGCAAAAGAACACAGACATTGGACAGAGGAAGATTGGACAAAAGTTTTATGGACAGATGAATCAAAGTTTTAGATGTTTGGATCACACAGAAGAACATTTGTGAGACGCAGAACAGCTGAAAAGATGCTGGAAGAGTGCCTGACGCCATCTGTCAAGCATGGTGGAGGTAATGGGATGGTCTGGGGTTGCTTTGGTGCTGGTAAAGTGGGAGATTTGTAGAAGATAAATGGGATTTTGAATAAGGAAGGCTATCACTCCATTTTGCAACGCCATGCCATACCCTGTGGACAGCGCTTGATTGGAGCCAATTTCATGCAACAACAGGACAATGACCCAAAGCACACCTCCAAATTATACATGAACTATTTAGGGAAGAAGCCGGCAGCTGGTATTCTATCTGTAATGGAGTGGCCAGCGCAGTCACCAGATCTCAACCCCATTGAGCTGTTGTGGGAGCAGCTTGACCGTATGGTGCAAAAAGGGCCCATCAAGCCAATCCAACTTGTGGAGGGGATCAGGAAGCATGGGGGGAAATGTCTCAAGAAACCTCAGCAAATTAACAGCTAGAATGCCAAAGGTCTGCAATGCTGGAATTGCTTCAAAGGAGCATTCTGTGACCAAAGCAAAGTGTGAAGGAGAAAATTATTCTTTCTAATAAAAATCGTTATTTCTAACCATGTCAATGTCTGGACGATATTTTCTAATCATTTTGCAACTCATTTGATAAACAAAAGTATCATGGAAAACACAAAATTGTCTGGGTGACCCCAAACTTTTGAACGGTAGTGTATATGTAAGCTTTCAGAGCACAGAGGCTCCTTCTTCAGGCTAGATTACAAATAAAGGTATCACTCTGAGAATACTTTTGTCATTTTTGGGTATAAAAGTACTTACATTGATTTTTCTGGCTAACACGGTACCGCTACATAACTATGTTCTGTACATCCGATGAATAAGGCAAAAAGAAAGAGAGCGGTTTGGTTTCTGTACGGCCGAGACACTTCCTGATTTATTAATCAGATTTATATTTAAATACATTTCAATTAAGAAAACCTCTAGGCCTGGTCTCACTATTACAGGTGATTATCCAGGTGGCTTTGAGGCCCCCCGACCCCTGCTCTGCGGGGGGCATCTGTTGCACGTAGTAGGTTGTCAGTTTCCACATCATTCCCAATGTGTAAGAACATTATTGATATTGGAGTTCTTCCATTACTGATTATGTCATAGGTATCAGCGGTGAAAGCAGCCAGGTAGTATCAGGGGAATTAAGCTAATTGATCAGACCCTTGCCGGCCACCATAGTCATGTGTGTCAGGTTAACTGCAGTTTTGGTTGCAGCCCCTGCATTGTTGGGTGAGTCCAACCCAATAAGAAGACAGCTGAGACCGTGCGCGCTACTGTTTGACTTCAGTTGCCATTGACAGTTGGAGAATAGACATGGAGAGAAGGGGGCTGGCAGCCCGGGTGGGTGTAAGTACGGCTTAGTTGACTTGTATGCTGACCACCCCTAATTATTATTATCATTTATTATTATTCCATGGCGCTTTACATGTGAAAAAGGGGGTAAACATAGCAGAAACAATTACAAAAATCTTGAACAAAGAGGCAACGGCAAACTGGTCCAGGAGGAGCGAGGACCCTGCCCGCGAGGGCTCACAGTCTACATATAAAGGGGTTAATCCTGCCAGGATGATCCCATGCATATCCAAAATAGTTAGTCTCCCACCCATCAGTTCAGGGTGTCCTTTATTTAAAGGAATATTCCCAGTTTAGACATTTATGACATTCACATAAATGTCTGATAAATGCAGAGTTCACCTTTGTGACTCACAAAAAAAAGAGAGAAATTTCCAGCGTAGAAGTCTTTCATTAAAATCGTATCATTTATTCATAATCTTTAAAATATATTCCAAGTTCATTCCATAGTCTCAATCGCAGGGAAAAGAGGGATATTAGCAAACGCGTTTCGGATATTAATCCTTATTCATTGCATAGTGATCGCAGCCTCTGGCGTCCCATGCGAGGATCCCAAAATGCACTGGAATTCTCAACGAAACGTCATTGGAAGTAAAAAAAAAAAAAAAGCAGAGATGAAGTTAGAATAGAGAGGAAACGGTAGGGAATTTTTAATTGCACTGTACTAGAAAGGTGATTAGATTGAATTAAATAGACATTTAGTATGAAACGCACCTTCGGTTTTGGACCACCCTTTAATTCTGCACAATACGAATTTTTTAAGTGGTTTGCCCACCCCTGCTCCACTTGTATAGATCCACATCACATGTGGTGAGGAGGTAGCAGAGTATGTGTTGGGGCAGTAGCAGAGTATGTGTTGGGGCAGTAGCAGAGTATGTGGTGGGGCAGTAGCAGAGTATGTGTTGGGGCAGTAGCAGAGTATGTGTTGGGGCAGTAGCAGAGTATGTGGTGGGGCAGTAGCAGAGTATGTGGTGGGGCAGTAGCAGAGTATGTGTTGGGGCAGTAGCAGAGTATGTGTTGGGGCAGTAGCAGAGTATGTGGTGGGGCAGTAGCAGAGTATGTGTTGGGGCAGTAGCAGAGTATGTGTTGGGGCAGTAGCAGAGTATGTGGTGGGGCAGTAGCAGAGTATGTGGTGGGGCAGTAGCAGAGCAGTACGGGCAGCACATACAAAGTAGAGGCTGGGCGGGGGATGGGTGGCCTGGGGGGCCGAGCTACAATCAGAATCAGCTCAGGCTTTCTCCGGCCCTCTGGCTAGCTGTGTCAGGGGGCCAGACAGAAACAGTCAGAGAGCCTTGATGTGGCTCACGGGGCCACACTTTTCCCAGGCCTGGGTTAGATCATAAATACAAATTATCTCCTCCCCACTGGATACATGATGCACACTGGGGGGTCCGTCCACTGGAAGCTTCATTGGTCCCCAAAAGAGAGCACTGGAGTTCACCATTTGAAAGCGTTTTGGTCCCACTTTGTGCAGCACCGCTCTGTTCATTATATATGATACTGCTGGAGACAGTCACATACAGCGCTCTGCTATCTCTGGCAGTCCCATAGACCATGAACAGAGCGACCATCAGGTTGGTTAGGGGCTTGTGCCCAGCAATCCAAGTCAGAATGGCCGTATAATCCTGATATCAAAATGGGCATTTTACGAGTCCAGTTATATAATGACTGAGCTAAAGAGTCCGATGTATTCATGCTCCACCCACCCACCCGGCCTGACTTCATCAAGGAGGCGGGACTCTGAGGAGCTGTCAATCAAGCTAAGTTGTCAGAGATTCAGCAGTGGGAGAGGGACACTGAGGAACTGTCAATCATGCTAGGTGGGCGGAGACCGAGTTTAAACTTTCAAAAAGGATTCCACAGCAATGTACTTTCTATGTAAGTACACTTGCCTCATCAGGTCTAAGACATCTGTTAAAATGTATGCAGTTTGTGGTGACCATTCCAGTTTAAGGGTTTGTCCTTGTGACAGATACCCGTTAAGAACTTCCAGATGATTACCGTACAGCGCGGATCTTCTGCAGAGTGAGAATGCACATGGTTTAATTTGACGGATTAGCTTCGGAGTCGTTCTCTAAACATCAGAAGTTTGTATGTTGCTCATTTCTGGAAAGTCTCCAGCATTGCTGGGATTGTAGCCTCGAGACATAAATATTGCGAGGAAATGTCTGTATTTCTGGATGACATAAATCATGAGCGCATGAGAATATGGTGAGGATATACATTATTGCTGGAGGATAAACGTCCAGCAGTTTTTATGGTCGTGACATTTCCTGTTTTATATCCGGAGATCATAAGAATGACATTATATCAACCGCTGACCCGGATTCATCCTCTTATTGGGGAGCTGCTGGCTATTCATATTAGCACAATTAGGCCATGTTCAGACACTGCGGATTTACTGTGCGGATTCCAAACTGCAAAACATTTAGATGAAGTTTACAAAACCCTATTCACATGTAAGGGAAAAAATCTGCACAGATATTTGAGAATGGAACTGATCTGAAAATTCACAACATGTTCATTCATCACAAATTTCCCTCTATGCACAAGGTGAGATCTGCATGACGTCCACCGTGCAACACTTGCAGAATTTACCCTCTGCATTGTTCTCCAGTACCGGCCTATGTTCTCCAGTACCGGCCTATGTTCTCCAGTACCGGCCTATGTTCTCCAGTACCGGCCTATGTTCTCCAGTACCGGCCTATGTTCTCCAGTACCGGCCTATGTTCTCCTGTACCGGCCTATGTTCTCCTGTACCGGCCTATGTTCTCCAGTACCGGCCTATGTCCTCCAGTACCGGCCTATGTCCAACAGTACCGGCCTATGTCCTCCAGTACCGGCCTATGTCCTCCAGTACCGGCCTATGTCCTCCAGTACCGGCCTATGTTCTCCTGTACCGGCCTATGTTCTCCAGTACCGGCCTATGTTCTCCAGTACCGGCCTATGTTCTCCAGTACCGGCCTATGTTCTCCAGTAGCGGCCTATGTTCTCCAGTAGCGGCCTATGTTCTCCAGTAGCGGCCTATGTTCTCCAGTAGCGGCCTATGTTCTCCAGTAGCGGCCTATGTTCTCCAGTAGCGGCCTATGTTCTCCAGTAGCGGCCTATGTTCTCCAGTAGCGGCCTATGTTCTCCAGTAGCGGCCTATGTTCTCCAGTAGCGGCCTATGTTCTCCAGTAGCGGCCTATGTTCTCCAGTAGCGGCCTATGTTCTCCAGTAGCGGCCTATGTTCTCCAGTAGCGGCCTATGTTCTCCAGTAGCGGCCTATGTTCTCCAGTAGCGGCCTATGTTCTCCAGTAGCGGCCTATGTTCTCCAGTAGCGGCCTATGTTCTCCAGTAGCGGCCTATGTTCTCCAGTAGCGGCCTATGTTCTCCAGTAGCGGCCTATGTTCTCCAGTAGCGGCCTATGTTCTCCAGTAGCGGCCTATGTTCTCCAGTAGCGGCCTATGTTCTCCAGTAGCGGCCTATGTTCTCCAGTAGCGGCCTATGTTCTCCTGTACCGGCCTATGTTCTCCTGTACCGGCCTATGTTCTCCTGTACCGGCCTATGTTCTCCTGTACCGGCCTATGTCCTCCAGTACCGGCCTATGTCCTCCAGTACCGGCCTATGTCCTCCAGTACCGGCCTATGTCCTCCAGTACCGGCCTATGTCCTCCAGTACCGGCCTATGTCCTCCAGTACCGGCCTATGTCCTCCAGTACCGGCCTATGTCCTCCAGTACCGGCCTATGTCCTCCAGTACCGGCCTATGTCCTCCAGTACCGGCCTATGTCCTCCAGTACCGGCCTATGTCCTCCAGTACCGGCCTATGTCCTCCAGTACCGGCCTATGTCCTCCAGTACCGGCCTATGTCCTCCAGTACCGGCCTATGTCCTCCAGTACCGGCCTATGTTCTCCAGTACCGGCCTATGTTCTCCAGTACCGGCCTATGTTCTCCAGTACCGGCCTATGTTCTCCAGTACCGGCCTATGTTCTCCAGTACCGGCCTATGTTCTCCAGTAGCGGCCTATGTTCTCCAGTAGCGGCCTATGTTCTCCAGTAGCGGCCTATGTTCTCCAGTAGGGGCCTATGTTCTCCAGTAGCGGCCTATGTTCTCCAGTAGCGGCCTATGTTCTCCAGTAGCGGCCTATGTTCTCCAGTAGCGGCCTATGTTCTCCAGTAGCGGCCTATGTTCTCCAGTAGCGGCCTATGTTCTCCAGTAGCGGCCTATGTTCTCCAGTAGCGGCCTATGTTCTCCAGTAGCGGCCTATGTTCTCCAGTAGCGGCCTATGTTCTCCAGTAGCGGCCTATGTTCTCCAGTAGCGGCCTATGTTCTCCAGTAGCGGCCTATGTTCTCCAGTAGCGGCCTATGTTCTCCAGTAGCGGCCTATGTTCTCCAGTAGCGGCCTATGTTCTCCAGTAGCGGCCTATGTTCTCCAGTAGCGGCCTATGTTCTCCAGTAGCGGCCTATGTTCTCCAGTAGCGGCCTATGTTCTCCAGTACCGGCCTATGTTCTCCAGTACCGGCCTATGTTCTCCTGTAGCGGCCTATGTTCTCCTGTAGCGGCCTATGTTCTCCAGTAGCGGCCTATGTTCTCCAGTAGCGGCCTATGTTCTCCAGTAGCGGCCTATGTTCTCCAGTAGCGGCCTATGTTCTCCAGTAGCGGCCTATGTTCTCCAGTAGCGGCCTATGTTCTCCAGTAGCGGCCTATGTTCTCCAGTAGCGGCCTATGTTCTCCAGTAGCGGCCTATGTTCTCCAGTAGCGGCCTATGTTCTCCAGTAGCGGCCTATGTTCTCCAGTAGCGGCCTATGTTCTCCAGTAGCGGCCTATGTTCTCCTGTACCGGCCTATGTTCTCCTGTACCGGCCTATGTTAGATGGCGCCATGCGCTGTTCCGCAGTGTCAAAAACCATCCAGTGCCTTGTGCCATGCAGTATGGTGCCGAAAAACAATGCAATGCAGGCCGCATCACTACCACGCCCTGCAAAACTAATGTACTGCGCCTATTAGCAGTGCCACTCCATGCCTAATGTAAATCCCATGTACTGCTCAAATAATACCAACATATGTGACCGAAGGACTCAGAACCCAATACCATCAGGATTTATGCTGGCAGAAGCTTTTATATTCCTGCAGTGGTTCCCACCACAACACCCTCTGGTCTTCCTGTAATTCTCTCCACCTGCGTATCATTGCACTAAAACTTGCAAAAACAAAAGCACTTTTTTTTAGCAGTTTTAGTGCAATGTGTGACAAGTAATCTTCTACTTCGCTAGTTCTTTCATGTGAATATGGATCTTGTTCTCAGGTGATATTGTGCAAATGGTTAATCTACCGACATATATTTCAAACTATAGCCTATAGTGAACCCAACATACACTATACGGAGGAAGGTATGTGCCCCCTCTGCATTCCCCATATATGTGTTAGATGGGGCTGGGGTCCGGGCTCTGTGCGGCCTCATGGTCCCCCCATGTCTGTATGGACCTTGTGCTTTGGGCACAGTCAAGGGGGACAGATAAGGGTCTTCCCCAAACTGTTCCCACAAAGCTGAAGATACAATTATTCACAATGTCTTGTGCTGAAGATTAAGATATCCCATCACTGGAGCTGAGGGTCCGCAGCCGCCCCCTGATAACAGCCCACAGCATTATCCTCCTCCACCATCTGTACAGCAGCACAATGCAGTCAGGGGGTAACGTCCTCCTGGAATCACCAAACCCCGACTCCTCCATCAGACGCAGATAGAGAAGTGCGATCCGTCACTGCACAGAACACGTCTCCTCCAGAGTCCAGTGGTGGCGGCTTTACACCACTCCATCCGACGCTCAGCATTGTGCTTGGTGATGTACGGCTGCATGCAGCTGCTCGGCCATGAAGCTCCCGGCGGGGGCGCAGTTTTTGTGCTGATACCAGAGGATGTCTGGACTCTGCAGTTATGGGGTCAGCAGAGTGGTGGTGACTTTTCTGCCCTCTACTCCTCAGTACTTAATTCCCCTCTGTAACGTTACGGGGTCTCCACCTCGTGGCGGAGCTGCTGCAGTTCCTTCAACTTCTCAATAAGATCACTCACAGGTTATGGAGAATATCCAGGAGGAGAAATGTCATGAACGGACTTGTTACCCCGGAGGCTATTATTACAGGACCGCGCTGATATCAGTCAGCTGTTTACCACCACATTTTAGTAACGGCAGATGGCATGGCGGGGGGCCGGAGGTTATACACTGGGGCAATGGGACTGAAGGAGAAATTGAAATTCAGTGATTAAGACTTGGGGTACATTACTTTTCTCCATATAGTGTGTATCCTTGTAATTTTTGGGGGATTTCTGTTGCAGAGTTCACCGCCCTTTTCACAGTCATAGTCAAATGATAATATTGTGTCTCCCAGCAGCCACCACCAGGGGGAACTCCCTGTATACGGATGGAGGAAAGGCTTAGGAAAAAATCTATGTGATAAAAGAATGCACTAGTGCGATATTACAGGTTATTAGTAGAGTGCCAGTGATGCGCCACCTGCTGAATCAGGTTTCTTTTTATCTGCAATAAGTGTATTCAGCTTTCCTGTACTAATATAAGGCGTATTTTCTGCTTTCCACAGCTAACTGAGCACCGAGAGATGGAGACCACCAGCTTGCCATCCCTCAACCACTGCCCTCTGTATGAGGACGCCATGCTGCTAGCAGAGGAGGGGAGGATATACTGCAGAGCACTAAGGTGATCATCGGTGGAGACGTTCTGCAGTTTCTGTGCGGGCAGCAGGTCGCGCCGTGCACACATTGATCGGTGGTGTTTGATCCCATTGATCTCATTTCTTTAGGACCGACTCGCTGGAGTGCGGAGGGGACAGCGATTTTCTCGCGAAGCTTCACTGCATTCGTCAGGCTTTCCAGGTAAACTTGTATTCAGGAGATGTAGACTTCTTGGATGTCTGAAGATCTTTATATTCACTTACAGCTTAAAGATTTCCAAAGGCACAGCAGCAGCGGAGGGGTGTACTTACCTTGTAAGAGGCAGTGACCTGCCTCTGTATTTATAGCAGCACAGAGTATTTCAGGAGGGCAGCGTTCTAATTTTGTAGGCGGCAGCAACCCATATGTGTATTTGCAGCAACACAAAGTAGAGGAGTGTAGCAGCACAGAGTATTTTAGGGATCGTGTGCTGATCTTGTAGCCTAAAGTATTTCCATAGAGGAGTGTGCTGATTTTGTTTGCAACAGTGTTTAATCATTTGATTCATAGCAGCACAGAGTATTTCAGGAGGAGTCTGCAGAGCCATTATGTCCGTCAGTAGGTTGCAGCTGAAGCCATTGCTGATTATGACCATCGAGCAGCAATGGCAGCAGCCACTAGGCAGATGGCGCATAGCCTGTGAGCACAGAGGTAGTGTTAGTGTGCGGCGTGCCAGGCGGCTCATGCCAGTGTGCGGCTAGGACAACCCCTGCAGCTTTCACTGCCAGGCAGAAGTTCATGTGAGTACAAGAGGCCGTGATTGATATCGCACTTCCCTTCCGGTGATATTAGGACGGGCACCTTGACACGTCTGATTTATCGTAATGGTTCCCAAGGTCACCGTGGAGTCCTGCCAGTCTGATTCTGCCACTCTCACATTCCCTTTTGCAGGTGATACTTTCAAAAGTCGAAAACAGAGAATTTTTAATCAACGTCGGTAGAAAAATCTTATCCTCTTTGATCATCAAGGCCAAAAAGGTACGTTGTCATCAGCAAAAAATGGAAGCGAGCTCTCGGTGCTTTCACAGTATAGTAGAAGGTTCAGTACAGAAGGTACTGGCGGAAAATAAACGTATATCCTATAAAATATTTACTGCACGAAACCCTTATAACGAAGGCCCCGATATGCTGTTTTTTGGGGTTTTTATTTATCTAAAAAGTTCGGAAAAGTTCTGCTTATTATTTTAAATCTTCTCTATGGCAGTCAGAGCGAGAAAAGTAATAAATTTTTACCACCTGCAGCCGCCACTAGAGGGCGCTCAGAAGCTTTCTGCATACAGCTAGTGACATCATTGCAGTTTGCGGGAGTAATTATTGCAGTTTGCGGGTGACATTACTGCAATTTGCGGGTGACTTCACTTTGCTTTGCGGGTGACCTCACTGTATTTTTATGTGTGGCTGTGGAATATACTGATGCATTTTTTTTACTATTCTGCACATTTGTAGAATCCTAGGAAGTTTGAAGCTGCTTATGACGAGATGATGCGCTTTCTGAGCTATCCAGACTCCTGGTCCACCATGGAAAATGAGCTGTTTGGACGAGGGGTGAGTCCTGAGAGCATAAAAAAAGATCGCATTACTCATCAGTGATAGGAGCAGGAATATGACAATCACAGTGGTCTTAGATGTAACGGACAGGTTATAGCAGCCCTAATTCTAGCCGTATGGGCCCAGGTCACAACAACCTGATACATTTTCAAAGGCTCCGATCCCAGCTATTCAACTCTTCATTGATTAGGTTATCAGGACGTCATTAACCTTTTTGTGACAAGGTACCTTGGTTTCGTCCACTTGTTCCAAGAGCCAGAACTTATTTTTATTTTTTTTTGTTACCTTTGAAATAGCTTTAAGAGGGCTTGGTTTTTTTTCGAAATGAATTGCAGTTTTGGATTACACCATTCGTTTTACCATATAATGTACTGAAAAATGAGGGAAGAAAGTGGGGTAGAATTGAAAAAAAAAAAACAGCAATTCCACCATTAGTCTTTACAATGTTCTCAAAATTTACCTAGTACCATTGTTCTACTGGTCTGTGGTGGTTTACAAAGTGATATGCATTTGTTGTTGTTGTGGTTTTTTTGGGGGTTTTTTTTTTACTAATTAAAATTCTCATCAGTCTCCATAGTCTTAGAGCCATAACTTTTTTTATTTCAGTTGTCTGAGGGTTTGTAATTTGTACAGAATGAGCTGTAGTTTTTCTTGGTAACATTTTTGTTTTTTCAGTCTTTTTTATTCCTTATTTTGTGGGATGAATAATTTTATATTTTATTAGTAATGTGGCGATAACTAATATGTGCATTTTTTAAAAAAAATTGATTTGCACTTTCTTTGTTGTTTTTTTTAAATATTTACATTTTTTATTAGACCCTTTAGAAGACTGGAACCTGCGATCGCTTGATTGCCTATATAATACCGTATTGTTGCAATGTATTGTATAAATACTGTGCTGGGCTTTATAGGAGTAGTAACATGGCGGACAGCTGCAATGGTAACCCATTAGCACCCTGCAATCGCATCATGGGGCAGATGATGGGTGTCCGAAGAAACCATCCCCATTCTTAACCCCCTAAATGCTGCTGTTACGATTGACAGCGACATCTCAAAGGTTGAACTTCTACGATAGGCTCTGGCTTTGATTGCGCCAGTTACTTTCGGGTGTTGGCGGAATAAACACAGCTCCCGATCTTGCTTTATGCCGTCAGTGCGCACATCCGCCATATTTGTACACATTGCTAAGGAGTTAAGGGACATCTGATAGTACGGACTGCAACATGTGCTGGACTATCGTATATTCCAGATTACCAGATGTTAATAGCTTTGGATTTCTAGATTATCAGGCTGGAATTACAAATGCAGGATGTCTGTGTGACTGTCCTGCACCTTCACCAGTCTCGCATTGTCCGCCATTTCCGTTTCTCTTCATTCAGGTGAAGAATATGAATTTTTACGACATCTTCTTGGACTTCATTGTGCTGGACTCTTTAGAAGATCTGGAGAATCCGCCATTGTCGATTCAGAATGTTGTGAAGAATCGCTGGCTGAACTCCTCCTTTAGAGAAACGGTGAGTCTCCTCTATATATAGGTCGCCATTAGCGGTGTCCATAGATAGTGGCTGATAGGAACCTTGTCAGCCCAAGTGGCGGCAGATGAAGAGCGGACATGTCTGGGCTATGGTGCTGTCAGTTTTGGCAGGAAGCTGTCAGCACAAAGTGTGATCCAGTGCAGAGCGACCTGTACACACTGGCTGATGGCTGCTGAAGCCTCCCGGGCTGGATTTATGTGAATGAGGCCTAGTGATGAAGGAGATTCTCCACAGCCGTTCCCAGGTTGCTCATAGCAACCAATCACAGCTCAGCTTTCATTGCCTCTGAGCAGAAAATGAAATCAAAGCTGATCGTTGATTGGTTGCTATGGGTGATGAGGCCTAGTTCACTGTTGTGATAAATGGAGCCTCTTGTAATTTAGAAAGCTGCAGGAACTTGTGTTACAAGTGGAAATGCTTTATTTACCTCAAACCAGAAAAACTTTACTTTTTTAGGATCTGGGACAGGTTTTTTTTTTTAACCTTGTAATGATGCAGCCAATTTTCATTTATTTTCCTCCTCTTTTTTTCCAGGAGCCATAACTAGTTTTTTTTCGATCGACATAGCAGTATGCGTTTTTTTTGTGTTACGGAATAAGTTGTAGTTTTGGATTTCTCCATTGCTATTACCTAATTAAGTACTGAAAATGTTGAAATGGTGAGAAAGTGACAATTCCACCATTGATTTTTGGGTTTCGTTTTGTATGGCCGACAAAACGCCACATGCCTCTAAATCAGTTTGGTGCATTATTCCAGACGTGGACTGCAGTACATTTCTGCTATAATTTATGGCACTTTTGTGGTGTAAATTGTGACTTTCTCGGGCCATTCGAGGCCACGCCCTCCCTCTAAGCTCCACCCTTTTTTCATAAATATGTCTGGGCTGCAGTAAAAAATGCCAAAAGTCACAAACTATTTGCCTGAGTACGAGTTGCACAAACATTTTGCAATAGTTTTATGTCATACGTCACCAATAGGCTGACATGTTTTATAACAAAAAAAAACCTTTGGGCCGGTTTCATCGCTTGCATTGTTTTTTTTTTGTTTTCAATTTTTTAAATGTTCTTTTTGGCTTTCTTATTGTTGGGGAGGATTTTGAACCAAAATCATCAAAACGGGCGCACAATGTTGATACAAGAAGGGTTTTTTTTTGCCTATCTTGCTTTTTTGCACTTTGTTAGAGTAACGTGATCATTTGAATAAGCCTAATAAAGTAGCACGTTAACCTTCAACGGCGCAAAAATAAATAAAATGGCCGACACTTTTACCCTACTAGGGCACTGGAGTATGGCTGCTCAAAGATTTTGCAACCTTTTGAAAAGTCGCAAATTAGAGTAAAACATCTGAATAAAGAAAAACGCACCCATAATGGTGAAAAAAAGATGAAAGCAATTAAAATTAACTTAAAAAAAAGATGAATGTTAAATAATAAAACACAAACATAAGTCCCCGTTAGATCCATTTAAGCTGTGATAGAATGTCCTGGCGGTATAAAGTCGTCACCAGAGTAAAAGGGGGACTCTAAGGTGTATCACATATACTTGATTGTGTTGCGTGTCTTTCTTTGCTCGTTGTTTCTATACGTCTTCCTACGTGGTTTTGCCGCCTTCAGTCTGAATTTACAATGTGCACATTTACAGCATCAACAAGGAAAATCATTGTATGAATAGGGGTGTCCAAATTTTTGACCGATGCCGTATAATCCGTAGGATTTGTTCAAAAGCGAAGTCTTCTATGTTGTTCAATATAACAAAAAAAAAGTTATTCCAGCCCAAAGGATGACCCTGTTTTGTCATCAGTGGGTGAATTGCGCCCTATGGACACAATCGTCGTATTTGTAGGATGAAATGTGAACAGAGCCTATAACACTGACAGCGTATATTCTCCGGCCGGTCCATCTCTGTACACTGTGGTCTGCAGTGCATTGAGGGTCTCATCCAGCCATATTTCAGCACAAAATGCAGAACACGCATCCCCCTCCCCTGGACTGTGCAGTGCAATCCCCAGTGGTCCCTGCGGTCAGACCTGTGTACAGCTCGAGGAAGGAATGGCGGACTCTTTTCCTCCCTGTGTTGTATGGTAATTAGGGAATAATTACTATTGTAGTCTCTGGTCCTACGGAGGAGGAAAGGAAGCCGTCTGGTGCTGTGAACAGAACCGTATCTGCCGTATCCTTACGTTAAAGCTTGAGTCCATATTTGGGCAAATTACTGACTAAACTATTTCAAGTTTTGGCATCAGAAAGTTTTAAGGAAAAAAAAAGTATCATATGGCTTCTCCACATTCCTCTATTTTTTTGTTGGAATGATCGTCTTGGTTTTAATGCGCTTAGTTTGGCAGAGGACGCAGAATAACGGCAGCAGAATGCAAAACATACGAGCAGAGAGAGAAGAGCCATAGACACATCTGCCCAAAAGCCAGGCCGGTGTCATCAATTATCAGGAGCCGCAGGTCCCACTCCTTCCCAGCACTGGGTCTGACTCCATGTGACTGTAAAACTCAACATTTCTATTATGGAATTGCACTTCGAGCAATTGCCTATTATGTTATTATTGGCATTTCTCCCAGTAATCAGAAAACTCAGTTTTCGGCAGCCTGTTGTTCTTTTTTATATATATATACTGTAGAAGCCACATGAGCTGCTGAGCTCTGCACTGCGACAAACCTCTGGAAATAGCAAAGAATGTGGTTACCTCGCCACCCTATAGACTTGCCATGTGAATTGTCTCTTACAGGGGTTGTCTGGCACTGCTCACTTACACTTCACAAAGTCAGCGGCATTGATGTCATACATTGATGTCATGCACGCGTCCTGGCAGTTTTGCACGGACACGGATTTAGATGTGGCAGCGATCGGCACCGGACAACTTCCATAATGCCCAATATACAAATGCAGATTTTAAGCCAAAGCCAGAACTGGATTAGAAAAGAATATACGAAGGAAGGACGTATACTTCCGCTCCGTGCTAGATCCATATCAGTAATTTGGAATATAATCTAATCCATCAAAATAAAGACGGTGGCTCATTAAAGGGGTTTTTCCAATTTTTTGTAAAAATGACAGATTCATTATTTTACAATATTGGCAGTCGCTCTCACCAGTGATCCAGCACTGACCCTTCTGTAGCTTTACAAGTCTTTTTTTTTTTTTCACAGGACCGCTGCAGTCAATCATTGGCCTGTACATTAGGTGTGAAGCAATGGGTCCATCGTCCACGTCAGTATTCTGTGTTACCGATGGGGACTAATGGCTACACTGCTCTTTTTTGATTAGCCGGACTGGCATGACGTCACAAGTGCGCCACGCAGCTACTATGATGTTGTGCCAGGATGGCTAATCAATAGAAGAGCCGCAGATGACATCAGGTAAGAGGCGGTTCTCAGGAATCCCGTCAAGCAGCCATTGATTAGACACGTGACCACTGGACCGGGTCCCGCGAATCGATTTATGCTAGCCTTAGTGGCCGCAGCAGTACTTCTGGCATGATGGCTGAGCGGTGATGCAGTACGGCAGGTGACCGCTGTATGACTGCAGTGGTCACGTGCTGACTACATATAAACTAAGACAAAGAGTGCTACCGGAGGGTCCGCACTGGACCGCTGGTGGATAGGCAAGGTGAGTAGTGATGGTTTTTGGTATTTCACAATACTGGCAACCATTTTTACAGAATTCTTACAGGTTGGATAACCCCTAATGACATCAGTGCATTGACCTTTTATATATGTAAGGGAAAAGACCCCCAGCGGTACATAACAGACCCTACTGACTATTTGGGGTCCATTATTGAGACTCCAGAAGGTCGGGACATAGGACAAGTTACTTCTTGGGTGTTTTCTGCTTTTTTTGTGTTGATTAACCCTTCTGTATATTTAGGTTTCTTGTTTTTTCAGTTGTTTTTGTCGTTTTTGTTGCCCCCCAGGCGGTCGCCTCCAGCTGCTGGTCCGTCCTCAAGGAAAAGAGGCAACAGATGAAGGTACGCAGCCGCTGCCTGTGGGACAGTTGCTCCTCTTCCAGCTGTGGTTATTGAACGGATCATTTCGGGGGGTCCCAAACCCTCCATATTTTATGATCACTCGTGAAGAGGGTCTTTTTTGTAGACTTGACACCCCCTCTAGCAGTGAGTTGCATCTTGTCTGGGAAGTGCAGTTAGTGCAGTACTAGTAAATCCGCTGATATTGACGAGTGCAGGGAAGCAGTTGTGATGGCGAGTGCCCCCCATTCCCCCATGTACAGCGGCTCCAGCCTCACCCCCTGTTGTCAGCTGTCACCTGTCATCCATCTGTCGTGTCAGCGAGAATAAACCCTGAATTCACAGGCGATGGGCTTGGTATAAATGTATCCCGTCTGGGCTCCAGTGTGCAACAATTTACCTACAATGATACATTGTAGCAAACTAGAGAAATTGCAGTTGCAGATGTATTGAGCTGTCTGGACTGGATAGGATTGTAACAAACCCTCAGCTCTGGGTACAAATACCTCTTTGTGGGTTTTCAGACTTGGTGATGTTGAAAATGGTCAGATCAAAGTACATTAGGAATTTGCATATCTTCCTATTGTGCCGTGACTATGTAGGATTTATAGTATAGAAAATTCCTTTTAATGCTATTTCTCTCTGTTATCAGCCATTTTAATGCAATGACCTACAGAGATCATAGAATGGTAGAGTTGGAAGGGACCTCCTGGGTCATCTGGTCCAACCCCCTGCTCAAAGCAGGATTCACTAGATCATCTCAGACAGATGTCTGTCCAGCCTCTGTTTGAAGACGTCCATTGAAGGGGAACTCACCACCTCTCGTGGCCGCCTGTTCCACTCATTAATCACCCTAACTGTCAAAAAATTTTTTCTAATATCTAATCTGTGTCTCCTCCCATTTAGTTTCATCCCATTGCTTCTAGTCTTTCCTTGTGCAAATGAGAATAAAGATGATCCTTCTACAATGTGACAGCCCTTGACATATTTGTAGACAGCTATTAAGTCTCCTCTCAGTCTTCTTTTTTGCAAGCTAAACATTCCCAAATCCTGCAACCGTTCCTCATAGGACATGGTTTGCAGACCAGTCACCATTCTGGTCGCTCTTCTCTGAACTTGCTCCAGTTTGTCTATGTCTTTTTTAAAATGTGGTGCCCAAAACTGTACACAGTATTCCAGATGAGGTCTGACCAAAGAGGAGTAAAGTCCGATAATGACTTCACGTGATCTAGACTGTATGCTTCTGTTAATACATCCCAGAATTGTATTTGCCTTTTTTGCTGCTGCATCACACTGTTGACTCATGTTCAGTCTATGATCTATTAGTATACCTAAGTCTTTTTCACATGTACTGTTGCTTAGCTCTATTCCTCCCATTCTGTATATGCTTTTTTCATTTTTATTGCCCAGATGTAGTACTTTGCATTTTTCCCTGTTAAAAACCATTCTGTTGGTTGCTGCCCACTGCTCCAGTTTATTTAGGTCTTTTTGAATCCTCTCTCTCTCTTCTCTAGTATTAGCTATCCCTCCTAGCTTTGTGTCATCAGCAAATTTAATCAGTTTACCCTCAATTCCTTCATCTAAATCATTGATAAAGATGTTGAACAATACAGGTCCCAGGACGGAGCCCTGTGGTACCCTACTTGAGACATTCATCCAGCTGGATGTGAAGCCATTTACAACCACCCTTTGAGTCCGATCACTAAGCCAGTTATGAATCCACCTAACAGTTGCCTGGTCCATTGCATACTTGGTCATTTTTTCAATAAGGATGGTGTGAGATACTTTGTCAAATGCTTTGCTGAAGTCAAGATATACTATATCTACAGCATTTCCCTGATCCACCCAGTCAGTGATTCTGTCATAGAAGGAAATTAAGTTAGTCTGACATGACTTGTTAGTTACAAACCCATGCTGACTCTGGTTAATCACTTCATTCTTATCCATGTACTTACATACATGTTGTTTAATAATTTTTTCAAAGATCTTTCCTGGTATAGAAGTCAGACTCACCGGCCTATAGTTCCCTGGGTCCACCTTCTTCCCCTTTTTGAAGATAGGAACAACATTTGCTCTTCTCCAGTCTTCTGGGACTTCTCCTGTTCTCCAAGAATTTTCAAAGATTATGGAGAGTGGTTCTAAAATTTCTTCTACGATCTCCTTCAGTACTCTGGGGTGTAATTCATCTGGACCTGGAGACTTGAACTCATTTATGTTAGCTAAATATTCCCTCACAATCTTTCTGTTTACAGATAACTTGGATTCCTCTATTCCTTTAAAAGGACAGTGAAGATCAGTTGATGTTACATTTTCTTTCTGAGAGAAAACAGATGCAAAATAGGAATTAAAAAGTTCGACCTTCTCAACATCCTCTCTTACCATTTCTCCATTTTCATCCTGTAAAAATCCTATAGCATCTTTGACTTTTCTTTTACTTTTGACATACCCCCAAAATCCTTTTTTATTGCTTTTGACATCTCTTGCAAGCCTTAATTCATTGTCAGCTTTAGCTAACCTGATACGTGCCCTACAGGATCTGCAGACTGCATTATAATCTTCTTTAGATATGCCTCCCTCTTTCCATTTAATAAACATTTCTTTCTTTCTTTTTAGCATGTGTTTAAGTTCTGTGTTCATCCATCCTGGTTTCCTTAAATGCTTCCCATTCTTCCTACTTTTCGGGATTGTTAACGATTGTGCTTTGAGAATCTCATTTTTTAAAATTTCCCATCCTTCCTGGACATTTTTGTCCTTAAGGACATCCAGCCATTGGATCCCTCCTATTCTCTTTCTGAGTCTCTTAAAATCTGCTTTTCTAAAATCTAACCTTGAAGTTTGAGTCTTCACATGTCTTCCTCCTCTAGTTATCCAAAATTCTAGAATAGCATGATCGCTGCCTCCTAGGGTCCCAGCCACCTTTACCTCCTCAACCATTTCCTCCCTGTTTATAAGGATTAGATCCAAAGTAGCAGATCCCCTTGTTTTCTCCCCTACCTTTTGGAAGATAAAGTTGTCAGCAAGAGAGGATAAGAATTTGCTTGACCTGTTAGTTTTACTTGAGAGAGATTCCCAACAAATGTCTGGATAGTTGAAATCTCCCATGACCACTACGTCATATTTTTTGGAGAACTTGGTCATTTGATACATAAAGAGTTCATCCATATCTTCAGCTTGCCCAGGTGGCCTGTAGTAAATGCCTACAATGGTGTCCTTTCCGTTGTTCTCTCCTTGTATTCTTACCCAAACAGTTTCCACAGAACTCCCAGTCTCTGAAGCTTCAATCTCTGTGCAGATATACGCTTTTCTAACATACAATGCGACACCTCCTCCTCGTTTATCAATTCTGTTTCTTGCAAATAAGTTGTATCCTTTTAGCCTTTTATTCCAATCATGTGTATCGTCCCACCAAGTTTCAGTGATTCCAATGACATCATATTCCTTTTCCTGCGTTAGTAGTTCTAATTCTCCTTGTTTGTTGCCCATGCTTTGTGCATTTGTATAAAAACATTTTAGTTTGTGATTGGTTTCTCTTCCTCCCATATTTTTATTATTTAGATTTTTTTGTCCTTGTTCTTCCTTTCCACTTCCAGTAGCAGAGATCTCAATAGTATTTGTCAGCTGTATGGCTTTTTCTGGCCTTTTGCTTCCCTTCCCACATTGTTCTAGTTTAAAGCTCTCCTGATGAGTGTAGCAAGGCGACTTCCAAATACATGTTTTCCAGTCTTCGTAAGGTGCACCCCATCTCTAGCAAGTAGTCCATCGTATAGGTAATTCATCCCGTGATCCAGAAATCCAAATCCTTGTTGACGGCACCATCGACGTAGCCAGTTGTTCACCTGTAGAATCTTATTCCACCTCATTGTTCCATGGCCATCCACTGGGAGGATGGATGAGAAGACCACCTGCGCTCCCAATTCTTTCACTTTCTTGCCTAAGTCTTCAAAGTCACTGCAGATGGTTTCCAGGTCCTTTCTTGCGGTGTCATTTGTCCCCACATGTATTAGCAGGAATGGGTAGTGATCTGTAGGTCTGAAGAGTCTTGATATCCTGTCAGACACATGTATAATTTTTGCTCCTGGAAGACAGCACATTTCTCTTGAGGTTATGTCTGGTCTGCAGATAGCGGCCTCTGTTCCTCTTAACAGGGAATCCCCCATGACCACCACTCTCCGTTTTTTCTTCACAACATTCTTCTTTCTCCATCCAGGAGGATTCTGAGGGCTTACAAGGTTATTCATTGCTGGCAAAGTCTTATCTTGCTGTATTTCTTCATGGTGCTCCTGCGTGAGAGCCTGGTACTGGTTCCTGAGCAGTATGGGTGCTGACTGCCTCTCGATCCTCCTGCTTCTGTGGGTCACAGGCTTCCATTCCTCTGTTTCGTCAGGTGCAGGTCGAATTTCTTCTCTTTCTGAATCATGAAGAGATAATTCTGCTCTGTCTAAGAACTCTTCACCTTCCTTAATGATTTTCAAGGTAGTTAACCTCTCTTCTAGATTTCGCAACTTTTCCTCCAACAGGGACACAAGCTTGCATTTCTGGCATGTGAAGTTTGGCTTTTCCACTGGCAAGTCTGTGAACATGTAGCAGGATATGCAGCTCACCAAATGGCTCCTGGACTCTTCCATGTTCTTATTGTTAATGTTCTGAAAACAGTGAAAAAAGCTTAAAAAAAAGCTTCAAAATGCGTCCTCTTTTCAGCTCCAACAGCCAAAATCCAGTGTTCTTTGAGCTCACGGAGACTCTTCACTTACCCCAAAATGCAGTGGGAATATGCAAATTATCTCCTCAGGACTCCTCCCCTGGTTTTGATCTAGAGCACAAGATGTATAATTGGTGAAGAAAGGTTGAACTTGACGGACCTAAGTCTTTTTCAACCTATGTAACTATATGTAAGACATATGGATGGGGGGTGCAAAATAAAATCCATGGCGGACCCCGTTATAAGTCATGGAGGTCCGTCGGGCAGCATTGTTGTATGACGGCTCCGGTTCTGTTATAAACGGCGCAGATGTTTGCAGAATCAATCACCAGTTGAAGAGGAGTTTATAGGGATGATATTTATTACCAATTATTGTAATTTTGGCCTTATTTTTTTTTTTTTTTTTACAGGCACCAGACGGATTTTTTGCACATTTTTACGCCGTCTGTGAGCAGATAAGTCCAGTTTTGGCGTGGGGATTCCTGGCACCCAGAAACGCCCTACACGAGCTGTGCTGCAGTTATAAGGTCGGTGTGTAGGTTTTTCTATAAATTTGATGCTGAGTTTGTCCTCTTCCATAATTAATCGTTTTATCCGTCGCTCAGAACGAGACGTGACCGATCTTCCTCTTATTTGTAGGATCAAGTCCAGCACTTCCTTAAGGACATCTTTGACTTGGAGAAGGTCCGCTATTGCAGCGTGGAGCGTCTGTCGGAAGACATTTTGCAGAGCATCCACCAGCGCGCAGAGTCGCTCGGGGTGTACGTGGCAGCAGACTCTGCGAGGGGCCCGTCCTGTAGATATAAACCTGTTAAGGCGGATCACCTAAATCTCATCTAATGCGTCCGTGATCCGCACGCTCGCCAACGGCCATTGTGAGAACCGGACTGAAAAATATTAAATCTGATTTAATTAAAGGGTTTCTCTGGTAAAAACAAAACATCACATATCTGCAGGAAAAGTGATAACTTACTGATCCACTTGCTGGGACCTCCAGTGTTCGGGAGAATGGGGCACTATTATAAGTGTCATAAATGGAGCCGCAGGTCTGACGCCGGACCGCTGCTCCGATCACTCTCTACTGCAAAAAGCAGAGCGCAGCGCTCGGCGGCCCCTTAGAGGGAGACTGGAGCAGCGGTGCAGGATTGCACTGATCCTTTACAATGGGGCTAAAAGTTCCCTGTTCTGCTGATAGCACCCCCTCCGATCAATAAGTTACCACCTATTTTGTGGATAAGTGACCAGACAACCCCTTTAATACATTCTCCTAATGGTTGCCATTGGTGTGCCGAGATGACTGGTGCCCATTACAGAGGTCTTCCACCAATGCAGGTCCCTTTCTCTTTGCACTCCAGGACATACAGAAATGGCTGTGTTACCAACCCGCATGCAATAACTACAATTATGGGATACAAGATGCCTTTCCGTGCCAGAAATGGTGGGAAACCCTGATAATCCCACTCTGCCCAAAAAGTTATTTTTTTTGCTCACTGCCAAAATAGTCCCGAAATTGTAAACCTGACTCCTCAAAGATTTTTTTTTGTTTGTTTTATTCCATACTTTTTTTACTTTTTGACATTTTTTATAAACTTTTTTTTTCATTCCCTCGTTTTGATCCTATGGTTGAAAAGTGTTTGGATGGTTTGTACTCGGTGCCAGTCTGACATGAAGTTGCCTGGTCCTCTTACAATTTACTTTCTGGGACTTAGTTTGCACACCCCTTGGTCCTGGGGAGAAGCTCCATTACCGTTCACCTTCAATCTGTAGTTTTTGCAATTTGCACCATTACCAGGTTGGACGGTTTGATCACAACCTTGATTCCTTGTTGGTCAGATTTTTGGAAAGGTCCAACACCCTTCAATGCACAAGGGCAACTTCTAGATGTCCGGGATTTTCGATGATCTGGCACTTTGGGGGCCATATTTGAGTTTTTTTCTGTTTTACGTTTCCTGGCAATTTTTGAATTCTACTTTAATTTTGCTTTGTTTTTTTTCCACTTTTTCCATCTGCTCACCTTGCACAAAACAGGCAGCCGGTCTGAGGGATTCATGTCCCCGGGAGTTCTTCACGCTCCTAAAATATAAATCCCGCTTCCATGTGACCATCGGTCTATGCCGTCTCCTCCGTGTGAGAGGTGCAGATGCGTCCGTGCATCTAGCGGGATACGTAGTGGCCTTGAATGAGGGGTGATGACCGTACACCGCGTGACTCCGGTGGAGCTCAGGGAGGTCGTCACAGACAATAAGAACAAGAATTGCTGTTTACGTCAAAGGTGAGCTGCCTGCAACACTCCGGCCGTGTATGAACTACAAGTCTCAGCAGCCACTGTGCTGTCAGGGCATGCTGGGAGCTGATATATACGGCCGCAGTGCTGAGGGTCGGCTTGCCCTGGTTTACATGTTGTATATATGGTATAAATATGTTTGTATGTGGTTGATGCAGCGTCACAGATTATCACACTTTATGGTTATTAACGGGGGGGGAAACATTTATTATTGCTCCTCTGTTCCCTTTTCCGTCTGGGGAGACACTGCTGAGACCACCGCCCATCGATCGGGAGGTCTTCCACAGGCGTCTATAGACTGTACCATGGACCCATTATATCCTCTCCTCAGACACCACTCACTGTACGAGTAGGACCCCCGATAATAAGCCCCCATCACACAGCTGCTGCCGAGCGTCAGAAACATCATAATATCAAAAGTAAAAAAAAAATTATATCCAGAAACATAGAAAACCCTGAGACCATGGCCGATCGCAGACCTGAGTGATGGTAACATCCACTAATCGGATATAGCGGGGAATATGGTCGGGGGTTCTACCCAATAATTACCCTGTATGGTCGGAGCAGCCAAATGTGGAAAAACCTATAAATCAGACCCGTCACTTGCCATAACTGTATATATTTTTTACCTGAATCCAGTGCTGTATTTCATTTCTTCCTGCTCCTCTCCGTTAATGAGATATGGCCTCATCTTCCTCGTAGAAAAAAAAAACTGCTTTCTTTAGCCAACTGGGTGTGATCTACAAGAAGATCCCACCCACTTGGCTAACAAGGCTAGAATTATGTACACAGAAGAGAAGGCCATATCTCAGGAACGGAGAGGAGCAGAAATAAAAGAAAAACATCGCCGGATTCGGAAGAACGACGACATTTACACCATATTTATGGCAAGTGACAGGTCGTTTTAAGGAGACTGTTACCTGTGTCTTGTTGTATCCACCATGGAGGACTGTTATTTTTGTATGCAGCTTATTACATGTGTATTACATGCTGGGTAGTATAGATACGTCCATGTCCATGCAGAACTATCAGCTGATGGACTTTATACGCATGGTTCAGGGTGGTCCGCCAGGGGTAGGTGCCATATATCTGTGCCCCCTGTACCCATGATATCTGCACAATGTAGATAAAGTCACCACTGCAGTATATGTACAATGTATAGACAGTCGTAGAAGTGGACTTCAGTTACTAAAGTGTGAGATTAAAGGGCGACCATCATGGGGCTGTGGGGACAGAGCGCCGGACGACTTTATACTGTACATGTGCATTGAGATCTATGTATATATTGATGTATATGGCCCCCAGTAAGTGCCCAGAGCCATCTGATACCACACAACCCGATGATATCTAATGGCGTCATCTGTACGGGAATTCTTTGTCTTTGGAGATATTGGTCGTCCTTTAAACTGCACATTTTGGGCCTCATTTATTACAAGGGGGGGGGAGATTTGCTTCGAGCAGCCAATCAGAACGTCGCTTTAGAATAATTGCTTCATTTTGATTGGTTGTTGCAGCCGATTCCTCCTCCGTTTCGTTTGCATGAGATGCTTCCGAACATATCACATTATATATCACATTTATCTCCATGTAAAGAGGTTTCATTAAAGTGAAGCTCCATCTTGGATGAACATTCCTGCAGTCACAAAATCTTTATTCCAGAAAAAAAAAATAACGTGTTTTCCTGGAAACCATCAGCAAGCTGCTTTTGATAGATTTTTTTTTTTTTTTTTTTTTCATTTTCTTTTACGTTTTTATGAGAGATCTCGTCTTTAGGCAAGTTGTTTGAGTGTAAAATGATGTCCTGATGGAAATAAGACATGGCTATAATTGGCGGAGTAATACCCCCCCCAGTCACTACCGGATAAATACCTAACAGTATTACTGGGTAATATTATGTGTTAATTTATATAATCAGACCATTGGGGCTTTGACATGTTCATTAATATAAGTTTTAAAAACTGCCATTAATTAGCACCTAAAGATAGACTAAGGCCTGTCAGGAAATAACCTTCATGCTGATGGTTTCCATTTAGCAGCAAATTTTTTTTTTTTTTTCTGCAATGTAAATATATGAAGCTGAAAAGTAAAAATATAAAAAAAAAGCTTTAAAAAAAGTTACAAAGATGAGGCCCAACGTTAAGAGGAGCAGGAGCGTCACTTTATTGATCTCTCATTCTGATATTTTTTTACTCTTTTTACCCAGATTCATCGATTTTTTTTCCTCTGAATGTTTCTAAGAAATAATACTCGCATCTATTTTCACGTGCGTCTTGTAGAAGGTTTGTACCGATGTAAAGCTCAGACGGAGAGGAGCGCTGTTCTGATCTATATTCGTATGTTTTGGTATCTTGAATAAAATCGCATTGTAGAAAGACGCCTGTGAGTGATTATGTGGAGAGCGGCGGCGGTGACGTGCCGCGCAATGCACACAAATATATATTGCACTGACCTGATGCATACCGAACATTGGTGCATGGAAGAGACAAGCAAAATCCTGCAGTGGGGAGCGATTCTGGAATTGCCATTCATGCAGTTGACTAAAAGGAGTGTATGGCTTCTCATAGTGGCACTATATGGCGGCACAGTACTGTATATCTAGGGCTCCGCATGCTGCCGTGCATGTGGCCTTATCTACATGATGCCTTATTGTGCATGAGGAATTCCAAACATTCACACCTTGCATATTTGCTGCAGATTTACCTACATGATTTTCCAGCAGCGCAATAAGTAACGGGAAGAAGATGCATCAGGTGAAGTCGCAACAAAATCTGCAGCCAATTTGCAGGGAAATACACAACAGATTTGACTGCAAATAAATGCGCCATGTGTGCGTGCTTGTAGCTTTAGCGTATGTGCACACTTGGGAGAATATCCGCAACATAAATTGGCTGCAGAGTTCTCCAGCACGTAAAGGGTAAAGCGTGCACCAATATCAGCAGCATAAATTGGCCGACGCTGCAGAGTTCTCCGGCACGTAAAGGGTAAAGCGTGCGACTAAACTGCACCGATATCAGCAGCCAAAATGTCGCATGTGCGCATACACATGAGGCTCGGTTCATCATTGCATCTGTGCATATTTTTTATCTAGTTTTTCCTGTTTTTGAAGCTTTTTTTTTTTTTTTTTTTCCTTCCACCAAATTCTTCTTTTAAGTCCGTTTTCTATTCGTTCGTCCGTTTTTCTCATTTTTTTCTAATCCAGATTTTGCTGATGATCTATTATAAAAAGTCACACTTTTTTTTTTGCACAGATCTATTCCAGTTTTCTCCTTTTAAGGTAATTTTTTTTTTTTGTTTGCTAGAACTTATTATGCAAATGTTACAGTTTCATGTGATATTTTAAAGGTTTTTGCAACTTTTTGCTCTACATAAAAAAAAAAAAAAAAAAAATAAGGCGCATTTTTGATTTTGCGCCAAAGTCATGTGAATTTCTGGTTTATGGAATTGCCAGTTGAGCAATAGTTATAAATGTTATGAAGCGGAACATCAATTTTTTCAAGGTGGAAAATGCACAGCTAATGAGAGATGTTTCGCCTTGTGCGACGGATCTGATCGTGTTAACAGTCGCCCAAATCTAGGAGAGAGGAAAAAAAAAGTGAAGAATTAACCCCTTCCAAACTGACCCCTATTCTCATTCATGGCTGAAGAATGAAGTGTGGTTTCCCGTGCAGGGGGTCGCACTGGGAACATTTGAGTGCTCAACAGCTGAGAGCTGCTTTTGGATTGTCTGGAATGCGGTGGATGACCTGACAAGCAGGACTTTTATGGAAACTCGCAGGCTGGGAGTAACTGCAGCCAAACTGCATCCAGTCTGATGAGAGGAGCAGAAGAGCTGAGACTGGACTACAGTGTAGTGTGCATCCACGTATCCTGGGGGCCACACATCACAGGGCACCCGGCCTGGCATAGCAAGAGCACCGCTCCGCCAGGAACACTGACTGGCCTTGTCTAGACCCTGGACAGGGCACCGAGCCTGTATCTGGAGAAGGTAAGACTGGCACTAATGCATGAACAGAAGGCGGCTGTGGGACTACAAGTCACAGCAAACAGAGGGGTCACTTTTTGGTTATCCTAGAAATGAAACTTTCAGCATTAATGCTGCTTTTCTTGGAGAGATAAAGTCGCCACCTGTAAGGAACTTTCACGGCTTTTGGAAATCTGGAAATTATTAATATTCAGAATGTGGTCGTCTTGTCTGGGTTCTCGTCCTCTTTACGCTCAGTTCTCTCGAGTTCTTCAGTACTGTGATGTGAATTTGTAGAAAGTTTAAAAAAAAAGTTTTAGGAATTTGTCAAAACTTTCCCCTGGTTTCTCGGAATTCTTCATTACTGTGATGTGAATTTATAGAAAGCTTAAAAAAAAAGTTTTAGGAATTTGTCAAAACTTTTCCCTGGTTTCTCGGAATTCTTCATTACTGTGATGTGAACTTATAGAAAGTTAAAAAAAATGTTTTTAGAAATCTGGCAAAACTTTCCCCCCTGGCTGCTTCAGTGTTTCGTCCTGGTAGTAGATAAAGTGTAATATATTCCTTGGCGTTGCACCAAATTGGCTGAGCGTCTCTGTCATTGGCATTTGGGCATCGCGGCCTCCGTGTGCTAGGCTCTTTCTTGTTGTTTTTTTCTTTTTCATTTAATTTTTGATGGTGGAAAATAATAAAACAAACAGCAAAAAGTTTTAAAAAAAAAATTTTTTCAAAGAGTATGGAGTTTAAAAAAAAAAATGCTCATTTCCCAATGGATGTGGCCTTTTATGTTAAACAGAAGCTCGGGAAATCGATAGGGGCGAAAATAAAGTTATAATTCAGTAATCACGTCGATCAGGGGTGCAGCTCTGATCAGTGGTGTAACTTGAAGCTTGTGGGCTCCAATGCAAAATCTCCAATGGGGCCCCCTACTAACACAGGTCTTTAATAGTAATAGACCTCCAGTCTCCAGGGACCAGGTGCAATTTATTATAGTGTCACCCCTGCCTCTGATAGAGACAGGTCACAATGCTCAGGTGGAGATGACCAGAAATAGTCACCACCCCGATCACAACAAACAGGGCGCTGCGGTCAGGGGAGGTGGTCAGGAATCATTGTCCAGGACAGGAAACCCGTGAGGGCTGATTTTTTTTTTCTTTTAAGGAAGATTTAAGACAGATTCAAACTGGCGGAAACTCTATGCAACTGACAAATCCGCTGCAAAATCTGCATGTCGCGCAGGTGGAGTTCAATAAGGATTTGCTGCAGATTTCACCCATTCCATATTTTGCAGCAGATTTGTTGGTGGAATAAAACTATGTCCACCCTTACCTGGAGGCTGAAGATGACTGGTGATTATTGGTGATGTATATAGCAGTATACACTAGCTACTATATGGCGGTATTATGCAAACTGAAATTCTGAGAAAATGTTGCCACATTTCATCTGTTTATCAATGTGATTTGTCATGGGGGGAGGGGGGGTTGTGTCTGATATGAGAGCGCCAGCAGGAGGATGGGCGTTACACTGGGATCCTTGTCCTCTACTTATATTGGATGACAACTTTGGTTCTGTGGTTAAACAATTCATTAGTTTTTGGAACATCTGCACGACAAACTCCTAAGAAAACAAAACTTTACATTTTCTTTTTTCCTTTTGTGGGAACCTTGTGTCGGTTGGTTTTATTGCAGATTATATGGCGGTGATATTAATAAGCAGGGTCATCACATTCCCATGCTGGCTCTTATATAAATGATGCAGACAGCTGGGGGCTTTAATGCGGCACAATGTACATTTTCTGAATATAGGATTCCAGGCTTTAGATCTGGGGTTTGCCAAGGACAAGACCGGACAGAGTCGGATACTGCAGAGTCTGTGCAATGTCACTGGGCCTGGGATGAGTCCTCACAACAGGTGGCAGCTGCCGACACTACCCCCTCCCAATAGTGCCGCAGTAAAATGAACCGCCATCACCTGCAACCTCCGTGTCACATTTACACATGGCGCCATTACTACCTGCTCAGCCTGGGCATGGTCATTGGGAGTCGCCTTGGTGGATCCCTCCGAGGATCAGCTGGCGATGGTTGATTGACAGTAATCCAACATTTCTTGTGGGCTTCTTTCTTGAGACCGCGACCCTTACAATTACATAATAAAAATGGTAGGTGAGCAGTGGCGTAACTTTAAGGGTTACGCCACTGCTCACGGGGCCCCCAATTATTGCAAGTATTTAATAATATTGGTCTTTTCATATAGGGACTTTTTGGGCCCCTTAGGCTTCAGGGCCCAGGTGCAATTGCAACATCTGCACCTATTGTGGTTATGTCTCTGCAAGTGGGTGCATGGGGGGCCCGGAGGCTACAAGTGACGCCTCTGCACAGGTCCACCATGAGCTCATATGGGGTGCCGTGATTTAGATCCATAACATGGACGTGTGTCTGAGACCCCAGATTTGGATAAACTGTTGAGTTGGACAACATTTTTCCCATTTTTTGCAAAATGAAGTTCTGTAGCCCACCACAAGATTCACATAGAATGACTTTCTAATTGTTCTAGAACTCTGCTTGCATATTTTTAGAAAGTTCTCACTGGGGGATTCCTCTAGTAGCTTCAATAAAGATGAAGGTGATTGTCTTTTTTAATGTTTGAAAAAAATGTTTACGGTAATTATTTTTTTTGTGTGTAATAAAATAAAAGTTCCTGTCTTTTCGATAGAAGTTCCTTTTGTTTGCATAGAGGAGCTCAGTCCTTTTTAGAATTGTACAATTATATAGGCAAATGATGAATTCAGAAATGTTTAGATCTTTAGAAATACGCCTTTGGGGGTCTACACCGACTCATAAAGTCACTGGGGCAGATTTATTATTGCTGTCATGTTTCAGACGGAGCTATCATAGTGGCAACATTGGAGATGCATCAATAAATTGATAATTAGCTTTATTAAAGTATTGGTCTTGGTTTTTTTGCTCCAAAAATGATACAAACTTTCTTAAAGGAGTTGAAAAGTTATAGTAAATGTTGTAGTAAAATTGTAAAGTTATAGTAAAATGCTTTGTAAAGTTATGACACAGTTCTAGTAAATATTGTGACATTGTAGCAAAGTTATGGTTGTAGTAAACTTTTGGTAAAGTTGTGATATAGTTATAGTACTGTTGACCCCCTTCATTTTCATTTTCCGGTGCATTTATGTAATGGATTTGTCTAAAAACAATTTGCACCGAATAATAACAACTACGCAATTCAGGAACAAAGTGAATAATACATCTAATAATGCATCTGCCTGAAGAATTCACACGTCAGTGTTTGTCTTCTGTTTGCTGTCAGTGATTTTCGCACTTGTTATATAATAAGCTCTATGGGGCCATTCACATTTTTTTTTTTTTTTCCATGAAAAGACTCGTCTTATTTGATCTGATTTATGGATCAATCTTGCCAATTCAAGTGACAGGGTCTCCACCAAAAAATGACATCACATGGATGCCATCTGAATTGCATTTTTATGCCGTCCAATTTTCACAAACTCTAGAAAAAACTTTTTTTTTTTTGCAAACAGGAAAAATGGACACACAGAGCAAAAGTTTATAAAAATGGATGAAAAATTGTCCTTTTTTTATGTGGACGTGAAAAATTACCGACATGTGAATTAGATCTTATTTGCAACAACAACAAAAAAAATTGTAATTCTTCCCTCAAACGAAGCGTGAAACCGCTTACATGATCAGGATTTTTTTCCAATGGTCGCTTTTAACTTTCTGGGGACAATATAAACCACGTCGGTACTTTCCCTGCCATTTCCACACTACACCTAAGGCCACGGCCCCACTATCAGTATTCGCTCAGTATTCGGTCAGTATTTTTTCTCAGTAGTGGGTGATAAATGCAGAATTGGTGACTTGTTTCTATTCTACTGACGCGCCCCTGGGCCTGCTGTGTCGCGCAGCGTCTCGCGCACGGGGGCTTACCCGGAACCGGATCAGATAAGGGTTGTAGTCTCCGAGTGGCGGGGACCCGGTCCGTGCCCAGGGGGTCAGACTCAGTGTGTGGCAGTCTTGATAGATGTTATTTGAGTGTCGACTACGCCACCCGTTGATTTGCAGCTATGGAGCTGCCGCTGCAGGGCAGACCGCTGAGGCCGGTGTAGAATTGTGCAGCGTGATAGTATAACCCCCAACGGGAGGGGTATGGCCTCAGGGCAGCCGACGTGGAAGATGGGGGTAGCAGGAACCACTCAGAGACGGTGCGGTGTAATTCAGGGTCTTTACTGGTAACAACGATAGACCCTCCCGGAGTACTTGCTAGCGAACGGGGCCTGGTCAGTCCTTGAGCAGATGGGATCTCCCCTGGCCAGGCGGAGTTGTAGGCCTCCCAAACTGTCTGTACTCTTCTAGCTACCTTGCTAGAAGCGGATATAAGTAGCCCACGTCCCTGAGTGTACCGTGTGGTGCTCACCCGTATGGCCGGTGACTCGGGGCCTTCTATTGGCTTCCGCTCCACGATGGCGGTGCTGGTCCCACACGTGTGACCGTGCCTTCGGGTTTCTGGGCCTGAGGACCTGAAATCCCCTGCCGGTCGGCTTCTGCTGCTGGGTAAGAGTTAGTCCCCACAGCCTCGGACGCCGGGTCCGGTAAGAAAGCTTCTCAGTCAGGGCGAGCTCTGCAGCTGCCAGCCCCTGACTCGTAGTAGTATTGCTCCCACTGAGCTCCAGCTGTTTCTTCCTATGACTGTCTCTTGTCTCTACTCTCCTTGACTCCTAACCCTGCTTCAGCCCCGGGTTTATATAGGGGAAGTTCTTCCCCTCCCAAGACTGGGCAGGAGGTGTGGCATGCACAGGATCCCTGACCAAAGGACCTCCCACCTGCTCTCAGACATAACATCTCTATCACTGTGGCAACCAGACCCCTGGGGTGTCACATTCCCCCCTAGTGAAATTTAGTACTCCGGGACTAAACATATTTTAGAAAAACATAACAAGATAAAAACAATAATAATACAATAAGAAAAACATATAAAGATGGTTACGGCATGTCCGTAACCGGGTGCAGTCTTTGAAGAAAAGCAAGGTGTCCATTTCACCAAAACAGGGAGACGTAACCAGGTAGGGGTTTGTCCTACCCCGAGTCCTTAACAGTCTTTAGTCCGTCCTGGGTTACGCTCCAACTATGTACAAGGATTCCCGGTAAATCCACCAAGGACTCCTACAAATAACTAGAAACACAAAATTATACACAAGCAACAATACACAGGTAAACATAAATAAAACAATTTATACACTTCAAATCCTCCACCGTGCGGGTAACTGGCCTCTAGTGGCCCTAGTGGACCTACGGAGCTGACTGCCTAGCCCTGAACTACAGGGTGTAGGAGCTGTCAAGGGTAAACTGGGCAGCTGTCTACCGGCTCTTTGGCTCACTAGGGATATGGCAGGCTCACTGCAAGCAGAGGGTTGATCCTCCTGGTCTGCGGGTGTGGGGTCTTCTGCCTCCTGGACCGGCTGTTCTTCCAGCTCTACCTGTTGCTCCGTAGGTGCTTGGGATGCTGGTTGGAGGAAGGTGAGTACGGGTACCACAACTGCACCATTGACTTGAGTCCAAGACCGAGGGAAGTCCCCGAGCACAGTACTAACCATATCTTCCCTTTCCTCTACGGGTCGATGGTCTTCTTGTTCCTCTTCAGGGTTCCTCAGTTGTTCGGGACACTTCTTCAGGTGGTCCCGGGATACAATAGCTGTGGTTTCCCCTCCGTCTTTACTGATGGTACAAACCTTCGGGTTCTCGTGGCTTGAGGGCAGTACGGTGTACGGGTCCTTTTCCCACCGGTCGTCCAACTTGTGGAGCCGTCTCTTCCTCTTCAAGACCTGCTCTCCGGGTACCAGGGGAACAGCGGGAGCATACTGGTTGTAAGTTTTCTCTTGTCTTTCCCTAGCCTGACAGAGACTTCGCTCCACGCTCTCCTGTACTCTCCGGTACTGCTGCTGCCTCTCCGTGTCCCAGTCTGTTTCTGGTGAAGTGTCCTCGGGTGTCAGGACTCCCATTTCCAGGTCAACAGGTAACTTACCAGGTCTTGCCCTCATTAGGTAAGCCGGGGTACAGTTGGTGGAACCTACCGGGATGTGGTTGTATAGGTCCACCAGATCGGGCAACTTCTCAGGCCACAGACTGCGTTCTTCCAGGGGCAACGTTTTTAAAAGATCCATTACCACCTGGTTCATTTTCTCACAAAGTCCATTAGTTTGCGGATGGTAGGGTGTCGTCCTTATCTTCCGGCAGCCATACAGATTGCAGAATTCCTGGAAGACCTCCGCTTCAAAGGCAGGTCCCTGGTCCGTCAGCACTTGGTCCGGGTACCCGTGTGGACGGCAAAAGTGCTGCTGGAAGGCTCTAGCTGCTGTTTGAGCCATTAAGTCCTTGACGGGGACGACAACCAAGAACCGGGAGTAATGATCCACGATGGTTAACGCGTAGACGTAGCCACTTCTGCTTGGGGTCAGTTTTACATGATCCAAGGCTACCAGTTCCAACGGCTGTCTGGTGACGATGGACTGCAGGGGAGTCTTCTGGCTGGCACGGTCCTTCCTTCTCAGGTTGCACGGGCCACAGTCTCTGCACCACTTCTCAATGGTTCCCCTCATGCCTACCCAGTGGAATCGCTCGCGCAGCAGGAACTCCAGCTTCTTCCACCCGAAGTGTCCAGCTCCGTCGTGGTATGCCTCCATCACCATGGCTGCGTCTCTTCGTGGCACCACTACTTGCCAGAGTAGTTCATGCGTCCGGGAGTTAACCATTCTGCGGCACAACTTCCCCTTGTAAAGGAACAGTCGACTCTTCTCTGCCCATAGTTGTTTGGCTTCCTCTGGAGCGTCTGGTTCAAGGCAAGCCTCCGGGCGAGTCAGCATCTCCTTCACCAGTCGGACGGCAGGGTCGCTGTCTTGCGTTTCCGCCCAGTTGTAGTGAGGTAAGGGGTTCAACGTAGCAGCCTGCTTACTCCTTACCCGGTGGGAATACTGGATAGTCCCATGACGGTGGAACGCAGGGAGTTCAACTTCTTCCAGTCCCTCCGGATCTTCTCCTTCGTCCGGCAGGTTGGGCATCCTGGACAGGGCATCCGCGTTGGTATTGGAGCGTCCGGCCCGGTATTTGATTGTGAACTCGTAGTTGGACAGACGGGCCATCCACCTCTGCTCCAGGGCACCGAGTCTTGCCGTGTCCAGGTGTGTCAACGGGTTGTTATCCGTGTACACGGTGAACCGGGAAGAAGCGAGGTAATGCTTAAAGCGCTCGGTGACTGCCCATACTACGGCCAGGAACTCTAGCTTAAATGAGCTGTAATTCTCGGGGTTCCTTTCGGTGGGTCGCAGTTTTCGGCTGGCGTAGGCGATTACTCGTTCCTTCCCCTGCTGGATCTGGGACAGTACGGCTCCTAGCCCGATGTTACTGGCGTCGGTGTAGAGGATAAAGGGCTGGCTATAATCCGGGTACGCCAGGATTTCGTCCCCCGTGAGGGCCATCTTCAGCTGGCGGAAGGACTCTTCTTCCAACTCCTCCCATTTGAAGGGCGGCTTCTGGTTCTTGGCCTTCCGGGACTGGCCTATCAGGAGGTCCTGCATAGGTGCTGCCTTTTTGGTGAAACCGGGAATAAACCTTCGGTAGTAGCCTACCAACCCGAGGAACTGCCGCACTTCTTTTACGCTGGAGGGACTTGGCCATTCCTTAATTGCGGTGATCTTATCAGGGTCGGGAGCCACTCCGTCAGCGCTCACCACGTGTCCCAGGTACTGCACCTTTGGTTTCAGGAGGTGACACTTGGAGGGTTTCACCTTTAGGCCGTAACTCGCCAGAGCTTCGAACACTTCCGCCAGGTGTTTCAGGTGGTCCTCATACGTCTTGGAATATACGATGACATCGTCCAGGTACAACAAGACCGTCTCGAAGTTTCTGTGGCCCAGACAACACTCCATTAGTCGTTGGAAGGTTCCTGGTGCGTTGCAGAGTCCGAACGGCATGCAGGTGAACTCGCTAAGTCCCATCGGGGTGGTGAATGCAGTCTTCTCCCGGTCCGCCTCTGCTACAGGAACCTGCCAGTACCCGCTAGTGAGATCCAAGGTAGAGAAGAAGTTAGCAGATCTTAAAGCAGCCAATGACTCCTCTATCCTTGGTAAGGGGTACGCATCCTTGTGTGTGATACGGTTGATTTTCCGGTAATCTACACACATCCTCATGGTGTTGTCTTTTTTTCTGACTAAGACTAGTGGAGCTGCCCAGGGGCTACAGCTATCCCTGATCACCCCAGCCTCCTTCATGTCTCTAAGCATCCCCTTGGCGTGTTGGTAGTGGGCAGGGGGTACGGGTCGATACCTCTCTTTTATAGGAGGATGGTCTCCCGTGGGGATGTGGTGTTCTACCCCCTTGACTCGCCCGAAGTCTAACGGGTGTTTACTGAACACTCTCTCGTACTCCTGAACCACCCGATAGACTCCTTGTTTCTGGTGTGAGGGAGTGGAGTCAGTACCCAGATGTAGTTGCTGACACCAGTCCTCCATGTTTTTCTTAGAGCCGTTACCTTCCTCCGGGTGAGATGGAGGCAAGGGTTCCACAGATTGTATAGAATTTTGGTTAATGGTATATAATTTGGCTAGCGTGGCATACCGGGGCAGGTACACTTCCCTCTCCCCGATATTTATTATGCGAACGGGCACCCTCCCATGGCGTACATCAACCACCCCCCGTGCTGTCAAAATGGTGGGCCTACTGTCTGAGTAAACTGGTTCTACCATTGCCTGGTAATCCCTACCTCTCAGACCAATAGCTGCCCGGCACCAAATCATCATTTCACTTTTTGGGGGCATGGCAATAGGAAAAGGGTCACACATTCTTACGCTACCAATCTCACCGCCGGAGAGTTCCACCTGTTGCCGTCGCATCAGTGCCCGGATCTCTTTCTGGAGCACCCGCTGCTCGCCGGAGCTGGCGTTCTTGGCAACCTGCTGTAAAAGGAAAATCACCTCTGCAAGACAATTTTCAATTACATTAGTTCCTAGAGTTATTTTTGGGTGACTCTCATGTTTGTCAATATCTACAATGATCAGTCCCTGTGCTGCCAGTTCGACTCTACCGATTTTGATGGTCACCTCTTTAAATCCGATCTGTGGCACGGGCTGGCCATTGCTGGCGATGATACTCAAGTCGTCGTCAGGGTAGCGGGTAATATCCGAGTCATTCCAGTACTGCTTAAAGAGCACGTACGGGATGGTGGTGACCTGCGACCCGGTGTCCAGTAGGGCACTCATGGGAATGCCATCCAGTACCACCGGCAAGACTGGACGTCCTCCCACATATCTGTCGCGCCAGTTCGATGGGCCTGGTGATCTTTTTCCTGGGGGTTGGCCCTCTACCCCAGGTTGTGCCCGTTTAAAGAACAGTACCTTGCCATATGTCCGGGTTGATTGCAGAGGCGGCAGATGGGTCGTCCGTCCTCGCTGTATCAGTCACTGGGTCTTCCTCTGGCCGGTGGGGTCCTCCTTGGTCGACGCCACGGGATGTCCTCCGGTCCGGATGCCAGCTGGATCTTCCCTGGGGTGGAAACCTGTAAAGACTGCACAGTTCGGGTTAGCGCAGCAACGCTCTTAGCTAGCTCTTGGACCTGATGGTGTAGGTCTGGAGCCGGGTCATTGTCCAAAGCCTGCGCATCAGCTCCCACAGGCCCTGCCGACAAGGGCGCCGCCTCCTGGTGGTAAGTAATAGCTGGGCGCCTGTGGGTCATAACGCCACCCGGTGCCGGTTCTCGGAGCACCCGGATGGCTCTGTCCTTGAACTGTGCAAAGCCCAGATGGGGATCCTGTAAGGCCATCGCCCGCAACTGGGTTCGGTGGGCATTACAATACAGTCCCTCTATAAATTGTTCAGTCAACAGCCTGTCCTCGTTTCCCACTCCATCAGGGTCGGTCTGCTTAATGGCCCTCAGGGCCTCTTGTAGGTTTAGTGCATAGTCCCTTATACTCTCATGCGCTCGCTGCTTGCACCCGTAGAATCTAAGCTTAATCTCGGCTGAGGTGCGGGTATCAAAGGTATCCTTCAGCCGGGTTAGTATCCCTGCGACAGTCTTCCTCCCAGGTGGCCAGGATTTTACTTCCCTTTTAGCTGCCCCGGTTAGTTGGGCCACCAGGATGCTCACTTTTTGCTCTTCTGTGAGGGGGTACACCTGGAAGAGGCTATCCAGCTTTTCTCTAAAGTCATGCAGGGTATGTGACTCCCCTGAGTACTGGGGTAGCCAGGCTGCCCCCGGGATATAGGGCATGGTGAAGGGCATAACTGCAGCAGCGGTGGCGCTGGCGGGGGTTGAGGCAGTGAAGCTCTCCTCCGTATCCGACATCTTCCTCCCCCCTAGTGGACCGTGGCCTACCTTGAGATGATCCTGTTCCGTAGGCCGCGGCTCCGCAGTAGATCGTCAGGGTTGAGGACCTTCCGTCGCGCTCCGGTGACGTCGGCGTCTGCTGGGCTCCTTCCAGGACCTTACGCAACGTCCGGACGTGAGGCGGGGCTTCAGTTCTCGCGCGCTTTCGAAGTGCACGCCCCTCTTCTTCCCGCGCAGCGTCCTCAAGATGGCGTCCAACGGCGGGAAAACTCCACGGATGGCGGGAAGAAGGCCGAAGATGGCGCCGGATGGCGGGAAAACTTCGCGGATGGCGGGAAGAAGGCAGAAGATGGCGCCGGATGGCGGGAAACCTCACCACTGGTAAGTTTGAACAGTCTTTGCTTTTCAGGCACGCAGTACCCGGTGGTTGCGGGCACGAAATCCTGCCGACTACGCCAAAGTTGACGCGCCCCTGGGCCTGCTGTGTCGCGCAGCGTCTCGCGCACGGGGGCTTACCCGGAACCGGATCAGATGAGGGTTGTAGTCTCCGAGTGGCGGGGACCCGGTCCGTGCCCAGGGGGTCAGACTCAGTGTGTGGCAGTCTTGATAGATGTTATTTGAGTGTCGACTACGCCACCCGTTGATTTGCAGCTATGGAGCTGCCGCTGCAGGGCAGACCGCTGAGGCCGGTGTAGAATTGTGCAGCGTGATAGTATAACCCCCAACGGGAGGGGTATGGCCTCAGGGCAGCCGACGTGGAAGATGGGGGTAGCATGAACCACTCAGAGACGGTGCGGTGTAATTCAGGGTCTTTACTGGTAACAACGATAGACCCTCCCGGAGTACTTGCTAGCGAACGGGGCCTGGTCAGTCCTTGAGCAGATGGGATCTCCCCTGGCCAGGCGGAGTTGTAGGCCTCCCAAACTGTCTGTACTCTTCTGGCTACCTTGCTAGAAGTGGATATAAGTAGCCCACGTCCCTGAGTGTACCGTGTGGTGCTCACCCGTATGGCCGGTGACTCGGGGCCTTCTATTGGCTTCCGCTCCACGATGGCGGTGCTGGTCCCACACGTGTGACCGTGCCTTCGGGTTTCTGGGCCTGAGGACCTGAAATCCCCTGCCGGTCGGCTTCTGCTGCTGGGTAAGAGTTAGTCCCCACAGCCTCGGACGCCGGGTCCGGTAAGAAAGCTTCTCAGTCAGGGCGAGCTCTGCAGCTGCCAGCCCCTGACTCCTTGTAGTATTGCTCCCACTGAGCTCCAGCTGTTTCTTCCTATGACTGTCTCTTGTCTCTACTCTCCTTGTCTCCTAACCCTGCTTCAGCCCTGGGTTTATATAGGGGAAGTTCTTCCCCTCCCAAGACTGGGCAGGAGGTGTGGCATGCACAGGATCCCTGACCAAAGGACCTCCCACCTGCTCTCAGACATAACATCTCTATCACTGTGGCAACCAGACCCCTGGGGTGTCACACTACCTTTTCTCTGATTGTTCCTCACCTGGTTTTGGCTCCCACCCCTGAGAAAAAATACTGACCGAATACTGATAGTGGGGCCGCGGCCTAAATCTCATCATTATCCGGGCTGACCTAGTTCTGGGAGGCTTCCGGATTGTTGTGGCTTTTGCCGCGTCCATGTTTTCAATGTATCCTAATTCACACCGGAACTCGACGTCTTCTAGCAGCACGACCCCCGGCGCTCCGTGTCCTCGCGTGGCCCTGGCCTGACACGCCGCTGTATATTCTGTGTTTATTGTTGCTGTATCGTTTTCCGCAGGTTGTATACTTTGTGCACTCGCCAGCTTTATAGGTGACGTCCTGCATCATGTTAATCATTATTTTCTGCGCTGTCCCATGAGAGGAGGCCTGACCGGCTCCGGTCCTGGCCCGGTGCCCCCATCTCAGCCCAATGATCAGCCATGTCGGCTATTTTCAGCCTCTCGCAGCTGAGGCCCCCCCTCCCGGCAGCTTCTGTTTTTTCCAGACCCCTGCACACACTTGGAGCCGTAATGACACACATGTATTTTTTTTTTTTTTTGCACCACGTCGGTCAGGATTCTCGATAACATCTTCATGTGTTTATTCTACATCCCAAGTGCAGACCCGGGAATACGTTACACGCAGCTTTGGCAGCTGATGCCTTATACTTCGTGCCAATTACAGGATCCCAATCCTTTTTTTTTTTTTTTTTTTATTGAAGTTGGATCCGGGACATGAATGCAACGTGGCTGAAGTTTGACTGTTATCGCCGTATGCTTTATTTTCTAAAACAAAGACATTATATTTCAGTAGTTATTGGAAGAGTTTTGCTTTCCTTGTAAGATTTGGGGGCAGGGCTGGACGGCTCAGGAAATGAAAGGTCTTATGTTATTACAGGGGTGTATGGGGAGGATACGGGGTCTCCACTGGTACTGCTCCTTCCCATCTGCCCTCATCCCTGGAGGAAGATGGGTCTGAACTCCCCTGAATCCGCCCATGTTAATTATGGCACCGTTTATATGGGCGATGTATAACACTGTAGACTGGTATGTATGGCACCATTTATATGGCCACTGTATAACACTGTAGAGGGGTATGTATGGCACTATATATATATGGGCGCTGCATGATGGTAGAGGGGTGTGTATGGCACCATTTATATAGGCGCTGTATGACGGTAGAGGGGTATGTATGGCACTATATATATATGGGCGCTGCATGACGGTAGAGGGGTGTGTATGGCACCATTTATATAGGCGCTGCATGACGGTAGAGGGGTATGTATGGCACTATATATATATGGGCGCTGCATGACGGTAGAGGGGTGTGTATGGCACCATTTATATAGGCGCTGCATGACGGTAGAGGGGTATGTATGGCACTATATATATATGGGCACTGCATGACGGTAGACGGGTGTGTATGGCACCATTTATATAGGCGCTGTATGACGGTAGAAGGGTATGTATGGCACCGTTTATATGGGTGCTGTAAGATGGTAGAGGGGTATATATGGCACCGTTTATATGGGTACTGTATAATAGTAGAAAGGTATGTATGGCACCGTTTATATGGGTGCTGCATGATGGTAGAGGGGTATGTATGGCACCGTTTATATGGGCGCTGCATGATGGTAGAGGGGTGAGTATGGCACCGTTTATATGGGTACTGTATAACACTGTAGAGGGGTATGTATGGCACCATTTATATGGGTACTGTATAATAGTAGAAAGGTATGTATGGCACCGTTTATATGGGTACTGTATGATGGTAGAGGGGTATGTATGGCACCGTTTATATGGGCGCTGTATTATGGTAGAGGGGTATATATGGCACCGTTTATATGGGTACTGTATAATAGTAGAAAGGTATGTATGGCACCGTTTATATGGGCGCTGTATTATGGTAGAGGGGTATGTATGGCACCGTTTATATGGGCACTGTATGATAATAGAAGGTTATGTATGGCACCGTTTATATGGGTACTGTATGATGGTAGAGGGGTATGTATGGCACCGTTTATATGGGCGCTGTATTATGGTAGAGGGGTATATATGGCACCGTTTATATGGGTACTGTATAATAGTAGAAAGGTATGTATGGCACCGTTTATATGGGCGCTGTATGATGGTAGAGGGGTATGTATGGCACCGTTTATATGGGCACTGTATGATAATAGAAGGTTATGTATGGCACCGTTTATATGGGCGCTGTATGATGGTAGAGGGGTATGTATGGCACCGTTTATATGGGCACTGTATGATAATAGAAGGGTATGTATGGCACCATTTATATAGGCGCTGTATGACGGTAGAGGGAATTGTATGGCACAGTATATACAGTCCTGCTCATGGTTATTGGCATCCATGACGTGTAAGTACATAATGTGGAATACCTCCTGAAAAAAATGAATCAAGTGAAACAGTTTTTTTGTATAGAGACTCGTGTTAAATACAAAAGAGCAAATGAGAAACAATAATTTAAAACCAAAAACAATGGGAGGGAAAAATAGAAAAACCTAAAGCTGCTGTGTCACTTTACATTAATTTAGTATGGAAACACATTTTGACTCGCCTGTGGTAAATCACAAAAGAGACATGTGACATGAATTAGCCAATGAATGATGATGACTTCAGTGTTTTTTAAAAAGCCACATGGTAGGCCCTGTTCCTTTGTCACAATGGTGAAGACAAAGGAGCTGTCTGAGGACATCAGAACTGCTATTATTAGCAGGCACAAGACTTCCAAAGGGTATAAGGCCATCTCTAAAGACCTTGGTATCCCAGTTTTTAACAGTGCGCAATGTTATTAAGAAGTCTGCCAAGCACTGAACTGTCAAGAACCTCCCTGGATGTGGGGGAAAAAGGAAATTTGACAAGAGATGTCTTCGAAGATTGGTGCGAATGGTGAAAAAACATCACGTCAAACATCCAAAGACCTGAAGGCCAACCTTGAACAGTCTGGGGTTATGGTTTTAATAAGTACCATACACCGCACACTAATCCAAGCTGAGCTTTATGAGCAAAGGCCAAGGAAGAAACCATTGCTGAAGAAAAGACATAAAAAGGAAACGACTGATCTTTGCCAAATAGTACCTTGACAAACCACAATCCTTCTGGGAAAATGTCCTGTTAACAGATGAAACAAAAATAGAGCTTTTCTGCAATGCAAAGCAACAGTTTGTTTACAGGTGGCGCAATGAAGCTTATAAGGAAAATAACACTTTACCAATAGTTAAGCATGGTGGAGGATCCATAATGCTGTGGGGTTGCTTTGCGGCGTCTGGTACTGGCGGCCTTGACCGTATCACAGGAATCATGAAATCAGAGAATTATCAAGAGATTTTAGATCGAAATGTCCTACCCAGTGTAAGAAAACTTGGTTTGAGTCAAAGATCATGGGTCCTCCAGCAAGACAATGACCCAAAGCACACATCCAAAAGTACACAGGAATGGTTGAAAAATAAAAAATGGACTGTTTTAAAATGGCCAGCAGCAAGTCCAGACCTCAATCCCATTAAAAATCTTAGAGGTGAGCTGAAATCTGCCATTGAGAAAAAGAACCTGCAAACATTCAAGAGCTCGAACAAACTGCGAAGGAAGAGAGGGAGGAAAACTCCAGCTGAGTAGTGCAAGAAGCTTATAGATGGCTGCAAGAAACGTGTGGAGGCTGTCAGCAATGCCAAAGGGTGTGCAACCAAGTGTTAATTAGGGGGGCAACCAAGTATTAATTAGGGGGGGCCTTTATTGCTGCACATGCTGGTTATTCTGTTTCTTCTTTGAAATTGCAACATGGAAGTTGAAAAATAATGTTTTATTGTTGTAATACTTTGGACCACTAATTAAAAAATCCTGAGGATATAACTTTGGTACATTTCCATTTATTTCTGAAGATATTGTACAGTCTATGAAAAATACGATGGGGTGCCAATAATGATGAGCAGCACTGTATGGGCATTGTATGACAGTAGAGGGGTATATATGGCAGTTTATATGGGTGCTGTATGACAGTAGATGGGTATGTTTGGCTCAGTTTATATGGGTGCTGTATGACAGTAGAGGGGTATGTTTGGCTCAGTTTATATGGGCGCTGTATGACAGTAGAGGGGTATATATGGCACAGTTTATATGGGCGCTGTATGACAGTAGAGGGAATTGTATGGCAGTTTATATGGGCGCTGTATGATGGTAGAGGGGTATGTATGGCAGCGTTTATATGGGCGCTGTATGACAGTAGAGGGAATTTTATGGCACAGTTTATATGGGTATATATGGCACCGTTTATATTGGCACTGTATGATGGTAGAGGGAATTGTATGGCCCAGTTTATATGGGCATCGTATGACGGTAGAGGGAATTGTACGTGTCATGGGTGTGTCGAGTGTGAGTCATTCTGGATTCGGCTGTAGAAGGTCGCTGCGCTTGGTGTTATGATAGGCTACAAGCACTAAGGAAAGAGAGGAGATCTGTCCCTACAATAGAACTAAGCTAGATCCCTACGATGTAACGGGGAACCTGATCCTGCAATCAGACCCACTAAAGTCCTCAGCTAGTCTGAACGAAGACCTATAGATGTGAGGAAAGGATCCCTACAAGAACTAGGGACTGGGAGAAAGATGGACACCTCCTAGCAGAAATTGTAGCAGTAAAAAGACAAACACACAACATAGAACATAAAGGTCAAAAGACCTAGCTAAACTAACTGAGAAAGGTTACAAAGCACCTGGCTAGCTTAAGAGTAGAAATTACAATGAAGTCCAGCATGGCCAGGAGGGCGGAGCAGGATTAAATAGGCAAAAAGGTCATGTGACCAGCAAAATAGAAAAAACCTAACAGGAGAGTTCTAACAGTACCCCCTCTTCTATGAGGATCCTCCGGATCCCCTAGGCCCAGGCTTATCCGGAAACCTCTTGTGAAACGCTCTGACAAGTCTGGAAGCAGAAACATCATCCGCCCTCACCCATGAGTTATCCTAGGGACCGAAACCCTTCCAAGCGACTAGATACTGCAAACTCCCCCTATACCGTCTAGAATTAAGGATGCGGGAAATTTCATATTCCCCGTCCTCCACCACCGGAGGAACAGTGGCAGAGGCGTCACCAACCGACACATCAGCTCTTTTCAACAGAGAAACATGAAACACCGGATTAATCTTCCAGGAGGTAGGAACCTCCAACCTAACAGCAGATTGGTTAACTATCTGAAGCACCTTAAAGGGCCCTACAAACTTGGGACCCAATTTTTTAGAAGGAATCTTCAACCGCAGATTCTTAGAGGACAACCAAACCATGTCACCAACCGTAAACAAAACCTCTTGACGTTTCCTGTCAAAGTACCTCTTAGATTTTTTGTTAGCCTCCTGAAGATTACCACGCACATCCGTCCAAACTCTCTCCAAATCACCGGAAAAACCCTCCTCCTCAGGCACAGCCGATACCAATTTGGAGAATGACCCAAAAGACGGATGTCTCCCAGAACAACAAAAGAAAGGCGAACACCCAGCAGAAGAGGATGTATGGTTGTTAAGAGCAAATTCAGCAAGCGGCAGAAACTCAGACCACCCCTCTTGATTGTCTGCCACAAAACAACGCAAGAACTGCTCAACATCCTGATTCTTCCTTTCTGTCTGGCCATTAGACTCTGGATGATATCCGGATGAAAACGACAAATGAACTCCCAACCTGTCACAAAAGGCACGCCAAAAGCGAGCCACAGACTGAGGTCCCCTATCAGAAACAATGTCAGTAGGAACACCATGGAGTCTGACAATTTCCTTGACAAAGGCCTTAGCGAGTGTCTTAGCGCAAGGCAGTTTGATGAAAGGAACCAAGTGACACATCTTGCTAAAACGGTCCACGACCACCCAGATGACCGTGAAACCCTCAGAGGAGGGAAGGTCAGTAATAAAGTCCATAGCCAGATGTGTCCAAGGTGCACTAGGAACCTCCAGAGGGCAAAGCAACCCCGCAGCAGGAGCATGCGAAGACTTAGATCTAGCACACACCGTACATTGACGCACCCACTTAATGACTTCCTTCTGCCATCCAGGCCACCAAAAACTGCGACCCACAAGTCTCTTGGTCTCAGAAATTCCTGGATGACCTGCCAACCGAGACTCATGACACTCAACAAACAAATCTCTCCTAAAGGTCCTAGGCACAAACAACCTCCCATGGGGAGTGTTAGATGGGGCATTCTCCTGAGCTTTAAGAATCTCATCCTCCAAAACGGAGTCCAAAGCAGGAATCACAACACCTTCTTGTAAAATGCTCTCCTCCTCCTCAGCACCGACCATGGGAGAAAAACTGCGAGACAAGGCATCAGCTTTAACATTCTTGGTACCCGGGATGTAAGTAACGGAAAAATTAAACCCCGAGAAAAAAAGTGCCCACCTAGCCTGACGGGCATTCAAGCGCTTGGCAGCATCAAGATAGATCAGATTTTTATGATCAGTGAAAACCTGAATGGGAAATTCAGCACCTTCCAAGAAGTGGCGCCAGTGTTCAAATGCGAGTTTAATAGCCAGCAATTCCCGATTACCAATATCGTAATTAAGTTCAGTCTCAGAAAAATTTTTTGAAAAAAAGGCACAGGGATGTACTCCATCCTTGATTTCCTGAGACAACACCGCACCGACCCCCACCGAAGAAGCATCAACCTCAACCAAAAACGGCTTAGTCACATCAGGCTGCATAAGGATGGGAGCAGAGGTGAACCTCTCCTTTAGAAACACAAAAGCTTCAATGGCCTCAGAAGTCCACTGAACCGCATCAGCACCTTTCCTGGTGAGATCGGTCAGCGGTTTGACAATAATAGAAAAATTTTGAATGAATTTTCTGTAATAATTGGCGAAACCCAAAAACCTCTGTATCGATTTCAAACCAATAGGCCTAGGCCATTCCTGCACAGCTTGAACCTTCACCGGGTCCATCTCAAAACCTTCACTGGAGATAATGTAGCCCAAAAAACTAATTCTCTGTACAGCAAACTCACATTTCTCCAGCTTAGCAAAAAGCGAATTGTCCATTAATAACTGTAATACCTCACGCACGCTCCGCCAATGAGACTCCAGATCAGGCGAATAAATCAAAATGTCATCCAAATACACAACCACATTTTTGCCGATCAAAGGTCTAAGGATGTCATTAATAAGATTCTGAAAAAATGCAGGAGCATTAGTAAGACCAAAAGGCATAACCAGATTCTCAAAATGACCCACAGGAGTGTTAAAAGCAGTCTTCCATTCGTCACCCTCCTTCATGCGCAACAAATTGTATGCCCCCCGGAGATCAATTTTAGAGAACCACTTGGCCCCCACTAACTGGTTAAACAGATCAGGAATCAATGGCAGTGGGTAGGGATTAAGTACAGTAATTTTATTAATCTCACGAAAGTCCAGACAAGGACGTAAACTGCCGTCCTTTTTTTTAACAAAAAAAAATCCAACAGCCACAGGAGACTTAGAAGGTCTGATGTGACCGGCGGCCAAGCTTGTTTGTATGTATTCCTCCAAAGCCTTTCTCTCAGGAATAGTAAGATTAAATAAACGACTTTTATGAAGAGTCGCTCCAGGGACAAATTCAATGGTACAATCATAGTCTCTATGGGGAGGCAAAATTTGCGACTCCTCCTCAGAAAAAACTTTCCAAAAATCCTGAATAGGTACAGGTAATTCCCCTTTATCCACAGCAGCAATACGTCCGTTACAACACTTGTCATAACACTTAGGGCTCCAGGACTTAATTTCATTAGTAGACCAATCCAGTACAGGATTGTGCAATTTTAACCAGGGTAACCCCAAAATGACTGGAGAAGGCAAATTATTTAATACTACCAAATCCAAATTTTCTTGGTGAATACCATTAATAGTGAGGGGAAATTCATAAACCTTGTGAGTAACACATTTCAAGGGAGAGCCATCAACAGAAACCACAGCAATAGGGGATGACAAAGGTTTGAGTTTTAATTTAAGTTTTTCCAAGAATCCCCCATCAATCACATTCAGAGTAGAACCACAATCCACAAATACCCGAAATTCAATTAATTCTTCCTGAGCTGCAGTAGTAGCAGAAAGAAATACCCCCTTAATGTTTAAACAGGCTATACGGGCGTAACTGACCTTTTTTTTTTTTCTTTGTTCATACAAAGCACACAGTTCTTAATGAAATGGTCAGATTTTCCGCAATAAAAGCACAAACCTTCAGAAAACCTGCGGTCTTTTTCCTGAGAGCGGGGTGACATCGCCCCAATCTCCATCGGCTCTCCAATGTCAGTACAGACCCTCTCAAGACTAGGAGCTGACATGGCAAAGGATTTACTCTCATTAACCCTTGCACGCAGTCTCCTGTCCACCCGTATAGCTAATTGCATTGCCTCCAGCAAGTTTCCAGGTGTAGGATAAGCAATAAGCAGATCCTTAACCCTTTCACCTAGCCCAGAAAGAAACAAACTTTTCAGAGCTGAATCGTTCCACCCCACTTGAGCAGACCACCGACGGAAGTGAGTACAATAATTTTCCACATTACCTGATCCCTGTCTCAAAAGTCTCAATTCCGTCTCAGCTGATGAGACACGATCAGGATCATCATACAACAACTCCAAAGCAGAAAAAAAACTATCCACTGATCTAAAGCACGGATCACTAGGTTGGAGAGAAAAGGCCCATCCCTGAGGTTCTTTGCGCAAAAGTGACATTATGAACCCTATGAACTGTAATTCATCACCAGAGGATCTGGGTCTCAAACGAAAATACAATAAACAAGCATTTTTAAAGGAAAAAAAATCTTGTTGGTCACCAAAAAATAAATCAGGCAATCGTACCTTTGGCTCCACAAAATGCGCTCCAGAACAGCTACTCACTTGTTGTTGGAGCTCGGCCACCTCCAGAGAGAGTCCCTGCAGGCGTTGAGCCAAATCCTGAACCGACACCATGATGGAAACTGGAGGTCTTTCCTTAGAGATATTTTTGGGCTGGACTTACTGTTATGATAGGCTACAAGCACTAAGGAAAGACAGGAGATCTGTCCCTACAATAGAACTAAGCTAGATCCCTACGATGTAACGGGGAACCTGATCCTGCGATCAGACCCGCTAAAATCCTCAGCTAGTCTGAACGAAGACCTATAGATGTGAGGAAGGGATCCCTACAAGAACTAGGGACTGGGAGAAAGATGGACACCTCCTAGCAGAAATTGTAGCAGTAAAAAGACAAACACACAACATAGAACATAAAGGTCAAAAGACCTAGCTAAACTGACTGAGAAAGGTTACAAAGCACCTGGCTAGCTTAAGAGTAGAAATTACAATGAAGTCCAGCATGGCCAGAAGGGCGCAGCAGGACTAAATAGGCAAAAAGGTCATGTGACCAGCAAAATAGAAAAAACCTAACAGGAGAGTTCTAACACTTGGCTTTGCAGACACCTTCTTGATCGTTTCACCATCCTTCCCTCTCTAGGACCCAGCGGCGAGCTCCACTTTCTGTTGCTAATTAACACACCCTTGCTGGACCTTTAAATAACACCCAGTCTCTCCGGAGAATCGCTGGTAATAGAAGTATATTCCTCCGTTCAGGCCTGAAGTTCTAGCAGTCGGCTAGTTTCCTCTTGGAGTTCCTTTGTGATCATTGTTGTGATCGCTCTGGTGTCCTTGTCTGTTTACCTTGTTTGTCTTTAGTTGCAGTGGGGCTAACTAGTGCTCACCTCTACCCCTCCCTACCTAGTGCCTAGCTCTAGGGTCAGCTAGGGCTTTAGGCATACTGCTCGGCGATAGGTGAGGAATCTGTTTAGGGACGATAGGGGAGCCAGGGTGTTGAAAGATCTACCTAGGGGTCTCCACTCTCCCTTTCCCTAGTTACTGGGCTTCCCCTCCTTTTCCCCTCGTCGTACGCTGGGTCCTTCCCATGCCTAGCATGACATTATCACCAGCTGTTTAAAAGAAAAAAAAACTGTAGTTTGGGGTTTTTTTGTGTGTTTTTTTTTTAAAGTTGTTTCCAGGTTTATGGATCCCATTTCGGTGCTGGCAGAGCAGCTTCGGAGGCTGTCTCTGGAGGTGACTGACCTTCGATTAGAAGTTCAGCAGCAATGGCAGTGGCCGCAGACTCCCAATGTTAGGGATTTTGCAGGTATGCCGTTCCAGCTTGAACCCAAAGTTGCCCTCCTGGACAGGTTTTCAGGAGGTAGAGACAAGTTTTTTGTTTTTAAAGAAGCTTGTAAGTTATATTTTAAGCTTCGACCTTACTCCTCTGGAGATGAGGAGCAGTGAGTTGGGATTGTGATCTCACTGTTGCAAGGAGATCCTCAATCCTGGGCGTTCTCTTTGGCACAGGGTTCTGTTTGTCTCCAGTCGGTTGAGGGATTTTTCGGGGCTCTGGCCCTCATCTATGATGATCCTGACTGAATCTCCTTGGTTGAACCCAGGCTGCGTCGCCTTCAGCAGGGAAATTGGTCAGTGGAGACGTATAGTTCCGAATTCCTTAGATGGGCAACGGATACCAAATGGAATGACCCGGCTCTTAGAAGCCAATTTTGTTAGGGCCTTTCAGAAAGGTTAAAGGATGCCTTGGCAGTTTACACAAACCCAGGGTCCTTGGAGGCTGCCATGTCATTGGCCATACGTGTGGATAGATGCCTTCGGAATAGGTGGGTGAGACCACCTTCTCCAGAGACCCTCTTTTTCGGGGCAACGCCCCTTTGCCAGGAGGGCGGTCTGGGGGTTAACCTGTGCTTATGGAGTTGGAGAAACCAATGCAGTTAGGGGGAGCTACTGCGTCGCATATTTCCCCTGAAATCTGCAAGAGAAAGGGGGTGTTTTTTTTTTTTGTGGTAACCAGGAACATTTTATTGGGGTCTGTCCCTCAATTTCTAAGCAAAAAGAAACTCGATTAACCCTTGGTAGTGTGGAGTTGGATAATCGGGGTGTGTTTTGTGTTCAACATGCAGTTCTCGGTTTGTCCTGACGACACAGAGGTGGTGCTAGAGAGCAGGCCTGAGAAAATTTCTGTGTTTGTAGGCAGTGGAGCTGGAGTCAGCATTCAGCATGGTTGATGCTGGGTTTGTGAGAACTCACGGGCTTACTTGCTGTACATTAACTAAGCCCATTCGTATTTATCGTCAGCGCCACTTGCACAGAGATCTCTCACTCAGATTGCACATAATGTAAGATGGAGGGTGGCGTCTTTTCATTATGAAGTAATCCCTTGTTATGTACTGGACGGTCTTCCCACTCTGATTGTACTGGGTCTACCCTGGTTGGTGAAACATAATCCGATTGAATTGTTGAATGGGGAGATGACTGCCATGAGACCTGCTTAAATATTTCCCTTTCTGCGGTCTCTACGGAGACCTTGACTGCGTTTCTGTCTGGTTTTGAGGACGTTTTTTCTGAGAAGGGGTGTCAGGATTTGCCTCCTCATCGTGCATATGACTGTCCTATTAACCTGACCCCCGGAGCTAAACTACCAAAGTCCAGACTGTATAATCTTTCTGGCCCTGAGAGACAAGCCGTGAAGGGAGAAGGGACATATCAGAACCTCATCTTTGCACGTGGAAGCAGGGTTCTTCTTCGTTAAGAAGAAAGATGGCGGTCTCTGTCCCTGTTTAGATTTCTGGGAATTAAATCAAATTACCATCCGTGATCTATACCCTCTTTCTCTGATTCCAGATTTATTCAACCAGGTTGTAGGAGCTAAGGTGTTCTCCAAGTTTAAGGGGAGCCTACAATCTGGTTAGAATCAGAAAAGGGGATAAATGGAAAACAGCATTCAATACCCCTGAGGGGCAATTCGAGAGTCTGGTTATGCCTTTTGGTTTGACCAATGCGCCTGCGGTATTCCAGCATTTCATAAACAATATTTTCCATCATTTGGTGGGGAGGTTTGCGGTGGTCTATCTGGACGATATTTTGGTTTACTCACCTGATTTTGAGACACATCAGGGTCTTGTTAAACAAGTACTACATATATTAAGGGATAACAAACTATATGCCAAACTAGAGAAATGTGTTTTCGCTGTCCAGGAGGTGCAGTTTTTGGGGTACCTGTTGTCATCAGCGGGTGTTTGGATGGATCCGGAGAAGATCTGTGATGTACTTGATTGGGACCATCCCGAGAACCTGAAGGCATTACAGCGCTTTCTGGGTTTCACAAATTTTTACCAGAAATGTATTCAAAATTATTCGGTAATTGTGAAACCCCTCACTGACATGATAAGAAAGGTGTCCGATCTTTCTAACTGGTCGAATGCCACCCAGCAGGCTTTTTCCTCCTTAAAGAGATGTTTTACCACAGTACCTATACTCAGTCAACCCGATGTTTCCCAATCCTTTATTGTGGAGGTTGATGCGTCGGATGTGGGGGATTGGGGCTGTGTTGTCTCGGGGTCCGTCCCCTGGTAAATGGCGTCCATGCGCTTTCTTTTCCAAAGAGTTATCTTCGGCTGAAATTATGACGTGGGTAATAGGGAGCTTTTGGCGATTAAATTGGCTTTCGAAGAATGGCGACATTGGTTGGAGGGGGCTGTCCATCCTATTACTGTTATTACTGACCATAAAAACCTGTCATATTTTCAGTCTGCTAAACGTCTCAACCCTAGGCAAGATAGATGGTTCATGTTTTTTACTAGGTTCAATTTTATTGTCACTTTCCGTCTAGGGGTTAAAAACATCAAGGCTGATGCTTTATCCTGGAGTTTTCCTGGTGGTGGTCACCATGAGAAACCTGCCCCTACTTTGCAGAAATGGGTAGTCATTTCGGCTTTGTACCCTGATCTGGAGGGAGAGGTGTTGGAGACTCAGGGGAGTGCCCCGGCCTCTTGCCCTTCAGGGAGGTTATTTGTACCATGTAATCTGTGCCACAAAGTAATTAGGGAACATCACAACTCTGTGCTTGCTGAGCATCCAGTTGGTAAGGCAACTGCGGACCTCCTTTCTCGTCGTTTTCGGTGGCCGGGGTTGCATCAGGATGTGGTTGAACATGTGTCTGCTTGCAGTATTTGCGCGCGTTCTAGTATCGCATACCCGTCCTTCTGGTTCTCTTCTGCCACTGCCTATTCCTAGTAGGCCATGGACACACTTGTCCATGGATTTTATTACTGACCTACCGGTATTTGCAGGCAAAACGGTGGTCTTGGTGGTTGTAGATAGGTTCAGTAAGATGGTATATTTCATTGCATTACCGGCACTTCCGAATTCTAAAACTCTTTCTCAGGTGTTCATTAATGAGATCATAAAGCTTCACAGGGTTCCCTCCGATGTGGTGTCAGATCGGGGAACCCAATTTGTTACTAAATTCTAGAAAGCTTTCTGCACTCGACTGGGGGTGCAGCTGTCCTTTTCCTCTGCCTTCCATGCTCAGTCGGATTGGGCATCCAACTTATCGCTGGCAGAATTTGCCATTAATAATCATCGTCAAGAATCCACTGGCAGGTCACCTTTCTTTGGTGAATACGGTTACCATCCACAGTTTGGTACCTTTAGTTGGTGTGGGGCTTCGGGAGTTTCTGAGGAGAAATGTTTTGCTTCGTCGCTATCCTAGGTGTGGATGGGGGGGAGGGTGTCAGAGTAATTTGAAGACCATGGGAGACAGATACAAATGTATGGCTGACAGGAAACGATCGCCAGTTCCGGACCTAAGTGTGAACGACTTTGTGTGGTTGTCTACCAGGAATATCAAGTTGAAGGTTCCTTCCTGGAAGTTGGGACCTAGATTTATTGGTCCATATAAAATAACCGCCGTCATTAACCAGCAGCGTTTCGTCTTGAGTTACCTCAGTCCCTCCATGGTTGATTGTAATTTGGAGTACCAAATTTCGAAGATTGTGGATTCTTGTCTTCAACATCGTTCCCTTCAGTACTTGGTGCACTGGAGGGGTTACGATCCAGAGGAAAGGATGGGGGTTTCAGCATCTGAGGTGAATGTCCCTAAGCTGGTTCGTTCTTTCCATGCCTGTTATCCAGAAAAACCTGGTCCTGTGTGTCCGAAGGCCACTCGTACAAGGGGGGGGGGCACTGTCAAGGGTGTGTCAGGTGTGACAGACAGTCATTCTGGATCTGGCTGTAGAAGGTCACTGCACTTGGCTTTGCAGACACCTTCTTGATCCTTTCACCATCCTTCCCTCTCCAGGACACAGCGGTGAGTTCCACTTTCTGCTGCTAATTAACACACCCTTGCTGGACCATTAAATAACACCCAGTCTCTCCAGAGAATCGCTGGTGATAGAAGCATACTCCTCTGTTCAGGCCTGAAGTTCTAGCAGTCGACTATTTTACTCTTGGAGTTCCTTTGTGATCGTTGTCGAGATCACTCTGGTGTCTTCTCAAAGCTAAGTGTATCACCTTGTCTGTTTCCCTTGTTTGTCTTTAGTTGCAGTGGGGCTTAACTAGTGCTCACCCCTCCCCCTCCCTACCTAGGGCCTAGCTCTAGGGTCAGCCAGGGCTTTGGTATCCTGCTCGGCGATAGGTGAGGGAGCCAGGGTGTTGTAAGATCTACATAGGGGTCTCTACTCTCCCTTTCCCTAGTTGCTGGGCTTCCCCTCATTTTCCTCTCGTCATACGCTGGTTCCTTCCCATACAGCTTATATGGGCGCTGTATGACAGTAGAGGGGTATGTATGGCACAGTTTATATGGGTGCTGTATGACAGTAGAGGGGTATGTATGGCACAGTTTATATGGGTGCTGTATGACAGTAGAGGGGTATGTATGGCACAGCTTATATGGGTGCTGTATGACAGTAGAGGGGTATGTATGGCACAGTTTATATGGGTGCTGTATGACAGTAGTGGAGTATGTATGGCACAGTTTATATGGGTGCTGTATGACAGTAGAGGGATATGTTTGGCTCATTTTATATGGGTGCTGTATGACAGTAGAGGGGTATGTTTGGCTCAGTTTATATGGGTGCTGTATGACAGTAGAGGGGTATGTTTGGCTCAGTTTATATGGGTGCTGTATGACAGTAGAGGGGTATGTATGGCTCAGTTTATATGGGTGCTGTATGACAGTAGAGGGGTATGTATGGCACAGTTTATATGGGTGCTGTATGACAGTAGAGGGGTATGTATGGCACAGTTTATATGGGCACCGTATAACAGTAGAGGAAACTGCATGGCACCATTTATATGGGCGCAGTATAACAGTAGAGGCAATTCCCACTGTAGATGTACTATATGTCGGCACTGTATTGCACTGGTAGTCCCCTGTATTTGCCTCTGATATGGTCCGGAGGCTCAGCAGCTCATCTTGTCACTATTTGGCTCCTGGGTCCCTCCGGTCTGATTTCTGGGAGTTTCTCTGCTGCGGCGGTTCTGTGATGTTGAGGATTGTAGTATTATTAGCAGTGTGAATAATATTTCTATATCACGGTTCTGTTCATTACTCCGGTCATTCTGGGAGCAGAGCTCGTCATACTATACATGCAGTGCGTGGGTTGTTTTGTTTATAGGACTTCATTAAATTCTACAGAACGCAGATCAAGAAAACTAGAGAAACAGTCAGCAAGTCTCCAATATGGGCGCACGGAGCAGTTATGGCATTAGAGTACCGCAGAAAAACTGGTGGCTCCGTGGTTAGCTCTGTGGCTCCGTGGTTAGCTCTGTGGCTCGGTGGTTAGCTCGGTGGCTCAGTGAATAGCTCGGTGGCTCAGTGGTTAGCTCTGTGGTTCAGTGGTTAGCTTGGTGGCTCAGTGGTTAGCTCTGTGGCTCAGTGGTTATCTCGGTGGCTCAGTGGTTAGCTTGGTGGCTCAGTGATTAGCGCTGTGGCTCGATGGTTAGCTCGGTGGCTCAGTGATTAGCTCTGTGGTTAGCTCGGTGGCTCAGTGATTAGCTCGGTGGCTCAGTGGTTAGCTCGGTGGCTCAGTGATTAGCTCGGTGGCTCAGTGGTTAGCTCTGTGGCTAGCTCGGTGGCACAGTGATTAGCTCTGTGGCTCGGTGGTTAGCTCGGTGGCTCAGTGATTAGCTCGGTGGTTCAGTGATTAGCTCTGTGGTTCAGTGGTTAGCTTGGTGGCTCAGTGGTTAGCTCTGTGGTTCAGTGGTTAGCTTGGTGGCTCAGTGGTTAGCCCGGTGGGTCACGATTGTTTCTTTGCAGCGTTTGGGTCCTGGGTTCTAATCTCACCAAGGATGACATCTGCAAGGAGTTTGTATGTTCTCCCTGTGTTTGCGTGGGGACAGTGGTACAGTGCAGTGGTATATGAAGGTGCTATAGAATCAAGAAGTAAAATAAACATAGAGAAAACATCGAATTCCTGGATCCTCTGTGATTAAACAGAAATAGTCTGGCTTTCTTTCTTGGACGCCATTGAAATCAGAGGAGTTTTTACTCTCTGATCTGTTCTGGATGTCAATGGTGCTCAATAAATAAATCCGGAACGTTTTTAAATGATGTTACTTTGTAGCCGGAAAGACCTGACACATCCAGCTCTGCTACATCAGTGGTGACTGCATTATAAATAGCGCAGCGCAGATAATATTGTTGGCAAGTGCTAAAAAAATGTCTGAGTGATTGGTCTGACAGAGTACAGGAATCTGGAGGCTGCAGCAGAGACAACGTGAGATAAGGCAGGAATTCAGGGCCGCAGCTGATAACGTTTCCGATTGGTGGTAAATGGACGACTTATGGACTCTGGCGTCTGTTCATGTTAAAAGGAACCTGTCGAGCACCATCCTATTACTGACACTATGGCTCTATAGGTCCGAGCGCAACAAAAATGACGCCTGTCTTGTAGTCATCCGATGTGCCAGCGCTGAGAAATCCAGCATTGAAGCCACTAAGCCTGGAAGTGCAATGTGGGCGTGTCAATGTAATGAGTGCAGAAACACACCTCCAGTGCACTTCTAGGGTAATTTGCATATGGCTTCAATGCTGGATTTCTCATCAGTGGCATATTTGATTACTACAAGACAGGTGTCCTTTTTATTGTTGTACCAGAACCTGTACAGCCATGCCACTAGTGTCAGAAGTAAAATCACCCTGACAGGTTCCCTTTAAGACAGACAGATGTGTTAGAATTGAACATGTATCATAGTGTGAACTGAGCCCGGGAGCTGCAGTACCTGAGAATGGCCACTACCCAGAGTATGGAGCTGCAGTACCTGAGAATGGCCACTACCCAGAGTATGGAGCTGCAGTACCTGAGAATGGCCACTACCCAGAGTATGGAGCTGCAGTACCTGAGAATGGCCACTACCCAGAGTGTGGAGCTGCAGTAACCGAGAACAGCCACTACCCAGAGTATGGAGCTGCAGTACCTGAGAATGGTCACTACCCAGAGTATGGAGCTGCAGTACCTGAGAATGGCCACTACGCAGAGTATGGAGCTGCAGTACCTGAGAATGGCCACTACCCAGAGTATGGAACTGCAGTACCTGAGAAGGGCCACTACGCAGAATGTAGAGTTTTAGTACCTAAGAATGGCCACTACGCAGAGTATGGAACTGCAGTACCTGAGAATGGCCACTACCCAGAGTATGGAGCTGCAGTACCTGAGAATGGCCACTACGCAGAGTATGGAGCTGCAGTACCTGAGAATGGCCACTACCCAGAGTATGGAGCTGCAGTACCTGAGAATGGCCACTACGCAGAGTATGGAGCTGCAGTACCTGAGAATGGCCACTACCCAGAGTATGGAGCTGCAGCACCTGAGAACGGCCACTACCCAGAGTGTGGAGCTGCAGTACCTGAGAACGGCCACTACCCAGAATATGGAGCTGCAGTACCTGAGAATGGCCATTACCCAGAGTGTGGAGCTGCAGTAACCGAGAACAGCCACTACCCAGAGTATGGAGCTGCAGTACCTGAGAATGGCCACTACCCAGAGTATGGAGCTGCAGTACCCAAGAACGGCCACTACCCAGAGTGTGGAGCTGCAGTACCTGAGAACGGCCACTACCCAGAGTGTGGAGCTGCAGTACCTGAGAACGGCCACTACCCAGAGTATGGAGCTGCAGTACCTGAGAATGGCCACTACCCAGAGTGTGGAGCTGCAGTACCCGAGAACAGCCACTACCCAGAGTGTGGAGCTGCAGTACCCGAGAATGGCCACTACCCAGATTATGGAGCTGCAGTACCTGAGAACAGCCACTACCCAGAGTATGCAGCTGCAGTACCTGAGAATGGCCACTACCCAGAGTATGGAGCTGCAGTACCTGAGAACAGCCACTACCCAGAGTATGGAGCTGCAGTACCTGAGAAGGGCCACTACGCAGAGTGTGGAGTTTTAGTACCTAAGAATGGCCACTACGCAGAGTATGGAACTGCAGTACCTGAGAATGGCCACTACCCAGAGTATGGAGCTGCAGTACCTGAGAATGGCCACTACGCAGAGTATGGAGCTGCAGTACCTGAGAATGGCCACTACCCAGAGTATGGAGCTGCAGCACCTGAGAACGGCCACTACCCAGAGTGTGGAGCTGCAGTACCTGAGAACGGCCACTACCCAGAATATGGAGCTGCAGTACCTGAGAATGGCCATTACCCAGAGTGTGGAGCTGCAGTAACCGAGAACAGCCACTACCCAGAGTATGGAGCTGCAGTACCTGAGAATGGCCACTACCCAGAGTATGGAGCTGCAGTACCCAAGAACGGCCACTACCCAGAGTGTGGAGCTGCAGTACCTGAGAACGGCCACTACCCAGAGTGTGGAGCTGCAGTACCTGAGAACGGCCACTACCCAGAGTATGGAGCTGCAGTACCTGAGAATGGCCACTACCCAGAGTGTGGAGCTGCAGTACCCGAGAACAGCCACTACCCAGAGTGTGGAGCTGCAGTACCCGAGAATGGCCACTACCCAGATTATGGAGCTGCAGTACCTGAGAACAGCCACTACCCAGAGTATGCAGCTGCAGTACCTGAGAATGGCCACTACCCAGAGTATGGAGCTGCAGTACCTGAGAACAGCCACTACCCAGAGTATGGAGCTGCAGTACCTGAGAAGGGCCACTACGCAGAGTGTGGAGTTTTAGTACCTAAGAATGGCCACTACGCAGAGTATGGAACTGCAGTACCTGAGAATGGCCACTACCCAGAGTATGGAGCTGCAGTACCTGAGAATGGCCACTACGCAGAGTATGGAGCTGCAGTACCTGAGAATGGCCACTACCCAGAGTATGGAGCTGCAGCACCTGAGAACGGCCACTACCCAGAGTGTGGAGCTGCAGTACCTGAGAACGGCCACTACCCAGAATATGGAGCTGCAGTACCTGAGAATGGCCATTACCCAGAGTGTGGAGCTGCAGTAACCGAGAACAGCCACTACCCAGAGTATGGAGCTGCAGTACCTGAGAATGGCCACTACCCAGAGTATGGAGCTGCAGTACCCAAGAACGGCCACTACCCAGAGTGTGGAGCTGCAGTACCTGAGAACGGCCACTACCCAGAGTGTGGAGCTGCAGTACCTGAGAACGGCCACTACCCAGAGTATGGAGCTGCAGTACCTGAGAATGGCCACTACCCAGAGTGTGGAGCTGCAGTACCCGAGAACAGCCACTACCCACAGTATGCAGCTGCAGTACCTGAGAATGGCCACTACCCAGAGTATGGAGCTGCAGTACCTGAGAACAGCCACTACCCAGAGTATGGAGCTGCAGTACCTGAGAAGGGCCACTACGCAGAGTGTGGAGTTTTAGTACCTAAGAATGGCCACTACGCAGAGTATGGAACTGCAGTACCTGAGAACGGCCACTACCCAGAGTATGGAGCTGCAGTACCTGAGAATGGCCACTACCCAGAGTGTGGAGCTGCAGTACCCGAGAACAGCCACTACCCAGAGTGTGGAGCTGCAGTACCCGAGAATGGCCACTACCCAGAGTATGGAGCTGCAGTACCTGAGAACAGCCACTACCCACAGTATGCAGCTGCAGTACCTGAGAATGGCCACTACCCAGAGTATGGAGCTGCAGTACCTGAGAACAGCCACTACCCAGAGTATGGAGCTGCAGTACCTGAGAAGGGCCACTACGCAGAGTGTGGAGTTTTAGTACCTAAGAATGGCCACTACGCAGAGTATGGAACTGCAGTACCTGAGAATGGCCACTACCCAGAGTATGGAGCTGCAGTACCTGAGAATGGCCACTACGCAAAGTATGGAGCTGCAGTACCTGAGAATGGCCACTACCCAGAGTATGGAGCTGCAGCACCTGAGAACGGCCACTACCCAGAGTGTGGAGCTGCAGTACCTGAGAACGGCCACTACCCAGAATATGGAGCTGCAGTACCTGAGAATGGCCATTACCCAGAGTGTGGAGCTGCAGTAACCGAGAACAGCCACTACCCAGAGTATGGAGCTGCAATACCCAAGAACGGCCACTACCCAGAGTGTGGAGCTGCAGTACCTGAGAACGGCCACTACCCAGAGTGTGGAGCTGCAGTACCTGAGAACGGCCACTACCCAGAGTATGGAGCTGCAGTACCTGAGAATGGCCACTACCCAGAGTATGGAGCTGCAGTACCTGAGAATGGCCACTACCCAGAGTGTGGAGCTGCAGTACCCGAGAACAGCCACTACCCACAGTATGCAGCTGCAGTACCTGAGAATGGCCACTACCCAGAGTATGGAGCTGCAGTACCTGAGAACAGCCACTACCCAGAGTATGGAGCTGCAGTACCTGAGAAGGGCCACTACGCAGAGTGTGGAGTTTTAGTACCTAAGAATGGCCACTACGCAGAGTATGGAACTGCAGTACCTGAGAATGGCCACTACCCAGAGTATGGAGCTGCAGTACCTGAGAACGGCCACTACACAGACTAGGGTGCTGTGTTATTCCAGCTCCATCCACAGATTGGGTGGCATCGGCGCTGACAACAACAGCTGATTGGGGGGGGGGGGGAGTCAGCACCCCCCACACACACACAAACTGATGGATAGGTCTTCAATATCATAGAGTTAGCTAGCCCCTTTAAGGGAATGCATCACCCGTTTTAGTATTTTTTGTTAAAACCAGACAGTGAATTATATATCATCTTTCTTCCATGTTTTTATTTTGTGATTGTTTTACTAGGCGGGAGGAGGAGATGAGCTGTGACAATATCCATAGGAGACTGTTGTGGGCATGCTCTGTGACCTGTGCAGGGAGGAGGAGGAGATGAGCTGTGACATTATTCACAGGAGTGTTGTGGGCATGCTCTGTGACCTGTGCAGGGAGGAGGAGATGAGCTGTGACATTATTCACAGGAGTGTTGTGGGCATGCTCTGTGACCTGTGCAGGGAGGAGGAGGAGATGAGCTGTGACAATATCCATAGGAGACTGTTGTGGGCATGCTCTGTGACTTATGCACAGGTCACTGTGCAGTGAGGAAGGAGAGATGGGCTGTGATATTCTTCATGGGAGAATGTTGTGGGCATGCTAGACTAGATGAGGACAGGTACTATATGCAAAAAAGCTCAGAGCAGCCAAAGCAGAGACCCATCTGTAGACGGCTGTTTCATGGTTTTCACCCCTCATCAGTACAGAGCAGGCTAGTTGTTTGCCTTAGAAAAGCTCGGGGGGGGGGGACATTCACTTTCATTGAGGAAACTCAACTCAGTATAGAGAATTTTTTTTCAAGGCCCTGCTCTTTATTGATGAAGGGCAAAAACCCTGAAACAGCGGTCTACAGATTTGTGTCTGGTTCGGCTGGTCTGAGTTACTTTGCATATATCCCTCCTTCCCCAATGCAGCATTGCCTTCAAAATAAGTAATGCACGTACTTTGTGCATTTAATAATTTTACATTTGGGTTTCATTAAAAATTCTGCACCTTTTGTTTCTTCTCCTCTCCGTGAAGCCGCCGCCGCCGCCAGTTCCCGCTGTCTTTAGTACTTTTTCTGTTGACACTCCTGACTTTTCTCTCCTATCTCGTTAACTTGCTTCAAACTTATGAGGAGCCGAGTGCAAAACTTCAAAAGGAACAATGGGGATATTAAACACCAGACGCCCCGTGAATGTGCAGAGCGCCGTTCAATCGTTCTTTTATACAAAAATGATATAATTAATCGAACGACTTCATACAAACACAGGCGACTATAAACCAGCTGCGTGCACCACCACATAGTCACATGGAAATCCTCTTAATATTTTTGGATTTTTAGGAAGCGTTATTGTGGCTTGGCGATTTTTCAGGAAGCCATTGGGATGGGCTGTGACTTTGTAGTATATAGTCTGGCACAGGGGGAATGGCGGAGCCGTCTACATACCGCACATCTCATCCATGAGTGATCTTACATGTTAAGAATCCGCACCTCTTCTTTAAATAGGAGAGCACTGGCCGTCATCTGTATCACATGCTTAGGAAATTAATTGCAAAGTGATTATATCGCTTATTGATTTCATAATGTCCGGTTATGGGGACTTTTTTTTTTTTTAATGCATGTATTTTGGGCTATAAATTATTTTTGCAATTTGGTATTATTAATCATTTTGCATCGTTTGCCTTCTGTAGCTGCTGTGCTGCACTGTCTATTGCCGGCTGCAGAATGAGAGAACTGAGGGTCCATCAGTGAGCTCGTATTGATGGTCTGAATGGAAAGTTTGTAAATCTTTAAACTAGATAATAAAAAAAAAATGAGTGTACAGAGAAAAGAAGAGCTTAAAAACGGTGCAAACACATTAATGAAACCCGATTGCAAACATTATTTTTTGGCCCAAATACATGCATTTAAGTAGAAAAAAAAAAAACCTATAAGGTTTAAAAAAAGATTAAAATAAAAAAGCATTAATATCGATTTCTAATTTTAGGTTGAATATTAAAGTAACCTGATTTACGGGGGAACCCCAGGGAAGGGAAAATAATCATGAATGACGTGGCCCAGAAGACTGAGGTAGGTACTTAACGTGTGTAATGGGTGTTGCAGCCGCGGCAGGTCAGAGTGCGACACCATAGGAAACCATTAGATGTCAAGGTCGCGTGATGCCGTGTAGGCCTAGCCTTATTGTGGCTAGTACAAGCCTTCCGAGCTAGAAACTTTTTCTAGTGCAACTTTTCAATTTTGTGTACGGAGCAAACTCAATTTCTAAACTTTTAAAGTTTTCATACTAGAGTCCCTAGGGGGGTGCACGTCCCAAGGATCTCCACCAATCACTGATGCCAAGGGAGGGAAGTGGTCGGCTTATTTTTAAGTGCGAGCAGAGAGGTGTATGGATAAGAAGACTTTCTAAAGATCCCAAACGGAGCTCTGCCCCTAATTGGGGGTATGCCTTATGCTTCAGCCTCTTGGTTTAAGCAAAGCTTGGGACACTGAACAGTCCCCAGATTTTTTTTTGTTCTGACTTTCCCGGTCTCCGCTAGTTTCTACTTCCTGGACATACAGGAAATGGTAGTAAATGCGAAATGCCTGCTCAGCCAATCACTGATTGAGGTGGTCAGTGCTTTGGCCAGTGATTGGCTAACAGGCATTTCCTGTGTTTTCAGGAAGTAGCGACCAGATGGGACTGAGTTGGGACTTGATAAGTGATGGATCGATGGGGAATCGATGAGTATCACTTCTTTTACTTATTTTTCTAACTAGTCTGAACCCTTTTTTAAAATATTTTTCCAGTGAACAACCCCCTTTTACCTTTACATCAGAGATGAAAAGAAACTTTTGGTCTACTTTCCCTTTAAGATCTTTCAGATAATATAATAACAATAACATGCGTTGGAAAATGCGGCTCCCGCTCTGTCCTTCCTCTCGGGTGTCTATAATTCTTCCTCTATTTCTGTCATGCTCCTTTCCTGTTTTTCTCATCTTGAAGATTTTGCTTTCTACATCTAAACCTGTCCAAAAAACCTACGTCCCAAAGCTTGCCAAGGGAGATGTAATGAATAAGTTTGAAGCTATGCAGAAAGCCAGAGAGGAGCGGAGCCAGAGGAGATCCACGGACGAGAAACAGCGGAGGAAAGAGCAGTACAATAGAGAGCGGATCTGGAACAAGCGGAAGCAAGAGGTCTCTGTGCTGCGGTGGACTTGTAGGCTAGCCGTTACATATAAGTTACATATGAGGCTAGCCGTTACATATAAGTTACATATGAGGCTAGCCGTTACATATACGTTACATATGAGGCTAGCCGTTACATATCCGTTCCGTATAAGTTACATATGAGGCTAGCCGTTACATATACGTTCCGTATAAGTTACATATGAGGCTAGCCGTTACATATACGTTCCATATAAGTTACATATGAGGCTAGCCGTTACATATACGTTCCATATAAGTTACATATGAGGCTAGCCGTTACATATCCGTTCCATATAAGTTACATATGAGGCTAGCCGTTACATATACGTTCCATATAAGTTACATATGAGGCTAGCCGTTACATATACGTTCCATATAAGTTACATATGAGGCTAGCCGTTACATATACGTTCCATATAAGTTACATATGAGGCTAGCCGTTACATATACGTTCCATATAAGTTACATATGAGGCTAGCCGTTACATATACGTTCCATATAAGTTACATATGAGGCTAGCTGTTACATATACGTTCCATATAAATTACATATGAGGCTAGCCGTTACATATACGTTCCATATAAGTTACATATGAGGCTAGCCGTTACATATACGTTACATATGAGGCTAGCCGTTACATATACGTTCCATATAAGCTACATATGAGGCTAGCCGTTACATATACGTTCCATATAAGTTACATATGAGGCTAGCCGTTACATATACGTTCCATATAAGTTACATATGAGGCTAGCCGTTGCATATACGTTCCATATAAGTTACATATGAGGCTAGCCGTTACATATACGTTCCATATAAGTTACATATGAGGCTAGCCGTTACATATACGTTCCATATAAGTTACATATGAGGCTAGCCGTTACATATACGTTCCATATAAGTTACATATGAGGCTAGCCGTTACATATACGTTCCATATAAGTTACATATGAGGCTGGCCGTTACATATCCGTTCCATATAAGTTACATATGAGGCTAGCCGTTACATATACGTTCCGTATAAGTTACATATGAGGCTAGCCGTTACATATACGTTCCGTATAAGTTACATATGAGGCTAGCCGTTACATATACGTTCCGTATAAGTTACATATGAGGCTAGCCGTTACATATACGTTCCATATAAGTTACATATGAGGCTAGCCGTTACATATACGTTCCATATAAGTTACATATGAGGCTAGCCGTTACATATCCGTTCCATATAAGTTACATATGAGGCTAGCCGTTACATATACGTTCCATATAAGTTACATATGAGGCTAGCCGTTACATATACGTTCCATATAAGTTACATATGAGGCTAGCCGTTACATATACGTTCCATATAAGTTACATATGAGGCTAGCCGTTACATATACGTTCCATATAAGTTACATATGAGGCTAGCCGTTACATATACGTTCCATATAAGTTACATATGAGGCTAGCTGTTACATATACGTTCCATATAAATTACATATGAGGCTAGCCGTTACATATACGTTCCATATAAGTTACATATGAGGCTAGCCGTTACATATACGTTACATATGAGGCTAGCCGTTACATATACGTTCCATATAAGCTACATATGAGGCTAGCCGTTACATATACGTTCCATATAAGTTACATATGAGGCTAGCCGTTACATATACGTTCCATATAAGTTACATATGAGGCTAGCCGTTGCATATACGTTCCATATAAGTTACATATGAGGCTAGCCGTTACATATACGTTCCATATAAGTTACATATGAGGCTAGCCGTTACATATACGTTCCATATAAGTTACATATGAGGCTAGCCGTTACATATACGTTCCATATAAGTTACATATGAGGCTAGCCGTTACATATACGTTCCATATAAGTTACATATGAGGCTGGCCGTTACATATCCGTTCCATATAAGTTACATATGAGGCTAGCCGTTACATATACGTTCCATATAAGTTACATATGAGGCTAGCCGTTACATATACGTTCCATTTAAGTTACATATGAGGCTAGCCGTTACATATACGTTCCATATAAGTTACATATGAGGCTAGCCGTTACATATACGTTCCATATAAGTTACATGGCTAGCCGTTACATATCCGTTACATATAAGTTACATGGCTAGCCGTTACATATACGTTCCATATAAGTTACATATGAGGCTAGCCGTTGCATATACGTTCCATATAAGTTACATATGAGGCTAGCCGTTACATATACGTTGAATATATGTTACATATGAGGCTAACCGTTACATATACATTCAGGCCACAGTGTACATATACACTGCATGCACTATCCTCTAAGTGACGCTCTTCACGACTGTCTCCTTTATTTTCTAATATGTTCCCTGTGGTCTCTTTTGAAGATCAATGGATCGGGGTATTCTCCAGTTCCTTACGTCTTGTCCCCACTTGAATCATATTATTACAAATGTACAATTAACGGACAGAACATTTTTTTTCCTATCTTTCATTGTATGCACTATTAAAACATCACTTGCATTACTTATTTAAAATTAATAATGTAACATGCCCAACACCAACTAAAGTACTAAAATACAACCGGTGGACTAAGTCCATAATGTGTGGATTTTCCAAAATTGCTGCCTAAGTAAAAGCACTATTTAGTCTAGAAATCCCGGTGCCCCTGATGAAGCTGGATTATTGGTGAAACGTGCTTGCTCACAATTATGGTGACTATCTGTGACATACATAACTATTGCAGCAATGTGAACGTTGAGAAACAGTGATCTCAATTACATTTTTTTTTGTAAAATCCACAAACTGGGGACTAAGCAGTTGAATTTTAGTAATTTAGTCAGTGATGGATATATCACATAATCAAAGCAATGTTTCAATAATGCTAGTGGAAATGGTGGAAGAAGGGTGAATATTTTTCTGTCCATTTGGACGATTGTATATTTGTCTTTATTCCCCACAACCGCTGTGGAGTCCGGACCCTGTTCTTATTGCGTTACCACTGAATGATTCTTATTCTTGGCCACCAGATTAAAGAGTTGCTAGAATCTGATGATGAAGAAGACGATAAATCGAAGCAGGTGGAAAAAGGATACGTCCCAAAGCTCACCGGTATGTCTGATCAAAGTCAAAATATGTTGGATTTTTTTTTTTTTTTTTTTACCTTTTACTTTTTGCCAGAATTTGAGTCCTTCCTAGTCGTTATTGTTCAGGACCACTGTAAAGATTAGGCTTAGATACCATGGGCAAGGGAGTAATATATAACCGTGGAAATGTCCAAGCTATTAGGAATTTACACTTATTTATGCATATTTTTCTAGGATGACGGTAAACTAAATGCTACAATTTCAGTATTTAAAAAGCAAAAAAAATGAAAAGTGATGAGCAAATTGATTCACAGGACCTTGGTCCAGCAACCACAGACCAGGCAGGAGCCCTGCGAACCGCCTTCTATCTGCCGGTATCCCCAGGTCCTCTACTGGTTAGTAGACCCGGTGCACCGCCATACATACATCATGCTGGAACAATGGCGTCGTGCAGGTCTACAAATCAGAGAAGATGCGCCGGGGATTCCATCAGATAAGAGGCAGTGTGCCAGCTCCGGGCCGGCTGCCATGGACTACTGGACTTGGCCGTTGGATCTGCAAAATTAATTGCTCATTTCTAAGGGGATGTTAGCCGGATTTCATATTTAACGTCAAAGTATAAGTTTTTTTTTCCCCTAAAATGGAGCAAGTGGAATGTGTCTCATTAATTTTTTTCCTTCTTCTGGATAAACACAGTATTACCATAGGCTGGACTATATCAGCTATCTAACCATGTAATCTTTCTGGCCTTTGGATCAGGTTTCTAAAATTTGGAAACAATCGTTAAAGAACCATAGAAGTATCAAGAATCGTTTGGTTCCGTTTGGTAAAATGTTCTTGACCATTAGTGATAACCCAACATCTATGGCTCTGATTAAGAAAGTTGTACCAAGTTTATAAGCTCTCCCTGTGAATAAGATAGGGGGACACCGTACTGATCTGTGGGGTCCAACCGCTGGGACCGCCACCAAATCGGAGAACCTGACTCTGCAGAAACCCACCTGGTGGTCTTACATGGCACCTCTGCACCAGTCACTGTCTATGGTAGTGCTGGACATTTTTGAGCTCAGTATTCTCCCACCTCCGTCATCTTTGCTGAGGAGTTTGCCACACACTTCAAAAACAAGATTGACCAAACACGGCAAGTCTTTACTGTCCGACCACCACAACCCCTTTGTTTTCCACAGCATTTCCCTACCCCCATAACCTCCCTTCCCAACATCACGGAAAGAGACCTTACTCGTCTCCTCTCCAAATCACACCTCACTACATGTGCACTCGACCCCATCCCATCCTACCTCCTCCCCAACCTCACACCCACACTCATCCCATCCCTAACCCATCTCTTCAACCTATCACTATCCTCTGGTACCTTCCCCTCTGCCTTCAAACATGCCACAATCACGCCCATCCTCCAAAAGCCATCCCTCAACCCAACCGCCCTGTCCAGCTATCGCCCCATATCACTGCTCCCATTTGCCTCCAAACTCCTTGAGCAACACGTTCACGCTGAACTTTCCTCCCACTTCTCATCTAACTCTCTCTTCGACAACCGACAATCCGGCTTCCGCCCCCACCATTCCACCGAAACTGCCCTTACCAAAATCACCAATGACTTACTTACAGCCAAAGCTAACAGACAATTCTCCATTCTCCTCCTTCTCGACCTGTCCTCTGCTTTCCATACAGCTGACCACTGCCTCCTACTACAGATCCTCTCTTCCTTTGGCGTCAAAGACCTTGCCTATCCTGGATCTCCTCATACCTTTCTAACCGCACATTTAGCGTCTCCCACTCCCACACTACCTCCTCATCTCGCCCCCTCTCTGTTGGAGTCCCTCAAGGCTCTGTCCTAGGACGCCTACTCTTCTCAATCTATACCCTTGGCCTGGTACAGCTCATAAAATCCCATGGCTTCCAATATCATCTGTACGCTGATGACACCCAGATCTACCTCTCTGTCCCAGACGTCACCTCTTTGCTGTCCAGAATCCCAGCATGTCTATCAGCCATATCCTCCTTCTTCTCCTACCGCTACCTCAAGCTCAATGTGGACAAAACTGAACTCATCATCTTTCCCCCATCTCGCGTATCTTCCCCACCTGATCTTTCTATCACAATAAATGACGTCACGCTTTCCCCTGTACCGACAATCCGCTGCCTCGGAGTAACCCTTGACTCTGCCCTGTCCTTCATACCCCACATCCAAGCTCTCGCCACGTCCTGTCGCCTCCAGCTCAAAAACATTTCCAGAATCCGTCCTTTCCTCAACCCTCAATCTACTAAACTGCTTGTGCATGCCCTCATCATCTCCCGCCTCAACTACTGCAACATCCTCCTCTGTGGCCTCCCTGCTAACACTCTCGCACCCCTCCAGTCCGTCCTCAACTCTGCTGCACGACTGGTCCATCTCTCGCCTCGCTACTCCCCTTTGCAAATCCCTTCACTGGCTCCCATTCCCCCAGCGTATCCAGTTCAAACTACTAACACTGACCTAGAAAGCCGTCCATAACCTCTCTCCTCCGTATATCTCTGAACTAATCTCCCGATGTATTCCCTTACGTAACCTCCGGTCCTCCCAAGACCTCCTACTCTACTCCGCACTTCTTCATTCCTCACGCAATCGCCTCCAAGATTTCTCCCGAATATCCCCCGTCCTATGGAATTCTGCGCCTCAACACGTCCGATTATCCACCACATCTGGATCCTTCAGACGGAACCTGAAAACCCATCTCTTCAAGAAAGCTTACAGCCTGCCATGACCCCACTGCCTCCTCAACCAACAACACCGGAGCTGCTGCAGCCCCCCAACCTACTGTCTCCTTCCCCACCATCCTGTAGAATGTAATGTAAGGGCAGGGTCCTCCTCCCTCTGTACCGTGCTATCATTGTTAGTTTACTGTAAGTGATATCAGTATTTGTTATGTAACCCCTCCTTATGTACAGCACCATGGAATCAATGGCGCTATAGAAATTAATAATAATAATCTACAGCAGAACAAAGAGAATGAATGACACGTTCTCAGGATTGAGGGGGTCCCAGTAATCAATAATTTATGCCCTATCCTTGGTACCACCCAATCGGCATATTGAAACGTTGTACAATTTGGCGATATTCGTTTTGTGCCACTTCCGTACTTATCATAGCTGCGACTTGTAACAAATCACGTGCCCGGGTCTAATGAAAGTTCCCACTGAATGAGAACAAGTAGAAAAATGAAAAATCATGAGCTATTGTTACAGAAGAAGGATAATAAATTGTACAACTTTCCCTTTACAAAGCCGTTCTCTCAGAGTTACAGTGTATCTGTGTGATTCCTAGGTAAGTGGAGAATAGACCATACTCATTCCTACATGCATCTGGTGTTGTAGGAACCGTTAAAGGAAAGTTTGCAGAAATGGAAAAACAAAGGCAAGATGAAGAGAGAAAAAGGATGGAAGAGGAGAGGAAACGGAGGCTTGAGCAGGACTTGAAGGAAAAGAGGAAAATTCAGCGTGAACTGGCAAAGAAAGCTGAAGACGTAAGTCAGATTTACCGTCTTCTTTTTTTCTTATTCATACCAGTAAATGTGTAATATTTCTTTGTCATTTTTAGAAAAATATCACCGCAGGCTCTGCAATACCACCTCTGGGAACAATGTTTTTTATTTTAAATACATGTATTTTGGGATAAATATTTTTTTTTTAATTGGGTTTCATTAAAATCTTCCAGCTGTTTGGCTCTTTTTTTTTTTTTTTTTTGTTACTCCTGTATATTTCTGGCTGAAGAATGAGTTAACTGAGATTCTGTCAGTGAGCTTGTTCTGACAGAAGTTTGTAACTTTTTTTTAATCTTTGTTTTTTTCGAGCTCTTCTTGGCTGATGAATGGTCACAGACCTCATCAACGTTGGAAGTGAACTTTGATGTGATCATAAATCAGCTGAGGAGTTCAGGAAAAGACAGATACAGGAGTCAGAATGAGGTCACCGACCAACTCACAGTTAGCTCATTCTGCAGCCAGAAAACCTGAAAAAAAAAAAAAACTGTGCAATTTTTTTTTAATAAAAAAAAACAATTACAAAAATTATTTTAAGTTCAAAAATACATGCATTTCATTAAAAAAAAAAAGTTGCTTCCGAAGGTGTCAATATCTCCAGTGAGACAAGTCAGCACTGCTAGCATGAGACAGTAACTAATTACTGACGCATCTGACCAATCTTACAAAAGAAGGGGGTTAATGTTAAGCATAAATTTGCACTAAAATCCAAGATATTTCCTCCTAATTCACCTATTAAATCTGGTGAAATGTAAATTTCTTTGGGGGAATTAGATACTTTCTCTCCAATTTGCAATTTAAGTTGATAACTTAAGAAAACTTGCAAGTTTGAAAGTAAAAAGTTCGCTTAGCGTCGTAGTTTGTACCAAAACCTGGAGTAAAGTAGCCAATAACTGGTTTACGTTACATTCTGATGCCCACGGTATAATCCGTGCAGAACACTAATTTAGTCGTCATTTATGGAGACAGGTCAGCAGTGTCTTACAAAGTGCTTGTTGGAGACATTTTGCTTCTGGTCTGCAAAAAAAAAAAAAAAAAACATCTGTAGGGTTTCTACTCTTTTTCCCTTTCAGGACCCATAAAAATAAAATCTTCAAAATCTTTACAAAAATTTGATTTCCATTGGTGACTTTTTTTTTTTTTTTTTTCCTGTTCTTCAAAAATTTTTACATTTTTTTTTTCATGAACAAAAACATCAGCATCTTCTTTCTTGAAATGCGGAAACAGTTTGACAATATGATAAAATTCTTATTTAATAGATTGAGGACATTAACTGTGATGGAAGTGACTCGGAGATGGAGGTAATGAGAAATTTATTCAACTAAAATTCCTATTCTTCCTACTTTTTTTTTCCTTCTGACGTCTTTCTATCTTTATATTTATTAATACTTACTGCCTATTTTCCCCGAAAAAAAAGTAATTTTTTTTTTTTGGTTTAGGTTCCTATCCTGGAAATATAAAAGGTTTAATCTCGTATATCTTAACACAACTATTTTATTTCTTTATTATTTTTTTTTTTATTATGTTACTTTTGAAGTTTATTTTTTTTTTTATTAAATCTCTTAGTTTATTTTTGAGAACATTTTATTTCTTTATTTTATTTTTTTTTTTCATTATGTTATTTTTGAAGTTTTTTTTTTTTTATTAAATCTCTTAGTTTATTTTTGAGAACATTTTATTTCTTTATTTTATTTTTGTTTTATTATGTTATTTTTGAAGTTTTTTTTTTTTTTATTAAATCTCTTAGTTTATTTTTGAGAACAGTTTTACGGCTGAAATGTCAAAGGCAAAAGAGAAACGATAGACGTCTCCGCTCAAGTTCGTGGTTTGCTGAGGACTTATATCTTCTACATTTCAGACTTTCACCTTCCTCCGTGATAAAACTTGTGAAATTAATCTGAAGATGCCACGAGAGACGATCTATAGAATCACTTTGATCGTCTAAAAATATAACAGCTGAAGGAAGTTATAAGAACAATTTATCCAAGAATGAACTGGCCATCAAGTAGCTTCCTTTATAGCTAATGTTTCCAAAAAATTTGTTCTAGCAAGAAGCATAGGGTCCGATTCATCATTTGCAATTTTTTTTTTAAAGTCACGGGTTTTTTTTTATAATTTTTTTTGTGCCAAATGTATCAAAATAGCACATGTAGATCATGATGAGCAAGTAAAAAAATGGCCGGTATTTTTTACTTTTATTTTTTTTCTGTGACTTTTTAGCTCAAAACGTTGCACGCCTTCTAAAATGATTCTAAAAATTGCACCAAAATATCTATGTAAATATCCCCTTCAGAGAGGAAGAAGATTAGAACTCTAGTTCCAACTCCTGGATTGTAGCAATCCTAAAAGTCAATACTGACCCTTTAATGAACCCTGCCAGATGACATAGGATAAAAGCTAATCTAGAAATTTCATTTGCAGACTCATGTTTCGGGGTGGTTGCTCCTCATCAGTGCAAAGTTTAGTCTATTTATCCTAAGTCATGTGGCTCCTTAAAGGGTGAATATTGACTTATAGGATTGCTATCCCCGATAGATGGCACTAGAGTTCTAGTCTGCTTCCTCTCTGAAGAAGATATTTGCATATTTAATTTCTCAGAGGAGTCTCCTTTCTCCAAAATATCTGGCATACTTAAAATTGCTCCAGCATGGGGGGAAGGGGAGACTGGAGTATATTTGTGACTTGTGCAAATGATGAATGAGGCAAAAACATCTGGAAACCCTAAACATCGCCAACAATGGTGAACTAGACAAAAAAACAAAACAGGTGAACACCTATAATATAGACTTTAAAAAGGTGCAAATGCAACAATGTATCGGGCCCATAATGTATTAAATTTTAAAGCAACTTTAGTTATTTTTTACTTGGTTGGAGGATCGGACACATTGAAATCCAACATTAGGACGTATCTAGAAAAAGAACTTAGTTCTTTGCAATATTCCTCTTGGAATAACATCCAACAAAGTCTCCGAGGTTTCAGATCTTGACTATAAGGAAATGATCCAAGGGATCGAGGTGCTTTGGCCTGTCATAACTCTTACCTTCTTCTTGCGTAGAAATAGTTTATGGAGTTTTGGCACACAGGTTTCCTTTTCTGAATAGTTAGTGAATAGAGTCTCATCTAACCAAGGAGAGTGTCTATTTTAAACAGGAAGAAACAGAGGAAGTAGAGGTAGCCGTAAGAACAGAAAAGCCTGTCAGATCTCCAGGGAGAATAAATGTCAACTTCGAAGATTTGGAGAAGGAAAGGGAAGAAGATGAAAAAAGAAGACGCGAAGAAGAAAATAACAGAAGATACGATGAACATAGGAAATCATTCCGAGAAGCTAAGAGACGTTCCACCGCTATGGTAATAATGTCTAGATGCCGGCAATTTAGCTGGAAATGTATCCACTTATAGAAGTTTTGGCTAAGGTCAGAACTAATTTGATTTTGGCATCAATCGTAGAGACATAATGGAAGGAAATATCAAGGTTGTTTGTATGATGTCCTGTTAAGAAGAGTTGCACGTCGCCACATTCGAGTGACCAAATTAAGAATTAATGATCATAATTGTAATTGCCATCTGCCTACGCATCTTATTTTCCAAGGATGAAACAGAGACTCAGGACAAGAAGAGCAAAGAACAAGTGACTCCTGGAAAACTAAAATTAACCTTCGAAGAGCTAGAAAAACAAAGGCAGGAGCATCAGAAGAAGCTAGCGGAAGAGGAGGCTCGCCAGCGTTTGGAGGAGGAAAGGAAGACCTTTGAGGAAGCCAGACAACATGTGGTAATACTGCCATTGATTCTGTAGTTCTTTTCCTCCCCTACACTCACTAACCGCCAGTAGAAATGATTTCTAATAACTGTTTATTCCCATAGTCATTCCAAAAAACAAATATATCTTTGGTCATCTGCCGCAGCAGTCCAGTAACCAGCTGGTCCGGATGGACTTCACACTCAACCTTAACGATTTTTGTAGGAATTCTAAACCCCAAAATCCCCAGTTTATTCATAGATCCAGTGTCAGCGTCTCTGGAGGGTATCTGAGATGATGTAGTGACCATCGCTCTTGGCTACCAGTACGTCTAGGGTGATGGGAAGGATAATATCCATCTACATATTGACACTTACTATTCAATTGTGTTGCGTGTGGATAATCACCAAAACCAATGTTCAACTGCTCATTCCTAAAATTTTTTCTTTTCTGAAAGGTCAGTGCTATTCCTTAGCAAAATCTGGGGGGAGAATCTGATTTTGAAAAGAAAACTTCTTAAAGTTACCTGTTAGGCCCATCAAACCTCCCGAATCGCCTGATACCGATTCAGAACAAACAAAACTTACAATCGTGTTCTGGATACAAGGATTTGTATGTGCGGTAAAACACTTCTTATTGCCGTCCTTGAAAATTGTCCCAGACTAGTCCCGAGGGTCACCCAGAGCTGTCTGGCCTCAAGTGCAGTAATCGCCCTTCCTCGGCATGTTTGACGTTTTCCCAACGATGTATGCAGCTCTCCGCCATTCTGGGCGTGCACAGCGTGCCGATAAAGCATGGGAGAGCAAACCCAACTTCATTGCTCATGCTCAAGTAGGAAGGACTTTGCACGCATGCGCAAGATTTCCAGTTCTGCAGATATGATGTGGTCACTGAGGAGGACAATCACGCCCAAGGAGGGTTACAGGCAGCATCTGAGGCTGGTCTGGGTGAAGCGATGGCTCCACGGACGATGAAGTGCACATAAGGAGTATTGTATCAGGGACACGCTTGGTGGGCAAGTTTAATGCGCTCCATTGCTAGTCGTAATTTTAAGTAGTCTTACTATCTTTTTTATTGAAATATTGTTTATATAAACCACTGACTCTCACCCACAAACTCTTGAATTTACTTGTTATTAACAGGTTTTACGAACATTCCACAAAAATTCCCTAATTTCTTTTTTTTTTTTTTTTCCTTTCTCCTTTTTTTAATCCCAGGTGCATGTACAATCCACATGAATAGTACATGCAAGAGGGTTAAATGAACCATTTACACTCAGATACAAGTTTAATGCAAAAGTCTCTTTTAACAGAAAAATTTCTTTCAAGATAAGAAAGAATTTAACTTCTCAGCATCTATTTTTCCAAAGGTCAGTGGTGATGATGAAGACGACGCGAGCTTTAATGCACACAAAGAAGAAATCCGACCCGGAAAACTGAAGTTGAGTTTTGAGGAGTTAGAAAAGCAGAGAAAAGAGGAGGAGAGGATGAGAGCGGAGGAGGAAGCGAGGAGGAGGATAGAAGAAGAGAAAAGAACATTTGCAGAAGCCAGAAAGAACATGGTAGCGTAGTGTTTGAGAACGTTCCTTCTGTGTTTCCCCATCGTGCATGAATTCCCTTTTTTTTGGTTCCAGGCAGGACGGCATCGCTATGTTAGAATAAGAATACACCTACTAGGGACGGACAAAATGAACGCACTGAAACAATGGTGGCTAAATGAATGAAAAGTAGGAACACTTAAACTCAGTTATCTAGAAGACCCAAACCCATACATGAAAGTCCATGTGTAGTGTATGGGGATTGTACAATGCTGATCGAAACAGTAAAAGAAAAGTCAGGAAAAGGTTCGACATAAATGTTTGTTCTAACTTACATAAGGCATTTATAGGATCAGGGAGCAACGACGGGTTCATTACTAAATAGGTTCCTGGGGACAACCAAGAATCATAGGAGGTGAAGTAGACGGGCTTAGCTGTTTCAGTTGTGGGTCAGGTGGCAAAAACCTCTGGTTCTTTCTACCATAGCTGCGATGCTCTGCGTGTTGTGATACCTTTTTATCATAGCTGTGAAGTTCTGTGTCCTGACCAATTTCTACCATAACTACGATGCTCTGCTTGTCCTGACTCCTTTCTACCATAGCTGCGATGCTCTGCGTGTTGTGACACCTTTCTATCATAGATGCGATGCTCTGTGTGTCCTGACACCTTTCTATCATAGCTGCGATGCTCTGCATGTCCTGACACCTTTCTATCACAGCTGAGATGCTCTGCATGTCCTGACACCTTTCTATCATAGCTGCGATGCTCTGCGTGTCCTGACACCTTTCTATCATAGCTGCGATGCTCTGCATGTCCTGACACCTTTCTATCATAGCTGCGATGCTCTGCATGTCCTGACACCTTTCTATCATAGCTGCGATGCTCTGCGTGTCGTGACACCTTTCTATCATAGATGCGATCCTGTGCATGTCCTGACACCTTTCTATCATAGCTGCGATGCTCTGCATGTCCTGACACCTTTCTATCATAGCTGCGATGCTCTGCATGTCCTGACACCTTTCTATCATAGCTGCGATGTTCTGGGTGTCCTGACACCTTTCTATCATAGCTGCGATGCTCTGGGTGTCCTGACACCTTTCTACCATAGCTGCGATGTTCTGCGTGTCCTGACACCTCTCTATCATAGATGCAATCATCTGCGTCTCCTGACCCCTTTCTATCATAGCTGCGATGCTCTGCGTGTCCTGACACCTTTCTATCATAGCTGCGATGTTCTGCGTGTCCTGACACCTTTCTATCATAGATGCAATCTTCTGCGTGTCCTGACACCTCTCTATCATAGCTGCGATGCTCTGCGTGTCCTGACACCTTTCTATCATAGCTGCGATGTTCTGCGTGTCCTGACACCTTTCTATCATAGATGCAATCTTCTGCGTGTCCTGACACCTCTCTATCATAGCTGCGATGTTCTGCGTGTCCTGACACCTCTCTATCATAGATGCAATCATCTGCGTGTCCTGACCCCTTTCTATCATAGCTGCGATGTTCTGGGTGTCCTGACACCTTTCTATCATAGATGCGATCTTCTGCGTGTCCTGACACCTCTCTATCATAGCTGTGATGCTCTGCATGTCCTGACACCTTTCTATGATAGCTGCGATGTTCTGGGTGTCCTGACACCTTTCTATCATAGATGCGATCATCTGCGTGTCCTGACACCTTTCCATCATAGCTGCGATTCTCTGGGTGTCATGACACCTTTCTATCATAGCTGCGATGCTCTGCGTGTCCTGACTCCTTTCTATTCTAGCTGCGAAGCTCTGCTTGTCCTGACACCTTTCTATCATAGATGCGTTCCTGTGCGTGTCCCGACTCCTTTCTATCATAGCTGCGATGCTCTGCATGTCCTGACACCTTTCTATCATAGCTGCGATGTTCTGGGTGTCCCGACTCCTTTCTATCATAGCTGCGATGCTCTGCGTGTCCCGACTCTTTTCTATCATAGCTGCGATGCTCTGCGTGTCCTGACACCTTTCTATCATAGCTGCGATGTTCTGGGTGTCCCGACTCCTTTCTATCATAGCTGCAATGCTCTGCGTGTCCCGACTCCTTTCTATCATAGCTGCGATGCTCTGCGTGTCCTGACACCTTTCTATCATAGCTGCGATGTTCTGGGTGTCCCGACTCCTTTCTATCATAGCTGCGATGCTCTGCGTGTCCTGACTCCTTTCTATTCTAGCTGCGAAGCTCTGCGTGTCCTGACACCTTTCTATCATAGATGCATTCCTGTGCGTGTCCCGACTCCTTTCTATCATAGCTGCGATGCTCTGCATGTCCTGACTCCTTTCTATCATAGCTGCGATGCTCTGTGTGTCCTGACACCTTTCTATCATAGCTGCGATGTTCTGGGTGTCCCGACTCCTTTCTATCATAGCTGCGATGCTCTGCGTGTCCCGACTCCTTTCTATCATAGCTGCGATGCTCTGCGTGTCCTGACACCTTTCTATCATAGCTGCGATGTTCTGGGTGTCCCAACTCCTTTCTATCATAGCTGCAATGCTCTGCGTGTCCCGACTCCTTTCTATCATAGCTGCGATGTTCTGGGTGTCCCGACTCCTTTCTATCATAGCTGCGATGCTCTGCGTGTCATGACACCTTTCTATCATAGCTGCGATGTTCTGGGTGTCCCGACTCTTTTCTATCATAGCTGCAATGCTCTGCGTGTCCCGACTCCTTTCTATCATAGCTGCGATGCTCTGCGTGTCCTGACACCTTTCTATCATAGCTGCTATGTTCTGGGTGTCCCGACTCCTTTCTATCATAGCTGCGATGCTCTGCGTGTCCTGACTCCTTTCTATTCTAGCTGCGAAGCTCTGCGTGTCCTGACACCATTCTATCATAGATGCGTTCCAGTGCGTGTCCCGACTCCTTTCTATCATAGCTGCGATGCTCTGCATGTCCTAACACCTTTCTATCATAGCTGCGATGTTCTGGGTGTCCCGACTCCTTTCTATCATAGCTGCGATGCTCTGCGTGTCCCGACTCCTTTCTATCATAGCTGCGATGCTCTGCGTGTCCTGACACCTTTCTATCATAGCTGCGATGTTCTGGGTGTCCCAACTCCTTTCTATCATAGCTGCAATGCTCTGCGTGTCCCGACTCCTTTCTATCATAGCTGCGATGTTCTGGGTGTCCCGACTCCTTTCTATCATAGCTGCGATGCTCTGCGTGTCCTGACACCTTTCTATCATAGCTGCGATGTTCTGGGTGTCCCGACTCTTTTCTATCATAGCTGCAATGCTCTGCGTGTCCCGACTCCTTTCTATCATAGCTGCGATGCTCTGCGTGTCCTGACACCTTTCTATCATAGCTGTGATGCTCTGTGTGTCCTGACCCCTTTCTATCATAGCTGCGATGTTCTGCGTGTCCTGACACCTATCATAGATGCGATCCTCTGTATGTCCTGACACCTTTCTATCATAGCTGCGATGTTCTGGGTGTCCTGACACCTTTCTATCATAGCTGCGATGTTCTGGGTGTCCTTACACCTATCATAGATGCGATCCTCTGTATGTCCTGACACCTTTCTATCATAGCTGCGATGTTCTGCGTGTCCTGACACCTATCATAGATGCGATCCTCTGTATGTCCTGACACCTTTCTATCATAGCTGCGATGCTGTGTGTCCTGACACCTTTCTATCATAGCTGCGATCCTCTGTATGTCCTGACTCCTTTCTATCATAGCTGCGATGCTCTGCGTGTCCTGACACCTTTCTATCATAGCTGCGATGTTCTGGGTGTCCCTACTCCTTTCTATCATAGCTGCGATGCTCTGCGTGTCCCGACTCCTTTCTATCATAGCTGCGATGCTCTGCGTACTCCTGACACCTTTCTATCATAGCTGCGATGTTCTGGGTGTCCCGACTCCTTTCTATCATTGCTGCAATGCTCTGCGTGTCCTGACACCTTTCTATCATAGCTGCGATGTTCTGGGTGTCCCGACTCCTTTCTATCATAGCTGCGATGCTCTGCGTGTCCCGACTCCTTTCTATCATAGCTGCGATGCTCTGCGTGTCCTGACACCTTTCTATCATAGCTGTGATGCTGTGTGTCCTGACCCCTTTCTATCATAGCTGCGATGTTCTGCGTGTCCTGACACCTATCATAGATGCGATCCTCTGTATGTCCTGACACCTTTCTATCATAGCTGCGATGTTCTGGGTGTCCTGACACCTTTCTATCATAGCTGCGATGTTCTGGGTGTCCTTACACCTATCATAGATGCGATCCTCTGTATGTCCTGACACCTTTCTATCATAGCTGCGATGTTCTGCGTGTCCTGACACCTATCATAGATGCGATCCTCTGTATGTCCTGACACCTTTCTATCATAGCTGCGATGCTGTGTGTCCTGACACCTTTCTATCATAGCTGCGATCCTCTGTATGTCCTGACTCCTTTCTATCATAGCTGCGATGCTCTGCGTGTCCTGACACCTTTCTATCATAGCTGCGATGTTCTGGGTGTCCCGACTCCTTTCTATCATAGCTGCGATGCTCTGCGTGTCCCGACTCCTTTCTATCATAGCTGCGATGCTCTGCGTGTCCTGACACCTTTCTATCATAGCTGTGATGCTCTGTGTGTCCTGACCCCTTTCTATCATAGCTGCGATGTTCTGCGTGTCCTGACACCTATCATAGATGCGATCCTCTGTATGTCCTGACACCTTTCTATCATAGCTGCGATGTTCTGGGTGTCCTGACACCTTTCTATCATAGCTGCGATGTTCTGGGTGTCCTGACACCTATCATAGATGCGATCCTCTGTATGTCCTGACACCTTTCTATCATAGCTGCGATGTTCTGCGTGTCCTGACACCTATCATAGATGCGATCCTCTGTATGTCCTGACACCTTTCTATCATAGCTGCGATACTGTGTGTCCCGACTCCTTTCTATCATAGCTGCGATCCTCTGTATGTCCTGACTCCTTTCTATCATAGATGCGATCCTCTGTGTGTCCTGACGCCTTCCTATCATAGCTGCGATGTTCTGCGTGTCCTGACACCTTTCTATCATAGATGCGATCCTCTGTATGTCCTGACTCCTTTCTATCATAGATGCGATCCTCTGTGTGTCCTGACACCTTTCTATTCTAGCTGCGATCCTCTGTATGTCCTGACTCCTTTCTATCATAGCTGCGATTCTCTGCGTGTCCTGACACCTTTCTAACATAGCTGCGATGCTCTGCGTGTACTGACACCTTTCTATCATAGCTGCGATGCTCTGCGTGTCCTGACCCCTTTCTATCATAGCTGCGATGTTCTGCGTGTCCTGACACCTTTCTATCATAGCTGCGATGCTCTGCGTGTCCTGACCCCTTTCTATCATAGCTGCGATTCTCTGCGTGTCCTGACACCTTTCTAACATAGCTGCGATGCTCTGCGTGTCCTGACCCCTTTCTATCATAGCTGCGATGTTCTGCGTGTCCTGACACCTTTCTATCATAGCTGCGATGCTCTGCGTGTCCTGACCCCTTTCTATCATAGCTGCGATGCTCTGCGTGTCCTGACACCTTTCTAACATAGCTGCGATGTTCTGCGTCTCCTGACACCTTTCTATCATAGATGCGATGCTCTGCGTGTCCTGACAATTCTCTGTCATAGCCAGCAGTAACTTTTTAGTCAATGTTATTTACTCCACTTATCACTGGTTTTCTTGTTATGGCTGATCAGTTTATACTAGGCTTAAGCCTTTTTCCAATTACGGATTTCATTAGACCCTAATTTCATCGATCTGCTCTTGGCCTTTCTTAGTGGCGCTCGACGGCTCTGTGGTTTCCTTGAGGTCTTCTCCTTGCAGGCGGTGTGGACATGCTTCTCCTTGCAGGCGGTGTGGGCATGCTTCTCCTTGCAGGCGGCGTGGGCATGCTTCTCCTTGCAGGCGGCGTGGGCATGCTTCTCCTTGCAGGCGGCGTGGGCATGCTTCTCCTTGCAGGCGGCGTGGGCATGCTTCGCCTTGCAGGCGGCGTGGGCATGCTTCTCCTTGCAGGCGGCGTGGGCATGCTTCGCCTTGCAGGCGGCGTGGGCATGCTTCGCCTTGCAGGCGGCGTGGGCATGCTTCTCCTTGCAGGCGGCGTGGGCATGCTTCTCCTTGCAGGCGGAGTGGGCATGCTTCGCCTTGCAGGCGGTGTGGGCATGCTTCGCCTTGCAGGCGGCGTGGGCATGCTTCTCCTTGCAGGCGGCATGGGCATGCTTCTCCTTGCAGGCGGAGTGGGCATGCTTCTCCTTGCAGGCAGTGTGGGCATGCTTCGCCTTGCAGGCGGTGTGGGCATGCTTCTCCTTGCAGGTGGTGTGGGCATGCTTCTTCTTGCAAGCGGTGTGGGCATGCTTCGCCTTGCAGGCGGTGTGGGCATGCTTTTCCTTGCATGGGTTTTGTCTGGTTTCCTCCCACATTCCAGAAACATGGGGGCGATCCCATGTGGATGTAGGGACAGAGGACACCCTGTGTGCCTGTATTTAGTGAACACCTACAATGGCTGAATTTTCCCATGTGAGAAACCTCAAGAATAACTGCTGAGCGTCTCCACCCTGGTTGTGCTGCGGTCACGGAGTCTGGTGTCTTCTGGACTTGATTAAGGACACAAATTGGTTCTTAGATTATTACTTTTGCCATGCAGGCTTCCAATGATGAAGATGAGGATGGGTATGAACTCCAAAAAGAAAATGTTACACCTGGAAAACTGAGATTAAGCTTTGAAGAACTGGAAAAACAGAGACGAGCAGTGGAGCACAGACGAGCGGAGGAGGAGGCGCGACGGAGGCTGGAGGAGGAGAGAAAGCAGTTTGCCGAGGCGAGGAAAAACATGGTAAGATTTTACCCTGTTCTTCATAGAATGCAAAGTATTCGAGTTCAGTCTGGAAAAGGATGGCATAAGGTGGGATAACAGATGAAGATTCATCCTAAGTCTTTAAAATCTAGGTAAGGATTCCGACTCCCCCAATTAGCTGATTCAAGGGGCCATAGCTTTCCATCGAGTGTCATAGCCCTTTCACTTTCTACTTTGCTCCGCTCCATCCTTTTGACAGTGACTGTTCCGGGGACTGGAGCCCGTTCCGGGGACTGGAGCCCATTCCGCTCCGTTCCAGGGACTGGAGCCCGTTCCGCTCCGTTCCGGGGACTGGAGCCCGTTCCGCTCCGTTCCGGGGACTGGAGCCCGTTCCGCTCCATTCCAGTCAACGGTAGTGAGCTGTAATACCAGGCTCCGCCACTACAAGAAGTAGGCACTGTACCAGGTAAACCGTGAAGATGGAGTGTCGTACTCTTTCCATTACAATCGGTGCAGGTTCTTGGAGTCAGACTCAATTTGATCATGAAAACCTACCTTAAAGGTGTTGTGTGGTACTTTACCAATGATGCCCTATCTTTACAATAGGTCATCAACACCAGATCAGTGGGAGTTTGACACCCAATAAGCTGTTCCCGACGCCAGCCGCATCTGCTCAGCTACGGAGCTGCACAGCACAGCCACATCAACTGCATAGTGGCCTCGGCCGAGTACAGCACATCGCCCCCTATTGGTGGAACTCGTTGCGACCAGCATGCAGTTAACGGAGCAGTGCTCTTGCGCTCGGCAACCAAGCACATCCAGCCGCCGACGGCATCCAGAACAGCTCCGTGGCGGGGGTACCGGGTGTCGCAACCCCACAGATCTGGCATTGATACCCTATTCTAAGGAAGGGCCATCAATATAGAAGTACTGGACAATATTCTAATTCTCAAGAGCTCCCTTAACAAAAAGTGACAATATAATTAATTCCATCCCCAAATATGGGACTACTGGTAGTTTATAACTGGTTCCAAATACATTACCTTATCTTTACATCTAGTATTATCAGAATTTTTTCCTTATGAGAAGCTGTAAGATGTGTTCAGGGTCACCAAAATGTCTAATCTACATCTCAGATAATTGCGTATTTTGGAAGTTAAATATGTTGACCGTCTGAGCATCGTATCGTCCTTGTAACACTGAATTAAGATTGTGACGCGCGTTAAAAATTCCATGAACGTAGTAAAAGATCGGCATAAAGAATAGGCGATGATGGAGGATCCACTACACAGTAGCCAGTATCTTTGACTGTTTTTTTTCCGTTGGTGACAGATTTGCTTTCTCCAGATTGGGAATCATTTTGTGTTATTGTCCAAAACAAACAATTTCCAAATTATTTTTAAGAGCCCAGGCCAAGATTATATTCTTCAGGATATGGAGTGTTCTCACCCGGACAGTTGTGCCGCATGCAAAGTAAGATATGTTCAACCGAGGTCAATTTCTAATATTAACTCACTAATTTACATCATGTTCATTATTAACAAGCACATATTAAAAATATTAAAAATCCATTTTGCCTTCGCAAGTTTTGAACACAAAATCCAGTAAATGATCCTATGGAAAAGGCCGAACCATCAGCAGACCCCGGTGGCCTGTCGGTCCATGCAAAGACGTTCCTAATGGTTTTTATTTGTTGCAATGATCTTAGTATTTCTTCCTATGCCAACGTTCTATAACTGCTTTAAAGGGGGTTTTCTGTGGCTTTAATATTGACGATATATCTTCAGGATAAGGTCATTAATAATTACCGAGGGTCTGACTGCCGTCACCCATGCTCGAGGCGCTGCGTGACACCATCCGAGCCATGAAGAGCTCAAGGTTTCTCCCATAAAAGTGAATTAAAGCGAGCTTCCCGGCCACTATACAATGTATAGAGCTGTGCCCCTTTTAGTCCCCGATGCCACCCTTCAATCATCCGATCAGCAGTGCTAGGACGGGAGTTGAATCGTCACTAGGGTTGAGCGGATCCGTGGAAGTTCGGGTTTTGGTACCCGACTGAACTTTAGTCCAAAGTTTGGTTTGGGTACCCGAACTTGAATTCCATTGATAACAATGGAGATCCGAAGTTTGGAGCTGGAAAAATTCTCTCGCTGGAACTCCGAATATTGCAACGGACTTTTAGGAGAAGTCCATGCTCGCCCATCTCTAACTGTCACCAATCTGATATTGATAACATATCCTAAGGCAGTCAAAAGAAAAGTTTTCCCTGCAAAATATTTAGTAGATTGGCTGTGAAAGGAACATGAAAAAATTCTGCAGCCAGCGAGGCACAATTATCTCATGCCTATTTTTTTATTAATTTGTAGTGTTCCTTTAATCACTGCATATCAACAAACGTATAAATTTCACTATTTTGCCATTTCTGGCAATGGTATTGAGAGTGCAAAAATCTCGATAGTTAATGAAGTTGAAGGACTTATTTGTAAAGGAGCTGTTCCATCTTCTGCAGAAGCACACAGCTCCCCCACCTCCTAGCGCGCGTCTGCTTGATTGACAGTTCAGAGCAGCATTATAGTCGCTGGCCTGATCTGTGCGCCCTATGTGGCTGTATGAGGAAATTTTGCATCTGTTGTGTCAGAGGATCCTGCCTACATGTGAAGAACTTGCTCGGCCTCCACTGCTAAGACTGCTGGTAACTTAGCCATTGAGCAATCAAATTAAAAATCCCTGCATTCTTGAGGATTTTTTAGTAAGGAGTAAATTGCAACGTTCCTTGATTTCACAAGCTCTTTGCAAAATTGCCCATCAAAGATTGTGAGAATAACTTTTTTTTTAAGCAGATTCCTTTTACTTTGTGCCGATGGGTGAAGTCCTGCGCCGTGTTCTAGTATTGGTAAAACAGATTTGTATGTCCCAATCCTGGATACTAAGCGAGCAGTCCCAATACTGCTGAGGAGGTCAGCCACAGCCGGTGGCCATAACGTGTCCTACAATCCCAATTTCTGCATGGAGCTAAAAATCATTTTGGTATCCTCATTATGGTTACACGACTTCACATGGATGCAAAAGTGCATTAAAATTAGAATTAAGGACGTTTCAGGGATGTTTTCGGAACCTTTTTTTGCACATATTTACCCTGAACAGATGCATTTATGGCATCTAGTTGAACCTAACCCTTCATAGTAACATTGAAAAATTAGGTATGTATACTGTACATATTATTTCTGGTCAAACAATCGGCAAAATGTGACCATAATGACTTCTTCAGGGTGCAGATGTGCTGACGGTGCAGAGATCAGAGTTGGACAGTTGACAAGGAGTATATATGTATACTTTGTTTCCCTCACCAGGAGCCAGATGAAGAAGGCTTGCCACTCAGCAAACCCACCTCTCAAGAGTCTCTAACCCCAGGCAAACTGGAAATTAATTTTGAAGAACTCCTCAAACAGAAAATGGAGGAAGAAAAGAGGTTAAAAGAGGAAGAAAGGAAACAAAAGCTGGAACTGGAGAAACAAGAATTTGCTCAGTTACGACAGGAAATGGGAGAGGTGGGAAACATGAGAATTAATTTGTATGGGAGACGTTTTACAATTGCAACAAAGGATAGATCTTCAGTATCAAATCGTGGGGGGTTCGAAACCTGGGACCCTCCTCGATCAGCTATCACCAGATCCTGCATGTGCCAGGAACAGCACAGCGCCGTCCGGAGAATACTGGCCATTCTCAGTACTGCAGCTCAGATCACATTCACTTCAATGGAAACTGAATTGCAGTACCAAGAACGGCCACTACTCAGTGTGTGGAGCAATGCTGTTCCGGTCGTGTACTATCAGTAGACGATGGACACGATATAAGCTGATCGATGGGTGTCTGACATCAACAATGACAGCCCTTTGATGTGATGCATTCTCTTTAAATACTCTTTATCGTGTACATCAAAATTTAGTGTGGGCGTGATTTCTAGAAAATTCATTGTTAACCTTTTGGTTACATACAAAGATTTTATGTTCCATGTAAATCATATGCCCATGAAAAAGTGCCTCCATTGTGCAAAGCCATGGAAATAAATCACAGCTGCTAATTAGGGGAAGGGAGGAAGGGTTGTAAACCGCAAAATTTTCCAAAACAATTCCAACTTTTTTTTTTTTTTTTTCCCTACAATAGTTTAGGAATATTTTGGCAACTTTTCCTCCAATAGGGAACGATCAAGCCTTACTCGCAACTTTTTTCTTTTTTTGGAGTAGGAAGAAATAAATGAAAGTTATGAGGTTTTAAGCAGAGAATATGAAGAACTCATCAAGCTGAAAAGGACTGGATCCATCCAAGCCAAAAACTTGAAAAGTAAATTTGAGAAAATTGGAAAACTGTCAGAAGAGGAAATTCAGAGAAAAATAGAAGAGGAGAGGTTAAGGAGAAAAGCCACGGACGACGAGCTGAAGGAAAGGGAAGCAGAACATTTCCATGAGGTCAGATGGTCGACGTTGTGAGTTGTACAATGGCTGCTTGTCTTGTAGGTGATCTGTAGGATGATTTCCCGATTACAGGATCTGTGATATTTCTGCAATTAACTAACACTAACTGGCCATATTCAGCTTTTAGTAGTCCCATTAATAGCCATTGTCAACTTTCTGCTTTTTCTTTGATAGCAGGCCTTGCTTGGAAACCGGCCCAGGCGATCCTATTTCCTCCAGTCCAATATTCTACCGTAATTGCAACTAGCAAATGTTAGCGCATGGGTCCCAACATTTTAACCTCTTCCCAACCTGTATGTCCTACATTGGACACGGGTATATGGAGCGGGCTCGGGAACAGAGGCTGATCGTATAAGAACTGGAGTCAGCCGTTACATAGCCAGCACCTGCATCCAACAGCAGCGACTGGAGCTAGCTCCGATCACCGTCATATAGAAGTCATATAGCACTTGAAATTTTTCTCCCTATTTTTTTAGTGCATTGTTTAGTAAAATTAGTAGTCCTTCAAATCTACATTTCTTCGAATGGCAAGCGCCACAGCAATTAGAACAAGGATAGGGGAAAAAAAAAAAAAAAAAAAAAAATGGAAGTAAAAAATGAGCTGGTCAGGAAGGGGTTTGAAAGTGCGTGGGGTTTAGCAAAAAGGTCAGCTGCATGAAGGGCGTAGGTCTTACATTATCGCTTCTTTACCTAGGCTCTGTATTGCTCAGAAGGGGCGTAGGTCTGTTACTTACATTATCGCTTCTTTACCTAGGCTTTGTATTGCTCAGAAGGGGCGTAGGTCTGTTACTTACATTATCGCTTCTTTACCTAGGCTTTATATTGCTCAGAAGGGGCGTAGGTCTGTTACTTACATTATCGCTTCTTTACCTAGGCTTTGTATTGCTCAGAAGGGGCGTAGGTCTGTTACTTACATTATCGCTTCTTTACCTAGGCTTTATATTGCTCAGAAGGGCGTAGGTCTGTTACTTACATTATCGCTTCTTTACCTAGGCTCTGTATTGCTCAGAAGGGGCGTAGGTCTGTTACTTACATTATCGCTTCTTTACCTAGGCTTTATATTGCTCAGAAGGGGCGTAGGTCTGTTACTTACATTATCGCTTCTTTACCTAGGCTTTGTATTGCTCAGAAGGGGCGTAGGTCTGTTACTTACATTATCGCTTCTTTACCTAGGCTTTGTATTGCTCAGAAGGGGCGTAGGTCTGTTACTTACATTATCGCTTCTTTACCTAGGCTTTATATTGCTCAGAAGGGCGTAGGTCTGTTACTTACATTATCGCTTCTTTACCTAGGCTTTATATTGCTCAGAAGGGCGTAGTTACTTACATTATCGTTACTATCTGCTGCAGGAAGATGAGATCGATGTAAGACCAGCCGTGAGGAGCCACGCTCCATTCTCACACAAGGTCAATATGAAGGCTCGATTCGAGCAGATGGCGAAAGCCCGGGAAGAAGAAGAACAGAGAAGAATCGAGGAACAGAAACTTCTAAGAATGCAGTTTGAACAGAAGGAAATAGATGCTGCTTTACAGAAGGTACAACCACCTCAATGAGTGGATTTAGATTACAAACCTCCCTAGGGGAATTTGTGAAAAACATTACATGGGTTTTAAGAGACACCCCCCCCCCCCCTCCCCAAATCACTCACCATGTGAAACAGTCACTAAGGAGAGCAGGCATGCTCCACATTTTCACCCTTGATTTCAATGTATGAAATTCCACACAAGCCAATTAATATTTTAGGGTTTGTTAACATTTTAGGCAGATTCCACATCGTAATTTTTGAGATGTGATCCCAACATGTCTGACTAAAGATGGAATTACAGATCAATCATCATTCATAAACCATTGCTCCCTGCGCTCTCCCTCCTCATAGTCCATATGGGGATTGTGTTTCACATCCTGGGAAGCAGAACATTTGTTTCACATCCTGGGAAGTAGAACATTTTCCCTATAGCAGGTTGAGAATAAATTACAGCACTGCCTTACACTGTGTTCTACAGGAGCAAAACAGGCAACTTATACAAGGCCTCATTCACACATCTGTGAAAAAAATGGTACTGCTGCTCAGTTTCTCCATAAACGCAAGCTGTGGCAAGCAACACACCGTGACCCATAGAGGCTATAGCAGCCAAATATTGCAGTCATTTTAACGAAACCAAATAATTACATTAAAAGGAAGTCCCCTCCCCGTGTTCACGTTTTTTTAAATAAATCTTCCCCATTATTGTATCCTCGATCATGTGATTTACTTGCGGTGTGAGGACGCCTTTACTGTAGCTTAGAACAGTAATGTGTAGAAATTAACCCCTGGGTTACATAAGGTTAAAAAACAAGCTATTATTCTACATAAGTGAATGACCTAATCGTTCCACGTCTTACAGAAAAGGGACAACGATGATGAAGAGGAGGAGGCGGCGAGTGTCAACGGTTCACAATATGAAGATGAAGAACTTGCTCGCTCTGGGGCCCCTTGGTTTAAGAAGCCACTAAAGAACATGTCTGTGGTGGACACAGAACCCGTAAGGTTTACAGTAAAAATTACAGGAGAGCCAAAGCCTGAAGTGACATGGTGGTTTGAAGGGGAGATGCTGCAAGACTCTGAAGACTATCAGTATATCGAGAGGGGAAAAACATATTGTCTCTACCTACCTGAAACCTTCCCGGAAGATGAAGGGGAGTATATGTGTAAAGTAGTGAACAGCAGGGGCACGGCCGCCAGCAGCTGCATCCTCAGCATTGAAAGTAAGAGCTAGCGCTTTAGTAATGGACTGCATGCTTCCTGGCACGCTGGTTCTCTCTCTCTTACTCTGCTCTCTCTTTTCTCGCTTCAGCTGATGACTATTAACATCCTGCTTTACCTGGAGCCTTCCTTATGACCCTCACCGCAACCAGGTCTTTCTTCATGGGCCGACAAGAATCGCCTCTGCATTAATCCAGCATTCCTGTAGTATTGCATGCATTGCTGCAGCTGAGGATGGATGCTGAGCGGCGACGCAGGGGCTGCACCCAGAACAAAAAAAAAAAAAACTGCACGTGGTGAACAGCAGAATTTTATAGAACTCCGCTGCCTTTTGTAGGTCCCACACCTGACTTTTCTAAGAGAAATATTTTGTGCCAACTTCTTGAGTATTTTTCATCCAATTTCCTAATAAAGATTTTGTTTAACCTTTAAGTGGATTGATCTTCCTGCGCCGCCGCATCATCACAACACAACAAGTAAGGAGCCCAATGCCACAAGAGACCATTTATTGGTTTTATTGGGTACAATGTTACATATAGCAGAAGAATATACATTTGTCAGTACAGGAGCAATTCCATCAGTAATACAACTCGTAAAAATTCTCAAAAGTTCAATGTTAAAGACTCAACTTATCAAAAAAAATAAAATAATAATAAAAAAAAAGCAAATAAAAATGGCTAACTCAGAAGTTATACCGGTCTTCCATTAACGATTGTGATATACTACCCCTAAGAAAGATTTTCTTTAATCGATAACCCCACAAGTTCCCAAATACTGCCCTAAAAATATGCTCAGTCTGGACTATTTAGAGAAAAAAAAAATAAAAAAAAAATTGGACCCCCACAATTATGTGGTCAGATGGGCCAATCACTGAATGTTCTGATCAATCCATATATATATTTAAAAAGGGATTGATCAGAACATTCAGTGATTGGCCCATCTGACCACATAATTGTGGGGGTCTGAACAGCAGGCTGTACCCAGTCATGGCCCATCTGACCACATAATTGTGGGGGTCTGAACAGCAGGCTGTACCCCCTCATATTTGCTAACACTGCACCGTCCTCAGTGAGGTGACTGCCCTGAGCAACCCCTTCAACAAGACTTAAGCCTATAATCGTGGCATCTAAAAGTTTCCTTAGTTCTGAAATAATGACAGAGGAAAGAATTAAAGATTAGTTGCCACAAAGTACCAAACAGTGGTAAAACAACGCCAGCATTTACAACATTAGATATCCCATCCGTTCCTGTATTTGGGGTCCACCATATACTTATATATTTTATTCAATGTTTTTCTGGTAGCCCCAATCCCGCTAGCGAACTTGCCTGTGGTCATCGGTACCCATAATGTGACCTACGACTAATTTCATGCAATTTCGCTAGTGTGATTGAAGTACTAGACGAGGCCCATGTATCACAGGAAACAATGGCGTATCTAGAAAACTCTTCAAAAAGATATTATATAGCAAGATACTGAACACAAAAGTGATTTATGGAATAGACTAAAGCAAAATTCTGAAATGAGGCATTACAGTCAGGCCGAACATTACACCTTGTATTAATCAGACTTTACAGGATAAAACATTGAGCCGTGCGATTTACCTCCATCTGTACGCCGGCTGACTACGACACTGGATTTTTTATACAAGACACTGGCGTCGGTCTTCTTTATGCAGTGGGGAACACTGTGCAATGTCAGAAATGCATCTCACGTGTACGACAGGTTTATGTGACAGCACATTGATCAATGGCAAGATACCCACAGTGAAATCATACTTGTACTAAGAGGTGTTAGCAAGTCACAGCAAAAACTAAAAATACATTACCGGGTTAGTAAATTACAGCAACAGATAGGAAACTGCTTACCACAACCGATGTACAGTATATCAGTGATAAACCAGCGCGACAGACACAGCATTAATAGAGGGAGCAGGTCTGGCTCATCTAAAGTGACCCACATCATCATCGTGTCCAAGAGCGATTAGAAAAGGAACTAAACCTGAAAGCGCACAGAAAATGGCCAATAAACCCTCATTAAAGGGGGTTCCAGCAAAACATGGCTATTTCCTACAGATATAACTCCACTCCTGTCCATGGGGTGGTACAACAGGACTGAACTGCAGTACCCAACTCGGCCTGTGGATGGACAGGAGTGGTGCATGTTTGTTTTTTTTTCTGATCCTGGACAATCCCTTTGATGGAGCATAACTTATTTTCTACTAAAGAGATAATAGTAACGAGACCTCGTCAATAACTACTGTACACTTGTTTTATGTCAGTTGCTAAAAGCTGCAAGTGTGACCCTGAAAGAGTCCTCGGGCATCTGTAATACAGCTGTAAGAGCCGTCACGAGCCATTTCTAAGGACATAGGGTATCATAATGGTTAAGTACGTGTTCTAATTAGCGTGTGTGTGTGTGGGGGGGGGTGAGGTTGGATAAACACAGACATCTACAGGTTCTGTCATAAGGGAACAAATCTGCATTTCTTTTTATTCAATATGGATGTCTATTAATTGGAAGCTCTCTGGTTACAAAAAGGACCGAAGGAAAAAAAATTTGCATCTGACTGATTTGCCATACTTAAAAAACACACAAAAAAAAACAACAACCCACTGTTCAACGAAGAGAACACGAAAACTAATGACCTTGGAAGGATGACTATTGCCAGAAAGAATGCAGCTAAAGTGGTCAGAGCTGATTCCTAATACTATGAATTGGTAGGACCTGATCGAGCGGCCGCTGGACGGTAGGACCTGATCGAGCGGCCGCTGGACGGTAGGACCTGATCGAGCGGCCGCTGGACGGTAGGACCTGATCGAGCGGCCGCTGGACGGTAGGACCTGATCGAGCGGCCGCTGGACGAGAGCCATGCAAACATCTTACTACCTGTGGGCATCGCGGATGCCCTTTTGGCCAGTCTGGTGCAACAATGACATGGTGCCAGCTAACAGGCGGGTCGCAGGGCTCCCGACCAGCAGCCACTGAATCCTGATCTGATCGCTGGACCAGGGTTCCGGAAATCATTTCGCTCATTTCTAATGAGCACTAAAAATATATAAGTATTAACGAAAAGTCTCAGCGTCATCTGGTAAAGAGCTAAAGACCTTTCTTCTAATTTACCTGCATATTGTGAGCGAATTATCAGTCACTCCTGTTAATCTTTCTAGCTGTCTGAGGGAATGGCGGCGTCTGTACAGTCTATATACAATCATTTCTCCCTGCAAGTTCTGCCCTGATGAAATATTAGGACCTGGTGCGTTCACATCTGGGATCTGTGCCGGATTGCGGTCCACCCTCTGAGGCCTACATTGATCCTGGGGGAATGCACTGATTTCTGTACCACGTCACCCTAAGATTTCCTTGCACAGTATTGACCATGGGGGAAAAAAAAAAAAAAAAAAAAGTGTCGGGGGCTTAAGGACGGCATCTGTGCTTCTCCAGATCAGTGTGGGACGGAGGTCACGGATTATGAAGTGATAACATTTCTAGTGATGGACCACCCCTATGAACGCACAAACGGCAGATTCAGGCCTTTCTTGAACGCCTCTCAATGGCCCATGGATTAAATTCACCAGATTACAGAGAGCATGGTTAATAATTATTATAATGCACTTGCACTGGTGTGTAAGACATGAACAAAAGCTGCACACCCAGCAGACAGGCTGCAGCTTTCCACAGTTTTCCTGCATGATCTCATTATCTTACAGGAAAACTGCTGGTTCACCTGCAAAAACTGCGGGGCCGTTACCATCAGATGTGAGGGGTCTTGTAGGTGAATCAGCTGTTTCCATGCAAGATTAAGTGCCTGAAGGGGAACTGAAAAGACCACAGTGGCACAGAGCCGGTTTATGGCCTTAAAGCTGCAGCAAGACCTGTGTGCATGTGAACACAGCCTCAAGATTTTTTAGTTTTTTTTTTTTAAACAGGACTAACCAAAAATTCTTGAAATGGACACAAAATGTAATAGTGGTTGCAGAGAGGAAAAAACAAAAAACTTTGTTTTACTTTGGCCTCCCTTGCAGCAATATTAGCGATCAAATATTTGGCACCTAATGAGTTAGCTTAAGCCTAGGTGGGTGTTGCCACCTGTATGACACTGACCAATCATAAGCAGGCAGCAATATAGAAGTGAAGAAGAACCGATGATGTCAGGGTCACACGACCCAAATCCTCAGGTCCTGCCGGCTGGAGTGTGCAACCTAAATAAGCACATTACACAGCATAGAAGTGTGGAAATATTAACTGCAGTTTGTATGCGCCATATTTTTGTGCTGTGTAATGCATCTTCAGCGCTTATATACACTGCACACTCTGATCATGTGACTGATGACATCACAGGTCCTTCTGCACTCCTAAAGTTGCTGCCTGCTTATGATTGGTCAGTGTCATACAGGATGCAAAAGTACAGAAGCGGTCTAATAACACCCACTGGGAAGTATCTAAAATTAACTCGTCAGGTACCAATTTTTTTAAATTGCCAATATCTAAAAGAGAGGTGAAATAAATAAAAAAGATCTTTTTATTCTGCTATGAAGCCACTATTACATGGTGTGTCCAGTGGTCCTCTTTAATGTCCATTTTATTATTGAGTGACAAACATTAATTACTGCCCTACTTCATCAATTCCATAAAGATCATTGTCATTTACCGGTGTTACTGTTCATATGGTCGGATCGTGTATAGATGTGATCATAGCTTCATACCAGTCTATATATAAGTTTGTGCACACAATGCATTTTTCGTTCAATATTACAGTCCTAATTTCAAAGTCTGGAACTAAATATTAAAGTAACAGAAAAACTAAAAACATAAAAGAGCACTCATGTTGCAGAATATTGGAAATTAAAAATAAAATATATAACACGTAAAAGCAGTCAGGCTAAACGACTTGTCCCCTCAATGACAGCAATATAATCAGAGCACTTCAGGAAATGTTACAACAGTCCTATATACCCAGGTATACGTCTCAAGATAAAAATCAGGCTCACTTTAACCAAATAAGATAACTTCGAGGGCAAAAAATATATATATATATCAGTTGAAAAAAGCATCAACAGTGATCAGTTAAAAAAAAATAAAGACATCAGTCTGCACTATATAATGCATTATTACGGTGTTACCTTCTACATGAGCCCTTCTAGGTCCATGCTCATCGGCTCACCAATGGCATACACAGAAAGGATTCCTCCTTATGGGTGGGAACTACCTCAGGACCTGATATTAAGAGCTACCATTTTGCAGCATCTTCAGCACTGTGTGTGAAAATGGAAGGCAGGATTTTGAAACTTTCTTTTAAAAACGTACAAAGTTATGCAGGACTTTTTTTTAGAGAATAAAATCAGCACATTTTGTTTCAGAAGTTACGAAACAAATGATCTTTTAACAACAAAAAAAGAGAGACAACAAGAAAACCATGGACATCATGTCTGCCATCATATACGGTCTAACAGCAGCACAAGCGTATAAAGAGCTAGCAGGAAAAACATTAAGTGCCCTTACTACAGCATGAAGGAAAGAAAAAAAATAAATAACACCTCCCTAACACATCACATTCAGTCCAAAGACAATATAGATTTTACTTTTTTTTTTTTTGGGTGCAGATTTTGGCATAGAAAAATAAAGCACAAACCGTCAAATAAGGGACAACATGATAATGCAAGTTTGCGTCCTTAGGTTGTGCTTACCTGACACATTGTGCAGCAGAACCTAAGGTGGAAGATCAGGGAAGGCAACTGATGTTTTATTATTTCAACTCTTTCCAACTATATAGAATTTTTATTTATAAAGACCTGAAATGAATTAGACAGCCTCCGATTGTAAAAGGTCATATAAAAAAAAAAGGTAAATCTGAACGATATAGAAATAAACTGGTGACTTTACAACAAGACAAAACGTCATGCAGAATAAAAAGGTCATTTCAGCGCCCCCACCTGTTTCATAGACAGAAGTGGAGAAATCAAAGGCAGGTAAAGGAAAAAATAAAAATAAAAAAAATACATTGCCTACATAAACTCATTACGGTTCTTCATATTACGAGTTCATATGTCAGAGACAGAAATAAAAAGGCAAATGGACTAATAGAAATGATGCCAAGTGACAGGCATTGTAAAGCTCAACTTATAGTTTCTCAGTAGAGCTCTGTGCAGACTGCGTTCAAGCCCCCAATATAAGGCTCCGCACGTGTCACTGTCCACAATTAAAAAAGAAAGATGTTCGTCTCCCCTGCAAAGGAAAGTGCAGTCTGCGGCTCTCATAAGCCATTATTTCCACATAGAGAACACACTGCGGTTTTTCCACTTTTTTTTTATAGCTATATTTAACAGTTGAAGCAAAGTGGATGTGATCTCATGAACACTTAATACCCACTGTGCATTTAAATGAAATCTGTCTGCAGGTTTTTGCTATAAAATCTGACAGCAGCACAATTCAGGGTCAGAGACCCTGATTCTAGCGATGTAGTACCTGGGTGCAGCAGATGTGATAAGAGTCAACATTGTCTAAGCTGCAAATGTTGCAAAGTTCGGAATGTTGAACTCAGTAACCCCGCCCACACCACTGACTGGCAGCTTTGTGTATAACCCCACCCACACCACTGATTGGCAGCTGTGTATAACCCCACCCACACCACTGACTCGCAGCTTTGTGTATACCTCCGCCCACATCACTGACTGGCAGCTTTCTGTATACCTCCGCCCACGCCACTGACTGGCAGCTTTCTGTGTATAACCCCGCCCACACCACTGACTGGCAGCTTTCTGTGTATAACCCTGCCCACACCATTGACTGGCAGCTTTCTGTAAAGCCCCGCCCACACCACTGACCAGCAACTTTGTGTATAGCCCCGCCCATACCACTGATTGGCAGCTTTGTCAGTGTACACAGAAAGCTGCCAATCAGTGGTGTGGGCGGGGTTATACAGAGCAGGAAGACTACATGGAACAAGGCAACTAGTCCTGTAGTAATACACTGATTTTACTGAAACCGCAACACAGCTCTCATATTATGCAGCAAAACCTGCCAACGGATACCATTTTTAGAGACTGTCAACACAGAATGACTGTTCAAACCAAGTACAGGTGCTTTGTGGATTTTGGGGTGGCCAAATATTTAAATACCCTCCCACCTGCTTGTTTTCCCTTTATTGCCACCCCCTCTGACAGCTCATAGAGCCAGAGAAGGGTGGAGATAGATACAAAACAAGCAGGTGGAAAGGTGTATTTAAATGATTGGCTGCCACGAGGCATTGAGCACCTGTGCTCAGTTTGAACAGTCATTCTGTGCTGACAGGGTCCCTTTAAAGATGCTGTTGATCAGTGTTTGGTGCATTTTCTCCCCACCTTGGTGTTTTTAGACGAAGGCAGGAAAAAAAAAAAAAAAAGCCTTTGCGTCAAATCTATTTTAAAGAAAGAGGGAAAAGCATTAGAAAAATGCAACAATCCAATCAAACTGCTAATACGTTTTGGGGTTTTTTTTTGTGCAGACACCAGCAGAAAAATGCAGCGTTCCTGCACATGGGAACATGGCCATACAGTAATGATACAGACATGCCAGCAGGACACCATGTCGGTCTTAGGTGGAAGGAGAGCTATATATAGGATTGACGTATATGCCAGGCGCTTAGCCCAACTTATACGCAAACTGTAGGGCTCGAATGGAGTGTGCACAGAGCTTAAAATTACATATTACACTTCTGTAGCTAAATCCACAAGTAAAATACTTACCTACAATAAGGAGAAAGCCACACAGTAATGGCATGTAATATACAGCACTGTATATAAATCAGTACAGAACATTACGTGTAATACTTACAGTGCGTATAGAGAAAGCACCACGCGCCTCTTACCACTACAGAGCAATTTAGGCAAAAAAAAAAGGGCTAAATGATTTTTGTACCAAAACACTGAACTAGCATGGTGTAAATGAAGGCCTGTACTAGCCGTGTGGACACAGTAGGTTACAATAAAAAGGAAAACATTTTGCGCTAGCCCTTAGGTTCTACATTGCAATTAGATAAAAGACAGACCTGAACTGAACCATGAAATAGGGGAGAAGGCATAAAAAGATGCAGGCGGATCCCAGCAATGCTTTCTATTTAATATGGAAAAACTATATAAAAACTGGTTACTACATCATATCGAAAATAATAAAAACAGCACACAGTCAAGTAAGTAAATAAGTCAATTTATGAAAAAAAAAACAAAACAAAAAAAATAAAGCAATAAAAAAAAAACAAAACTTAAAACTGGTATGAAGAGAAGACAACTTTACAGGTCTGAACAGTGGTCATAAGTAATGCAGCGAGACCCGTCTGCTATAAAGTTATATACATGCAAGCAGAGCAAGACGTTATCCGGTCTACAAGTCATAACAGTACAACTTTCTAAAAATAAAAAATAACTGTCAAAGAAAATAAAACTGAAAACAACCATTTTCAAATATTTATAAAAAAAAAAAAATAATAATAATAATCATTTCCTTTTCCTATGCAATTTGTTCTTGTAAAGCATTTGATTAAAACAAAAAAACAGGTCTTCATTTTAAATACTCACATATCCAACTTACCGACACAGGAGGTTTCATATTATTTATTGTAAAGCACAAAACAGGCATTTTAAAAGTGAAAGTATACATTGAAAAAAGTACATTTGTATCACAAAGCTTCGACCACATAATTGCAAATACATTTTGCTGGAATGTGTACATCTACACTAATTTACTAAAAACAAACCAAGTTTCCATTTCTACACAGAAATATAGCCTCCTATCAGTCAGTAGTGATAGTTTATGTACATTTTTTCAAAACAATTATTTTTTTTTTTTTTAAACCAAAAAAAAAAAAAAATTTTTTAAGATCTTCATCAAGGCGTCTGCATCCAAACATTTAACAAAGGTTTTCCCCAACACAATGAAGCAAATACTGTACTGTCCGCTTCGCATTATTGGCCCTGTGCAGAGGAAATACATAAGAGATATAACAAAGCGTTAAACCAGAAATTCCTTGGTAAAGGAAAGCCAAACTCAGGAGAGAGCCTAAGGGAGAAACGGGGGTTAACAAATGTCGGCTGCTTCCTGTAAAAAGTTTTCATTTGCCCTGAAAAGGGGAAAATGTGATCACACAAAACATTTGTGTTGCACAGGAAAGCTTTACGATTTTTGCAAGGGTAAAATATATACCTCCCCAAAAATATAAAAAAGATGCAAGACAGGACTCTTAACTTCCTACCTGTGGCGCGGGAGGGTGCTGTGGCATTGGTTGTGGGCTTGTCTGGGCATAATATGCTGCTTGCTGCCTGTAGTACTCTGCCCAAGCAGCACTGTAGTCTGCTTGACCAGCAGGTGGCGCACCACCCGCAGCGGGGACCGCTTGTCCTACAAAACAAACAAAAAAAAACTTAATTGTAAAGTACAAAGTGCGGCACATAAATTGTTTAAAGTGTTTGTAAACTTTAAGGAGTTTTCTCATTTTGTAGGCACCTAAACAGGTTGCCTTTCCTCCATCAATCACTCAAAAGTAGAGATAAGCAAACTGATTTGCAGGACTTGGGGGTCCAGCGGCCACGTCAGTACCTGCCGGACAGGAGCCCTGCAGACCGCTTTCTACCTGCGGGCATCTCTTCTGATTAGGAGGCTCAGCGAGCCGGCATGGGTGCGTCATGTTACATAGGCTTTGCTCCGGGCCTTGAAATCAGAAGAGGCACCAGAAATGACAGCACGTAGGAGGTGGTTCGCAGGGCCCCTGTCTGTACCAAAATCATGTGAATTGATTCTTTTGATGGTTAGTTACACTTTCATTTTTACACATTAAAACACTGATTTAAGTTTTCTTCTTTTTTTGGGGGGGGGGGGGGGGGGGGGGATACACGATTATTGGGCGGTCCATCTTGTCGGCCTTCCTGTTAACAGTTCACAGACTTGCTTTACAGCAACCACATTGTAGAAACCTGTAGATAGGACTCATATGTATGGGAGAGCGTTGTGGGCATGCTCTATGATTTGTGCATGTCAGATTGGTGCTTTAGGACCCAGTCGTACGGCCATGTCCGTAGTCTGTGCATGCTGGAAGGCAGCCCAGCGAGCTGATTACCTGACGTCCACAACTCTACTTTTGATTAGCTGGCCTGTCGCGACGTCGCACCAGGCCGGCTAATCAAAAGACTTACTGTTAAGAGACGGTTGTCTCGGCTGTTTATCGAGTCGCACCAACTCCAAACATTCCCTTTACAGACATCAATTTGCCTTGCGTCAATTACATAAAAGTGAAGCCTGACACTACACTTGCCTTGCTTTTTATAATATTCCTCCCATGCCTTGGAATAATCTTGTGGTGGTGCTTGCTGACCTAATAAATAGAAAAAAAAACAAAAAAACAACACGCACATTACTAACAAAACTTTTACAAGAAGTTAACACAAACTTTATAAAGGTAATAAAAATCCACATAACCAAGACCGTAAGCGATGGCGCTCATCACATACCCATTTTTTTGTAATACTCTTCCCAAGCTTTTGTGTAGTCCACTTGTCCGCCCTGAGGTGCGGCTGGGGGATCGACTGAATGAAAAGCATTAAACAGGTAAGTCAAGCAGCGAACGCAAGTGAGGACTGAAACCGAGCAAGACATTAGCAGTTCAAAAAGGTTTCCACATGAGTTCATGCAAAGCATGTAAGGTGTGTGCGAAAAGGTCAACATGCCACCTAAAAAGGGGGCGATCCTTCGGCAATCCTCAAGATGCCTTCACCAGGACCGTGTGACATAAGCTCACACTTCATTCCTCATGACAGCCAAATTAAAGTGAGATTTATGTGACTGGCCAGGACCTTTGGCACGCGGAGGCCGATAAAATAAAAAAATTATAGAAAAAAATTAAAAGGAGTTTTGCTACCTTGTCCATTAGTTTGGGTTGTAGCTGGTCCAGCAGATGGAGCTGCAGGTGGTTGGGGTGCTTGCTGTTGGTAATAGTGAGCATAATAAGCTGCCCAAGCTGCAGAATTGGGGTCTGTTCCCGCTTTACCTAAGAAATTAAACATCACACTCTTATAGTGTACTGAAGACGAGCAGTCTATCTACATAAGATTATTCACGGGCCCCCCTCCCATTGATTAATTTTATCATCAAGGGGTCCCCCCCCACACGCTGTCCCATCTGTGTCCATCTCCAACAGCAGCTTGCACTCTGGCAGACCCAGCCGACCACACGTTACATGGTCGGCCATTCCTTAGTAATTCTGCACATGTAGTTGGTGCACGCTGCGTCCGTGCCTACTACTGCTGGTCACCAGGCGATAAAGGAGCTGGACCCGCAGGCATCTTGTTAATTTTTAATGGTTGTCTTATAGACACGACTACTTTAATGTCATGAGGCTTTGCCGCTTTAATCTGCGCAGACACTGCTCAAAGCTGCGTTTACAGGATTTCAGGCAGGAGAGCTGAAATCTCCCAGCAGTTCTGTTGATTTCATTGTTCGCCATGGGCAACAATTCCACTTTTTTTTTTTTTGCAGTGGCCGACGTAGGAAACCCACTTCATTACAGGAGTGTTCAAGGGTTAGCACTAGCAAGTGCAGACTGTCATTCAGGACCTGGCCAGGTGTGTAATGAAATCCCCCAAATGGTCACCCTTCTTAGGTCCATTTATACCAAGAGGATGGCACTGTGCTATTCTGGCTCTGCACACCGTTTACATCCGGCCGCTGAAGGTGCCGATCAGTTGGGGGTATTGGGCCCTAATCGATAAGACCTAACTTAAGAAATCCATCAATATCAAACTGGTGGGTACTGTGCCCGAGCAATGGGTATAGATGGCATAGGAGAAGGAGACCTTTTTTTTTTTCCCTCTCCTACTGTCACAGCAGCTTATACAATAGTTTTCTCTGCAGGACAGTGTTCAGATGGGAACATATATTTTGATACCACAATACACATTCTCTATGTAGCAGCAGCAAATTTAATGTTCACTTTGATTTATTTATTTTTTTATTGCAACCTACAGGTTGGTTAAAAAAAAAAAAAAAACATCCTGCATTGCCGGGATCCCTAAAAGATTCTCGATCACCTTTAAATCACCAAGAGCAGGTGGATTTGCACTAAAACCGAAACTATAGAGCAAGACGACTCCGGCTGTAGCAATTGAAGGGATCTCGTAAGATGTAATGAAATAAAAAAACAAAAACAAAACTAAAACCCATGCTCAGGAAACGGGGCGACGCTCAGGCATGTTAAGAAACATGTCGGCGACAGACGGGATCCACCAAATGAAGCGTTATGATCACATATGACCCCTCCAAAGAGGGGAACCGAAAATCATGACCACAGCAATGAAGCACATGCGGTTTGTACTGTATGGGGTTAATTAGTGGATCTAGGCACACACCTATTACATATACACAAGTTGGACTAAATCTAATTTTCACGCCAAATGCTACTTTTTACAGAAGGAAGAAGGCAATCACACACAATTAACTTACTTGGATCTGCGGGGGCCGGCTGCTGCCAGTGTGGGTATGTATTTCCCCAACCCTGAGGGGCGTATGGTGCAGGGGGACCACTAAAAACAAAAACAGAGTAACTGAGTAAATATACACTAAACCCATAAATCATAATGTGCCAGGAGCGTTCCCTCAAAACTTACTGAGGTGCTGGTCCTGGGGGACCAGGGTTGTATGGTGGAGGGTTGTAGGGTCCCATTGGTGCACCGGGGCCTGGGGGTCCTGGAGGTCCATGGGGTCCAGGTACGCCACCTGGAGGGCCATGAGGAACTGGAGGACCTAATGGATTTACGGGACCCTGAAAAAAAAAAATGGAAAAACAATGTAACGGTGCAATCACAAGAAGCTAAAGTGAAAAGGTTTCCTGCCGTCACTTACCCCGATCTTCTCTTCAACAAGCTGCCTTGCGTAATCAATCTGCTGCGGAGTGCCACGGATCGTAAATAACTTCATATTCGGGTCAGAATTTGGTGGAGGGTTCCTCTGAAGCTCGATTCTGGCACCGGACTGTTGGCTTATACTTTTAATAGTTTCTCCCCCTGTGAAGTAAATGACAGAAGACCATGAAAACTCACAATACTATCACAAGTTTGCTCATCTGCTAAGGGGGACACCCAACTAAGCAGAAACAAAACATGGAAAGTGTACATCGAGACACCCCTGTAATGGGATAGCAAGTGACAGTTTTGATTTTACCTTTTTCACCGAAATATTCAATTAAAAAGGGGCTTTTTTTTTTTTGCTAGAAATCATTTTTTCCTATTGGGTTTCATTATAAACGTTGCACTGTTTGCATTCTATATTCTGTGTTACGCTGTCTATTGATGATTGCAAAATGGATAAACTGAGAATCTGTCAGTGAGCTCATACTGACAGCCCAATGGGAGATTTACTAACTCTGCTGTTTTTTTTCCAGAGCTCTTCTCAAGTGATTAAGGACCACAGATCACACCAAAGTTAAATCAATGCCTGTAAAAGCCAATTGGTGCAAAGTTTTAACTGAAACTAAACTGCAAAATTGATTTTTAGCTCCAAATACATGCATTTCAGTTAAAAAATAAAAAGGTTCTCAGGAGGTGGACAACCCCTTTAAGAATACTACAAGACAATATTCAGCTCAAGCATTTCAATGGTATGTGTTAAAAGGGTTTTCCACAACTACAAAATTGATGACCTATCCTTCGAGGGGTCATAAAATACAGTACAAAATCCCCCTTAATAGAGTCGCCAGTTTTGACCCTTCAGGCCAAGCAGTGTAAATGCACTTTTGGGGATACCTATGCAGGTTGCATGTCTGAGGAATCCATGTTTTAATACCTCTGGTGTCACAATTGCAAGAGCTCAGGAGGGGGGGGCATATACATGTGCCGTGCCCAGAGATATGGACCCAGTACATGAAAATGCCACTTTGATTAGGACTTGCAATTGGAGCGGCTCTTAAAATACAATCCCTTTAATGCTGCACTAAAACATTAGGGGTACAAAATGACATTTAACGTGAAAAGCATAAGGAAAACCATTATAAATATGAGTTAGTTCATAACCTTTTCCAATTATGAGTCCAGTTTTTACAGTCAGAACAAAGAAGTTGAATTCCTGAAGTCCCCCGGGAGGGCCCATGTTCCAGTTTCCTTGTCCTCGTCCCCTTCCCCGTCCACCTGGACCAGGACCACCACCATTTCCAGACTGTGGTGCAAAAGGAAGAACAAAATAAAAGTTGATAGTCTGACCCCAAAAATGTGTAAGGACGTAACACTTAAACACTTCCTCCACCCAGAAGAGTTTGGACTTAAGACAATGCTTCATTACAGCTGTTATAATTATCAATTGTATAAAGACAACATAGGGTTAACCTCAAGTTTTTGCATAAAGGACCAGTCACACAAATCCCCCTTCTAAAGGAGGTTAAAATACGCATCTGTAGTTGCCCAATTTAGGTGGGATACACAGGTGGACAAAGCACAAACCTGGACGCTGCGGAGCAGGTCTGTAATGATCTCGGCTGCATGCTGACACCTGTCAGGGGGGCCGCTGATCTGGGCTATTCTTTCTGGAGTTGATCCATCGTCTGCAAAAGAAAAGAATCTCCGTCAGAAGATGCACAAGTTCTTCTGAATAACCAGACAAGTCCCCAGAAACGTACATACCGGGTTTAAACTGTATTCTGACACCTGCATCACTCTGAATTTTCTTGATCATTTCACCGTTTCTACCTATTACAATTCCAACTGCAAATCGTGGGATTGGGACCTAAAAAAAAAAAAAAAATACATGCCCAGCGTCATTATGCTACTTGTAAGACCTTGTGTTATACTGATATATTGCAGAAAAGGTGTCCACAGGATCAGACATTGTAACATCAGTGTTAAAGGATGAGGAAGCAAAGTGGTCCGAAGCACAACTCTGAATCGTGGTCGGCGCTGCCTCTGTGCCTGCGATCACCGCCCCTCCGCCTGTGATTGACGCAGTGATGTCTTAAGTCAACGGCACAGTTCTTGTTCTCAAATGCACAGGTGCAAGATTTGGACGGGTTGTGAGCATGACAAAGACACCATCTACGCCACTTCCAAGGATGATGGGACAGCGAATACGGGGTGTGTCAATTTATGTGATCAGAAGGGGACACTTAAAAATAATTTTTGGAAGAACACAGGGCAACAATACTGATAGAAAGGGGTTGTAGGGACCATGCTAAAAGGGAGGAGAACAGATTAGAAAGAAGACCTGCTGACCGCTTCCCTTTAAGAGCGGTGACCCTGCACTTGTCAGACATGGAGGTGCTATCCTGATTTATGACATTAAACTCTATAACAAATGGAAAGCAAACTTACATCAATCCCTTCATTGCCACCTATTCTTGAACCGTACTCGTTCCTTGCCTCTCTGAAACCTCCTTGGTCACGTATTAATTCTAATACCATATCTTTTGCTTCCTGTAAAGAAAAATATTAAATAATTAAAAACTTGAATTTACCCCTTTAATATACAAGTTATTACGACTGATAATTACAGCTGATAAGCTTGTTTTACCTGTACTTTGTACGAATCCCCAGTGATTCTTAATGGCTTGTCCGCTCCTGTGTTCTGAGGTCCGTCTTGTATCATCACCATTTTAACTCCGGCACGCTCCTGTTTTCAATTAAACAACAAAAGTTGAGTCCAAGTCCCAATAATCCACATAGAAGACGGAAAAAAAAAAAACCCTGACAAACCTATATCATTTGGTCGTACCTGCAGCTGCTTGATGGTCTCGCCTCCTTTTCCAATAACCAGTCCAGCTTTACTGGCAGGAATCATGATCTCCTGGACTGTATTTCCGGGACCATCCCCGTGATGGTAAGGGGTAGGCCTTCCCATCGCCACTATCTGATCCAGCAGTCTCTTCGCACCCCTTAAATAAAGAGTTTAAATTAAAACGTAATAAACTTAAACTAACCTAAGAATCCCTTAGTGCTTTACTTACTGAACAGAGTCAGGACTGCCAGTCAACATGCAGGACCGGTCGGGCATACCACCGCTATCTGAAAAGAAAGAACACAGCACATTAAGAATACGTCAAAAGGAATTTTACACAACCTGATATAAGGTATTAAAATCCTGAAACGCTTTCTGAAGCCTGGGGATCCAGAACAATTCTGTACATGTGTCACGCTGTTTCTGCCCACTGGATGGCAGAAGACTGGTGATCGACATGGTGTGCTGGAGCAGAGTTGGTCCGGGGGTTGGAATAATTTTTTCTTTCCTTCACCACCCTTGCATAGATCAGAACCACTTTAAGCATTTTTGATAAGATGTCTTACCAGGAGCAATTTGTATCTTGCATCCAGATTCTTGCTGAATGCGTGATATCTGTTCTCCGCCTCTCCCGATTACTAACAAAAGGGAAAAAATAAAAAGTCAAGATGGCACAGGAAAGGGTAAAATAAAATTATAGAATGTAAAACTTAGTTTTAGCAGAGAAGGACACACAAACCCTTGATATTGGGCACTGAAAGACAATGCCGGGTGGAAGAAGTGGAGGCCACCCTGAATAACCAAGCAGTTCACATGCACGTGTCCTATTAATAAGAATATTGCCATATGCTTTGAGGTGGGGAAGTGTGAAGGATTGGGAGGGTCAGACCCCATTGTTGTAGCATTTATCGCCTATACATATGATCAGTGAAATGGTGCAGTGTGAAATGCCCCAACAAAGAACTTACTGAATCCGACCATTCCATCCGGAACTCTGTATTCTTCTGTCAGAACAGCCCTTAATAAACGGGAAAAAAAAGAAGGCATTTTTAGACCACTGGAAAAAGAAATCTGAATCTTGAAAGGGTTGTTTTCATGACTGCACTTCCAGAAATTTCCCTGCTAGTCAGGGGGGCGCAGGAGAGTGTGCGCCTTACGATTGACAGCTCAGACCGGCTGCAAGGTTGTGCCGTTGGCACTGAAGCGGCACAAACATGCAGGAAGCTAAGCCTCTGCAGCATCAGCTTATCAGATACGGCCAGCATCAGAGCAGATGAGCTTTAGAGCAAAGAGCTTGGAAGAGCTTTGCTCCTTACTTAGGGAACCGACCACCACTGAAACAGCAGAGTTGCTGGTAACTTAGGCAATGAGCAGTAAAGCGAGTTACTGCGTTCTTAAAAATAGAGGGGGATTTTAAATAAGGGGTTCATTTCAAAGTTGATTCTCATTAATTTGAAAACTTGCAAAGTGTTTTTAATGAGAAAAATCCTCATTGTGAGCTGTAAAAAAAGTGGGAAAACTCGAGTCACGGATAGCTGGAATGGTTTGTCTACACTAGGAGCTCAATCAAACGACAGTATGAAGCAGCAGAAGGAGGAGGAGGCGGTAAGGGGTCTGAGGAGTTTAAAAAAAAAGCATGATTCATGTTTCCGAATTTCTAGGGAACAGTGCAGTAGGAGTGAGGATGGGTTTATGGCCATTGGTGCCAGGCTTGTCTGATATGTGGCATGAACTGCTCTCCTAGCTGAATACTCACCTCTGCTGCTGGTGCATGGGAGGCATTGCTGGTGGGAACGCTTTTAAGGGAAGGAGAAAAATTCACATTAGAAACACCCATAAACTATGACTGAAGGCTGTAAAAAAGAAATTTATATCGTATGACTTACAATCATTTGTAGGAGCAACTTTCTTCGCTTCAGGTTGATCTAAATGGTAACAAAAAAAAAAATTAAAAGCGAACAACTGAACGGATGAGAATAAATCTGCAAACCTTACATAAGAGATAACGAGCGGCAATCATTGCTGTGAAAAAATAACATGGGGACAGTCAGACCCCGCAATGCTGGCAGCAACACCAGTGCATCAATGATTCTGAGGGTCACCCACAGCCAGTGACGCCAACAGGACAGAACGGAGGGAATTCATTACATAATTTGCAGCAGTTTTCCGGTGTCACAAATTAGCAAATTTTCATGGAATCCATATCTGTGAGTTTGCTTTTGAAAAGGTGAAAAACAAGTGGACAAGTCAGCGCTGGCCTGACAAGTAGGGTAAATTTCAGCCCAGGATGCACCAATCACACAGCGGGCACATCCTGATAATCTGGCACATGAGAAGTCGGCCTTTGTATGTTTCCCCCTATAGCACAAATGGTCAAACTCAAGCCCTAGGTGTAAAAATGCATTAAAGAAATCAGTGACCACATTGTCAAACAGCGAGGTGGAGAAGACCCTGTATGTGAGGAAATTATGGACCAGGGGAGGAGGTAACACACCGGTGCGCCACAGAGAAAACAGGAACCGTATACCAGCATAGCAGAGTATCTTTTGTAACCGGCGCATTCTGTAAACCTACGTGAGTGTGCAGTCAGTCCCACATCTATAAACGCACCTCCGTCATCCAGTGGCCTCTTCTGCCCAGAAAAGCCATAGTCGTTAGTGTTAACGGCCGGTGGTCCAGTATCACCTCCAATTTTTGCAGCAATCTGTTAGGGGGAAACAAAAGGTCGTTAAAGGACTTGTCCCCTCCTGCAATACAAGGACACATTAATTCAAATGGGTAGTGCGTAATTCTGTATCTCGCCTGTGGGGGTGCTGTAGGTAAACTGAACACCTGCTGCTGGACTTCCCTGTGGCCTTGTGCCCCGTCTCCCTTCCTGCTGTCTCCGGGGCCCCGCTCCCCGTCGTCCTCCTTACCTCCGGGGCCCCGCTCCCCGTCCTCCTCCTTACCTCCGGGGCCCCGCTCCCCGTCCTCCTCCTTTCCTCCGGGGCCCCGCTCCCCGTCCTCCTCCTTTCCTCCGGGGCCCCGCTCCCCGTCCTCCTCCTTTCCTCCGGGGCCCCGCTCCCCGTCCTCCTCCTTACCTCCGGGGCCCCGCTCCCCGTCCTCCTCCTTACCTCCGGGGCCCCGCTCCCCGTCCTCCTCCTTACCTCCGGGGCCCCGCTCCCCGTCCTCCTCCTTACCTCCGGGGCCCCGCTCCCCGTCTTCCTCCTTTCCTCCGGGGCCCCGCTCCCCGTCTTCCTCCTTTCCTCCGGGGCCCCGCTCCCCGTCTTCCTCCTTTCCTCCGGGGCCCCGCTCCCCGTCTTCCTCCTTTCCTCCGGGGCCCCGCTCCCCGTCCTCCTCCTTTCCTCCGGGGCCCCGCTCCCCGTCTTCCTCCTTTCCTCCGGGGCCCCGCTCCCCGTCCTCCTCCTTTCCTCCGGGGCCCCGCTCCCCGTCTTCCTCCTTTCCTCCGGGGCCCCGCTCCCCGTCTTCCTCCTTTCCTCCGGGGCCCCGCTCCCCGTCCTCCTCCTTTCCTCCGGGGCCCCGCTCCCCGTCTTCCTCCTTTCCTCCGGGGCCCCGCTCCCCGTCTCCCTCCTCTCCGGGGCTCGGGCCTACTCCTCGCCTTCCTCCTCTCCGGGGCTCGGGCCTACTCCCCGCCCTCCATGCGGTCCCGCCGCCCGTCCCTCACCTGTCTCGCCCTCTGCAGCGCGTCCTTGAAGGCGTCATTGACTCCCCCGGCGGCGCCAGAGTTGGGGGGCGGCACGGTGGAGTAGTCGGCCATGTCCACGGAGCTCGCAGCCCTGCTGATCCGTGCGTCTGAGGGAAGAGAGAAGATGGCGCCCGAAGTCCTCGCTCAGTAACCCGCGCCGTCAGATCTCGCGAGACTCCGCGCGAACTCCCACCGGATCCTCCCACTGAGCCAGAAGAGCAGCAGGCCAGTTCTCGCGAGAGTTTCCGGATCACGTGCACTCCTCAGGCACTGTCACTGGCTGGAATGTTGGCCCGAGAAGCGAATGTGCGGCTGCTGAGCCCGAGGGTGAGGGGGCGAGGAGGAGGAGGTGTTGAGCCCGAGGGTGAGGGGGCGAGGAGGAGGAGGAGGTGGTGTTGAGCCCGAGGGTGAGGGGGCGCTGAGGGCGAGGGGGCGAGGTGGAGGAGGCGCTGAGCCCGAGAGTGAGGGGGGCGAGGAGGAGGCGCTGAGCCCGAGAGTGAGGGGGGCGAGGAGGAGGTGTTGAGCCCGAGGGTGAGGGGGCGAGGAGGAGGTGTTGAGCCCGAGGGGGCGAGGAGGAGGCGCTGAGGGTGAGGGGGCGAGGTGGAGGCGCTGAGCCCGAGGGTGAGGGGGCGAGGAGGAGGTGTTGAGCCCGAGGGTGAGGGCGCGAGGAGGAGGCGCTGAGGGCGAGGGGGCGAGGTGGAGGCGCTGAGCCCGAGGGCGAGGGGGGCGAGGAGGAGGAGGCGATGAGCCCGAGAGTGAGGGGGCGAGGAGGAGGCGCAGAGCCCGAGGGTGAGGGGGCGAGGAGGAGGCACTGAGGGCGAGGTGGAGGCGCCGAGCCCGAGGGTGAGGGGGGCGAGGAGGAGGAGGAGGTGTTGAGCCCGAGGGTGAGGGGGCGAGGAGGAGGCGCAGAGCCCGAGGGTGAGGGGGCGAGGAGGAGGCACTGAGGGCGAGGTGGAGGCGCCGAGCCCGAGGGTGAGGGGGGCGAGGAGGAGGAGGTGTTGAGCCCAAGGGTGAGGGGGCGAGGCGGAGGCGCAGAGCCCGAGGGTGAGGGGGCGAGGACGAGGCGCTGAGGGCGAGGGGGCGAGGCGGAGGCTCAGAGCCCGAGGGTGAGGGGGCGAGGACAAGGCGCTGAGGGCGAGGAGGAGGTGTTGAGCCCGAGGGTGAGGAGGAGCAGGCGCTGGGATCCTGGGTTCAAATCCCACCAAGGACAACACCTGCAAGGAGTACAACATACAAATGTTCTCCCCGTGTTTGCGTGGGTTTCCTCCCACAGTCCAAAGACATACTGATGATCATGTCTGTAAAGTGCTGTGGAATTAATGGCGCTATATAAAAATCAAGATTATTATTATATTCCGCAGCTCTGCACACATCAGAGGGGACTTGTACAGACAAAAAATTCACAGAGTAGCACATAATTCACCAGATACTGAGAAGAGAGGGCCCTGCTGCTCACCAGCTACAATCTATGAGGAAATAGGGGGGACAGGAAAAGTAAAAATAAAGTGATTGTCTTGTACAGCCCATTTATCAATATAAATAGAGGCATTAAAATAACGCTGCATGATCCGGTCACCGGATAGTGTGTGTGTGTACAAGTACTGATGCAGAAGGCTGTTGAGCGCATGGAAAGTTAGTGAAGCGATAGGCCAAAAATCACCGATTAAGGCTATGTGCCCACTATGCGTTTTTCAAGCATTTTTGCTGCGGAATTTCCGCAGCGTAAATGCTTGGTAATCTGTACCCTATGATCCCCAATGAAAATCTGCATGTTCTGTGCCCATGCTGCGGAATTTTTCGCGGGGGGAAAATCCGCAGCATGTCAATTATTTGTGCGTTTCCATATGCGGATTTGAGGTCCCAATGCATTTGAAAAACAAAGTCAAATCCGCATGTAAAAACGCGTGTAAAATCCGCAAGCTTTTTTACTGCCAAGAACATGCAGAACCGCTGCAGAAATTTTCTGCTTCAATTCTGCATCGTGGGCACATAGCCTTAGAATAACCTAGTGTAAGGCTAAGTGCCCACGATGCAGAAATGCTGCATCTCCCTGGCAGAAAAGACACATGCTGATTTTACACGCGGTTTTTCTGCCAGATGGAAGCGTTTGTGAAGTGTTTTGAACATGTGATTCTGCATGCAGGGTTGTCAAGCGATTTTAGCATCACTTGGAAAAGTGCTTGACAGCTTGGTCACACTATTAAAATCCATGCAACCGGCATGGATTTATGTTGTGTGACTAAGTTACGATGCTGCATCAATCGTAAAAAAAAAGAATAAAAATGTTGAAAAATAAAAAAAAAATTATACTCACCTTCCGATGGCCCCCGATCTCCTTCTCCGGTGCGTCCGGTGTCTTCGGCACTTGTGGTGCTCTAAAATGGACCTTCCATGATGTAATTTAGTCATGTGACAGGTCACGCGACCGCCGACTTCAACGGTCGCGTGACCCATCACATAACTAAGTTACGTCATGGAAGGTCCTTTTACACCTCTGCGAGCAGCCGAAGAGCCATCAGCGCCGCCGGGAGCAGGCAGGGGGCCATCAGAAGGTAAGTATATGTTTTGTTTTTTTTTTCATTTTAATTCTTTAACTACAGGTACTATGGTTCCCGGGTCTGGACGAGAGTCTCCTCTTCTCCAGACCCGGGAACCATCCGCGCATTGAATTGCATAATATCCGCATGTGCACATGTAGTCATGCAGATGTTATGTGGTCCAATGCAAATCAATGGCGGTGATTCCGCAAAATTAATGGTTGTGCTGCGGATTTTTCCGCAGCATGTGCACAGCACATGTGGATTATCATTGGGAAACATGGCAGACAACTTAACAAGCGTTTTTAATGCTTTTCCGCGTCGGAAATGGCGCTGCGGAAACTCATTAAGTCCGCATTGTGGGCACGCAGCCTAAGAAACGCAAACTCTCACCAACTTAACACTAAATAACAATGTAATCATAAAAAAATCACTTATTAAAGATATATTAAAAATCTTAATATTATTCACAGTATTAAAAATGGCCAATACCATCCACTACTCTTATGGATAAAGTTGAGAAGGAAAGGGTACAGATTAACCCTACAACAGCTCTGATGTTGCCCTTTCTTACCGCGGAGGTTGGCATCCTATATCTGCGCAGTGGCGTCCCCGCTTGTACGTCGTCTCTCTATCTAACCCCATAAGGTCCTGCAAAGGGAGGCAAGGTAGGAAAAGAAATAAACGGGTCAACCAGTTATTACTTAATAACATCTAAAAAAAAGTGAAACAAGATATAACTTGATATATTCCCTCAGTCAAATAAATCTAATGTTTCAAGAAAATTATCAATTTGGTGATCCAAAAGGATCAGAAAAGATGTTAAACCCTATATTTTGGTCTAAAATATCCCTACCTTGCTACGGAGGTTGGCACCCTACACTTGCGCAATGGGGCCCCCCTCGACGTAGACTCTCCCTAACTGACTCTACAGGGCCCTAGGAGAAAAGATAAAAGGAAGAGAAATCATCAAAAAGTACAAAAGCAGACTGTGCTAATATCCTATAGTGGACCATGAGAAGACCGTTAGTGGGATAGTGGTAATTCCTGCAGAATAGGTTATTAAGTAGTGTTGTTAAGGGAGGGCAATAACCCTTCACGGTTGACCAAGTGAGTGTCAAATTATTATGTTGATTGCACAATCCACAGAAAATCGTTTGATTGCAGTGATTGCCTCAAAAGGTTCAACAAAATATTAAGTTAAGAAGAAGAAGAATCATCATTTCTGTCCAGGCCGATTTCAGGAGTTTAATTTTTTTTTAAATTCTGTGGAAGCAGAGAAGCAATGTCTGACTTTCATTTGTTCATTTTCATAGATTTTTAATTTATTATTACTTTTGTCAGATTCAAGTTATTTCTGTGACCATTGTGGGTTTTTCTTTCATTAAACGAGGGGCACCAACAATTTTGACCACGTGTATATATAAATATTGCACTTAGTCCCAAACTGGAGACAATATATCAGGGGTCTCAAACTCTGCTAAGTATATGGGCCGCACATAGTAAAAATGTGAATTTGAAGGGCCGCATTCTTTGCAAGGATGATATGAAATTTTTAATGATACTATGTTGTTTTTTCTATACACCTTTTGGATAATTTTTTGAACATTTTTTGGCTTTTTTTTATTTTATTGTTTTAAATGGCATTCATTTTATGGGCTATGGTACAGTTTTAAAGTTTTTACAAGTTTACAGTTTTTTCAATTTTTATTTCCTTTTTGTGTCCCCTAATTGGACACATAGTGATTTTTTTTCTTACAATTAGAACCATATAGTAATTCTGACCAACTTCATATAGTAATGTTTCCCCATCTTGTAGTAATGTCCCCCATCTTGGTCCTCATCTTGTAATAATGTGCACATCCTGGTCCCCATCTTGTAGTAATGTGCTCACCCTGGTCCCCATCTTGTAATAATATTCCCATCCTGGTCCCCATCTTGTAGTAATGTCCCCTATCTTGGTCCTCATCTTGTAATAATGTGCCAATCCTGGTCCCCATCTTGTAATAATGTGCTCATCCTGGTCCCCATCTTGTAGTAATGCCCCATCCTGGTCCCCATCTTGTAGTAATGTGCACATCCTGGTCACCATCTTGTAGTAATGTCCCCATCTTGTAGTAATGGGCCAATCCCGGTCCTCATCTTGTAGTAGTGTGCTCATCCTGGTCCCCAACTTGTAGTAATGTCCCCATCCTGGTCCCCATCTTGTAGTAATGTGCCCATCCTGGTCCCCATCTTGTAGTAATGTGCCCACCCTGGTCCACAACTTGTAGTAATATCCCCATCCTGGTCCCCATCTTGTAGTAATGTGCCCATCTTGGTCCCCATCTTGTAGTAATGTGCCCATCCTGGTCCCCATCTTGTAGTAATGTGCCCATCCTGGTCCTCATCTTGTAGTAATGTGCTCACCCTGGTCCCCATCTTGTAATAATGTGCACATCCTGGTCCCCATCTTGTAGTAATGTGCACATCCTGGTCCCCATCTTGTAGTAATGTGCACATCCTGGTCACCATCTTGTAGTAATGTGCCCATCTTGTAGTAATGGGCCAATCCCGGTCCTCATCTTGTAGTAATGTGCTCATCCTGGTCCCCATCTTGTAGTAATGGGCCAATCCCGGTCCTCATCTTGTAGTAATGTGCTCATCCTCGTCCCCATCTTGTAGTAATGTGCTCATCCTGGTCCCCATCTTGTAGTAATGTGCTCATCCTGGTTCCCATCTTGTAGTAATAGTAGCGTCGGCGTCCCTGCCTCCTGCTAGGCAGAGACGCCGTTCCCCTCACCTCCCTGCTCCGTCATCGGCGTCCTCTTCCCGCGCTGCTGGCAGCGCTCGCTTCTTCCCGGGCACTGTGCTTAGGGCGCGCGCTCCCTCTCTCTTAAAGGGGCCGCGCGCGCCGTCCTAAGGAGTCTCCCCGGCCAATTGCCGGTGGAGCTCCCATATATAAGGCACCTCCCCCAAAATGGAGGTGCCCGAGCAAAGTTGTTGCAAAGCCTTTCACCTCTGCTTCAGCCCTCAGGTCCCGTTGCCAGTCTGTTTTCCAGCTCTGTCTACCTGCTTGCATTCCCTGCGGTCCGCCAGTCTGTCTACCAGCATCCGCCAGTCTGTCTATGGACCAGTCCGCCTGCGGATCAGGAAGCACCTGCCTGATACCTGCCTGAGACCACCTGCCAGCCAGCCGAGAGACTCTTACCAGCTCACCTGGGAGCGCTCACCTGCTACCCGCCAGCTAGCCTACCTGGAGGCTCTGCTGTCACTTGCCGTGACCACCTGCCTGTCTAGAGACTCTTACCCTGCTGTCACTTGCCGTGACCACCCGCCTGTCAAGAGACTTTCCCCGTCACTTGCCGTGACCACCTGCCCTTCTACCCAGAGACTGTTCCTGTCACTTGCCGTGTCTACCTGCCCGCCTTCCCTGGGAGCCACCCGCTTCCTTACAAGGACTGCCCCTTTGTATAGTAGCTCAGAGGTTCCACCTCCCAGACCCGTTACAGTTTGCTCGGCCATGGAACCCGGTGGCACCCAAGCTCCCTCGCTCTCGGACCTATGTCATGAACTTTCCCGTCAGAGGTCCCAAGAGGACTCCATCTTGGGCCACCTGCGTAGTGTTCACTCCCGCCTGGACACACTGACTGCCTCGTCGGGAGCTGCTTCTACTCGCACAACTATTACCCCGGCAGCGCCGCTGCCCATCAATACCATGGCATCCCTTCCCGGTCCCCGCCTTTCCGCCCCGCCTCGTTTTGGTGGAGATCCCGGTCAGGCATGGGGCTTCATTAACCAGTGCACCCTGCACTTCGAACTTTTGGCACACCAGTTTTCCACCGACCGAGCCAAAGTGGTCTTCATCATGTCCCATCTCACTGGGGAGGCGCTGGCTTGGCTAAATCCTCTATGGGAGAGAGGAGACCCCCTGGTGTCCAACCTGCCAGCCTTTCTCACAGCCTTCCGGAAAGTCTTCGACGAACCAGGACGAAAGACCTCTTCCGCCTCATCTCTGCTACGCCTCCGTCAAGGGAGTCTCACCGTGGGCCAATATGCCATACGGTTCCGTACCCTTGCTTCGGAGCTTGCCTGGGATAACGACGCCCTGGTGTCCGTCTTCTGGGAGGGTCTATCCGACCAGATTAAAGATGGACTTGCCGGTCGGGACATTCCTACCTCTCTCGACGACTTAATAACACTTGCCACCCGGATTGACATCCGGTTCCAGGAGCGTACCAAAGAGGTCACCCGTGAGAGGAGGATTCCTCGCCTTGCTCCTACCTTCCAGAATCCCGTCACTTCCTCTGTTACTCCCCAGGCGCACTCACCTGAGCCAATGCAGGTCGGCCAGACCAAGATGGTCAAAACCCGTCAAGAGTCACGCCGTGCCGAGGGGAGCTGCTTCTACTGTGGCAGTAAGGAGCACCGGATCCGTTCCTGCCCAGAGAGGTCAGGAAATGCCTGTGTCTAGGATCGCTCAGAGAGGTCGTCCTAGACAAGAATAAACACTCTCCATCTCTGATTCTGTCGGTCTCTATCATCTGCGGGGAGAACCGTTACTTTGAACTAGCTCAACTTGATTCTGGAGCTGCCGGAAATCTCATTTCCCAGTCCCTGGTAGAGAAATACCGCATTCCCACCAAACCTCTGGCCGAACCCTTATCTGTCGCCTCCGTGGACGGGGGTCTCTTACCGCATCCCATTCAACTTATCACCGAACCCATAACTCTGCAGGTGGGAATGCTGCACTCTGAGAGCATGTTCTACCTGGACTCTCTCATGCTCTTTTGCTTGGCCTACCTTGGCTCCAGAGACATGCACCCGTGCTTGATTGGCAGACTGAAGAAGTCCTTCGCTGGGGACAGGACTGCCATAAGACTTGTTTAGTTCCCGTTCGTCCTGCCCGTCCTTCTCCTCCCCCAGCCAATCTACCCGGCCTGCCAGTACCCTATTGGTCTTATGCTGATGTCTTTAATAAAAAGGAAGCAGAGACATTACCTCCTCATAGACCATACGATTGCCCTATCGACTTGGTACCTGTCGCTACTCCGCCCCGAGGGCGTATCTACCCTTTGTCCGCTGCTGAGACCCGGTCCATGTCTGAATATATCGAGGAGAACCTGGCCCGGGGATTTATCCGGAAATCTACCTCCCCGGCGGGAGCAGGCATCTTCTCCGTCCCTGCATAGACTATAGAGGCCTTAACCAGATCACGGTGAAGAATAAATACCCCCTTCCGCTCATTCCTGAATTATTTGACCGTCTGAGGGGTGCTCGGATCTTCACCAAGCTGGATCTCCGTGGGGCCTATAACCTGGTCCGTATCCGTCAGGGGGATGAATGGAAGACGGCATTCAACACCCGGGACGGCCACTATGAATACCTCATAATGCCCTTCGGTCTCTGTAATGCTCCCGCCGTCTTTCAAGAGTTGGTCAATGATATCTTCCGTGATCTTCTCTACTCCTGCGTGGTGGTACACCTGGACGACATCTTGGTCTTCTCTCCGGATCTCCCTACACACCGGAGGGACGTTCGTCGGGTCCTGCTCAGGCTCAGGCAAAACCACCTCTACGCAAAATTTGGGAAGTACCTCTTTGAGCAGACCTCTCTTCCATTTCTGGGCTACATCATCTCTCAGACCGGTCTACGAATGGATCCTGAGAAACTTTCTGCCATCCAGAAGTGGCCCCGACCGGAGGGGTTGAAGGCTATCCAGCGGTTCCTGGGCTTCGCCAACTACTGCCGCCTCTTCATTCCGCACTTGTCTTCCCGGACTGCCCCTATCTCTGCGCTCACCCGTAAGGGCGCTAATCCCAAAGAATGGCCGCCCGAGGCAGAGGAGGCCTTCCTGTCTTTGAAACAAGCTTTCTCCTCCGCTCCTGTGCTGCACCGTCCGGACAGCAACAAACAATTCTTCTTAGAAGTAGACGCTTCCTCCTCCGGAGCCGGAGCGGTGCTCACCAAAAAGTCGTCATCCGGAAGAATGGTAACCTGCGGCTTCTTCTCCAAACTCTTCTCCTCATCTGAGCGCAGTTATTCTATAGGAGACCGAGAATTGTTAGCCATTAAGTTGGCACTGGAGGAGTGGCGTTACCTGCTCGAGGGGGCTCTTCACCCTGTAATTATCTATACGGATCACAAAAACTTGGCTTATCTCCAGAGTGCCCAAAGACTTAACCTGCGCCAAGCCCGGTGGTCCTTGTTCTTCGCCCTCTTTGATTTCATTCTTCATTTTAGCCCGGCAGACAAAAATATCAAAGCTGATGCCTTGTTCCGATCCTTTTTGTTCTCCGATCTAGAGGAGGAGCCAAAGCACATCATCGACCCCGCCAAGGTAATGCTGGTGGCTCCCGTGGATCTAAATCGTCTTCCACCCGGTAAGACGTTCATAACAGTACCTGATCGTGAGAAAGTCCTACATTGGGGACATTCGTCTAAGCTAGCTGGCCATGCTGGCCAGAAAAAGACCCTCCTGCTTATTACGCGGCATTACTTGTGGCCTACCCTGCACAAGGACGTAATAGACTTTGTCTCAGCCTGTGCGTCCTGCGCCCGCAACAAGGTTCCTAGACATCTGCCAGCCGGCCGCCTTCTGCCTCTTCCCATTCCTGCTGCCCCGTGGCAGCATATAGCCATGGACTTTATAACGGATCTCCCTGTCTCTGCTGGTTGTACGGTCATTTGGGTGGTCGCTGACCGCTTCTCTAAGATGGCTCACTTCATTCCCCTGCCGGGTCTTCCGTCTGCATCTGAATTGGCTAAAGACTTTATCCATCATATTTTCCGTCTTCATGGTCTCCCTCTCCACATCGTATCCGACCGAGGAGTTCAGTTCACCTTTCGCTTCTGGAGAGCCATGTGTAAACTGCTGTGGGTCACCTTGGACTTCTCCTCTGCTTATCACCCACAGTCCAATGGTCAAGTAGAGCGAATCAACCAAATTCTAACCTGTTACCTCCGGCACTTTATTAATGCCCACCATTCCGACTGGGTGGATCTTTTACCGTGGGCCGAATTTTCCTATAATAATCACGAGAGCGAGTCTTCCTCCAAATCCCCGTTTTTTATTGTCTACGGTCAACATCCTCGGATCCCGTTTCCCGTCTCCGCCTCGGTGGATAATCCGGCCGCGGAATCTATTGTTAGCGAATTCTCCTCCATTTGGGAAAGTACCAGATCCGCACTTCTTCTGTCCTCCGAGCGGATGAAGAAACAGGCTGACAAAAGACGTCTGGATCCGCCCCAATTCTGTCCTGGAGATAAAGTCTGGCTCTCGTCCAAATATGTCCGGCTCAAGATTCCTTCCTACAAGTTAGGGCCTCGGTTCATCGGCCCACTGGAAGTTATCAAACAAATCAACCCGGTGGCCTATAAATTGAAACTCCCGGCCAACTTGCGGATCCCTAACTCCTTCCATGTATCTCTCCTCAAACCTGTGGTACTTAACTCTTTTTCCAAGTCTACAGGTACGCCTCCTGCTCCGGTTTCCGCTGAAGACGAGTTTGAGGTCGAGAGCATTATGGCCACCAAAAGGGTAAGAGGAAAAACCTTTTTTCTAGTGCATTGGAAGGGGTTTGGTCCTGAGGAGAGAACGTGGGAACCCCGGGAGAACATCCATGCCCCGCTTATCCTTGATAAATTTCTCTCCGTCCTAAAAAAGGGGGGGCCTAAAGGGGGGGGTACTGTAGCGTCGGCGTCCCTGCCTCCTGCTAGGCAGAGACGCCGTTCCCCTCAACTCCCTGCTCCGTCCTCGGCGTCCTCTTCCCGCGCTGCTGGCAGCGCTCGCTGCTTCCCGGGCACTGTGCTTAGGGCGCGCGCTCCCTCTCTCTTAAAGGGGCCGCGCGCGCCGTCCTAAGGAGTCCCCGGCCAATTGCCGGTGGAGCTCCCATATATAAGGCACCTTCCCCAAAATGGAGGTGCCCGAGCAAAGTTGTTGCAAAGCCTTTCACCTCTGCTTCAGCCCTCAGGTCCCTTTGCCAGTCTGTTTTCCAGCTCTGTCTACCTGCTTGCATTCCCTGCGGTCCGACAGTCTGTCTACCAGCATCCGCCAGTCTGTCTATGGACCAGTCCGCCTGCGGATCAGGAAGCATCTGCCTTAGACCACCTGCCAGCCAGCCGAGAGACTCTGACCCGCTCACCTGGGAGCGCTCACCTGCTACCCGCCAGCTAGCCTACCTGGAGGCTCTGCCGTCACTTGCCGTGACCACCTGCCAGCCAGCCGAGAGACTCTTACTCGCTCACCTGGGAGCGCTCACCTGCTACCCGCCAGCTAGCCTACCTGGAGGCTCTGCCGTCACTTGCCGTGACCACCTGCCTGTCTAGAGACTCTTACCCTGCTGTCACTTGCCGTGACCACCCGCCTGTCAAGAGACTTTCCCCGTCACTTGCCGTGACCACCTGCCCTTCTACCCAGAGACTGTTCCTGTCACTTGCCGTGTCTACCTGCCCGCCTTCCCTGGGAGCCACCCGCTTCCTTACAAGGACTGCCCCTTTGTATAGTAGCTCAGAGGTTCCACCTTCCAGACCCGTTACAGTAATGTGCCCATCCTGGTACCCATCTTGTAGTAATGTGCCCATCCTGGTCCACATCTTGTAGTAATGTGCCCATCCTGGTCCCCATCTTGTATTAATGTGCTCATCCTGGTCCTCATCTTGTAGTAATGTGCTCATCCTGGTCCCCATCTTGTAGTAATGTGCTCATCCTGGTCCCCATCTTGTAGTAATGTGCTCATCCTGGTCCCCGTCTTGTAGTAATGTGCCCATCCTGGTCCCCATCTTGTATTAATGTGCCCATCCTGGTCCCCATCTTGTAGTAATGTGCCCATCCTGGTCCCCATCTTGTAGTAATGTCCCCATACTGGTCACCATCTTGTAGTAATGTGCACATCCTGGTCACCATCTTGTAGTAATGTCCCCATCTTGTAGTAATGGGCCAATACCGGTCCTCATCTTGTAGTAATGTCCCCACCCTGGTCCTCATCTTGTATTAATGTGCTCATCCTGGTCCCCATCTTGTAGTAATGTGCTCATCCTGGTCCCCATCTTGTAGTAATGTGCTCATCCTGGTCCCCATCTTGTAGTAATGTGCTCATCCTGGTCCCCGTCTTGTAGTAATGTGCTCATCCTGGTCCCCGTCTTGTATTAATGTGCCCATCCTGGTCCCCATCTTGTAGTAATGTCCCCATCCTGGTCCCCATCTTGTAGTAATGTGCACATCCTGGTCACCATCTTGTAGTAATGTCCCCATCTTGTAGTAATGGGCCAATACCGGTCCTCATCTTGTAGTAATGTGCACATCCTGGTCCTCATCTTGTAGTAATGTGCACATCCTGGTCCTCATCTTGTAGTAATGTGCTCATCCTGGTCCCCATCTTGTAGTAATGTGCTCCTCCTGGTCCCCATCTTGTAGTAATGTGCTCATCCTGGTCCCCATCTTGTAGTAATGTGCCCACCCTGGTCCCCAACTTGTAGTAATGTCTCCATCCTGGTCCCCATCTTGTAGTAATGTGCCCATCCTGGTCCCCATCTTGTAGTAATGTCCCCATCCTGGTCCCCATCTTGTAGTAATGTGCCCATCCTGGTCCCCATCTTGTAGTAATGTGCCCACCCTGGTCCCCAACTTGTAGTAATGTCTCCATCCTGGTCCCCATCTTGTAGTAATGTGCCCATCCTGGTCCCCATCTTGTAGTAATGTCCCCATCCTGGTCCCCATCTTGTAGTAATGTGCCCATCCTGGTCCCCATCTTGTAGTAATGTCCCCATCCTGGTCCCCATCTTGTAGTAATGTGCCTACTCTGGTCCCCATCTTGTAGTAATGCCCCATCCTGGTCCCCATCTTGTAGTAATGTGCACATCCTGGTCACCAACTTGTAGTAATGTGCCCATCCTGGTCCCCAACTTGTAGTAATGTCCCCATCTTGTAGTAATTGCCCATCCTCTTCCCCATCTTGTAGTAATGTGCCCATCCTCTTCCCCATCTTGTATTAATGTGCTCATCCTGGTCCCCATCTTGTATTAATGTGTCCACCCTGGTCCCCATCTTGTATTAATGTGCCCACCCTCTTCCCCATCTTGTAGTAATGTGCCCACCCTCTTCCCCATCTTGTATTAATGTGCTCATCCTTGTCCCCATCTTGTAGTAATGTGCCCACCCTGGTCCCCATCTTGTATTAATGTGCCCACCCTGGTCCCCATCTTGTAGTAATGTGCCCATCCCGGTCCCCATCTTGTAGTAATGGGCTCATCCTGGTCCCCATCTTGTAGTAATGTGCTCATCCTGGTCCCCATCTTGTAGTAATGTCCCCACCCTGGTCCTCATCTTGTATTAATGTGCTCATCCTGGTCCCCACCTTGTAGTAATGTGCCCACCCTCTTCCCCATCTTGTATTAATGTGCTCATCCTGGTCCCCATCTTGTAGTAATGTGCCCATCCTGGTCCCCATCTTGTAATGGGCTCATCCTGGTCCCCATCTTGTAGTAATGTGCTCATCCTGGTCCCCATCTTGTAGTAATGTCCCCACCCTGGTCCTCATCTTGTATTAATGTGCTCATCCTGGTCCCCATCTTGTATTAATGTGCTCATCCTGGTCCCCATCTTGTAGTAATGTGCCCACCCTCTTCCCCATCTTGTATTAATGTGCTCATCCTGGTCCCCATCTTGTAGTAATGTGCCCACCCTCTTCCCCATCTTGTATTAATGGGCTCATCCTGGTCCCCATCTTGTAGTAATGTGCCCATCCTGGTCCCCATCTTGTATTAATGTGCCCATCCTGGTCCCCATCTTGTATTAATGTGCCCACCCTGGTCCCCATCTTGTAGTAATGTGCCCACCCTGGTCCCCATCTTGTATTAATGTGCCCACCCTGGTCCCCATCTTGTAGTAATGTGCCCACCCTGGTCCCCAACTTGTAGTAATGTCCCCATCTTGTAGTAATGTGCCCATCCTGGTCCCCATCTTGTAGTAATGTGCCCACCCTGGTCCCCAACTTGTAGTAATGTCTCCATCCTGGTCCCCATCTTGTAGTAATGTGCCCATCCTGGTCCCCATCTTGTAGTAATGTCCCCATCCTGGTCCCCATCTTGTAGTAATGTGCCCATCCTGGTCCCCATCTTGTAGTAATCTGCCCATCCTGGTCCTCATTTTGTAGTAATGTGCTCACCCTGGTCCCCATCTTGTAGTAATGTCCCCATCCTGGTCCCCATCTTGTAGTAATGTGCCTACTCTGGTCCCCATCTTGTAGTAATGTGCTCATCCTGGTCACCAACTTGTAGTAATGTGCCCATCCTGGTCCCCAACTTGTAGTAATGTCCCCATCTTGTAGTAATTGCCCACCCTGGTCCCCATCTTGTATTAATGTGCTCATCCTGGTCCCCATCTTGTAGTAATGTGCCCATCCTCTTCCCCATCTTGTATTAATGTGCTCATCCTGGTCCCCATCTTGTATTAATGTGCCCACCCTGGTCCCCATCTTGTATTAATGTGCCCATCCTGGTCTCCATCTTGTAGTAATGTGCCCATCCTCTTCCCCATCTTGTATTAATGTGCCCATCCTGGTCTCCATCTTGTATTAATGTGCCCACCCTGGTCCCCATCTTGTATTAATGTGCCCACCCTGGTTCCCATCTTGTAGTAATGTGCCCATCCCAGTCCCCATCTTGTAGTAATGGGCTCATCCTGGTCCCCATCTTGTAGTAATGTGCTCATCCTGGTCCCCATCTTGTAGTAATGTCCCCACCCTGGTCCTCATCTTGTATTAATGTGCTCATCCTGGTCCCCATCTTGTAGTAATGTCCCCACCCTGGTCCTCATCTTGTATTAATGTGCTCATCCTGGTCCCCATCTTGTATTAATGTGCCCACCCTCTTCCCCATCTTGTATTAATGTGCTCATCCTGGTCCCCATCTTGTAGTAATGTGCCCATCCTGGTCCCCATCTTGTAGTAATGTGCCCACCCTGGTCCCCATCTTGTATTAATGTGCCCACCCTGGTCCCCATCTTGTAGTAATGTGCCCACCCTGGTCCCCATCTTGTAGTAATGTGCCCACCCTGGTCCCCATCTTGTAGTAATGTGCCCACCCTGGTCCCCATCTTGTAGTAATGTGCCCATCCTGGTCCTCATCTTGTAGTAATGTGCCCATCCCGGTCCCCATCTTGTAGTAAAGCTCTACCCTCACCTACTGTATCCTCACCCATCCCTCGTAGACTGTGAGCCCTCGCGGGCAGGTTCCTTGCTCCTCCTGTACCAGTCGCTGTCACATTGTGTTCAAGATTATTGTAATTGTTCTTGTATTATACCCCTTTTTCACATGTAAAGCGCCAATGTCGCTATAATAATAATAAATAATAATAATAATAATCCTGGTCCCCATCTTGTAGTAATGTGCACATCCTGGTCTGCATCTTGTAGTAATGTGCCCATCCTGGTCCCCATCTTGTAGTAATGTGCCCACCCTGGTCCCCAACTTGTAGTAATGTCCCCATCTTGTAGTAATGTGCCCAGCCTGGTCCCCATCTTGTAGTAATGTCCCCATCCTGGTCCCCATCTCGTAGTAATGTGCCTACTCTGGTCCCCATCTTGTAGTAATGTGCTCATCCTGGTCACCAACTTGTAGTAATGTGCCCATCCTGGTCCCCAACTTGTAGTAATGTCCCCATCCTGGTCCCCATCTTGTAGTAATTGCCCACCCTGGTCCCCATCTTGTATTAATGTGCTCATCCTGGTCCCCATCTTGTAGTAATGTGCCCATTCTCTTCCCCATCTTGTATAAATGTGCTCATCCTGGTCCCCATCTTGTAGTAATTGCCCACCCTGGTCCCCATCTTGTATTAATGTGCCCACCCTGGTCCCCATCTTGTAGTAATGTGCCCACCCTCTTCCCCATCTTGTATTAATGTGCTCATCCTGGTCCCCATCTTGTAGTAATGTGCCCATCCTGGTCCCCATCTTGTATTAATGTGCCCACCCTGGTCCCCATCTTGTATTAATGTGCCCACCCTGGTCCCCATCTTGTAGTAATGTGCCCATCCCGGTCCCCATCTTGTAGTAATGGGCTCATCCTGGTCCCCATCTTGTAGTAATGTGCTCATCCTGGTCCCCATCTTGTAGTAATGTCCCCACCCTGGTCCTCATCTTGTATTAATGTGCTCATCCTGGTCCCCATCTTGTATTAATGTGCTCATCCTGGTCCCCATCTTGTAGTAATGTGCCCACCCTCTTGCCCATCTTGTATTAATGTGCTCATCCTGGTCCCCATCTTGTAGTAATGTGCCCACCCTCTTCCCCATCTTGTATTAATGTGCTCATCCTGGTCCCCATCTTGTAGTAATGTGCCCATCCTGGTCCCCATCTTGTATTAATGTGCCCACCCTGGTTCCCATCTTGTATTAATGTGCCCACCCTGGTCCTCATCTTGTAGTAATGTGCCCACCCTAATCCCCATCTTGTAGTAATGTGCCCATCCTGGTCCCCATCTTGTAGTAATGGGCTCATCCTGGTCCCCATCTTGTAGTAATGGGCTCATCCTGGTCCCCATCTTGTAGTAATGTGCCCACCCTGGTCCCCATCTTGTATTAATGTGCTCATCCTGGTCCCCATCTTGTAGTAATGTGCTCATCCTGGTCCCCATCTTGTAGTAATGTCCCCACCCTGGTCCTCATCTTGTATTAATGTGCTCATCCTGGTCCCCATCTTGTATTAATGTGCTCATCCTGGTCCCCATCTTGTAGTAATGTGCCCACCCTCTTCCCCATCTTGTATTAATGTGCTCATCCTGGTCCCCATCTTGTAGTAAGGTGCCCACCCTCTTCCCCATCTTGTATTAATGTGCTCATCCTGGTCCCCATCTTGTAGTAATGTGCCCATCCTGGTCCCCATCTTGTATTAATGTGCCCACCCTGGTCCTCATCTTGTAGTAATGTGCCCACCCTGGTCTCCATCTTGTAGTAATGTGCCCATCCTGGTCCTCATCTTGTAGTAATGTGCTCATCCCGGTCCCCATCTTGTATTATTGTGCTCATCCTGGTCCCCATCTTGTAGTAATGTGCCCATCCTGGTCCTCATCTTGTAGTAATGTGCTCATCCCGGTCCCCATCTTGTAGTAATGTGCCCATCCTGGTCCTCATCTTGTAGTAATGTGCTCATCCCGGTCCCCATCTTGTATTATTGTGCCCATCCTGGTCCCCATCTTGTAATGTGCCCGCCCTGGTCCACATCTTGTAGTAATGTGCCCACCCCGGTCCCAATCTTGTAGTAATGTGCCCACCCTGGTCCCCATCTTGTAGTAATGTGCCCACCCTGGTCCCCATCTTGTAGTAATGTGCCCACCCTGGTCCCCATCTTGTAGTAATGTGCCCATGCAGGTCCCTAACTTGTAGAACATTCAACTGAAAAGAATCACTGACTTTGGCGGCCCTCAGGCCAAGGCCGCGATCATTACGGGGGCTCCGTTGCCTGCGGGCCGCATTAAGCAGCCTCAGGGGCCGCATGCGGCCCTAGGGCCACGTATTTGAGGCCCCTGCAATATACTGTATAGTCTTGTAAGCTGTTGTACCTTATCTTGCTGGGTTATGACATCAGCTGTTTTAATACTGTGAATACTATTAAGATTTTTAATATATCTTTATTAAAAGTAGGCATTAGACCTACCGGTAATAGGGTTTCCAGGGGTCCCTCATGACTGCACCATCAGGAGGTCGTCCTTCATGTCCTTGATAGGGACAGGAAACACACAAGAGGTTAAAGGGCCCCTCCCTCCACCCCTACTCCAGTGATTTTTCAAGTCCCACACCATGATGGATGCAACTCTATTTTATTTGCTTTTCTACAAACCATGTTAACTTCACAAGGTCGTTTTAGGAATATCTAGGGAGGGAATGTAATGGGTGCTGCCATGAGGGACTCCTGGAAACCCTATTACCGGTAGGTCTAATGCCTACTTTCCAGGACGTACCTCCTGACAGCGCCATCAGGAGAATACCAGAGTATACATTTTAGGGTGGGACTACTGCCTGGAGGACCTTCCGTCCGAAGGCCATATCCTGACCTAACAGAATGTCTAATTTGTAATGTTTGCAGAAGGTGCTTAAATTTGACCAAGTTGCGGCCTTGCAGATTTGGTCCACAGATGCCCCTGCTCTTTCTGCCCATGATGTGGACATAGCTCTCGTAGAATGGGCTCTAATATTCTCTGGAGGAGATGAATAGGCCAGCCTTATTACTGAAGTGACCCATCTAGCTAAAGGTAGATTTTATTGCTTTTTGTTCCCCTTATTTTTTCCCCCAAACTGTACGAACAGGTTGGAATCTAAACGCCCGTCTTTTGTGACCTCTAAGTACTGTGGCACTGATCTCCTAACGTCTAGTGAATGGAAGGTCAATTCTTGACCATTTTTATAGTCCTGACAAAAAGAGAGTAGGACCACCTCCTGATTCACATAGAAAGGTGTAACTATTTTTGGTAAGAATGCTGGATCTAATCTGAGGATAATACAGTCATCTAGGCATTTCAGATATGGGTCTCTGATTGAAAATGCTTGTATCTCCCCTATACGTCTCTTAGTGGTTATTGCGACCAGAAACACCGTCTTAAGCGAAAGGAATTTAATGCTTGATTCTTCAAAGGGTTTGTTGCATAGTCTCCTGAGGACTATGTTCAAGTCAATGGAGGGACGTGGGATTTAAACGTTGGTCTTAACCTTGTAGCTTTAATGAATCTCTCCACCCAAGGATGGTGGGCTAGAGGATAGTCCAGGTAGGCCCTTAATCCTGCAATCTGTACCTTCAATGTGCTGGGTCTTAGACCTTTTTCAAACCCTGTCTGTAAGAATTCTAGGATTTTTGGAAAGTCTGGAATAGAACTCTCTGATGTTGGCTGATACTGAGTACAAAACTTTTTCCATACTTTTGTACAGATGGCCGAACTCACTGGTTTCCTACTATTTTGCATGGTTGAGATTACCGCATCTGACTGGCCTCTAGATTTCAGTATCTGCCTTTCAAGATCCAAGCCGAAACCTGGAGAGTTTTCACATCGGGAAGGTACACTGGACCTTGGAACAGCAAATCCCATCTCTCTGGGAGGATTATCGGATCTTTCAGGGACATCATTCTTAGTAAGGGGAACCAACTTCTCTTGGGCCAGAAAGGAAGGATTATTATTACCCTGGCCCGATCCTCCTGAATCTTCCTTAGTACTAACGGTATTAAGGGTAAAGGGGGAAATGCGTATGCCAGATCCATGTTCCATCTTTGAGATAAGGTGTCTATCCCTGCCGTCCTCTCCCCTGGATTGAGGGAAAAGAATTTTTCCGCCTTTGCGTTTTTTCATGTGGCGAACAGATCCCATCAGGGAACGCCTCACTGATGTGTTATGTGATGAAACACTTCCCAGTTTAACTCACAATCTGACTGCAGAATTGTTTTTCGACTGAGAAAATCTGCTACTGCACCTTTTAAGTGTACTGCTGTTATTGAAAGGATTGCTCTTTCTGCCCACTGACAAAAATTTTCCCTCCAAAGATTGTAGCAGGTGGACCTCCCTGATGTTTGAGGAAGGCTACTGTCGTCATGTTGTCTGTCAAGATTCTGACATGATGACCTTTTAGCTGATCTTGGCACCTTTTTAAGGCCGACCAGACGACTTGAAGTTTTCTCAGATTTGATGAACTGGGAAGATCTTGCTTCTGCCACGTACCTTGCAGGTATTGGTTGTTCAGATGAGTCCCCCAACGACTGTTGCTTGCATCGGTAGTGAGAGTGACGAATGGAGCTAGTTTCCACATGACGCCTTCCTGTAGGTTGGTCTTTGAAATCCACGAAGTTAATGATCTCTTGGCTATTATTGATAAAATAATTCTCTTGTCCAGACCGACCATCTTCCGATTCCAAGATGACAGTATTTGTTTCTGCGACTGTCTCGAATGGAATTGGCTCCACCTGACCCCTGGTATGGAAGCTGTCATGAGACCCAAGATTTTCATGTATTCTCGGATGGAGACTTTCCTTCTCCTTGCAAATCTCTTGATCCTGACCCTGAGTTCCGTCTGCTTCTTTTCCGGAAGAAATGACAGTTGTTGTTCCGAATCTAGGAGGATTCCCAAAAAGATTTTTCTTCTTTCTGGAATAAGGTGTAATTTTCCCCAGTTTATAATCCATCCTAAATTGTTTAGGGTCAGTATGGTTGATGTTAGATTGATCTTCAGCTGTTGAGGAAATTCTGCTAACACCAGGAAGTCGTCTAGATACTGGATTATCAGTATTCCCTGTTCTCTGAGGAATGCCATAACTTCGGCCATCAGCTTGGTAAAGATGCGAGGAGCCGAAGAGACACCAAACGGAAGACAAGTAAACTGGTAATGATGAATGGTGTCTCCATCTTTTAGTGCGAACCGTAAAAACCTTTGACTGTGGTGGTGGATTGGAACATGATAATAGGCCTCTTTGAGATCTATTGTGCACATGACCATGTGCGTCTGATTAGGGGGATTGTCGACCTGATTGATTCCAATTTAAATTTTTTGTAAACTACTGATTTGTTTAGTGATTTTAGATTTATTATTGTGCGAAAACTGCCTCCGGGTTTCTTTATTGAGAATAGACCTGAGTAGTAACCCAAGAAGCTTTCTGTCTCTGGTACAGGTATTACTGCTCCTGAATTCATGAGTTTTTTTTACATCTGTTAGCAGCCTTTTGGAAACCCAGTCGGACAGGGTCATCGTCAGATGGAATCTTCCCGGCGGGATCTGATCGAATTTTATTTTGTAGCCCTGAGCAATGGATTGAATAATCCATGGGCTGTTGGAAACCCTCGTCCATGCTCTGTGGAAATGACGGAGTCTTCCATCCACTTTCCTGGCGTCATTTTCTGCCTGTGCCAACACCTGTAGGGGAAAGGGGATTTCTCGAGCTACCTCCTTTCTGGTAGCTCCATCAACCCCCCCGACTTCCCTTTCCAGGAATATTCTGACTTCTGCTGCTGTTAACGAGGTTTCTGAAAGGAAGATATCTTTTTCTTTTGGAAACCCTTTCTTATTGTCTGGAGCTTTCTCCAGGATCTCATCCAATACGGGACCAAAAACCCAGAGACCAGAAAAGGGAATGGCGCATAATTTGTTCTTGGACTGACTATTCCCCGACCAGGTCTTTAGCCATATTGCCCTTCTGGATGCTGTAGAAAGGGCTCCATTCCTGGCCGCGAATCTGATTGACTCTGCCGAGGCATCGGCAACAAAACCCATCGCCATTTTGAGAAGTGGGATTGAGTTGAGGATCTCTTCTCTGGGAGTCTTCCTCTTTAGATGGTCTTCCAGTTGTTCCAGCCATATGCTCATAGACCTTGCTACCGAAGTGGACATGATATTGGCTTTTATTATTGCCGCAGAAGTTTCCCAGGTTTTTTTTAACGAGACTGTCTGCCTTCCTGTCCATTGCATCTTTCAAAGAAGACGAGTCCTCAAATAGGATGGAAGTTTTCTTTGTTACTCTGGCAATCGGGATGTCAATCTTGGGAATCTCGTCCCATAATTTAATATCTTCCGGCTCGAATAGGAGGCGAGATTTGAAGCTTCTGGGAATGACAAGCTTCCTCTCTGCCTCCTCCCATTCTTCAAGAATCATTGCTCTAATATGGTTATTAACCGGAAATACTTGATTCCTGCGGGTTCTCAACCCTCCAAACATTTCATCTTGTACTGAAGATGGTTGGTAAGTGTCCTCAATCTGCATGGTATTCCTCACTGCAGATAATAGAGTATCCATATCTTCCCAGGAGAAGAGATATTTTTTCTTCTCTTCTGGGGGAATATCCATAGATCCTTCCCTATCCTGATCGGAGTCTGAGAAGACTGACAACTCCTCCCCCTCTAAACTGGATTCCAGCTCCTGCCGTGGCTTTTTGTGACGGGGTGCACCCTGAGGAGTCTGCGGGGAAACTAAATCCGTAACCGTACTCTGCACTTCTTCTCTCACTATAGCCCTTAAGTCCGACATGAAGGAAGAATGCTCTTCTTTAACCACTTTTGCAATACAAGTGGAGCATAGCTGTTTTCCGTAAGTGTCTGATAGTTTTTTGTTACAGATGGCGCATCTCCTTTTCTTAGGAGCTGAAGTCATCGTGTCTTTCTTAGGTGCCTCCTTATCCTAAAATGACAAGGAGCACAAGACTTTTACTACCATCGACAGATTGAAAAAAACAGGAGACCAGAGGGGAATGTGCCCAGAACTTACTTGGACTGGAGGTTCAGACATAGCCTCAGAGCGACCGGTGGTTAGAGCCGCCATTACTAGTGAACTGAGAACCTTAGCACTACCCCCCCTTTAAGTAGCATCCCTCACCTGTCTTCCATCTGAATTGTCAGAAAAAAAGGCGTTCTCCCTTTAATTTTCAGTCTGGCGCCTTTTTTCAAATAAACCGGAAGTGCGTTCCACCGTGGAACGCACGCCGGTTACTAGAGGTCCGTGTGTCGTTCCCTCTGTATCCGGAAGTGCGGCTTCCGACATCTTGGGCGGCTCGCTGGTGCCGAGCGCAGGGCTGCAGCCACCGGAACTGAGAGCCCCCTCTGCGGGGGAGACAGAATTTCCTGGCACTCACACTGGTCAAGGCTGAGGGACCCCTGGATACAGCGGGGTTTCGCCGTCTGGATTTCAGCAGGAGGGAGGGAAGGAATGCGAGGACCCCGTCCGGATCCTCCTGCATCCGTATCTCAGGAACTACGCGAGTACTCCTCTTCTGTGTCCGTCCCTGATAGGGACAGGAAAAACACTGGAGTTGGGGTGGAGGGAGGAGCCTTTTAACCTCTTGTGTGTTTCCTGTCTCTATCAAGGACATGAAGGACGACCTCCTGATGGTGCTGTCAGAAGGGACGTCCTGGAAAGTGATGTTTTATGAGGCGATAGGCCAGTCTAAAGAAATGTGTTTTTTGGGCAATTTTGAAACTGGATACTGGGAATTCACTGGATTGTCTTGGATAGTGCATTCCAGAGAACTGGTGCAGCAAGAGAGAAGTCTTGAGATGGAAGTGGGAGATTCGGATTATTGAGGATGTTAGTCTTAGGTCATTAATGGAGAGGAGAGCACGAGTAGGGTTATAGACAGAGATGAGGAGGAGATGTAGGGAGGTGCAGTGATGTGGAGAGCACAGGTAGGGTGGAAGACAGATGAGGAGATGTAGGGAGGTGCAGAACTGTGGAGAGCTTTGTGGGTGAGATAGAGAAGTTTATATTGGACTCTGTAGTGGATGGGTAACCAGTGCAATGGCTGGCACAGGGTAGAGGCATCGGTGAAGCTGTTGGACAGGAATACAACCCTGGCTGTTGCATGCAGGATAGATTGGAGAGAAGTTTGTTTGGTAAGCGGGAGACCGATCAGTAGAGAGTTGCAGTAGTCAAGACAAGAATGAATAAGTGCAACAGAGTTTTGCAGAGTCAAAGGTGAGAAAAAGTTGGATTCTAGAGATTTTAAGATGCAGGTCACATGAGCGAGCGAGTGATCTGATGAGGGGAGTGAAGGAAGTATTTGAATCAAATATGATCCCAAGACAGCGAGCTGCTGCTGGGGAGTGATGGTAGAACCACACACGGAGTTGGGAATTTTAGGTTTAGGTAGGTTAGATACCTGACGTCTATCTACTGCTATGTTAGAATCCCTGAGAAGGAACCAATATGAAGACGACGATCGTGATTGTGCAGAGAAGCGGTAACACCACCTATCCGATGAGATCTGTACATTTCCATTATATTTTACTTCTGTGATACACTTTCATCTGAGCAGTGAAAACTTGTTCTGTATCCGATTTGCCGCTGACTGATATGAGATGCGGAGTCTAAGGGACCCCCGAGCTCGTCAGTGGGGAGGATTGATCCTCAGACTAATATCTGCATCTTAGTCAGGAGTGTCTACAATGAAGAGGTGGACGCATAACTACAAGGGTCGATTCACTATTTTACTTGTGCCTTTTTTTTCTTCTTGTTTTTGTTGTTTTTCGCCTTTTTTCATTTATGCCTAATTCTTTTTTTAATCCGTGCTGTTTTTAAAGACTATTTTACACATGTTCGCCTGTTTTATTTTTTTAATGCATCAATTGCAACTTTTTAAAAAAAAAAAAAATTATTCACAATTTTTTTTTCCCCTCTGTAGTGTTTATTTTATTTTTTTTAATGTACGCCTGATATTTTTGCACAAATTTTGCACCATTTTTTGTGCAACTTTTTAATGTACGCCTGATATTTTTGCACAAATTTTGCACCATTTTTTGTGCAACTTTTTGTGCTAAATAGATGCAACAATGGTTTAAAACACTGATAAACATTTCTGAGTTCACACAAAGAATGCTTTGGGTTTTGAAAAATGCCTGGTGGAAAAAAAAGTGTTTCTTTTTGAAGCATCTCCTGATGGAAATCGCACCGAACTGGGTCCTGTCCAATCAGAAGACTGCAAAGAATGTATCGGTAAAAGTGAAAACTGCCCTAGTGTGACTGCCACGCAGGACAGGACTGGATGCTGGACCAGGGCATTCGCTTCTTTTTGATCAACTCTTGTCCTGGATCTGGGTCATCCCTTTAACCCATGCACTGCAACTTCTGCAAGGGGGATTTGGACATATTGAACCTATGGTAGCTGGTACAATTTTCATAAAAATGTCACAAAATTGTTGTGTAGCGCGAGGCTAAATGTGATCCAAACAGAGAGACAGCAAATCTTGAAACCTTAAATAAAAGCGTAACTCGTGCAGAGTCCATACATACTAGCGAGGTCCAAATAAAATTGTGAGTGACTAATTTCCTCCAGAAGTCACATAATTGGTACATTGAGTCCTCTTGTGTGTCTCTAACACTATGTCCTCCCTCTATCTAAGACTGAATCTGTCAAAAACTGAACTATTCGTATTTCCTCCCTCCACTAACCTACCTGTGCCCGATATTGCCATTTCCGTTTGTGGCTCTACCATTACTCCCCAGCAACAAGCCCGCTGTCTTGGGGTCATACTTGATTCAGATCTTTCCTTCACCATTCACCTCAAAAACATCTCTAGAATCAGAACCTTTTTTATCTTTGACTCGGCAAAAACTCTTACTGTAGCTGTTATTCATTCTCATCTGGACTACTGCAACTCTTTACTCATCAGTCTCCCTTTTACTAAACTCTCCCCTCTCCAATCCGTCCTAAACTCAGCAGCCAGGATCATATTCCTCGCCAACCGCTACACCGATGCTGCTTCCCTGTGCCAGTCGTTGCACTGGTTGTCCATCCAATACAGAGTTCTATTTAAACTCATCACCCTCACCCACAAAGCGCTCCATGCTTCAGCACCACCCATCATCTCCCCCATCATCTCAGTCTACCACCCTACCCATGCCCTCCATTCTACCATGACTTAAAACTAAAATCCTCCATAATCCGAACCTCCTTTCCCATCTCCTAGATTTCTCACGTGCTGCGCCAATTCTTTGGAATGCACTACCCAGGACAATTCGATTAATTCCCAATACCCACAGCTTTAAGCGTGCCCTAAAAACCCATTTCTTTAGACTGGCCTATCGCCTCAACATAGTTATCTAACTGTCCTAGTTTGGCCCATTTTAAAATTTTCTTCAAAATCATGTTCATACCATCCACGCACTTAATAGCTTCTGTCTGTACTGTACACATACTGGCTGGCGACCAATTCTTGTAGTGCTATGTACTTACCCTATTTAGCACATTATGGCTGTATGATACAAAATATGTACATGTTACCTTTTGTGTTCCCCCTATTTCCTCATAGACTGTAAGCTTGCGAGCAGGGCCCTCCTTTTTATATCTGAGTTATGCTTATTCTGTATAAGTCCATCCTAAAATTGTAAAGTGCTGCGGAATATATTGGCGCTATAAAAATTATTATTATAATTTCTTCTCAGTATAACCATAGCTGTTCTGGGAAGGCCTCAGAGGTTTGTGTGAGAACATTAGAGATCAAACAGCATCATGAAATCCAAGGAGCCCACCAGACAGGTCAGGGATAAAGTTGTGGAGATGAGTAAAGCAGGGTTAGGTTATGAAAAATAGCCTGAGCTCTGAACATTTCATGGAGCGCTGTGCAAACCATTATCCAACGATGTAAGGAGTATGACACAACTGCAAACCTTCCAAGACATGGCCGTCCACTTATACTGACATCCCAAGCAATGAGAACAAGCAGCCAAGAGGCCCATGGGGTAGCATGGTGGCTTAGTGGTTAGGACTGTTGCTTTCCAGCGCTGGGGACATGTGTTAAAATCCCACCAACATCTGCAAGAAGTTTGCATGTTCTCCCAGTGTTTGCTTGGGTTTCCTCCAGTTTCTTCCCACACTCCAAAGACATACTGATTGGGGCTCACAATATAATTTCCCTATGGGGACAGTGATGATGGTCACTGGAGGAGCTGCAGAGATCCACAGCTCAGGTGGGAGAATCTGTGCACAGGACAACTATTAGTCGTTTACTCCACAAATCTGGCCTTTATGGAAGAGGAGCAAGAATAAGCCACTTTTGAAAGCAAGCGACAAGAAGTCCCGTTTTCAGTTTACATAAAGCCATGTAGGGGCCACAGCGAGCATGTGAAAAAAAGAAGACTCTGCTCAGATGAGACCAAAGTAGACCTTTTTGGGCTAAATGCAAAATACTGTGTGGCGGAAAACTAGCAATGCACATGACCCTGAAAACACCATCCCCACTGTTGCACATGGTGGCAGCATCATGTTCTGGGGGGGGGGGGGGGGGGCTTTTCTTCAGCAGGGACTTGGGAAGCTGCTCAGAGGTGATGGATGGAGCTAAATACAAACCTGTTAGAGGCTGCAAGAGACTGGGGCATAGGTTCACTTTCCGGCAGGACAACAACCCTAAACATCCTGCCAGATCTACAATGGAGGGTTAAGATCAGAGCATATTCGTGTGTGTAAACGTCACAGTCCACATCTGAATCCCATTGAGAATCTGTGACAAGACGTGAAAATTGCTGGTCACAGAAATCTCCATCCAATCTCACTGAGCGAGTGTGCAAAGAATAAGGAGCAGAAATGTCACCACTAGATGTACAAAACTGGAGAGACAGACCCCAAAAGACTGCAGCATTAATGGCAGAGAAAGATGGTCCTACAAAGTATTGACTGGGCTGAATACTAATGCACCTCACAATTTTCAGATTCATATTTTTTAAATATGTTGAAAACCTTGTATCATTTCCTTTACACTTCACAAATACTTGGTATTGGAATATCACATAAAATCCAAATTTAAAACACTTAAGTTTGTGGGTGTAATGTGAAAAAATGTGGAAAAGTTCCCATGGTATGAATACTTTTTCAAGGCTGTGACTGCACCAGCAGAATAGTGAGTGCAGCTCTGGAGTATAATACAGGATGTAACTCGGGATCAGTAATGTAATGTATGTACACAGTGACTGCCCCAGCAGAATAGTGAGTGCAGCTCTGGAGTATAATGCAGGATGTAACTAAAGATCTGTACAGAATCAGTAATGTAATGTACACAGTGACTGCAACAGCAGAATAGTGAGTGCAGCTCTGGAGTATAATACAGGATGTAACTCAGGATCAGTACAGGATCAGTAATGTAATGTATGTACACAGTGACTGCACCAGCAGAATAGTGAGTGCAGCTCGAGTATAATACTGTCACGCAAGGTGTGAGAAAGACAGTGCAACACAAAGGGAAGAGGGATAGGGCGCCCAGACACTAGGGAAAGGGGGGAGTGGAGACCTCCTAGGCTGATCTAATATCACTCTGTCTCTACTAATGTCCCTGTATTAGTTCTTCACCAATCGCCGCACGCAAACTTCGCCCTGTCTTTCTCTGACGTTAGGCCGTGGCTAGGGAAGTGAGTGGGATGAGCGCTAGTCGATCCCCACTGAAAACTAAAGACAACAAGGTGGAACAAACAAGAGAAGATAGCTTACCTTTAGTCGACTTCAGAGATATGAACACCCGTCCTCATAGCTCCAGAGAGGAAGAAGTAATGCAGTTGCTCCGAGCCTTCACAAGGGGTAATGTGAGTATCGCCGGCACCTCCCTCTAGCAGACAGCAGGTATTTATACACCCAGGCCAGGGTGTTAATTAGCCAGAGGGAGGTAGCCGCTGTGTCCTAGAGAGAGCCTCTAAGAAGGTGTCTGTAATGCTAAACAAAGAGATCTGCAACCAACTGCAGGGCGACTGTCACTTCTGACACACCCATGACAAATACAGGATGTAACTCAGGATCAGTGCAGGTTAAGTAATGTATGTGCACAGTGACTGCACCAGCAGAATAGTGAGTGCAGCTCCGGAGTATAATGCAGGATATGTAATGTATGTACACAGTGACTGCACCAGCAGAATAGTAAGTGCCGCTCTGGAGTATGTGACAGAGTCACTGGTATGGTATATGAGGGGAGGTATGTGTCGCACAGGTTGGTAGCCTGTGTGAACTAGAACCAATAAACTTTCTGCCAGTATGTTATATGCTGGGGGGTTAACTCTTTTAAAGGGCGTGGTTTTATGGGAATGACATAAAGATGGGGGGGACGTCATTCCCCATACCTCCACTTCAGGGTGAGGCTGAGCAAAGTTTAAATGTTTAGTCCTGGTTTTTTTTCTCTGTTGCGTTTAGAGTGGCAAAGACTCCAGACTGGAAGGCCACAGCTCAGAGAGAAGCTGAAAGCTGGGACTACAACCTGTGGGGCTAATCCCACACTGCTATGGACTGTGCTATTGTTTATCTTTTGTTTTGTTGTTTTTCGAGTAAGGCTGTGTTTATTTTTGCTGGAGCTGCAGGGCTTTATGCCACTAAATAAAGCCTGCAGAGAAAACACGGTTCCAGGATCTACTTCCGGAAGCGGCCGAGTGAGGCGTCTTACCACAAGTATAATACAGGATGTAACTCTGGATCAGTGCAGGATAATGATGTGCAAGCGTGCTCGTTTAACCCTTTCACCGAGCATGCTCGGGTGCTTAACGAGTATCTTCGGCATGCTCGTATATTATGTTCCAGTCCCTGTGTCTGCATGATTTACAGTTGTAAGACAGCCTGAACACATGCAGGGATTGCTTCTTTGTTAGGGAATCGTCACATGTGTTGAGGCTGTCTTACAGCTGTAAATCATGCAGGTGCAGGGTCTCGAACATAATATAAGAGCACGCCAAAGCTACTCGGTGAGCACCCGAGCATGCTCGGTGAAAGAATTGAACGAGCACCCTCTCTCATCACTAGTGCAAGATAAAAATTTATGTGCACAGTGACTGCACCAGCAGAATAGTGAGTGCAGCTCTGGAGTATAATACAGGATGTAGCTCAGGATCAGTAATGTATGTACAGTTGAAACCAGAAGTTTCCATACACTATATCACTATATAAAAAGACACATATGATGTTTTTCTCAATATCTGACATGACATCAGAATAAACCTTTCCCGTTTTAGGTGAATTAGGATTACCATATTTTTTAATATTTGCTAAATGCCAGAATAATGAGAGAGAGAGAATGTTTTAAGGCATTTTTATTACTTAATGCAAAGTCAAAAGTTTACATACACTAAGATTACTGTGTCTTTAAACAATTCTGGACGGCCCATATGATGAGGTCATGTGTTTGGAAGTTTCTGATAGTTTTTTGGCAACATCTGAGTTAATTAGAGACACACCTGTGGATGTATTTTAATGAACACCTGAAACACACTGCTTCTTTGTGTAGCATCATGGGAAAGTCTAAAGAAATCAGCCAAGATATCAGGAAGAGAATTGTGGACTTGCACAAGTCTGGCTCATCCTTGGGTACAATTTCAAGATACCTGAAGGTGCCTCGTTCATCTGTACAAACAATTATACGCAAGTACAAACAAGATGGGAATGTCCAGTCATCATACCACTCAGGAACGAGACAGGTTCTGTGTCCCAGAGATGAACGTGCTTTGGTCCGATATGTGCATATCAACCCAAGGACAATAGCAAAAGACCTTGTGAAGATGATGGCGGAAGCTGGTAAGATTGTGTCAATAGCCACAGTGAAGCGAGTACTGTATCAACATGGGCTGAAAGGCCACTCTGCCAGGAAGAAGCCGTTACTCCAAAAGAAACATAAAAAAGCCAGATTAATGTTTGCGAAAGCACACAGGAACAAAGACCTTAATTTTTGGAGACATGTCCTGTGGTCTGATGAAACTAAAATTTAACTTTTTGAGCATGATGACCATTGTTACGTTTGGAGGTAAAAGGGAGAAACTTGCAAGTCGAAGAACACCATCCCAACTGTGAAACACGGGGGCGGCAGCAACATGTTGTAGGGTTGTTTTGCTGCAGGAGGGACTGGTGCTCTTCACAAAATAGATGGCATCATGAGAAAAGAAGATTATGTGGCAATACTGAAGCAACATCTCAAGACATCAGTCAGGAAGTTAAAACTTGGGCGGAAATGGGTCTTCCAAATGGACAATGACCCGAAGCATACTGCCAAAATGGTAACAAAGTGGCTTAAGGATAACAAAGTCAATGTTTTGGAGTGGCCATCATAAAGCCCTGATCTCAATCCTATTGAAAATTTAAGGGCAAAGCTGAAAAGGCTGCGAGCGCCGAGCAAGACGACCTACAAACCTGGATCAGTTACACCAGTTCTGTCAGGAGGAATCGGCCCAAATTCCAACCAACTATTGTGAGAAGCTTCTGGAAGGAAATGCCAAACATCTGACCCAAGTCATTCAGTGTAAGGGCAATGGCACCAAATACTAATGAAATGGATGGAAACTTCTGACTTTTCAGTAAGTAATAAAAATGCCTTAAAACATTCTCTCCTCTCATTATTTGGCAAATATTAAACATTATGGTATAATCCTAACTGACCTAAAACGGAAAAGGTTTATTCTGATTTCATGTCAGATATTGAGAAGAACCTGCAGACATGTCTTTATATATAGTGGATGGAAACTTCTGGTGTCAACTGTATGTGCACACTGACTCCAGGAGAATAGTGAGTGAAGCTCCGGAGAATAATGCAGGATGTAACTCAGGATCAGTAATGTAATGTATGTACACAGTGACTGCACCAGCAGAATAGTGAGTGCAGCTCTGGAGTATAATACATGATGTAACTCAGGATCAGTAATGTAATGTATGTACACAGTGACTGCACCAGCAGAATAGCGAGTGCAGCTCTGGAGTATAATACAGGATGTAACTCAGGATTAGTAATGTAATGTATGTACACAGTGACTGCACCAGCAGAATAGTGAGTGCAGCTCTGGAGTATAATACAGGATGTAACTCAGGATCAGTAATGTAATGTATGTACACAGTGACTGCACCAGCAGAATAGTGAGTGCAGCTCTGGGGTATAATACAGGAGGTAACTCAGGATCAGTAATGTAATGTATGTACACAGTGACTGCACCAGCAGAATAGTGAGTGCAGCTCTGGAGTATAATACAGGATGTAACTCAGGATCAGTAATGTAATGTATAAACAGTGACTGCACCAGCAGAATAGTGAGTGCAGCTCTGGAGTATAATACAGGATGTAACTCAGGATCAGTAATGTAATATATGTACACAGTGACTGCACCAGCAGAATAGTGAGTGCAGCTCTGGAGTATAATACAGGATGTAACTCAGGATCAGTAATGTAATGTATGTACACAGTGACTGCACCAGCAGAATAATGAGTGCAGCTCTGGAGTATAATACAGGATGTAACTCAGGATCAGTAATGTAATGTATGTACACAGTGACTGCACCAGCAGAATAGTGAGTGCAGCTCTGGAGTATAATACAGGATGTAACTCAGGATCAGTAATGTAATGTATGTACACAGTGACTGCACCAGCAGAATAGTGAGTGCAGCTCTGGAGTATAATACAGGATGTAACTCAGGATCAGTAATGTAATGTATGTACACAGTGACTGCACCAGCAGAATAGTGAGTGCAGCTCTGGAGGATAATACAGGATGTAACTCAGGATCAGTAATGTAATGTATGTACACAGTGACTGCACCAGCAGAATAATGAGTGCAGCTCTGGAGTATAATACAGGATGTAACTCAGGATCAGTAATGTAATGTATGTACACAGTGACTGCACCAGCAGAATAGTGAGTGCAGCTCTGGAGTATAATACAGGATGTAACTCAGGATCAGTAATGTAATGTATGTACACAGTGACTGTACCAGCAGAATAGTGAGTGCAGCTCTGGAGTATAATACAGGATGTAACTCAGGATTAGTAATGTAATGTATGTACACAGTGACTCCACCAGCCGAATAGTGAGTGCGGCTCTGGAGTATAATACAGGATGTAACTCAGGATTAGTAATGTAATGTATGTACACAGTGACTGCACCAGCAGAATAGTGAGTGCAGCTCTGGAGTATAATACAGGATGTAACTCAGGATCAGTAATGTAATGTATGTACACAGTGACTCCACCAGCCGAATAGTGAGTGCGGCTCTGGAGTATAATACAGGATGTAACTCAGGATTAGTAATGTAATGTATGTACACAGTGACTGCACCAGCAGAATAGTGAGTGCAGCTCTGGAGTATAATACAGGATGTAACTCAGGATCAGTAATGTAATGTATGTACACAGTGACTGCACCAGCAGAATAGTGAGTGCAGCTCTGGAGTATAATACAGGATGTAACTCAGGATCAGTAATGTAATGTATGTACACAGTGACTGCACCAGCAGAATAGTGAGTGCAGCTCTGGAGTATAATACAGGAGGTAACTCAGGATCAGTAATGTAATGTATGTACACAGTGACTGCACCAGCAGAATAGTGAGTGCAGCTCTGGAGTATAATACAGGATGTAACTCAGGATCAGTAATGTAATGTATGTACACAGTGACTGCACCAGCAGAATAGTGAGTGCAGCTCTGGAGTATAATACAGGAGGTAACTCAGGATCAGTAATGTAATGTATGTACACAGTGACTGCACCAGCAGAATAGTGAGTGCAGCTCTGGAGTATAATACAGGATGTAACTCAGGATCAGTAATGTAATGTATGTACACAGTGACTGCACCAGCAGAATAGTGAGTGCAGCTCTGGAGTATAATACAGGATGTAACTCAGGATCAGTAATGTAATGTATGTACACAGTGACTGCACCAGCAGAATAGTGAGTGCAGCTCTGTATCTGGAATTTAACTCCCGATCAGTAATGTAAAGTTCCCATCTCTGTTTTTTTTTGTTAAAATGTTTATTTGATGTGTACTCTGGAGATCATATAATTTGTGAAATATCTTGCATGGATCGAGCGGTGGATCTCTTGTTGATGTGCGCGGTTGCGTGCCTTCCTGTACAGAGGTTGTGGTCACAGGGCACTTTGTTCTGTCACCCGCTTTATCCTGGCACAATAGGAAGCTGTTCCCCGAGTTCGGTAGAATTTTTGCAGCCTGTCATCTAATAAAGCTTCAGCTTGTTTAAAAAAAAAAAAAAAACTTGGTAGAAAGAGCTGGTAAATTCTGCAGGCAGCAGAGAGACGTACATGGGAGGCAGGGAGCTGATCTCTATATATGAGCAGGAGGGGATGGACCGGTGAGCATTCGGGGGGACACGCTTTTTGTATCCCATTAGGGACGAGTAGCTGTGAGTATTCCAGTCCTGTCGTCAGAGGGGCTATGGGGAAAAATTACTACTCAATTTTGGGCATCGAGAAGGGGGCTTCAGAGGAGGATATCAAGAAAGCTTACAGAAAGCAAGCCCTCAAGTGGCACCCGGACAAGAACAAGTCGGCCCACGCAGAAGAGAAGTTCAAGGAGATAGCGGAAGCCTACGAGGTGTTGAGTGACCCCAAAAAGAGAGAGATCTATGATCAATACGGGGAGGAGGGTAGGTATTATCTTTTACGTCTCATCCTTCCCGCACGCAATGGACAGCTGATAGTCAAATGGTGCTCAAGGGGTTAACGCCTGTATCCCACACGCTTCCCAATAACCCTAGTGGACGGGATATGTTCACGTCTATATTTTGCATTATTTCCTTCTGTGGCTGCAGCTTTGAGTCCAACGTCAGATGGAAACGTACCGGGGTCACACGGGACATTTTTGCTGCTATGTTTATATATGACATTTATTGGGGGTGTCGCGATCGTACGTCAGTAGAAAAGAGGTGAGACTCGCTGGTTAATATCGATTGAGCCAGACCACATGATCCTAGGATTTATCAAAGCAGCTGCTGCAATCGTTCAGATACTCCGACAGCCCTAATCACGTCAGAGCCGCTCTGTTTACAGGCATCGTATGCTCCTTATAATACAATATATATATATATATATATACACATATATGGAGACGCTTTATTACGCTCCGGAGCGCTCAGTGTGCATGGGAACATCGGTACCTGCTACATACATGGGCTGGCGTGTCATCCAGAGTTATGCCACGTAACAGGACAATAGTAATAGAGAGAGATATCGATCTGTTATACATTTAATACATCATAATAAGTCCACGTTCTCATCACATTTGTGTTGTATGTTTGGTTTGTGCACCACAAATGGACCTGATATCAGTGGCTTAGCCTCAGATGGGTCCGGGGCACGCTTACCCCCAGTCCCACAGCCTATGGGATTGCAAAATTTCACCCTCCCTCTCGCCGCTTCCCAAAATTACCCACCCTGTGAAGCAGTCAGCTCTTGCAAGTGTACAGTGATTTCTGGTTATGCAGAGCGCAACTGATAAGATGAGACTTGCCATCTGCTTCTATGTTCTGCATAGGCAGCAACCGAAATGACTAATCAAGTGAGGTTTGTCATCTCAGTCGATGCCTGTACGGAAGGCAGCAACTAATGATAAGCCCATCTTCACTGCTGCGCTCTGCATAGCCAGCAAGTAAAGAAGATGGAGCAGCCAAGGAATGAAGACACGTGATTCAAATCTGTCTTCGTTTATTACTAAGAGCTACTGGTAAATTCTTACACTTTTTCTAAGTTTATCTAGGGATTAGTTTAGGGTTAGATTTAAAGGGGCCGTCCAGTCCAAATCGATAAGTCTGCAGTCACTCTGTCTGACTGTAGACTTATGAATCCCCTCAGCGCATGTACTGTGCACTGCAGGGATTTGCAGGTTTCTGAGCCGGGACCGGAGGGTATGTATGAGTTATACATACTCCCGGCCGGACCCCGTCCAGTGAGCGCGGCCTTGCTCCATTTATAATTACATCAGTATTTGTCTTTTGTAACTTTTTATTCCACTGCAATTTTTGAAATGTCAAGCATCAAATAAATCTACTCTCCGCTGCTGAGTATCCAGCTTCAGTGATAAAGTCACGGCCGGGCCCAATTAAAGGCATTTTTGCAGCATTTCCACTGCGAAACACAATAAAGACGCACATGCGGTTTTTATCTACAGATTTTTTGCATCTGTAAGCCACGCCCCTGAGTAAAGACCTGGGGGGGGGTCCTGCATAATTACCCTGTAAGCCACGCCCCTGAGTAAAGACCATTAAAACCAGCCGTAAATAAAAAGGCCCCTATCTCTGGAACAATATGGCTGATTTACAAAAAAAAAAAGACATTACTGAGGGGAGCGGCAGGAATAAATCAAGAGACAATCCTGCTCCTTTCTGACCTGGTTCCCTTTAAATGCATTGTGTAGCCTCAATAATATTATATAGATTTAACTCAAAATCTACAATATATGAAAAATTAGTAAAATGCACTAAATTCTATAAGGATTTTTACACACATTGTAATAGATTTCCAAGTCTTACAGGGATTGGTACTTGTATATGTGACGCTAATATAGTATCACATAAGTATAAATGCCTGATACGTGATGTCACATTACAAGATGCCAAGACCAAGGTGATACTAGAGCGAGGGTATGCACTCAGCACCACATGCTAAATAAGACAAAAGTAACCAAAAAGGGTAATAAACAAAAGAAACCATGGCGGCCGGGCGGTAACTATGTCACCGTCATAAGCAACAAAAGGAAATGATGGAGCTGAAGAGCCGTCCTCGCTCCTCCATGACACAGATCTCTGGCTCCAGCCCCGGACACTGAGAATCTTACATGATGTCATGAAATTCCTAAACCCTAATTGAAAACAGCGAATAAAAGCCATAAGCACGCGTCTCCAGGAGGGGGCGCCGTCACTGGTTTCTGCCCGGGGGGGGCCTCCATTTAACGTCTTGCAGATTTTGCAGTGATCCTCTGTGTGCGGCTTCATTATTGCGCTGCTTCGTCAGCTCCCACAGGATCAGTAATGCTGTTGGGCTCGTTCTTGTAGGATCTGTAAAAAAAAAAAAAAAAAACATGAAAGCAGATGTAGAATATAACGACATGTAGCAGGACTTATACTTTATATACCCAGAGGCCTGGGGTCTGGATGGGGGAGGCCTTGGGGCGATGCATTTATATACCCAGGCCTGGGGTCTGGATGGGGGAGGCCTTGGGGCGATGCATTTATATACCCAGAGGCCTGGGGTCAGGATGGGGGAGGCCTTGGGGCGATGCATTTATATACCCAGAGGCCTGGGGTCAGGATGGGGGAGGCCTTGGGGCGATGCATTTATATACCCAGAGGCCTGGGGTCAGGATGGGGGAGGCCTTGGGGCGATGCATTTATATACCCAGGCCTGGGGTCAGGATGGGGGAGGCCTTGGGGCGATGCATTTATATACCCAGGCCTGGGGTCTGGATGGGGGAGGCCTTGGGGCGATGCATTTATATACCCAGAGGCCTGGGGTCAGGATGGGGGAGGCCTTGGGGCGATGCATTTATATACCCAGGCCTGGGGTCTGGATGGGGGAGGCCTTGGGGCGATGCATTTATATACCCAGAGGCCTGGGGTCAGGATGGGGGAGGCCTTGGGGCGATGCATTTATATACCCAGGCCTGGGGTCTGGATGGGGGAGGCCTTGGGGCGATGCATTTATATACCCAGGCCTGCGGTCAGGATGGGGGAGGCCTTGGGGCGATGCATTTAGTGGGAGCCCCCTGCTTAATTCAGTATCCACTGCCTCTTCATAGTTGCTGCTGGAGAAACATTGTCTCCATGTCGGATTTTAACGTCTCCAGTCTTTTGTATAGTCGCGATACGTAGTGTCAGAGGAATCTGGCAGCTGCTTATCTTTCCCATTCTTAATATTGTCCTTGTTAGGATTTTGAAGCTAAAAGGAGCCTGTAATCCCAAACTGGCTGTATAAACTAAGCACATTGCCTTGTAGGAGAGATTGCCCTTATAAAAATCAGCTTTTTTATGAAGTCTAATCATATATGCTAATTAGGATGTTTGGTGCACCCTGGGTGTGGCCAAAAAGCTCAGTGCACCTTTCGGTCCACTGGCTTTGCATGTCCTCGTCTCCCTCGCTGGTGATTGACAGTAGTAGCTTGCCTGAGCTTTCTCTGCAGACAGTGCTGCTCCAGGCAAGCTAGTGGTGTCAGTAGATTCAAGCCAGCGAGCGCTGCTCTGGAGCTGACCGGACCGCTAAATCCAAACTACTTCCGAGTCCCTGCGCTTCTCCCATGCTGCAGAGGTAAAACGGTCTCTCCTAGCAGCACAGGAGAGCGCTGAGTCCTGGCCGGCTGCGGGACCATGCCACAGGCCCGAGCTGTCAGTCATCATATGCACACCGCCCCTTGAAGAAATTCTGTTGCTGTTGAGACAACCCCCTTTAAGTTCTGACACCATTTAATTAAAGCAGCAAACAAATTCCTGTATTTTTTTAAATATCCATGGAAACGTTTATTGCGGCAAATTAAGAATTATGCGGCTGTCGTTACCATCACTGATCTCCTTGACAACTACATTTTTGGCTGATCCTCAGTATAAAAGGCAAATCATTGTTCACAGCCTCAGTATACAGCTAACACTTTAATGCAACCACAAGAGAAATGACGGGGGAGATTTACCAAATCTGGTGCAAGAAGAACGTGGGATGGGAATCCCCAGCAGCCAATGAAGGGGCTCTCAGACCCCCTAACACCTTCCCGACCTCGGCCCACCTTTACTGTAGATGACAGGGCCAGAGTGTTAATTTAGCACCGCTACCCCTCTAAGTTATTCCTGCAAGGCCATGGCCGCCCGGCTACACTGAGAACTGCAGCCGGCCCCAGTCAGGACTATATGGCGGCATGTGATACAACAGCAATTATCAGACAAGTCGCGACACTGTAGGAAATCATTAGATGGAATACTGCAATTACAACGCTCACCGTGCAGCCCCCGCTAATGGGTTATTCCCAGAATTGTAAGTTATCACCTTTTCATTGGATAGGGAACAACTTACTGATCACTGGGGGTCTGACCACTGGGACCCTCAGGGAGTATGGAACCACGAGAATTGGGCTTTGCAGATGGATGCCCCACCTCAGCTCTGTTATTGTCTATGAGACTGATATTTATAGAAGATTTATATATAGGATGCGACAACTGGTCCCTTACTTAAAACTCTGCCATTAAATGTGACTTTCTGCTCCTAGATTGTCTTGCTGACTGTCTCCTTTGCAAACCCAATGTTTCCGGTCACACTACCGATCAATAATACAATTCAGGTAGCCTATCCCGGTGCTTATCTTTCCATACATAGCATAGTCACCAACTGTCCCGTCCCGGATTTCCTGGGCCGAAAAATGTATGTATTAGCCGCCCAAACCAAAAGTGGGAACTCTGGGGTGAGTCCAAGGTGTTCCCAGAAGGAGCGGGCCAGGGATTGGGATGGGACTTAAGCACCCCCAGAAATGTTGGCAGCTATGCTATAGGGGTACGGAGCTTACATTCAGAGCAGATGGGACCCCATTGGGCACGTGATTATTGGGAGGCTGAGGTTCTGATTTTGCATGGGGGCCCGAAATGATGACATTTTACACATGCAGTATATACTATACCGCTATACCCTTGATGCCCTGATTTATGGCTGTGGTGTATACCGCCCCATATACTCAGACGTGGAATGTGGTCCTTCCGTCAGCGCCACCCACTCAGTGTTATTCTAGGAAATGCCAGGGCTGGAGCCATATGTTTCATTCCATCTCCAGTTTCTTTGGCATCATCGCTGAGCTGCATTTACATGGTCGTCAGCCGTACAGTCACATAAAAAGTTAAAATCTGCTGCCATTTTGGACCCCTCCCATATAATGACCGGTTCCTGCTGTCTTGTCACCCACAGATACGACTTCTGGCTGTTTGGAGCAGACATAGAGAATGTTGGACCTTGTACTAGGAAAGGCCATGGTCTCTGTGGTCGATATTTGTGTAGTTGTGCTCTCTTGGTACAAGCTTATATCTTATTTGCATTGTTACAGCCCTTAATATAACCGCAACACTGTTGCAGATTGCATCCATTTGCATTTGCACTGTGAACACTTTAAAGCCTGTAGCAAAAAAAAAACTAAGTGGCAAGGGAGATGATGAACAGATAAAAGAGCATCATGTTTGCAGTCACCATGTTTGGAGCTAATTGCAGAACAAGCAGGGTGGGCTTTTCTCCATCTGATCTGTTTACTGGTGACATGTCAAATGCTCGTTGTAGTAAGGATATGTTCACACTAGGCATTTTTTCAGCGTTTTTTTTATGCATTTTTTTATGCAAACGCTCAGCTGCGTTTTACAGTACCAGCAAAGTCAATGAGATTTCAGAAATCTCATGCACATAAATTGTTTTTTTGCATCATTAGTATTTTGTGCTTTGCATGTTTTTTGTTTTTTTTGCACAATAGAGCATGTCACTTCTTTCAGGGTTTTTTACCTATTGAAAGTAATGGGTGGTGAAAAAACGCCTAGTGTGAACATAGCCATCAGCAGTATGTGAAACTCATTTATTTTTGTGATTTTTCCCAAATTTACAATCTTGTCTTAGGTCACCTGAGATGGCAGGTTGGATTAGTACAGTTTAAGTAAATTAGGGATACGTGCAAAATAAACATTGGCTGATCACCTATTGATCAATCTCACACCTTGGGTCTGCCAATGTTTACTTTTTACTCATCACTAATTTAATTAAACTGTACTAATCCAAACTGTGGCTGACAAAGGTGTGAAATTTTGCAATGCCTGAGTAATGGCAGACCAAAGTGTGAAAGTAAGTAAATGCACTGCCATTGGTGGGTGACCTGTGTTCATGCTCCTGTGGTGGAAGCAAAGCTGAACTTTTGGATCCTCAAAAATGCACCAAAACCTTTTTTTTGCCACAGTTTCTTTCCTGCCAAGAGATCAGGTTTTGCTGCAGAAAAAAAATGCTGAAAAAATTACTAGTGTGAACATAGCCTAAGTGTTCAATATGGCAGTCTAGCTAGTGCTTGTTCATTGCCAAAACTGGAGAAGACCTGAGGTTGGACTGGTTCGATACAGCACGCGGAAGGTCAAACTTTAAGATCGTAGATGCCATAAATGTCCAATCACTGAGACCCTCACAATGACTAACAAAAACGAGATGTGATGATCAGTTATCAGCATTTATGACATTTATGTAGGTAGAATAAGCTATTAGGTGTGAACAGCTCCCATTCAACTATTCCTGAGATTTGGGGTATGTTATACCTGGCCTGGCATTCAGCTGAAAAGGACTTGTGAGCAGCTGTTAGTCACCGGCCAATCAGCAGGTGTGCTCAGTAATGCTACTTGATAGGACTGTCCTCACAATGCTTAGCCCAAATGTCCTTTCCAGTTGGATGCTCTGCACAATAAACAGCTCCTAAAGCCGATTCAGATAGTTATGCAGTAGAAACTCTTAAAGGGAACATAGGAAGACACAATAATTAGAGCAGTCCAAAAGCTGAGTATATACTTTTTTTTTTTTACACCGCCCTGGACCTGTGTAAGATTAACAATTATAGTAGAGAAAACTTTTTTAAGCTTCTGGTCCCCAAAAAATTGGGGCAAATTTACTATTTAAAATGCACCAGAATTCTGGTGGAATTCCCGTGCACCCCGTTTATTAGGTGTTCACAGCTTATAATGCACAAAATTATGGCAACATATTTGGCAAAAGGTGAAAGAACGAATACTGATGTAACCAAGAAGTGGAATAAAGTGAGAGAAAAGTGTGCGGGGAAGAAGCAGATTCATCATCTCTCATCAGCCCTTGTGATGTATGTGCATCGAGTCTGATCCTCATCTGTTTGCATGTAAGACCCTATTACTAAACCTTCCCCCCTCTTGTTCTCCGTGTCTGGATGAAAGCAGCATTTCTTTATTCTTCATCGCCATGGTTACTTTGATCATACTTTCACACCGATTACTTTGTATTTTCATACCTTCTGTTCCCAGCAGAGCCAGTTTCATCTCCACAGCTCACTGACTATGAACCCAAACCTTGCGGAGGTGACCGGTAACCCAGACATAAAGTGGAAAAATATGAAATATACCTCTTGAATGGAGAGGATTTTTAATAAGAAGTAAATGTCATAGTTACTTGTTTTTAAATGCACCATTTACAAACATGCAAAAACCCCATTAAACTGGATTTTGGTTTGTTATTTTAACTGAGCATCGCCTCCAATTTCTGCCGTCGATTGATTCTAGAACAGTTTTTCTTTTCCTTTCGTGACCCCTCCATTCCAAAATGTCGCCTCCTGGTAATGATGCAAATCTTCCCTTCGAGCAGCTAAAGAACATCTCTGTGGGCACGTCCGTTTTTCGATTGGCCAGAATCAGAGGAGAAAGTGCAGAAAAGTTCTGTGGTACACGCCCCGTCGTTGAAGGGAAAATTTGCAACTTTATTACAGGGAGGCATAACTTTGGAACGGATGAGAACAGAAGAAAAACTGTTCCAGAATCAGTGGAGCAGACGCAATTGGACTATGTAAAAGTAACAAAAAAATCCAGGGAAATTCTTATTTAAAGATGCTTTCAGTAATGTGCTAAATTCTGACTCAGAAAGTCATCTCCCAATGATGGTGTAAATGACCTCTCCTGGCATGCTGGGAGTTGTAGTTTTGCAACAATTGACAAGTCCTACATTTCCTAATGTGCAGCATATCCGGCCTCAAGTTGAGCTCAGATGTCACCACATTCCCCCAACAATCAGAAGTTTTCTGAATGCATATTTCCATGTGAGTACAAGGGTCACTAACCTCCCATACACATTAGTAAAAAATCAGCAGAACTGAACAATCTCTGGAGGACCTGCCGATATGCATGGGGACCCCCGATCCTTCCCCAACAGATATTTTCAGGGGCAGAAGGTGCATGTAAACTGGCTGAAAATCAGTGAACCATCTCTTGTTCCCAATTATCCGTCCATGTAGACATGATGGCGATCACCCAACGAGCGAGTAAAACGCTCTTTGTCTTTGGTGATTGGATGGTTTATGCCTCCGTAATAAGCATCGTTATCGGCAGCACATCGTCCAGTGTAACCAGGAGTTGTGCTGCCGATAACACGATGTTGTAACGGGACATAACGATGGTATTAGCAATTGTTCTTGTCTCATCAGTGCTCGTCGTTCTGTGTAAACAGGCCAGTAAATAAAGAACCATTGACATATATAGTGGATCAGTGCCTGATAACGGGCCCAGATCAGCTCTTCCGAATGTACCTAGAGGTGTCTCTCTCCCCATTAAAACACATGAATGTTGGCTGAGCAGAGCGCTCTATGTGGAAGTCGAGAGGGATTGCGGTAAGCTGGACGAACCTATCGTGCATCGCCAGCTTTAGTGAATATTATCCATTTTGCCACATTCGGGAGAAACGACTGCCTATCTAATGTGTGCAGGGAACACCTGATGGGAGCTGTCGGGGGACAGAAGGATGGGGGATATGGGATTTCAACATGTCGGATCTTTGGTCCACGTAGGAGTTAAGCCCCTGTCTCTATTCTCACTAAAAATCATAAATGCTCGACTTATTGTGCAATTTTCGCGACGGGAAATCTGTTGGCCAAATGTTGGTCAACTACTGCATCTATCGCACCATCCTGTGCTTTGTCTTCACCCAGAGATTACAATTTCTTTGACCTTTGCATTATTGGGAAGAGTCCAGAAATTACATTATACCAAAATCCTGTTAGAAAATTGCAATAATGTTTTCCTATCATTAATTCTAGGACTTAAAGGAGGACCCGGGGCACAAAATGGGCACGGAGGAAACTTCCACTACACGTTTCATGGAGATCCACACGCCACTTTTGCTGCATTTTTCGGCGGAGCAAACCCATTTGAAATGTTCTTCGGAAGACGAATGCCCGGAGTCCGGGACGACGAGGACATGGAGTTGGATGGCGATCCGTTCAGCTCGTTTTCTAGCTTTGGTATGAATGGGTTTCCAAGAGAAAAGAACCAGGTTGGTCAGATCCGACGGAAGCAGGACCCGCCTATAATTCACGAGCTGAAAGTGTCCTTAGAGGAGATATACCACGGATGCACTAAAAGAATGAGAATCTCCAGGAAGAGGATGAATCCCGACGGAAGAACCGCACGGACTGAGGATAAGATCCTGACCATCGAGATAAAGAAAGGGTGGAAAGAAGGCACCAAAATCACATTCCCCAAGGAGGGAGACGAGGCCTCCATGACCATTCCAGCCGATGTAGTATTTGTTATCAAGGACAAGCCCCATGCACATTTTAAGAGGGATGGCTCGAACATTGTGTGCCCTTTACAGATCAGCCTGCGAGAGGTACGACTTATGGTTGCCACTTTGTTAGTCATAACACTTCTGTCTGTGACTGTGACTTTTTTTGGGACAGACTTGATCATAGGGAAGTGTTGCATTGATGTTTTTTTTTTTTTTTTTGCATGATACTAATCTAATGCCACAGTTCTCTTTTATATACAGGGGGTCTCCAAGATACAGACCACTGCACTAGATAGGTACTGTAAGAAAGCTTCTCACATTTCACCTAAAGGTGAACCGTTCTGGAGGAGGTTTGTCACTTCTCCAAAGTCAGAGACCTGTACAGTGACCCCCCCCCCATCCGTGCTCGTAGTGCACAACGGCCGGACGTTGTAGACTCGGGATGGGAAGCAGTTTACATAAAGTGACTTTAAAAAAAATAATATCCAAAAAATATAAAGGACATCCACCTACGACTTGGTAATATGGGGGGAACCATTGGACACGATGGTCCTTCTAAAGTGATTTCATTGCCTTATGTGTTTTCTACAGCCGTATATTATACCATAACTGATTCACTACCTTATGGGCGACTAAGGGGGCTCGAATCGAAGGGTCTGGAATGAAAGAAATATCACATGAAGGGGAGGACGCAGTGAGGGAATTCCCAGGGGCCGGCCTTTTGCTCACTCGGTCACACAAAGACTTGCTTCTCTGGATAGAATAAGTGTGTTTTGCACATACAGAGGTTTTGTTTGCAGTCACCGTCCATCCCGCCGTCACGTCAGCTCCAACCACCAGTAAAATCAGGGGCTCACTGATGATTGCAGAACTGGTTTTACTGGTTTACGCTCTCAAAGAGTCACTGTTTGCGTTAATTTACAGTGTTTTTCATATGATATTATGGTGATACCAAAACTTTGTACAGTTTTTGTTTGTTTCTCCCTGACACCCAGATGTTTTTTTGTTGCCCATTGGCGGAGCTGGGTGAGGACTTAACCCTTTCACCGTGCTGAGCTGTAGTTTTATTGGAATCCTTTTGGATACAGATGATGTTTTGATATCTTTTTTATTGCGTTGTTTTTGAGTTGCTGTAAATAAAAGTAGCAATTCTGGAATTTAAATTTGAACGTGCAGGTTAAGTAATGTTGTATTTTGAGGACAGCTGAGTAGAATGGCATAGAAAAACTTTATTGTATAAATATTAAAAGACAGTACATCACTTTAGTAACAATGACATATAGATAGGACAAGCGGACATATACAGTAATCCCTCATATTGCATATAAATAGGTCTAAATAGAAGGTTCACCCCGGGGGTCAGGACATGGTGCTAAAATTAAGACAGGGAGAGGGACATGTAGTTGAAATAATTAGGAATCACTCCCATGTGGGTTGTATACTCCCAAAAGTCCCAAAAATCATGTTGCACCAGACTCACCCGGATAGAGAGGGACCCCAGACCTGCAAAAGGTGGTGCAGGGATAGGACGCAGAGTTAGAAAAAGCCTCGACGCGCGTTTCGCCGGTGTTAGGACCTGGCTTTCTCAAGAGGTATTGTTTTGAGTAGGCTATGTGGTAACGGGGTCCAATCTTTTGTGGAGACCCCTTACCCACATGATTTATTATGCGGGTCGTAATCTGTTTATTAATGTTATATTTTGATAGATCGGACTTTTGAGGACTTGGCGATACCCAATATGTTTATTTATTTTCTTTTGTATTGGGAAAAGGATGATACAACAAAACTTTAAACTTTTTTTTTTTTTTTATAGTTTTTTAATATTTTTTAAAGCGTTTTTACCCTTTTTTCTAGCCCTCCTATAGGACTGGAACCTGCAATTATTTGACCTCTTGCACTTTTTATACTTTGTTATTCCTGAATATAGTAAAATGTAGGATCTCTCATGAAGTCCAGGCACTGGCTTGGTTGATAGTGCCCATCTTTGTGCTCCTATCTGGGGGGGCCATAACAATCTATCAGCACCCCGCATTTGCTTTGTGAGGGTTGAGGAGGAAGACGGTGGCATTTAAGTAGTGCAGTCCGGTTGGCATGCCGATTTAGGCAGCCAAGATGTTATACAGCCGTTCCGGTGGAAAAAAATAAAGATCAATTGCCATAACAATCTATCGGCAACCCGCATTTGCTTTGTGAGGGGTGAGGAGGATGACGGTGGCATTTAAGTAGTGCAGCCCAGTTGGCATGCCGATTTAGGAAGCCAAGATCTCATACAGCCGTTCCGGTGGAAAAAAATTAAGAATTTATGGTGGCTGTAAGACGGAGAGGATAAGACGTAAGATCGGTCCATCACTAGGACTTTTTCAGTTAGGAGGGTTGTCCCATCAGAGATGACCAGCATCTTGAGGCATCTCAGGTCCCACAACTGATGGAGGAAGCCAGGGATGAAATATTACATGGCGGCCACTGAGACGTATGTCCGTCCATCTAATACTAGTAAGGCTCAAGTCCGCCAGATTGGGACTGTCTGTGTTCATTGCCTGAGGTTTATGTAACGTGTTTTCTGTGTTTGCAGGCTTTGTGTGGCTGCTCCATCACTGTGCCCACGTTGGACGACCGGAACATCCCCATGACCATAAATGAAGTTATTAAGCCGGGAATGAGACGAAGGATTATTGGGTACGGACTCCCTTTTCCAAAAAACCCCGATCAACATGGAGACCTTCTGGTCGAGTTCGAAGTAATTTTCCCGGACAGCATTCCACAGTCGTCAAAGGAGATCCTGAAACGGCACCTGCCTGCGTCCTAGAGGACGCTGAAAGCACCGAGTAGTCTCTGAACCAACTCCACAATCCTAGAACGTGCGCCCAGCCATCCATCCGCACTACCCCAGTGTCTGGGGGGCTGTATATGTGCAGTATATAACCCCGTGGAGGATGTTTTCTGCTGTTGCCATTTCGGGGGGGTTTCACAGGCTTACTAATGACGGATGTGTACTGTATGAGCATTTCTGTTATTACAGAGCTTGCATATATCCAGCATATTAATGGTGATGACGCAAACCCTGCATAGCGGTAGTTCTTATATATTAGATTGGCGGTATATTCAGCATCGGATTTCATCCCGCACGGCGTTAAAGAAGCGTCGGTATTACGTGAGTTTCAGAGCTTTGCGCATTTGTCAAATAGGGAGAATATGTTTTTTTCCAAAAATGTTTGCACCGACGCATCTCAAACGTGGTAAAACTGATGCCTCAAACGTTGCATTTAGCCAAAGAACACGCGGTACGTGCTGAGAGAAGCAGTCACTAAAGACCGGTCGGTGTGCCGGAGACTGTAAGATGGGATCCCCAGAATACAGCAAGGATTCGCAATACGGCATTAGTTTTTCTTCTGTAACAATCCCATGAGCGCCCGGGTAAGACCCTTTCACACGACCCCATGCAGACTTATTAGGATAGTTCCCATGTAGTTGACATATCGGCAGCACATCTACTGTTTACCTGGGGAGATGTGCTGCCGACAACTATTTGAGGGCCTTCAGAAATGATCCATTCATCCTTTCAATGAATGTTCTTTGTTCTTATGAATTCAGAAATAACCCATTTATAGGCCTGTGAGAAGATCATTGGGGGTGTGAGTGGCCACAACCTGGTGTAACGTGCCGGACGGGCCCTGGCTTGTGATTCCTCTCAGCGCGGCTTCCCTTAGGTGAGGCGCTTAGCTTGAACGTTACAGATACGCCATATTTACTGTCCCTTTGTAGACTCTTGGTCCAAACGTCTACTTCTTCTGTACAACTTTTTCACTACAAGACTCTTATGCTCTCTAGCGGCTGTCCAATCCTCCAGACCGCTCACTCCAGGTTGGCTCCTCAGCTGCTGGCCTCATTCTGTCACTTCTTGCTCCAGCAGGCCTCTGTGCACACTTGCCTCTCAGGCCCTTCTCTCTGGCTCACTCTTCACTTGTAGAATGGTCACTCACGGGTTACAACTCGGCTCGTCTGACCTTTAGCTTGTCAGCTCCTTGAAGCCGCAGACATTCACCCCTCGTCTGCCAACTATGCCCTCCATCTGTCTTTTTCTACTGACCATGTACAGTCTCTCCTCCTCCCTGACTCCTGTCTCTCTACAGGGAGGGTCTCTACTAGAGCAGCGTCCGCCCCAGCTCCTCACAGGCGGGCATGGCTGCCTCCTCCGGGGCAATCTCTCCTCTGTGACATGCCGCATCGGGCAGTAGCTAAGAGACCTGGACTGTATCGGCTCACGCAGCTGCTCCCCGCTCCACATCCCCTCTGCAACTGACTCAGAATGGAGGGAAACCAGCCCCCCAAATAGTACAGGCTAGCCTCTTCTCACCTGAGCCACCTATCTACCTGCAGACACAGCCCTGCAGACACAGCACACACAATGCACGGACCGTCAGTACAGGTAGGGGGTCGAAGAAACTAAATTAAAGGGCCAAAACAAAATTAAAGGGCCAGTCTTTCTTGTAGGAGGGTTATCAGAAAATTCTCCTCCCTCTTACAGGCCTTTATATAAGTAGCAAATAACATTAGAAGTTAGACTTCCGACCGAATAAATGTGCAGTGTGGGGGTGCAGGATTATGGGGGAGTCACTAGAGTGTTTATTCGCAGCTGTCTGATGTGTATGGGCAGACTGCAAACAGCGGCTCTATGGGACAATACGGGGAAACTTAAAGGGGAACTCTGGTCTGCCGAGGGGGAAGGAGGTGATTGATGTAGTAATGGTATCATTTTCTATGTAAAGAATCGGAATAGTTGGGCGATAATAATAATCAGGTGTAACGTAGATAGCGGGCACCTGACTCCCCCATACACATGCACGCTCGGAGGGGGAAGGGCAGCGAGCTGCCACCAGACACCTCAGGCTGCGGAAAGGACTGGAGCATGCTGCCTCATCCTTTCACCTGTTCGGGAGAATCGGAGACCCCCATTCACTTTGGTCAGCTGGTCCCAACGAAATTGGCAATGAGAATTAATCTAGTGTATGGGGTCCATAAATGTAGACATGGGGCCTCATAGCGTTGGTCTTATCGTGGCCCGCGCTTCTGTTAAAGGGATTGTGTGAAAAGCTCCCAGTTCTGTGCCCCGTTATGTCCATAGTCCTGATTTCGTATTGCAGCGTTCATGAAGCTGAGCTGCAAAACCAGACACAGTCCATGGAGAAGATGGCTGACGGAGTACAGGACCCCCCCTCTAATCTCAATGTGCCTGAGCCTGTGGATTTCATCAGGAAAGGATGACCATCTATTGTCAGGGAAAGCAGGACATGATGAATTAGGATTCTGGCATTGACTTCCATTCTGTCCATTCATGATACATGCACTCTCGGCTGAGGTGAGCGTTCATGTGTATGTGGAGCTCATCTAGAAATAGGTGGTGCTATCCCGGCGCTCGGCTCTCAGCTATTGAAACTGCATGGCCAGCTTTAGTATCCATTTTTATTTAAAGTGTAACTAAGGTTTTAAAAGTTCTTTTATATGCTGTAGTCAGTTCCCTAACTAGAGTCCAATGGGCCCTGATGCAAACTTTGGACCTGGTCCCCCCTCCCTTTGCATGTTGGTCCGATGTACGGCCCCTTGTGCATTCTAAATCCTATGAAGACATACGCATCCCCCCCACTCCCCTTCATTATGTAGTAACGTCCATCCTCCTGTACCAATGTACTCCATCCAGGGACGCTTCCTGGTATAATTGTCCCTTATCTTGGGCCTCCATCCTCCCATCTTGGTATATATGTCCCCCATCCTGGACCCATCCTGGTATATAGATCCCCCATCCTGGTATATATGTCCCCCATCATGGAATACATGTCCCCAATCCTGGTATATATGTCTCCCATCCTGGACCCATCCTGGTATATATGTCCCCCATCCTGGACCCATCCTGGTATATATGTCCCCCATCCTGGACCCATCCTGGTATACATGTCTCCCATCCTGGACCCATCCTGGTATACATGTCTCCCATCCTGGACCCATCCTGGTATACATGTCCCCTATCCTGGTATATATGTCTCCCATCCTGGACCCATCCTGGTATATATGTCCCCCATCCTGGTATATATGTCCCCCATCCTGGACCCATCCTGGTATACATTTCCCCCATCCTGGACCCATCCCTGTATATATGTCCCCCATCCTGGACCCATCCTGGTATATATGTCCCCCATCCTGGACCCATCCTGGTATACATGTCTCCCATCCTGGACCCATCCTGGTATACATGTCTCCCATCCTGGACCCATCCTGGTATACATGTCCCCTATCCTGGTATATATGTCCCCCATCCTGGACCCATCCTGGTATATATGTCCCCCATCCTGGTATATATATCCCCCATCCTGGACTCATTCTGGTATACATGTCCCCCATCCTTGACCCATCCTGGCATACATGTCCTCCACCCTGGACCCATCTTGGTATACATATCCCCCATCCTGGTATAAATGTCCCCCATCCTGGTATACATTTCCCTTATCCTGGACTCTTTCTGGTATATATGTCCACCATCCTGGACCCATCCTGGTATATATGCCCCCATCCTGGTATGAATGTCCCCCATTCTGGACCCATCCTGGTATATATGTCCCTCATCCTGGACCCATTTTTATATACAGTACAGACCAAAAGTTTGGACACACCTCATTTAAAGATTTTTCTGTATTTTCATGACTATGAAAATTGTCCATTCACACTGAAGGCATCAAAACTATGAATTACCACATGTGGAATTATATACTTAACAAAAAAGTGTGAAACAACTGAAAATATGTCTTATATTCTAGGTTCTTCAAAGTAGCCACCTTTTGCTTTGATGACTGCTTTGCACACTCTTGGCATTCTCTTGATGAGATTCAAGAGGTAGTCACCGGAAATGGTTTTCACTTCACAGGTGTGCCCTGTCAGGTTTAATAAGTGGGAATTCTTGCCTTATAAATGGGGTTGGGACCATCAGTTGTGTTGTGCAGAAGTCAGGTGGATACACAGCTGATAGTCCTACTGAATAGACTGTTAGAATTTGTATTATGGCAAGAAAAAAGCAGCTAAGTAAAGAAAAACGAGTGGCCATCATTACTTTAAGAAATGAAGGTCAGTCAGTGCGAAAAATTGGGAAAACTTTGAAAGTGTCCACAAGTGCAGTTGCAAAAACCATCAAGCGCTACAAAGAAACTGGCTCACATGAGGAACGCCACAGGAAAGGAAGACCAAGAGTCACCTCTGCTTCTGAGGATAAGTTTATCCGAGTCACCAGCCTCAGAAATCGCAGGTTAACAGCAGCTCAGATTAGAGACCAGGTCAATGCCACACAGAGTTCTAGCAGCAGACACATCTCTACAACAACTGTTAAGAGGAGACTTTGTGCAGCAGGCCTTCATGGTAAAATAGCTGCTAGGAAGCCACTGCTAAGGACAGGCAACAAGCAAAAGAGACTTGTTTGGGCTAAAGAACACAAGGAATGGACATTAGACCAGTGGAAATCTGTGCTTTGGTCTGATGACTCCAAATTTGAGATCTTTGGTTCCAACCACCGTGTCTTTATGCGACGCAGAAAAGGTGAACGGATGGACTCTACATGCCTGGTTCCCACCGTGAAGCATGGAGGAGGAGGTGTGATGGTGTGGGGGTGCTTTGCTGGTGACACTGTTGGGGATTTATTCAAAATTGAAGGCATACTGAACCAGCATGGCTACCACAGCATCTTGCAGCAGCATGCTATTCCATCCGGTTTGCGTTTAGTTGGACCATCATTTATTTTTCAACAGGACAATGACCCCAAACACACCTCCAGGCTGTGTAAGGGCTATTTGACCAAGAGGGAGAGTGATGGGGGGCTACGCCAGATGACCTGGCCTCCACAGTCACCAGACCTGAACCCAATCGAGATGGTTTGGGGTGAGCTGGACCCCAGAGTGAAGGCAAAAGGGCCAACAAGTGCTAAGCATCTCTGGGAACTCCTTCAAGATTGTTGGAAGACCATTTCCGGTGACTACCTCTTGAAGCTCATCAAGAGAATGCCAAGAGTGTGCAAAGCAGTCATCAAAGCAAAAGGTGGCTACTTTGAAGAACCTAGAATATAAGACATATTTTCAGTTGTTTCACACTTTTTTGTTAAGTATATAATTCCACATGTGGTAATTCATAGTTTTGATGCCTTCAGTGTGAATGTACAATTTTCATAGTCATGAAAATACAGAAAAATCTTTAAATGAGAAGGTGTGTCCAGTCTGTACTGTATATGTCCCCCATATGTAGTGCATAACGTCACTGCCATGTGCAATCGATGACTTGCACGCCAACCTCGACCTCTGACTGTCTGGTAGCTTGTATTGTGGTGCTGGGACCCGGCGGGTTTACACAACGTTCCATCGGCTACAACATATTAAAAAAACTTTTAAAGTTTAGTTAAAGGCATACACGCACGCCTGTTGGACTCGTCAGGAATCTATGTACCTTTTTGCTTGCACTCAGGGATGTCATTCGCTCCGCTTGTAGCCCAAACTAACGAAAACCGAGTCCAAACACCATGAAGTTCTGGCGGCTGCCGCACCCGCTGTTTTGTGCCCGGCGAATGCTCATCGCTGCGGAGTAATCGTGTTAGGGCTGATACAATGCACTTTACAAAAAAAAAAATATATATTTTGTTACATAAGTAAAAGAAAGCGGTGGCCGTATACTGCACCACGCGGAAGTATATGTCCCGGGTTCATTGGTCGGAGGGGCTGAGAATGAATCTTCTGTGCCTTGTTTTTATTAAAAGTCTTTGCTTTGTGACTGTTTAATTTCATTGATTCTTGGAATCCGAAGGTTTTTATAAGATTATTATATGTTCCCTTATTTTTCATGTCAAGGACGGCAGACGCCTTAGTATTAATATCTCTATCTTACTGCAGTCATAATTCTGAAATCAGCGACAATAGACATTCCTGATTAGGGAGGATAGGTGTCGGATTATAGGAGATTCTGAATTGTTGGACTGCTCCAGAATAATAGAATAAACTTGTAAAGGCAAAGAACCTTCAGTGAGGAAAAGGGTTAGGACGTCTGCCCGTTCATAGGACTGTGTATGGCGGCCATGTAACACTTCATTTATATGTCTGTCTGGAATTTCCAGGTTTAAAGGGGTTGTCCACTTTAAAAAAAAATTCAGTTGCAGGAGACAAATCATACAAAAAATATACATATCTCTAATATACATTCATTAAAAACTTTTTACCCTTTGCCTTCTTTTTTTCTGCCCCGGAAATTGTTGAGTTCTTGGTTGCTCAAGACACAGGAAACTGTAACCTTTCCCTTCCTGGTTGTGATGTCATCAGGTCAGGTGACCACTGCTTTAGTCCTTCTTCTTTGGTCATGTGATGAAGTTATAGGTGGAGCACATCAATCAGGAAATTGGACGAGAACCGAGGGAGCTGCATACTTATCAATATTGATATTGAATCCTCGTGCCAACCTTCGCCATACAGGGCAGACCACCCACTTTTAGGACCCTTTTTGGCACATGACAGCTGGGTTTTTATCTGAAAAATCAGGATGGTCCCATAAAATCCAGGGCTATTGGCAACTATGAAGCTGTGAGAAACTGGGAGTGGGAAAATAATGGAGGAGCTGAGACCACGTGATGTGGTGGCAGAGCTCAATAGAGGTCATGATGATCCAGAAGAGCCAGGACCCATGAGGGGGTGGTCACCTGACCAGAGGAAGAGGAGCAGCTTCCTGGGTGTAGAGCGACCAAGAATCAACAGCAAAAAGGGAGAGAAGTCCTGAAAATTTGTAATGAATGTTTATTAGAGAAATGTATATTTTTCTTGGATATTTTCTTTTCTATGCAGTCTTTCCAGAGTGGACAACCCCTTTAATATCTGATCCCTCGGCTTCAGAAAGGGGTTTTATATCAATGCAATCTGCTGCTAGTGAAGACATTTCGTCCTTGTCTTGGCTTTGTCCTCGTGAAGCCTTTCCGCCGCTGATCGTTGATGCTCTACCAGTTAAAGGTTCGCGCCTTTTAAGGTTTCTGTTTACAGAATCCCCAGTAACCCGGAACATGGACAGACAGTGATGTATCTGTAGAGCGGGTAATGCTGTGCAGTCGTCATCGCCGGGCTCCAGAGGATACGATTGTACAGCGACACTATGCATATTCACTTCAAGTGAGCTGAGCTGCGATATCAGACACATCCTGTAGACAGGGGTGGCGCTGTTTCCGAAATAAAGCAGCCATGTTTTTCTAACCCTTGACAACCCCTCTAAAGCTTCACTACTGTATTGAGATGTTTGGATGGATGTGCGCTCCTTTCTTGAGAACCTCGTCACACTTTTTCAGGATCCGTGTAGAGCAGAGATGCAACTTTTATCTCATTTGTAAGTTTCGTGTTGTCTCATTACATTTCCATTTTTACCAAATAGCTCAGGATTTCCCGGTACTCCACTACCAATAATGTAATCCCACACAAAAGTGGGTGTTCTGGGTGGGACAGGGACATTTCCAGAAGATGTGGGGGCAGAACGTAGACATCCAGCCCTCGAGTCTCGGAAATTCCTGGGTCAGTTGGTAAGTACAGTATATATTTCATAGTGTGTCGTAATGCCAGTGCCAACATCCTGGGTGACAGGTTACCTACCCTCTTTTCTTTCCACCTTTCCACGTTTTATGCATGATGAAAATGCCACTAAATGATGGTGGAAATTGCTAAAAATTCTGTAGACAAATGCAATCATAATGGCCACCAAACACATCACATAGATGCCGGGCAAACAATCATAAGGCCGAGAGCGATCTCTCCCAACTCCTCCATACAACACTCGACTCCGGAGCTCTCTATGAGAGAGAAGCTGCCAGACTCCTTTGTCCTCCTCCTCCAGACTTCTCTGTCCTCCACCGGACTCCTCTGTCCTCCAGACTCCTCTGTCCGACTCCTCTGTCCTCCTCCTCCAGACTCCTCTGTCCTCCTCCTCCAGACTCCTCTGTCTTCCTCCTCCAGACTCCTCTGTCTTCCTCCTCCAGACTCCTCTGTTCTCCTCCTCCAGACTCTTCTGTCTTCCTCCTCCAGACTTCTCTGTCTTCCTCCTCCAGACTCCTCTGTCCTCCTCCAGACTCCTCTGTCCTCCTCCTCCAGACTCCTCTGTCCTCCTCCTCCAGATTCCTCTGCCCTCCTCCAGACTCTTCTGTCTTCCTCCTCCAGACTTCCCTGTCTTCCTCCTCCAGACTTCTCTGTCCTCCTCCGCTAGACTCCTCTGTCTTCCATCTCCAGACTCCTCTGTCTTCCTCCTCCAGACTCCCCTGTCTTCCTCCTCCAGACTCCTCTGTCTTCCTCCTCCAGACTCCTCTGTCTTCCTCCTCCAGACTCCTCTGCTCTCCTCCTCCAGACTCCTCTGTCCTCCTCCCTCCAGACTCCTCTGTCCTCCTCCTCCAGACTCCTCTGTCCTCCTCCTCCAGACTCCTCTGTTCTCCTCCTCCAGACTCCTCTGCTCTCCTCCTCCAGACTCCTCTGCTCTCCTCCTCCAGACTCCTCTGCACTCCTCTCTCCAGACTCCTCTGCACTCCTCTCTCCAGACTCCTCTGTCCTCCTCCCTCCAGACTCCTCTGTCCTCCTCCTCTAGACTCCTCTGTCCTCCTCCTCCAGATTCCTCTGTTCTCCTCCTCCAGACTCCTCTGTCTTCCTCCTCCAGACTCCTCTGTCTTCCTCCTCCAGACTCCTCTGTCTTCCTCCTCCAGATTCCTCTGTTCTCCTCCTCCAGACTCTTCTGTCCTCCTCCTCCAGACTTCTCTGTCTTCCTCCTCCAGAATTCTCTGTCTTCCTCCTCCAGACTCCTCTGTCTTCCTCCTCCAGACTCCTCTGTCCTCCTCCTCCAGATTCCTCTGTCCTCCTCCAGACTCTTCTGTCTTCCTCCTCCAGACTTCTCTGTCTTCCACCTCCAGACTTCTCTGTCTTCCTCCTCCAGACTTCTCTGTCCTCCTCCGCTAGACTTCTCTGTCTTCCATCTCCAGACTCCTCTGTCTTCCTCCTCCAGACTCCCCTGTCTTCCTCCTCCAGACTCCTCTGTCTTCCTCCTCCAGACTCCTCTGTCTTCCTCCTCCAGACTCCTCTGTCTTCCTCCTCCAGACTCCTCTGCTCTCCTCCTCCAGACTCCTCTGCACTCCTCTCTCCAGACTCCTCTGTCCTCCTCCCTCCAGACTCCTCTGTCCTCCTCCTCCAGACTCCTCTGTCCTCCTCCTTCAGACTCCTCTGTTCTCCTCCAGACTCCTCTGTCTTCCTCCTCCAGACTCCTCTGCTCTCCTCCTCCAGACTCCTCTGCTCTCCTCCTCCAGACTCCTCTGCAATCCTCTCTCCAGACTCCTCTGTCCTCCTCCCTCCAGACTCCTCTGTCCTCCTCCTCTAGACTCTTCTGTCCTCCTCCTCCAGATTCCTCTGTTCTCCTCCTTGAGACTCCTCTGTCTTCCTCCTCCAGACTCCTCTGTCTTCCTCCTCCAGACTCCTCTGTCTTCCTCCTCCAGACTCCTCGGTCCTCCTCCTCCAGACTCCTCGGTCCTCCTCCTCCCGGCTCCTCTGTCTTCCTCCTCCAGGCTCCTCTGTCCTCCTCCTCCAGACTCCTCTCTCCAGACTCCTCTGTCCTCCTCCTCCAGGCTTCACTGTCCTCCTCCTCCAGACTCCTCTGTCTTCCTCCTCCAGACTCCTCTGTCTTCCTCCTCCAGACTCCTCTGTCTTCCTCCTCCAGACTCCTCTGCTCTCCTCCTCCTGACTCCTCTGCACTCCTCTCTCCAGACTCCTCTGTCCTCCTCCCTCCAGACTCCTCTGTCCTCCTCCTCCAGACTCCTCTGTCCTCCTCCTCCAGACTCCTCTGTTCTCCTCCTCCAGACTCCTCTGTCTTCCTCCTCCAGACTCCTCTGCTCTTCTCCTCCAGACTCCTGTGCTCTCCTCCTCCAGACTCCTCTGCAATCCTCTCTCCTGACTCCTCTGTCCTCCTCCCTCCAGACTCCTCTGTCCTCCTCCTCTAGACTCCTCTGTCCTCCTCCTCCAGATTCCTCTGTTCTCCTCCTCGAGACTCCTCTGTCTTCTTCCTCCAGACTCCTCTGTCTTCCTCCTCCAGACTCCTCTGTCTTCCTCCTCCAGACTCCTCGGTCCTCCTCCTCCAGACTCCTCGGTCCTCCTCCTCCCGGCTCCTCTGTCTTCCTCCTCCAGACTCCTCTGTCCTCCTCCTCCAGACTCCTCTCTCCAGACTCTTCTGTCCTCCTCCTCCAGACTTCACTGTCCTCCTCCTCCAGACTCCTCTGTCTTCCTCCTCCAGACTCCTGTCTTCCTCCTCCAGACTCCTCTGCTCTCCTCCTCCAGACTCCTCTGCACTCCTCTCTCCAGACTCCTCTGTCCTCCTCCTCCAGACTCCTCTGTCCTCCTCCTCCAGACTCCTCTGTTCTCCTCCTCCAGACTCCTCTGTCTTCCTCCTCCAGACTCCTCTGCTCTCCTCCTCCAGACTCCTCTGCTCTCCTCCTCCAGACTCCTCTGCACTCCTCTCTCCAGACTCCTCTGTCCTCCTCCCTCCAAACTCCTCTGTCCTCCTCCTCTAGACTCCTCTGTCCTCCTCCTCTAGACTCCTCTGTCCTCCTCCTCTAGATTCCTCTGTTCTCCTCCTCCAGACTCCTCTGTCTTCCTCCTCCAGACTCCTCTGTCTTCCTCCTCCAGACTCCTCGGTCCTCCTCCTCCAGACTCCTTGGTCCTCCTCCTCCAGACTCCTCTGTCCTCCTCCTCCAGACTCCTCTGTCTTCCTCCTCCAGACTCCTCTGCTCTCCTCCTCCAGACTCCTCTGCACTCCTCTCTCCAGACTCCTCTGTCCTCCCCCCTCCAGACTCCTCTGTCCTCCTCCTCTAGACTCCTCTGTCCTCCTCCTCCAGACTCCTCTGTTCTCCTCCTCCAGACTCCTCTGTCTTCCTCCTCCAGACTCCTCGGTCTTCCTCCTCCAGACTCCTCGGTCCTCCTCCTCCAGACTCCTCGGTCCTCCTCCTCCCGGCTCCTCTGTCCTCCTCCTCCAGGCTCCTCTGTCCTCCTCCTCCAGACTCCTCTGCACTCCTCTCTCCAGACTCCTCTGTCCTCCTCCTCCAGACTCCACTGTCCTCCTCCTCCAGACTCCTCTGTCTTCCTCCTCCAGACTCCTGTCTTCCTCCTCCAGACTCCTCTGCTCTCCTCCAGACTCCTCTGCACTCCTCTCTCCAGACTCCTCTGTCCTCCTACTCCTATGTTCTCCTCCTCCTCCAGACTCCTCTGTTCTCCTCCTCCAGAATCCTCTGTCTTCCTCCTCCAGACTCCTCTGTCTTCCTCCTCTAGACTCCTCTGTCCTCCTCCTCCAGACTCCTATGTTCTCCTCCTCCAGACTCCTCTGTCTTCCTCCTCCAGACTCCTCTGTTCTCCTCCTCCAGACTCCTCTGTTCTCCTCCCCCAGACTCCTCTGCTCTCCTCCTCCAGACTCCTCTGTCCTCCTCCACCAGACTCCTCTGTTCTCCTCCTCCAGACTCCTCTGTCTTCCTTCTCCTCCAGACTACTCTGCACTCCTCTCTCCACACTCCTCTGTCCTCCTCCTCTAGACTCCTCTGTTCTCCTCCTCCAGACTCCTCTGTTCTCCCCCAGACTCCTCTGCTCTCCTCCCCCAGACTCCTCTGTCCTCCTCCTCCAGACTCCTCTGTCCTCCTCCTCCAGACTCCTCTGTCCTCCTACTCCTATGTTCTCCTCCTCCTCCAGACTCCTCTGTTCTCCTCCTCCAGAATCCTCTGTCTTCCTCCTCCAGACTCCTCTGTCTTCCTCCTCCAGACTCCACTGTCTTCCTCCTCCAGACTCCTCTGTCCTCCTCATCCAGAGTCCTATGTTCTCCTCCTCCAGACTCCTCTGTCTTCCTCCTCCAGACTCCTCTGTTCTCCTCCTCCAGACTCCTCTGCTCTCCTCCCCCAGACTGCTCTGTCCTCCTCCTCGACTCCTCTGTCCTCCTCCACCAGACTCCTCTGTTCTCCTCCTCCAGACTCCTCTGTCTTCCTCCTCCTCCAGACTCCTCTGCACTCCTCTCTCCACACTCCTCTGTCCTCCTCCTCTAGACTCCTCTGTTCTCCTCCTCCAGACTCCTCTGTTCTCCTCCCCCAGACTCCTCTGCTCTCCTCCCCCAGACTCCTCTGTCCTCCTCCTCCAGACTCCTCTGTCCTCCACCAGACTCCTCTGTCCTCCTCCACCAGACTCCTCTGTTCTCCTCCTCCAGACTCCTCTGTCTTCCTCCTCCTCCAGACTCCTCTGCACTCCTCTCTCCACACTCCTCTGTCCTCCTCCTCTAGACTCCTCTGTCCTCCTCCTCCAGGCTCCTCTGTCCTCCTCCTCCAGACTCCTCTGCACTCCTCTCTCCAGACTCCTCTGTCCTCCTCCTCCAGACTCCACTGTCCTCCTCCTCCAGACTCCTCTGTCTTCCTCCTCCAGACTCCTCTGTCTTCCTCCTCCAGACTCCTGTCTTCCTCCTCCAGACTCCTCTGCTCTCCTCCTCCAGACTCCTCTGCACTCCTCTGTCCAGACTCCTCTGTCCTCCTACTCCTATGTTCTCCTCCTCCTCCAGACTCCTCTGTTCTCCTTCTCCAGAATCCTCTGTCTTCCTCCTCCAGACTCCTCTGTCTTCCTCCTCCAGACTCCTCTGTCCTCCTCCTCCAGACTCCTATGTTCTCCTCCTCCAGACTCCTCTGTCTTCCTCCTCCAGACTCCTCTGTTCTCCTCCTCCAGACTCCTCTGTTCTCCTCCCCCAGACTCCTCTGCTCTCCTCCTCCAGACTCCTCTGTCCTCCTCCACCAGACTCCTCTGTTCTCCTCCTCCAGACTCCTCTGTCTTCCTTCTCCTCCAGACTCCTCTGCACTCCTGTCTCCACACTCCTCTGTCCTCCTCCTCTAGACTCCTCTGTTCTCCTCCTACAGACTCCTCTGTTCTCCTCCCCCAGACTCCTCTGCTCTCCTCCCCCAGACTCCTCTGTCCTCCTCCTCCAGACTCCTCTGTCCTCCTCCTCCAGACTCCTCTGTCCTCCTACTCCTATGTTCTCCTCCTCCTCCAGACTCCTCTGTTCTCCTCCTCCAGAATCCTCTGTCTTCCTCCTCCAGACTCCTCTGTCTTCCTCCTCCAGACTCCTCTGTCCTCCTCCTCCAGAGTCCTATGTTCTCCTCCTCCAGACTCCTCTGTCTTCCTCCTCCAGACTCCTCTGTTCTCCTCCTCCAGACTCCTCTGTTCTCCTCCCCCAGACTCCTCTGCTCTCCTCCCCCAGACTCCTCTGTCCTCCTCCTTGACTCCTCTGTCCTCCTCCACCAGACTCCTCTGTTCTCCTCCTCCAGACTCCTCTGTCTTCCTCCTCCTCCAGACTCCTCTGCACTCCTCTCTCCACACTCCTCTGTCCTCCTCCTCTAGACTCCTCTGTTCTCCTCCTCCAGACTCCTCTGTTCTCCTCCCCCAGACTCCTCTGCTCTCCTCCCCCAGACTCCTCTGTCCTCCTCCTCCAGACTCCTCTGTCCTCCTCCTCCAGACTCCTCTGTCCTCCTACTCCTATGTTCTCCTCCTCCTCCAGACTCCTCTGTTCTCCTCCTCCAGAATCCTCTGTCTTCCTCCTCCAGACTCCTCTGTCTTCCTCCTCCAGACTCCTCTGTCTTCCTCCTCCAGACTCCTCTGTCCTCCTCCTCCAGAGTCCTATGTTCTCCTGCTCCAGACTCCTCTGTCTTCCTCCTCCAGACTCCTCTGTTCTCCTCCTCCAGACTCCTCTGTTCTCCTCCCCCAGACTCCTCTGCTCTCCTCCCCCAGACTCCTCTGTCCTCCTCCTCGACTCCTCTGTCCTCCTCCACCAGACTCCTCTGTTCTCCTCCTCCAGACTCCTCTGTCTTCCTCCTCCTCCAGACTCCTCTGCACTCCTCTCTCCACACTCCTCTGTCCTCCTCCTCTAGACTCCTCTGTTCTCCTCCTCCAGACTCCTCTGTTCTCCTCCCCCAGACTCCTCTGCTCTCCTCCCCCAGACTCCTCTGTCCTCCTCCTCCAGACTCCTCTGTCCTCCTCCACCAGACTCCTCTGTCCTCCTCCACCAGACTCCTCTGTTCTCCTCCTCCAGACTCCTCTGTTCTCCTCCTCCAGACTCCTCTGTCTTCCTCCTCCTCCAGACTCCTCTGCACTCCTCTCTCCACACTCCTCTGTCCTCCTCCTCTAGACTCCTCTGTCCTCCTCCTCCAGGCTCCTCTGTCCTCCTCCTCCAGACTCCTCTGCACTCCTCTCTCCAGACTCCTCTGTCCTCCTCCTCCAGACTCCACTGTCCTCCTCCTCCAGACTCCTCTGTCTTCCTCCTCCAGACTCCTCTGTCTTCCTCCTCCAGACTCCTCTGTTCTCCTCCCCCAGACTCCTCTGCTCTCCTCCTCCAGACTCCTCTGTCCTCCACCAGACTCCTCTGTTCTCCTCCTCCAGACTCCTCTGTCTTCCTTCTCCTCCAGATTCCTCTGCACTCCTCTCTCCACACTCCTCTGTCCTCCTCCTCTAGACTCCTGTTCTCCTCCTCCAGACTCCTCTGTTCTCCTCCCCCAGACTCCTCTGCTCTCCTTCCCCAGACTCCTCTGTCCTCCTCCTCCAGACTCCTCTGTCCTCCTCCTCCAGACTCCTCTGTCCTCCTACTCCTATGTTCTCCTTCTCCTCCAGACTCCTCTGTTCTCCTCCTCCAGAATACTCTGTCTTCCTCCTCCAGACTCCTCTGTCTTCCTCCTCCAGACTCCTCTGTCCTCCTCCTCCAGAGTCCTATGTTCTCCTCCTCCAGACTCCTCTGTCTTCCTCCTCCAGACTCCTCTGTTCTCCTCCTCCAGACTCCTCTGTTCTCCTCCCCCAGACTCCTCTGTCCTCCTCCTCGACTCCTCTGTCCTCCTCCACCAGACTCCTCTGTTCTCCTCCTCCAGACTCCTCTGTCTTCCTCCTCCTCCAGACTCCTCTGCACTCCTCTCTCCACACTCCTCTGTCCTCCTCCTCTAGACTCCTCTGTTCTCCTCCTCCAGACTCCTCTGTTCTCCTCCCCCAGACTCCTCTGCTCTCCTCCCCCAGACTCCTCTGTCCTCCTCCTCCAGACTCCTCTGTCCTCCTCCACCAGACTCCTCTGTTCTCCTCCTCCAGACTCCTCTGTCTTCCTCCTCCTCCAGACTCCTCTGCACTCCTCTCTCCACACTCCTCTGTCCTCCTCCTCTAGACTCCTCTGTTCTCCTCCTCCAGACTCCTCTGTTCTCCTCCCCCAGACTCCTCTGCTCTCCTCCCCCAGACTCCTCTGTCCTCCTCCTCCAGACTCCTCTGTCCTCCTCCACCAGACTCCTCTGTCCTCCTCCACCAGACTCCTCTGTTCTCCTCCTCCAGACTCCTCTGTCTTCCTCCTCCTCCAGACTCCTCTGCACTCCTCTCTCCACACTCCTCTGTCCTCCTCCTCTAGACTCCTCTGTCCTCCTCCTCCAGGCTCCTCTGTCCTCCTCCTCCAGACTCCTCTGCACTCCTCTCTCCAGACTCCTCTGTCCTCCTCCTCCAGACTCCACTGTCCTCCTCCTCCAGACTCCTCTGTCTTCCTCCTCCAGACTCCTCTGTCTTCCTCCTCCAGACTCCTGTCTTCCTCCTCCAGACTCCTCTGCTCTCCTCCTCCAGACTCCTCTGCACTCCTCTCTCCAGACTCCTCTGTCCTCCTACTCCTATGTTCTCCTCCTCCTCCAGACTCCTCTGTTCTCCTCCTCCAGAATCCTCTGTCTTCCTTCTCCAGACTCCTCTGTCTTCCTCCTCCAGACTCCTCTGTCCTCCTCCTCCAGACTCCTATGTTCTCCTCCTCCAGACTCCTCTGTCTTCCTCCTCCAGACTCCTCTGTTCTCCTCCTCCAGACTCCTCTGTTCTCCTCCCCCAGACTCCTCTGCTCTCCTCCTCCAGACTCGTCTGTCCTCCACCAGACTCCTCTGTTCTCCTCCTCCAGACTCCTCTGTCTTCCTCCTCCTCCAGACTCCTCTGCACTCCTCTCTCCACACTCCTCTGTCCTCCTCCTCTAGACTCCTCTGTTCTCCTCCTCCAGACTCCTCTGTTCTCCTCCCCCAGACTCCTCTGCTCTCCTCCCCCAGACTCCTCTGTCCTCCTCCTCCAGACTCCTCTGTCCTCCTCCACCAGACTCCTCTGTCCTCCTCCACCAGACTCCTCTGTTCTCCTCCTCCAGACTCCTCTGTCTTCCTCCTCCTCCAGACTCCTCTGCACTCCTCTCTCCACACTCCTCTGTCCTCCTCCTCTAGACTCCTCTGTCCTCCTCCTCCAGGCTCCTCTGTCCTCCTCCTCCAGACTCCTCTGCACTCCTCTCTCCAGACTCCTCTGTCCTCCTCCTCCAGACTCCACTGTCCTCCTCCTCCAGACTCCTCTGTCTTCCTCCTCCAGACTCCTCTGTCTTCCTCCTCCAGACTCCTGTCTTCCTCCTCCAGACTCCTCTGCTCTCCTCCTCCAGACTCCTCTGCACTCCTCTCTCCAGACTCCTCTGTCCTCCTACTCCTATGTTCTCCTCCTCCTCCAGACTCCTCTGTTCTCCTCCTCCAGAATCCTCTGTCTTCCTTCTCCAGACTCCTCTGTCTTCCTCCTCCAGACTCCTCTGTCCTCCTCCTCCAGACTCCTATGTTCTCCTCCTCCAGACTCCTCTGTCTTCCTCCTCCGGACTCCTCTGTTCTCCTCCTCCAGACTCCTCTGTTCTCCTCCCCCAGACTCCTCTGCTCTCCTCCTCCAGACTCCTCTGTCCTCCACCAGACTCCTCTGTTCTCCTCCTCCAGACTCCTCTGTCTTCCTTCTCCTCCAGACTCCTCTGCACTCCTCTCTCCACACTCCTCTGTCCTCCTCCTCTAGACTCCTCTGTTCTCCTCCTCCAGACTCCTCTGTTCTCCTCCCCCAGACTCCTCTGCTCTCCTTCCCCAGACTCCTCTGTCCTCCTCCTCCAGACTCCTCTGTCCTCCTACTCCTATGTTCTCCTTCTCCTCCAGACTCCTCTGTTCTCCTCCTCCAGAATACTCTGTCTTCCTCCTCCAGACTCCTCTGTCTTCCTCCTCCAGACTCCTCTGTCCTCCTCCTCCAGAGTCCTATGTTCTCCTCCTCCAGACTCCTCTGTCTTCCTCCTCCAGACTCCTCTGTTCTCCTCCTCCAGACTCCTCTGTTCTCCTCCCCCAGACTCCTCTGTCCTCCTCCTCGACTCCTCTGTCCTCCTCCACCAGACTCCTCTGTTCTCCTCCTCCAGACTCCTCTGTCTTCCTCCTCCTCCAGACTCCTCTGCACTCCTCTCTCCACACTCCTCTGTCCTCCTCCTCTAGACTCCTCTGTTCTCCTCCTCCAGACTCCTCTGTTCTCCTCCCCCAGACTCCTCTGCTCTCCTCCCCCAGACTCCTCTGTCCTCCTCCTCCAGACTCCTCTGTCCTCCTCCACCAGACTCCTCTGTTCTCCTCCTCCAGACTCCTCTGTCTTCCTCCTCCTCCAGACTCCTCTGCACTCCTCTCTCCACACTCCTCTGTCCTCCTCCTCTAGACTCCTCTGTCTTCCTCCTCCAGACTCCTCGGTTCTCCTCCACCATCGTTCCCTCACAGGTGAGCAATACTGTTGAGGTCAACAATCTCAAATACAATGCCAAGAGTGCTATTTTTTAATCTCTCTCACTTCTAGATGGGAAAGAATAGAGGGAAAGATGATGTTCGTAGCCCAAGGAGTAAACTAGAAGGTTGCTTTATGCAAAGTCAGAAACTGCTGAGAGCGATTTCTGTTTCTTCGGCTCCAGGCTCTGGATTCGAGAGTCTCTGACAATCCTAAGCCTGGGATCTGCAGAACGAGAAAAAAATTTTTCCGGATGAAATCAAGTGATAAATCCTTGGAGGTTTTTCTTGTTGCCGTGTTTCACACCGCTGATCTCACTGGCGTAGCTGCTACTCTGTGTCACTCCGCACAACAAAGCCGAACTCTCGTCATCACTCCGAATAGATCGGTGAACCTCGGGTAGCTATGTCCCCTTCACAGCCGATATCTACTTCTGTGCTTCTTATTATAGCGGTGTCTTATTTTGCAGAGACGTCTTTGAGTCTTCCCAGGACAAGGGCGGAACAGCCACCTCTCATACCGAGTGTTTAGTTTTAGGGGGTCAATAGTGATTAATTGAGGACTAAACGCCAATTGCTCATCTATTTCTGACCCCAAAATGTGACCTCACCCAGAACGGTGGTGGGGGGCACGGTGCTGTCCTGGAGTCTTTGGGGGTTTCCTGCAGATTGTACTAAAGGGTAATAGATGTAGACCAGAGAGCCCCTTTAAGTGTAAAATGGGGGATCAGTGTAGAAGAAGAACACCTGTATAGTTTCCATAGGTTTATTCAAGGTTCTCTGGTTTCCTTCCAGACTAAAAATATATATATAAATATGTTAGAGGGATTATTTGGGTCAGGCACACAAGGACTGTACAGACACACTGTTAGGATTCTGCTCTAACTTCCGACAACTGTATCTTATCTTCTTGCTACTATGTTAAATGTGTCTATTGGCATACAAAGGGATATTTTTCTAGATATTTGGTACATTTTTTTTTTTTACAAAGGCTAAATCATATACATACTGTGTATCTAAAATACATGCCAAGAATTGGTGTGACGAAGCCTTGTGTCTTGGGGTGCAGCTTTGTTTTTTTTGCTATTATAATTAGGAACCTGCAGCGATTCCTGGTGCAGTATCACAAAATGCAGATAATGGCAAAAATTGGAAGCTGGCACGTTTAGGCGGGCTGCGCTGCGGGAATGAAGAGGCTTGGGTTTTTATACCTTGAGGAAGGCACCAGTACGGCGCAGAAACGCGTTGGCATTAATAAAAACCGTCTTGGAATCCCAAGCCTCTTCATTCCCGCAGCGCAGGCCGCCTAAACGTGCCAGCTTCCAATTTTTGCCATTACCTCTGGAAGAACCATTTTCTCCAGCCACGGGGCAGCAGCAGCGGCTTTTGATGCATTTATTGGTGCTGAGCCTGTACATAACACCTTTAGGTGAGTGCTACCATTGATTATACCTACCGCTTGCCAGACGGTATTGCCCTATTTTGTGTGCGCTTTTGTCCCTCTCCAGAGCTTCTCAAAATGCAGATAATAAAGCAGAATAGTTCTTGGGCAGAACACCAAACATTCGATTAGTACATACAAGAAAGTGATGTGTTTCTGCCTCCTGATCCCAGGATGAGAGCTCCCACAGGGGGAAAAACTGTGGAAATAGTGGATGCAGTTCCAGGAAGAACTACAGAGGCTCTTGGAACCAACACCAGGGGGTGCTGATAAGCGCAGGTGCAGTATCTCTATTACACAGGAACCACAAGTCCCATTATAAAGTAAGTATATAAGCTTTATTGGCTTTGAGCAGTGCGTTTCTACCTCGGCTCAATGGCTTCGTCAGGCTCCAGAAAACCTATAAAGCTTATTTCTAGGAGCCGAAACGCGGCGGCCAGACATTAGATCAATATCTGTAGTACAACATTAGAGTGTCTGCATGCACCGGGCGCATTTACTAAGGGCTCATGCAGATGTGCATGGATCTCGGACCACAATGCATGGGCCGGCCGCGGGTGTCCTGACCTGAGCAAGACTATCCCATATAAATAGATAAAGCTGTCATGTTCCAGTTGGGCAACCCGTGGCCAGTCCGCGTGCATTGTGGTCCGTGATCAGCCCGAGACTCTCGGACGTCTGCATGAGCCCTGAAGTTGTTGCACCGGTTTTCTGGGCTACGTTGCTCCAAAATTCCACTGCAATATGTTGTAGACAGATTTATTAAAGTTTTTCACTGCATAGAAAGTGCATGTGATGGAGTCACAATTTGTGTCAAATATATTTGTGGCATTTGCCAAGTATTTATTAATGGAGGTGCACCGCAGGTGCGGCGTGCAAATGTCGCAAACTTCTGCAGAACCCACACTTGTGCACTTGGGAGAGTTTTTGCACTTTTTTCCATGATGAAGAGTTTAGCAGGAGGGGACGAGGCTTCCGGCAGCCTGACGGATTTACTAAAATTTATGCCAGAAATCAGCTGAGCTGTAACAGAGTTCAGTTTTTGGTGCACAAAAAACCCCAAGATACAAAAAATCTATGACGAAGGGCTCTCCTCCTAATGAGTTTGGCGCTGTTGACCTCAGCCCTCTTTTGCTTTAGCCCAATGTATAAGAGTTGTGCTGCATTTACATGTCGCAGCTGGAATTTTGAAAATCACAAAAAAAAAAAAAAAAAAATGCAACCTGACCCCAAAGTGTGAACACAGCCTTAGGGTTGGAAATAATTAAGAGTCGGCGTAAGTAAGAAAAAAAGTGTGTAACTTGTAGCGCCAAATCACACATTGACCACCTTGATGCTAAAACTGGGGGCATCTGCAGACCCCCTAGACTGAGTATTACTAATAGACCATTAGTAAGTGTTGTAGTTTGTGCGGTTTTAGTTGAGCTTTTAGGGGTCGTGGCGTTCTTGGCATTTTAGGAGGGTGCCCCGCTCTCGGAGCCTGGGAGTATTTTTCATGCCTCTTTCATTCTGTGTTAGTTATTTCTCCCTGTTTTGTTCTCCTTGGATACATTTTGTAGCAGGTGCCTTTATCAGAGTGAGTGATTCAGAGATACTTCACATGGAACAAACTGACCTCCTACTGCCGGCTGAAAGCGGAGAGCCAGCGCCGCGTGCCAGGACCACTCAGCGACTAAATAAAGAACATCATCTCATCTGTGAGATATGGATATTAAAGCGCTCGGTTCAAAAAAAAAAACACAAAAGTTTACAAAGTTGTATGGAACACCAAAAGCCAAAGATGTTGGGAATTTCCTATAAACTGATGATAAACATCACATTAAAGGGTTATTCCCAATATTTAAAATTAGGATGAGTGATAATTTGTGGATTGGTGGTCTGGCCTCTATGGATCCCAAGAATTAATGGGGTTGTTCAGTATAAGCTATATTCACACATCATGTTTTTTTCCAGCGTTTTTTTTTTCTGCAGCAAAACCTGATCTCTTGCCAGGAAGTTGTTCAGGATTTTTCTTGCTTTTTTGCTTGTTTTTTGGTGAGTTTTTTTGTGCATTTTTTTCAGTGTTTTTTTCACTGTCCTTTTGTCTCTTTTCTGCGTGTACATAAAGTTCAGTGAAAAAAAAAATCTCATTCTAGTTTTGGCATAGTGGAGGAGGTGAATTGTTCATGAATAGTTTACCTAAGACACTGGCAGAGCATTGAGTTTGTATGACACTATTTACTTTCACACTATGGTCAGCTGCACAAGCATTGTTCAATTTCACACCTGCCTGGGCCACAGGTATTGTTCAATCTCACATGTAGCTCAGCCAATGTTTATACTGTGCAGGTCACTAATTTAATAATTAAAGTGTCCTAAACGAACTACCATCTCAGTGACCAAGACAAGATGGTAAAATTACAAAAATAAATGTGTTTCACATACTGTTGTACTTACTTATGTTTACTAAAAACGCAGCAAAAACCTGATAGCTATGTTCACGCTAGGCATTTTTTCACTACTCATTACTTCCAATGGGTGAAAAACGCTGAAAGAAGTGACATGCTCTATTTTGCAAAAATTCATGTAAAGCACAAAATCCTGATAAAAAAAACCCCGCCAAGGTGTGTGCAGGAGATTTCTGGAATCTCATAGACTTTGCTGGTTCTGTAAAACACAGCATAAAAAAAGCTCAAAAAAACAAGATGTGTGAACATAGCCGAGCTACAAAACTGCAGTGATTCTATGTGACTGTATGAACTCTGGTGACTGAATAGAAATATATTGCATAGGAGTAAATCTGTTGACTTACAATAAGTAAAATTGCGAGGAATTAAAGTACTGAATTATCCAAAAGTTCAATATCTTGTGTCTCTCCTATAGAGGTGGAATCTCGAAGCCTTTGGTCCGGATGAGCAGCTGGAGTGCAGCACGGACAGACGATGCGAATGCTGGGAGGAGAACGCGTAGAGGGATCAATGGGGTCTACAGAGAGTGGAGGGCATCTGGAGGAGTACAGCTGTAGACCACAGAGAAGCCAGAGACTCCGAGAAGAGAAGTCAAAGAAGAAGAGTTGAGATAACTTCACAACAGAGTAGACTTGTTGGTAAAGCCCAGCAATGTAGCAGATGTGAGCGATGTAGCAGAGCCTGGCCGCACAGCAAAGCAGGGTTTCTAAGGAGACTCACTTGTAACAATGTAGTAGAGCCCAGCAGAGCTGGGTGTGTAAGGAGGTAGACTCACTTGCAGCGGTGAAGTAGATCTCGGAATAACAGCATAGCTGAGTTTTTCTGGAGACTCACTTGTATCAACATAGCAGAGCCCAGCAGAAGAGCAGAGCTGGGTATGTTATGGGATTTACCTGCAGCAGATCACAGTGGACCAGCAGAGCTGGGTATGTGATGAGATTCATTTGTATCAATGTAGCAGAGCTCAGAAGAACAGCAGAGCTGGGCATGTCAGGGGACTTACCTGTAGCAATGTAACAGAGCACAGCGGAACAGCAGAGCTGGGTATGTGATGAGACTCACTTGCATCAATGTAGCGCAGCCCAGCAGAATAGCAGAGTTGGGTGTGTCAGGGGACTTACCTGTAGCAATGTAGCAGAACACAGCGGAACAGCAGAGCTGGGTATGTGATGAGGCTCACTTGTATCAATAGTGTCTCTATTAAAATGAGGCATAAATTAATTGTTAAAAAAAATTTTAATTTTATTATGAGTAAATATAAAACATAAAATAAGCAAAGGTATCAGAACATGTAGCAATCAGGTAGCAAAGCATATAACAAATAGATTTTTTTTATATTAAATGTTTTTTGATCCTCCATAAATGAAATTCAGTTCTAAAGTTTAAATGTGCTACTAGATGTAGATGAGAGAGATACTAAAATAATTTTGAAAGTGCTAGTGCTTAATTTTGGGATGCGAAATTTATATTATATACTGTTTTTATTGTGTTTTGACAAAATCTTCTCTCCCCCTCCCCTTCCCCGTCCCATCACCTTCCTTTGTTTCACCTCCTCATATATAATTTAATATTATTATTTCCCCCTTTTATTTCATGTATTCTTGTTTTTATCATACACATTATTAGATGAGTTTATGTCTATTAATATATTGGGTTATTAGTTTATGTAGGAACTGGCCCACTAATTATAATTTCACATTATGCTCAGTTTTCATATATATTTTTTCAATATTTAATTCTTACTTTGTTACGAATTTTCACCACATTATTATTATTATTATTTCTTTATTTTTATTTTATTGTTTAATACACACATAGCACCTTTTATATTTGTTTTCACACAAACACTCACTTTATCTCATGAATTTTATATCACTATATTTATTAATTTATTGCACTCCGTACACACACTTAATTTATATACTAATTCATCTATATATTTTGTTGCACACACATTATATTTCATGGTCACTAATTTTCTGGTAAAAATTTGCATCTTTTATATACTTTTTGGATGTGGTCCTCTTGGCCCCTTTCTCCCCATTCATATGTAGAACGTTTTCCCCTTTTCTCTTGATGGACTTGTGAACACGCCCCTTTTGTACACCGCTGACAAACATAGTGCCGCATTACCATCACGGTGATCAGTATATGCGCATACTCCGGTCGCCCTTCCCTGGACTTCCGGTCGCTCTTCCCTGGACTTCCGGTCCTGCGCAATAGAGCCTCATGCGTTCCACATGTGCGGTTCACCGCGGATGACCGGAAGTCACATTCATCGGAGAGGAGGCTTAAACGCCGCATGCGCTACATCACAGCTGATCACCAATGATTAACCTATTGGAGCGCAGTTTTGGGGTATTTAAAGGACAGGGAGATACTATGAGGTTACGCCCCTTTTGAAAAAACTAGGGTGAAACGGCGTCGTCGGTGTGGTAGCCGGGTAGCAAAGCTCCTTAACTATAATAAGTAAGTAAGAATCATGTTTGATCTTTGACAATTTATATTTATATTTAAATTCCTCCATGTACAATACTCTGAATAGCTGATATAATGTGTTAAAATCTAAATAAACTCAGGCACTTGCATTTTACTGATTTATGCTCTGACACATATTGGCACCTTGCACTTTTTTCATTATTTATTGCTGCTATTAAACATAGGGAGTATTGATATTTATGATATAAAAGCACTAGCACTTTCAAAATTATTTTAGTATCTCTCTCATCTACATCTAGTAGCACATTTAAACTTTAGAACTGAATTTCATTTAGGGAGGATCAAAAAACATTTAATATAAAAAAAAAATCAATTTGTTATATGCTTTGCTACCTGATTGCTACATGTTCTGATACCTTTACTTATTGTATCTTTTATATTTATTCATAATAAAATTAAAAAAAAATTTAAACAATTAAATTATGCCTCATTTTAATAGAGACTCTATGGGTGCTCTGTTATAATGTGTTTTTGATTATTGCTATAGAGGCTAACCAGTTTTCTGACACTGTGTATTAATCACTTGTATCAATGTAGCACAGTCCAACAGAATAGCAGAGTTGGGTATATCAGGGGACTTACCTGTAGTAATGTAACAGAGCACAGCGGAACAGCAGAGCTGGGTATGTGATGAGACTCACTTGTAGCGATGTAGCACAACCTAACAGAATAGCAGAGTTGGGTATGTCAGGGGACTTACCTGTAGCAAAGTAGCCGAAAACAGCAGAACAGCAGAGCTGGGTATGCGATGAGACTCACTTATATCAGTGTAGCACAGCCCAACAGAATAGCAGAGTTGGGTATGTCAGGTGACTTACCTGTAGCGATGTAGCAGAGCATAGTGGACAGCAGAGCTGGGTATGTGATGAGACTCACTTGTAGCGATGTAGCAGAGCACAGCAGAACACCAGAGAGCCGGATATGTCATAAGGGATTGAAAGAAGCAGAGTGAAGTAAGTCCTTGTCCAATCACTTCAATACTCAACAGGCGAATCGCTACTTGAGCCGGTCTATTAGAAAATAGGACATGTCGTTAGAGGTTCGTGTCGGGCTGCTACAGCAACCTGATGCACTGAAGATCAGAGGGAGAAAGTGGCAGGAGGGGAAACAGCGCCTGGTGCTGATGAGGTGGATAAGAATACTCTTTTGACAAATCTGCCAATAATATTTGTTTAATTTCATATCAGCACCAGACGATGAGCTGCTCCTCACCACATAGGCGCTGCTCATCTCTCCTTACTAGTGTTGAGCGAGCATGCTCAACACTGCTCGGTACTCGCCCGAGCATCACGCTACTCGGGATGTTCGGCGAGCACCGAGCATTTCCGGGGTTGCGCGGCGGGAGCTCGGGTCTCCGCCCTGCATGTTTGGCGCTCTTTACAGAGCCAATGAACATGCAGGGATTGCCAGCCAGTCACTGTAATGCCGCAGCCATGTTGTTTGTGGGCATTACAGTGATTGGCTGGCCGCACAGCGTCACCTTGAGTATTTGAAACCGGGCGCCGCCATCTTGGACACAGTCGCTCCGGATCAGGCGGTGTAGGGACAGCGCTGCTGATTTAGGGAGAGATATATCCTGCGAAATAGTTAGTGTAGGGTCTGTAAAGGCTGCCAGATCAAACAAACAGTCCTTCTCAGGACTAATATCCATCCCAGGTATATCAGGCAGGCAGGCTGTATAGGAGACGCAGTGGTTATACCAGCAAACGCTGCATTACAGTCCTGTGTGCTCCTGTTGGTCAAATTGCTGGACTTATCCCCCGGTCTCAGGGGCCAGGAAAATTAATTTTTTTTTTCATCTAAATCCTGTATTTTTTTTTTCCCTCAGACTGTCCAAATACGCATCTTATTAACCTTTTGGTATTACCCCCCCCCAAAAAAAAAAATTTAGTGTGTCTGTGACTGTTCAGACACCAATATATCTGTTTAAAAGACTCTGGTGTACGCCACATAACTATAACAGTGGTTTTGCAGTTCCACGGGTCAAATCTCTGTATTATCCACTTTTGGGTCTTTTTTACATAAAAAACAGTTTGAGTGTGTCGCTGGCTGTTCAGACACAAATATATCTATTTAAAAAAGTCTGGTATACACCAGGAAATTATAACTGTGGTTTTGCAGTTCCACGGTTCAAATCTCTGTATTATCCTGCTTTTGGTCTGTTTTACGTAAAAAAAAGCAGTAATCGTGTCTCCCTAACTGGTCATGTGACACCCCAGGGGTCTGGTTGCCACAGTGATAGAGATATTACGTCTGAGAGCAGGTGGGAGGTCTCTTGGTCAGGAATCCTATGCATGCCACACCTCCTGCCCAGTCCTGGGAGGGGAAGAACTTCCCCTATATAAACCTAGGGCTGAGGCAGGGTTAGTGAGTAGAGAAGAAGTAGAGACAGAGAAAAGAAGCAAATATAGGAACAGAACATCAGGAGCTCTGTGGGAGCAGTGTTACAAGGAGTCAGGGGCTGGCAGCTGCAGAGCTCGCCCTGACTGAGAAGATTTCTTACCGGACCCGGAGTCCGAGGCTGTGGGGACTAACTCCTATCCAGCAGCAGAATCCGTCAGGCAGGGGATTCCAGGTCCTCTGGCCAAGAAACCTGAAGGCCCCGAGTCACCGGCCATACGGGTGAGCACCACACGGTACACTCAGGGACGTGGGCTACTTATACCCGCCTCTAGCAAGGTAGCCAGAAGAGTACAGTTAGTTTGGGAGGCCTACAACTCCGCCTGGCCAGGGGAGATCCCATCTGCTCAAGGACTGACCAGGCCCCAATCGCTAGCCAGTACTCCGGGAGGGTCTATCTTTGTCACCAGTAAAGACCCTGAACTACACCGTACCGTCTCCGAGTGGTTCCTGCTACCCCCATCATCCACGTCGGCTGCCCTGAGGCCATACCCCTCCCGTTGGGGGTTATACTATCACGCTGCACAATCCTACCACCGGCCTCAGCGGTCTGCCCTGCAGCAGCAGCTCCTTAGCTGTACTCAACGGGTGGCGTAGTCGTCCAACATCTACCGCTGATACATCGCCGCTCAGTTTGACTCCCTGGGCACGGACCGGGTCACCGCCACGAGACTACAACCCTCAACAGATCCGGCTCCGGGTAAGCTCCCGCGTGCGCAACGCAGCGCGACACAGGCCCAGGGGCGCGTCAACTTTTGGCGTAGTCGGCAGGATCTCGTGCCCGCAACCACCGGGTACTGCGTGCCTGAAAAAGACTGTTCAAACTTACCTGTGGTGAAGATTCCCGCCATCCGACGCCATCTTCAGCCTTCTTCCCGCCATCGGTGAAGATTCCCGCCATCCGGCGCCATTTCCAGCCTTCTTCCCGCCTTCCGTGGAGTTTTCCCGCCGTTGGACGCCATCTTGAAGACGTCGCGCGGGAAGAAGAGGGGCGTGGACTCCGAAAGCGCGCGAGAACTGAAGCCCCGCCTCACGTCCGGACGTCGCGTAAGGTCCTGGAAGGAGCCCAGCAGACGCCGACGTCACAGGAGCGCGACGGAAGGTCCTCAACCCTGACGATCTACTGCGGAGCCGCGGCCTACGGAAGAGGATCATCGCAAGGTAGGCCACGGTCCACTAGGGGGGAGGAGGATGTCGGATACGGAGGAGAGCTTCACTGCCTCAACCCCCGCCAGCGCCACCGCTGCTGCAGTCATGCCTTTCACCATGCCCTATATCCCGGGAGCGGCCTGGCTACCCCAGTACTCAGGGGAGTCACATACCCTGCATGACTTTAGAGAAAAGCTGGATAGCCTCTTCCAGGTGTACCCCCTCACAGAAGAGCAAAAAGTGAGCATCCTGGTGGCCTAGTTAACTGGGGCAGCCCGAAGGGAGGTAAAGTCCTGGCCACCTGGGGGGAGGACTGTCGCAGGGATACTAACCCGGCTGAGGGACACCTTTGATACCCGCACCTCAGCCGAGATAAAGCTTAGATTCTACGGGTGCAAACAGCGGGCACATGAGAGTATAAGGGACTATGCCCTGAACCTACAAGAGGCCCTGAGAGCCATTAAGCAGACCGACCCTGACGGCGTGGGAGACGAGGACAGGCTGTTGACTGAACAATTTATAGAGGGTTTATATTGCAATGCCCACCGAACCCAGTTGCGGGCAATGGCCTTACAGGACCCTCATCTGGGATTTGCACAGTTCAAGGACAGAGCCATCCGGGTGCTTCGAGAACCGGCACCAAGTGGCGTTGTGACCCCCAGACGCCCCACTACCACTTACCACCAGGAGGCGGCGCCCTTGTCGGCAGGGCCTGTGGGAGCTGATGCGCAGGCTTTGAACAATGACCCGGCTCCAGACCTGCACCATCAGGTCCAAGAGCTAGCTAAAAGCGTTGCTGCGCTAACCCGAACTGTGCAGTCTTTACAGGTTTCCACTCCAGGGAAGATCCAGCTGGCATCCGGACCGGAGGACATCCCGTGGCGTCGACCAAGGAGGACCCCACCGGCCAGAGGAAGACCCAGCGACCGATACAATGAGGACGGACGACCCATCTGCCGCCGCTGCAATCAACCCGGACATATGGCAAGGTACTGTCCTTTAAACTGGCACAACCTGGGGTAGAGGGCCAACCCCCAGGAAAAAGATCACCAGGCCCATCGAACTGGCGCGACAAATATGTGGGAGGACGTCCAGTCTTACCCGTGGTACTGGATGGCATTCCTATGAGTGCCCTACTGGACACCGGGTCACAGGTCACCACCATCCCGTACGTGCTCTTCAAGCAGTACTGGAGTGACTCGGATATCACCCGCTACCCTGACGACGACTTGAGTATCATCGCCAGCAATGGTCAGCCCGTGCCACAGATTGGATTTAAAGAGGTGACCATTAAAATCGGTAGAGTTGAACTGGCAGCACAGGGACTGATCATTGTAGACATTGACAAACACGAGAGTCACCCAAAGATAACTCTAGGAACTAATGTAATTGAAAATTGTCTTGCAGAGGTGATTTTCCTTTTACAGCAGGTTGCCAAGAACGCCAGCTCCGGCGAGCAGCGAGTACTCCAAAAAGAGATCCGGGCACTGATGCGACGGCAACAGGTGGAACTCTCCGGCGGTGAGATTGGTAGCGTGAGAATGTGTGACCCTTTCCCTATTGCCATGCCCCCAAAAAGTGAAATGATGATTTGGTGCCGGGCAGCTATTGGTCTGAGAGGTAGAGATTACCAGGCAATGGTAGAACCAGTTTACTCAGACAGTAGGCCCACCATCTTGACAGCACGGGGGGTGGTTAATGTACGCCATGGGAGGGTGCCCGTTCGCATAATCAATATCGGGAAGAGGGAAGTGTACCTGCCCCGGTATGCCACGCTAGCCAAATTATATACCATTAACCAAAATGCTATACAATCTGTGGAACCCTTGCCTCCATCTCACCCGGAGGAAGGTAACGGCTCTAAGAAAACAATGGAGGACTGGTGTCAGCAACTACATTTGGGTACTGACTCCACTCCCTCACACCAGAAACAGGGAGTCTATCGGGTGGTTCAAGAGTACGAGAGAGTGTTTAGTAAACACCCGTTAGACTTCGGGCGAGTCAAGGGGGTAGAACACCACATCCCCACGGGAGACCATCCTCCCATAAAAGAGAGGTATCGACCCGTACCCCCTGCACACTACCAACACGCCAAGGGGATGCTTAGAGACATGAAGGAGGCTGGGGTGATCAGGGATAGCTGTAGCCCCTGGGCAGCTCCACTAGTCTTAGTCAAAAAGAAAGACAACACCATGAGGATGTGTGTAGATTACCGGAAAATCAACCGTATCACACACAAGGATGCGTACCCCTTACCAAGGATAGAGGAGTCTTTGGCTGCTTTAAGATCTGCTAACTTCTTCTCTACCTTGGATCTCACTAGTGGGTACTGGCAGGTTCCTGTAGCAGAGGCGGACCGGGAGAAGACCGCATTCACCACCCCGATGGGACTTAGCGAGTTTACCTGTATGCCGTTCGGACTCTGCAACGCACCAGGAACCTTCCAACGATTAATGGAGTGCTGTCTGGGCCACAGAAACTTCGAGACGGTCCTGTTGTACCTGGACGATGTCATCGTATATTCTAAGACTTATGAGGACCACCTGAAACACCTGGCGGAAGTGTTCGAAGCTCTGGCAAGCTACGGCCTAAAGGTGAAACCCTCCAAGTGTCACCTCCTGAAACCAAAGGTGCAGTACCTGGGACACGTGGTGAGCGCTGACGGAGTGGCTCCCGACCCTGATAAGATCACCGCAATTAAGGAATGGCCAAGTCCCTCCAGTGTAAAGGAAGTGCGGCAGTTCCTCGGGTTGGTAGGCTACTACCGCAGGTTCATCCCCGGTTTCACCAAAAAGGCAGCTCCTATGCAGGACCTCCTGATAGGCCAGTCCCGGAAGGCCAAGAACCAGAAGCCGCCCTTCAGATGGGAGAAGTTGGAAGAAGAGTCCTTCCGCCAGCTGAAGATGGCCCTCACGGGGGATGAAATCCTGGCGTACCCGGATTACAGCCAGCCCTTTATCCTCTACACTGACGCAAGTAACATCGGGCTAGGAGCCGTGCTGTCCCAGATCCAGCAGGGGAAAGAGCGAGTAATCGCTTACGCCAGCCGAAAACTGCGACCCACCGAAAGAAACCCTGAGAATTACAGCTCATTTAAGCTAGAGTTCCTGGCAGTGGTGTGGGCAGTCACCGAACGATTTAAGCACTACCTCGCTTCTTCCCGGTTCGTCGTGTACACGGATAACAACCCGTTGACACACCTGGACACGGCAAGACTCGGTGCCCTAGAGCAGAGATGGATGGCCCGCCTGTCCAACTACGAGTTCACCATCAAATACCGGGCAGGACGCTCCAATACCAACGCGGACGCCCTGTCCAGGATGCCAAACCTACCGGACGTAGGAGAAGATCCAGAGGGACTGGAAGAAGTCGAACTCCCCGCGTTTCACCGTCATGGGACTATCCAGTATTCCCATCAGGTAAGGAGTAAGCAAGGCGCTACGCTTAACCCCTTACCTCACTACAACTGGGCGGAAACGCAAGACAGTGACCCTGCCGTCCGGCTGGTGAAGGAGATGCTGACTCGGCCAGAGGCTCGCCTTGACCCAGACGCTCCGGAGGAAGCCAAGCAACTGTGGGCAGAAAAGAGTAGACTGTTCCTTTACAAGGGGAAGTTGTGCCGCAGGATGGTTAACTCCCGGACGCATGAACTAATCTGGCAAGTAGTGGTGCCACGACGAGACGCAGCCATGGTGATGGAGGCATACCACGATGGAGCTGGGCATTTCGGATGGAAGAAGCTGGAGTTCCTGCTGCGCGGGCGGTTCCATTGGGTAGGCATGAGGGGAACCATCGAGAGGTGGTGCAGAGACTGTGGCCCGTGCAACCTGAGGAGGAAGGACCGTGCCAGCCAGAAGACTCCCCTGCAGTCCATCGTCACCCGGCAGCCGTTGGAACTGGTAGCCTTGGATCATGTAAAACTGACCCCAAGCAGAAGTGGCTACGTCTACGCGTTAACCATCGTGGATCATTACTCCCGGTTCTTGGTTGTCGTCCCCGTCAAGGACTTAACGGCTCAAACAGCAGCTAGAGCCTTCCAGCAGCACTTCTGCCGTCCACATGGGTACCCGGACCAAGTGCTGACGGACCAGGGACCTGCCTTTGAAGCGGAGGTCTTCCAGGAATTCTGCAATCTGTATGGCTGCCGGAAGATAAGGACGACACCCTATCATCCGCAAACTAATGGACTTTGTGAGAAAATGAACCAGGTGGTAATGGATCTTTTGAAAACGTTGCCCCTGGAAGAACGCAGTCTGTGGCCTGAGAAGCTGCCCGATCTGGTGGACCTATACAACCACATCCCGGTAGGTTCCACCAACTGTACCCCGGCTTACCTAATGAGGGCGAGACCTGGTAAGTTACCTGTTGACCTGGAAATGGGAGTCCTGACACCCGAGGACACTTCACCAGAAGCAGACTGGGACACAGAGAGGCAGCAGCAGTACCGGAGAGTACAGGAGAGCGTGGAGCGAAGTCTCTGTCAGGCTAGGGAGAGACAAGAGAAAACTTACAACCAGTATGCTCCCGCTGTTCCCCTGGTGCCCGGAGAGCAGGTCTTGAAGAGGAAAAGACGGCTCCACAAGTTGGACGACCAGTGGGAGAAGGACCCGTACACCGTACTGCCCTCAAGCCACGAGAACCCGAAGGTCTGTACCATCAGTAAAGACGGAGGGGAGACCACAGCCATTGTATCCCGGGATCACCTGAAGAAGTGTCCTGAACAGCTACGGAACCCTGAAGAGGAACAAGAAGACCATCGACCCGTAGAGGAAAGGGAAGATATGGTTAGTACTGTGCTCGGGGACTTCCCTCGGTCTTGGACTCAAGTCAATGGTGCAGTTGTGGTACCCGTACTCACCTTCCTCCAACCAGCATCCCAAGCACCTACGGAGCAACAGGTAGAGCTGGAAGAACAGCCGGTCCAGGAGGCAGAAGACCCCACACCAGCAGATCAGGAGGATCAACCCTCTGCTTGCAGTGAGCCTGCCATATCCCTAGTGAGCCAAAGGGCCCGTAGACAGCTGCCCAATTTACCCTTGACAGCTCCTACACCCTGTAGTTCAGGGCCAGACAGTCAGCTCCGTAGGTCCACTAGGGCCACTAGAGGCCAGTTACCCGCACGTTGGAGGATTTGAAGTGTATAAATTGTTTTATTTGCGGTTACCTGTTTTTCTTGTTGCTTGTGTATAATTATGTGTTTCTAGTTGTTTATAGGAGTCTTTGGTGGATTTACCGGGAATCCTGTGTACATAGTTGGAGCGTAACCCAGGACGGACTAAAGACTGTTAAGGACTCGGGGCAGGACAGACCCCTACCTGGTTACGTCTCCCTGTTTTGGTGAAATGGACACCTTGCTTTCTTCAAAGACTGCACACGGTTACGGACATGCCGTGACCACCTTTATGTGTTTCTTTATTGTATTGTTATTGTTATATCTTGTTATGTTTTTCTAAAATATGTTTAGTCCCGGAGTACTAAATTTCACTAGGGGGGAATGTGACACCCCAGGGGTCTGGTTGCCACAGTGATAGAGATATTACGTCTGAGAGCAGGTGGGAGGTCTCTTGGTCAGGAATCCTATGCATGCCACACCTCCTGCCCAGTCCTGGGAGGGGAAGAACTTCCCCTATATAAACCTAGGGCTGAGGCAGGGTTAGTGAGTAGAGAAGAAGTAGAGACAGAGAAAAGAAGCAAATATAGGAACAGAACATCAGGAGCTCTGTGGGAGCAGTGTTACAAGGAGTCAGGGGCTGGCAGCTGCAGAGCTCGCCCTGACTGAGAAGATTTCTTACCGGACCCGGAGTCCGAGGCTGTGGGGACTAACTCCTACCCAGCAGCAGAATCCGTCAGGCAGGGGATTCCAGGTCCTCTGGCCAAGAAACCTGAAGGCCCCGAGTCACCGGCCATACGGGTGAGCACCACACGGTACACTCAGGGACGTGGGCTACTTATACCCGCCTCTAGCAAGGTAGCCAGAAGAGTACAGTTAGTTTGGGAGGCCTACAACTCCGCCTGGCCAGGGGAGATCCCATCTGCTCAAGGACTGACCAGGCCCCAATCGCTAGCCAGTACTCCGGGAGGGTCTATCTTTGTCACCAGTAAAGACCCTGAACTACACCGTACCGTCTCCGAGTGGTTCCTGCTACCCCCATCATCCACGTCGGCTGCCCTGAGGCCATACCCCTCCCGTTGGGGGTTATACTATCACGCTGCACAATCCTACCACCGGCCTCAGCGGTCTGCCCTGCAGCAGCAGCTCCTTAGCTGTACTCAACGGGTGGCGTAGTCGTCCAACATCTACCGCTGATACATCGCCGCTCAGTTTGACTCCCTGGGCACGGACCGGGTCACCGCCACGAGACTACAACCCTCAACAGATCCGGCTCCGGGTAAGCTCCCGCGTGCGCAACGCAGCGCGACACAGGCCCAGGGGCGCGTCAGTCAGACACCAATATATCTGTTTAAAAGATTCTGGTGTAGGCCAGAGAAATAGAACTGTGGTTTTCCTCTTCCACGGTTCTAATCTACTCTTTATTACCCTTTTTCCATTGATAGTGCGAGTGTAAGATATTTTACTTCCTTTACAATGGGCAAGGCGCGTGGCAAGGGCCGTGGAACTGGACGTTCTGGTGCGTGCAGAGGACGGGGCCGTGGCCAAGGTGAAAATGTGCCACAACCAACAGCCACATCTTCTCGCTCCCACTTCTTGACCGAATTACTAGGGAAGCACAGAACAACACCAGTATTGAGAACTGATCAGTGTGAACAGGTTATTAATTGGATAGCAGATAATACTTCCAGTTACCTGGGCACCACCACCTCCGGTCTGTCTTCCACATGGTCAAGTTTTAATAGCCATGAGTCTCGACCGCATACTCCTCCTCACCCTGATGCTCCTTCCTCCCACCATGCCGAGTGTCGTCAGACAGCAACTGATCCCACACTTGGACACTCTGAAGAGCTGTTCACTGGTCCATTTCTATATTTGTGCCCCTCGCCTGATACGCTTGAAGTGGTGGAAGAGGAGATCCCATGTAGTGATGCCCAAATATTTGAACAGCCACGGCCACAGGAAGTCGACGCTGGCAATTTGTCACAAGAGGTGGACGATGACGAGACACAATTGCCAGGAAGTGAGGAGGAGGATCGTGGTGCACAAGTGGAAGAGGAGGAGGTGGTGGATGATCTAGTAACTGACCCAATGTGGCAGGAGGACACGCAGAGCGAGGCCAGCAGCACACAGGGGGAGGGAGGCAGAGTACCCCAACAGGCAGGAAGAAGCAGTGTGGTGGCCGCACACAGAAGGCGGGCAACAGTTCCCAGTAACACCAACACGAGGGACGTTGCCAGTACAACCGGTAGGTCTTCCAGAGTCTGGAATTTTTTTAAAGACTCTGCTGATAACCCCAAAAAGGCCATTTGTACCACCTGCCAGGCCAGAATCAGCAGGGGTGACAAAACTACCAGCCTGACCACCACCAGCATGATCAGGCACATGGCAGCAAAGCACCCGACTTTGTGGGGCGAACCCCAGGGTCCACGACCAGTGTCAGTGGGTGTCATCACTGCTTCTTCCGCTGTTGTGCGTGTAATAGAACCCCCTGTTGTGTGTGCTAGGCAATCCCCTGTCCATACTGCATGCAAAGATGCCCCCTCCTCTCAGTCTTCACTTGTTATGGCAGTTTCTCAAGAAACAGCATCAACATCCACGTCCACGTCCCTCCGCAGCGTTCAATTGTCCATATCCCAGAGCTTTGAACGAAAGCGCTAATTTGCAGCCAACGCCCCACAGGCCACAGTCCTAAATTCGCACATTTCACCACTGCTTGCTTTGGAAATGCTGCCTTTTAGGCTGGTGGAGACGGAATCCTTCAGCAACCTTATGGCGGTGGCCGTCCCTCGGTACTCGGTCCCCAGCCGACACTATTTTGCCCGGTGTGCCATCTCCGCACTACACAAGCACGTGTCCCAAAACATCTGCCGTGCCCTCAAAAACGCAGTTACTGGGAGAGTCCACCTGACAACGGACACGTGGACAAGTGCTTGTGGCCAGGGACGGTACATCTCCCTGACGACACACTGGGTAAACATAGTGCAAGCCGGGACCCAGTAGGACCTTGGGACGGAACACATCCTCCCCACACCGAGGATTGCGGGCCCTATGTCAGTCAGAGTTGCCCCCACAGTGTACAGCTCCTGCGCATCATCCTCCTCCTCCTCCTCATTTTCAGCCTCCATCTCAGATATTACCACATCAGTTACCAGCTGGAAGCACTGCAGTACTGCCTCAGCCAAGCGGCAACAGGCTGTGCTGAAACTCATAAGCTTAGGTGATAAACCTCACACTGCTTGTGAGTTGTGGACAGCTGTGAAAGAGCAGGCAGATCTGTGGCTGAGACCGCTGAACCTACATCCCGGCATGGTCGTGTTTGACAATGGCCGTAACCTGGTGGCGGCTCTGAGGCGAGATCACACACGTACCATGCCTGGCTCATGTGCTTAACCTCGTGGTTCAGCGGTTTCTTAAATCGTACCCCGAGTTGACTGATCTGCTCATCAAAGTACGCCACCTGTCAGCTCATTTTCGCAAGTCGGCTCAGCTTCCGCCGCCCTTGCTGTGTTGCAGCAGCGTTTGCAGCTTCCGGCACACCGACTGGTGTGTAATGTCCCCACACGTTGGAACTCTACCCTCCACATGTTGCAAAGGATTTGTGATCCGAAGAGAACAGTTGTGGAGTACCAGCTGCAACAAGGCCATCGATATTCAGGTCAGACTCCACACATAAGACCTCAGGAGTGGACCTGGATGTCTGACATATGTACCATCCTGACAAACTTTGAGGAGTCCACCAAGATGGTGAGTGGCGATGACGCCATCATTAGCGTCAGCATTTCACTTGTCTGTCTTTTGCAACGCTCTCTACAGAGAATTAAAGAGGAGGCATTGCAGCCAGAGTATGATGAGATGGATCAAGAAGCCGTAGTGGGCGATTACACACAGCCCAGCCTCATCTCATTACAACATGCATTGGGGGACAATGAGGGAGAGGAGGAGGAGGAGGAAGAACAGGAGCTTGTATCATGCGCTGTAGACGGTAGTACCTGTACAACTGTCATACCGTCGGTTCAGAGTGGGTGGCCTGAGGACAGGGGGGAGGAGGAGGAGGAGGAGGAGAGCATGGTCAGTCATCATCTTGGTGATGACACGGAAGTCTTGCCCGTTACCAGTCTGGCACGCATGGCTGACCCTATGTTACGCTGCCTTAACCGTGACCCTCGCGTTGTCAAAATGTTGGATGACAGTCATTTCTGGTTGGTGACACTTTTAGACCCCCGCTACAAGAAGAACTTTCACTCTCTTATTCCTGAGGTGGAGAGGTGTACAAAAATGGGGCAGAACCAAAAGGCCCTTGCTGCAGAACTGTTAAAAAAATTCCCATCTGAACACACTAGCGGCAGAGGTCACAGTTCGTTGCCCAACCAAGGCATACAGGTGAGAGAGACGCAACTCCAATCCAGCAGAGGCAGGGGAACACTGTCAGTGTTCTGGGACAGATTTCTGACACCCGCCCAGCTTACAGGCCCTGAGTCGCGGGGTACTCTCACAAGGAGTGGAAAGTTTCAGAAGATGGTGGGGGAGTACCTTGCTGACCGTACCAGCGTCCTCTGTGATTCCTCTGTGCCTATTAATTATTGGGTATCCAAGTTGGACACTTGGAATGAACTCGCTCTGTACGCCTTGGAGGTCCTGGCCTGCCCTGCCGCTAGCGTGTTATCGGAGCGTGTTTTTAGTGCCGCTGGGGGAATTATAACTGAAAAGCGCACTCGCCTGTCAACTGACAATGCTGACAAGCTGACCCTTATCAAAATGAACAAGGGCTGGGTTGGGGCAGACTTCTCATCACCACCAAATGACAGCAGAGTAACATAAAGTCAAATCCACTGTTATTTCGGGAGGTGTATTCCCATGCACCGCTTTACACCCACACATGGGTATACGCTTCCTCATTTCGGCTGTATTTTGCTCTTCTCCTTATCCTCAGCATCCACCACCACTATACCACCAGGGTGACCTTGGTCCATGTTGCTAGCATTGCAAGTTCTTCCGTCCTAATTTTTGGCAGCTTTTGCTTGGAAGGCATAGGCAAAGACTATGGGAGACCCACTCTCCAATAATGGGAATAATGCTTTTCAAGATGCTGTACTGCATGGCTCTTCCAAGGGGCATTTAAACTGTCTTATTAAGCTACTGCAACCTCCACGTCTCTTCCAAGGGGCATTAAAACCATCTTGTTAAGCTACTGCAACCTCCACGTCTCTTCCAAGGGGCATTAAAACCGTCTTGTTAAGCTACTGCGACCTCAACCACTTTTCCAAGGGGCATTGATATTGTCTTTTTATTCCACTGCGACCTCCACTCCATCCAACGGTCATTGCATTTCCTCCTAATTTTAGTCAGCTTTTGCTTTTCAGTGCATAGGCGAACATTAAGGGAGACCCACTCCCCAATAATGGGTAGAAGGTTTTTAGTATGCTGTAATCCACGTCTGTTTCAAGGGGCATTGCAGTTCCTCATAATTTTTGGAAAGCCTTCCATTCACTGCTTAGGCCAACAGTGTACAGGAGACCCAGTTGCTATAAATGGAAAAAACGGTTTAGTAAAGGCCCTCTGACCTCCATGTCACTTCCAAGGGGCATTGGAGTGCCTCAAAATTTTTGGTAGGCATTGCACTCACTGTGTGCCCTATAACTGTGTAGCCGAACCGCTCCTTTTGGTACAGAAACATATCCTACAAGACATATCTGGTTGACTGGCCTGATATTGATGTGAATGGTCCCTTTTCCTCCTGCTCTTTCTCCTTTGCCACCACCTCATCCATCATTCATCACCTGAAGCTTTGTTTTAACGGGAGTCATAGAACTAGGATAGTAGCAGAAAGAACCTATAAATGTGAATCTTGGTCAATATAAAATAAATATTTATTGAAAATTCATAAAAACACATAAAGAATAATTATACAAGAGAGGAAAAAAGTAATCAGAAAAAATGGGCAACTGAGGGTAGGTAAGAACATGAATAGACATATAAAATCATGTACAAAGGGCACACAATGACCATAGCCAGCCTAAGTCTAAACATGTATTAAGCCAGTCATACAGATAAAGTGCAAAAGTGCAATACTAATTTCCCATATGGGTAAGTGTAAAGACTGCTTAAAAGAAAGAGAGAAAAGTAAATCAGTAAGGCGAAGGTAGCTATAAAGGTCAGGGGTACTGGATACATAACATGAATAGTGTCCAAATGACTACCTGAACGTCCCTCAGAGTCCACACAGGTCCTGTGTGGACTCTGAGGGACGTTCAGGTAGTCATTTGGACACTATTCATGTTATGTATCCTCTCTTGTATAATTATTCTTTATGTGTTTTTATGAATTTTCAATAAATATTTATTTTATATTGACCAAGATTCACATTTATAGGTTCTTTATTTAATTAGGTATATCTGGTCACCTATTATTTTTGTTCTTTTTGGATTTATTTAGGATAGTAGCAGGAAAACATCCAGCAATCCTCGGAGGAGGTAGGATATGCGCCAAAACGCTGACCACCTCAGGCCTAGCCGCTACTACATACATGCGCTTGCATTCCAAGAAAACAAAGCAGATGCTAACTTCTATCATCATCATCATGCTCCTCACCTTGGCATTCAACTCCCCTGATGGAGAAGCCAGGGCCCACCGGAGGAGTTCTGGTTCTCTGGTGGGCTCGTCCAATGCTGCCCTAAAGCAGGCCAGGCTAAGAAAAGTGTGGGGGAAGTTCAGCAGAGGAATAGGGGCGGCTGGGGACCATTTATGGACACCTGGCCGCCCCCCAGGCGGCTGGGGACCATGTGTGGACACCCGGCTGCTGGGGACCGAGCATGGACACCTCGCTGCCGAAGCAGCCATGAGGTAGTGACCAGCTTCGGCCTCCTCCAAACTAATAAGGCCCCATTTCAAGTGCAAGCTAGCAGTATGGTATTGCATCCTGGGGGTGGGTGGGTGGCAGGCTGCACACTTACGCTTGCATTCCAAGAAAACAAAGCAGATGCTAACTTCTATCATCATCATCATGCTCCTCACCTTGGCATTCAACTCCCCTGATGGAGAAGCCAGGGCCCACCGGAGGAGTCTGGTTCTCTGGTGGGCTCGTCCAATGCTGCCCTAAAGCAGGCCAGGCTAAGAAAAGTGTGGGGGAAGTTCAGCAGAGAAATAGGGGCGGCTGGGGGCCGTTTATGGACACCCGGCCGCCCCCTGGTGGCTGGGGACCGAGCATGGACACCCGGCCACCGGGCAGCTGGGGACTAAGCATGGATACCAGGCTGCCGACGCAACCATGACATGGTGGCCGGCGTCTGCCTCCACATGCCTAAAAGGCCCAATTTCAAGTGCAAGCAAGCAAGCAGTATGGTATTGCAGCCTGGGGGTGGGTTGGTGGCAGGCTGCATACTTGCGCTTGCATTGCAAGGAATGGGGGAGGTACAATGGAACACTGCCCTGGGACAAGAACTTGCACGGGGATAGTTGCAAGTCTGCATCTTCTGATGCGGCAAGGATCACTTCTGATGGGCACACTTTTAGGCAGTGACCTGGGTGTCAGAGATGCTTCCAGGGGTCTTCCCCATGCTGTTCCCATGTCTTTTCAGCACTGTATGCATGTGTCACACAGCACATGGCCAGATAAGATTGTAAAATGTTAAAATGACATTTCCCGGTGAATGTATTTGTCACGGTTGAAAGCAATACAAAAGTGCAAAAACGCATAAAAAATGCTACTTGTGAACATAGCCCAAGGTGTGGAGGAGTATTTTTGTTTTTGGTTATTTATTTTACCTTATACACAAGTCTTTACCCTGGAAAGGAACTTCCTTAACATATTTCACAGGAAAGCAGTTTCAGTTTAGTTTTTGAACGTTTTATTGTGAGCCTGTAAAAGTGGCTTAATACCTCTGACCACGTTGTTGACAGCAGTGACCTGGGGGTCAGAAATGATTCCTGGGGCGATCCCCATGCTGTCCCCATGTCATTTGAGCACTGTCACTATCGTTTTGGGCACTTTTTAGGCTTTCTACAGACTGCCGGGGGTGCCGCCGCAAAAATGCTCTGGTCTCCCATAGACTAACATTGGGCTCGTTGCTCGGGTCGAGCACCGGAGTATCACGGCGAGCTCGGCCCGAGCTTCGAGCACTCGAGCATTTTAGTGCTCGCTCAACACTACTCCTTACACATCACCTAGTCTGGGAAGCTCCTTATTTTGTGCCAGCCACTGATTGGCTCCGATGTTGACCTCCCTCTGTTTTAACCCCTTAATGACGCCTCTACTGATATTTGTTTTTTCACCTCCTGAATTTTGTTTTATTATTTTATCGCATTTCCTCTTCTTTTTGGTCACATTTTTTATGCTCTCAGATCTGGGCGGCTGCCTTTGATCCCTCTCCGGCTCTCCCACGTCACTTTCACAATATGATGTCCGATATTCAATATACATTGCATTCAATGGATAAGAAATCATTGATCAAAGGTTTGTTTTACAGTCGCAATCTGGTTGTAAGAAAGAAGAACTGTACGTCCTTCTTCCGGACTGAAGATGTTGCATCTTCCTTTCGATGGACTCGTTATTATCAGAGGGGCTGCTCGGTATTTTATATGCTCCTGCTTGTATATTATATATGGTTTATGTTGTGCTGGTATATAACGCCTACCATACATTATATTACATTCCACCACCAGCGCCATCCCAGAACCCCCACTTTCTCTACTCTCTGCCCCTTTTTGGCCCAGGATTCCCTAAATTTGATGCGACTTTAGCAGCAAATTTAGAACAGTTGTCATAATGCTGCTTTCTTTATAGAGTTATTTATTTTACTCACTTATATAGAGGGCCGGCTCCAGGTTTTCGTGGGACCCGGGGGGAAGAGTCTCAGTGGGCCCCTTTAACACATATCACGATTCATGATGCAGAGATACGGCGGAGAAATATATATATATAGTACAATGCAAAGATTTCACTTCTTACATTACATGAGTGATATCTATTGTAAATTCCACAATAGCTCTGAAACCGGCGAATCCTCGCAGCGCACAGTGCAGACCGGACAGTATAGTCCTCCATACAGGATATTGGCCCCAATATAATGCTCCATACAGGATACTGGCCCTATTTAATGTCCCATGCAGGCATACATAAAAAAATAAAACAAAAAAGTACTCACCTCTCCTCGCTGCTGCTACTCTGCTCCGAACTCCTTAGCGTCGCCATCTTCCCTCTCTCTGCTGCACTGTGACTGCTCAGCAGAGGGCGATGTCATTACGCCCTCTGACCTGAGATGTCACAGTCAGACAGGACCTGCGGAGGCACGGGGAGAGGTAAGTATTGTGCCGGCTGAGGCCCTGAGCAAGCACAGGGGGCCCAGTCGCAGGCATTGGACTCCTCCGCTCACGGGCCCCATAGCGCACCAATTCCTCTACATTAACGATGCTGTTCCAGCTCTGTTGCATTAGTCTCAAACTTCACTCCACTACACAAACTCAGCTGTTTCCAGCTCTGCTACATTAATCTCCAACTCAACTACACAAACTCTCCTGATTTAGCTCTGCTACATCAGTCTCCAACTCTAATACACCAACTCTGCTGTTCCAGCTCTGCTACATCAATCTCTAACTCCACTACACCAACTCACTGTTTCAGCTCTACTATATTAGTCTCCAATTTCACTTCAACAACTTTGCTATTTCAGCTCGGCTATATCAGTTCAGTGTCATTATTTCAGCTCACCATATCACCACCACCGCTGTGTACCGACTCGTCCACCTATCTGCACCAGTTTCTAACCAGAATGGAACTGTCTGTGGCACAAAGCCCTTCTGGGTGACAAGATGCAAGGCTATTGCGCAGTGGGTTTGGGAAGAGCGTGAGAGCCCTTGAAAGTGCAGAGTCTACACAGAAGAAGTAGGTCCTGGGAGACGGGAGGCAGCGCTTTTGAGGTCAGGGCTTGGGTAAAGTGAAGGGACTTTCCATAGTTATGTGTTAGTTGAAAGAGGCACAATTTTTGAGAATAGGGACTGGGTTAGGAGGAATGGCAGCCTGCAATCCGTTGAGAAAGGGATTGTTTGTGGAGGCTTGTGTGGAGTAACACAGTCCTGTGAAGAGAACAGGGACCTGAGATGACACAAGTGTCCTCATCAGGAACATGCGCCTCCTTGTGTGTACTGAAACTGAAGAGCCCAGAGGATAGGGGACTACTCGGTACCCGGGCCTTTGCCTGGCCTTGGGGATGTCGCGGTGGTCGGCTCCCGGGCCCGTACTCTGGGCCTCTCTTTTAAAAGGGTGGACAAATTAAATGAAAGTTCGTGACGCCACCTGTGGTATCTGGTGAGAATCACCAGCGCTGCGGCAGTCCGCTGAGGCCGGTGATAAGGCAGCTCGGTGGTACAGCTCCCCACAGGTGGAGCTTGGCCTCAGGGCAGCGTATGAAGAGGGGATGCAGGACAGGGGGAGACCCAGCCGGGCCTACGGAAAGACAGGCAAGCACACACAGTTCTCTTCAGTACCTTTTACTTGTGGAAATTCAGGCACATCCCGGAGCACTGCAGGGTGAAGGGTGCATTTCAGGATCCTCCCCAGTGAGCGGGTATAGGACCTCCTGTTTACTGCCTTTGCATAGTAAGTTTCTGACCTGCCTGGAGCTAGGCCTAACTTTGTCTCTGTCCTGCGCTGGCTGACTTTGTGGTAGGGCCTTTTCTTGGAGTAGACGCTCCTCAGCTTGCGGGGCCTATGTGTCTCCCGGCTCTGTTACGTATCAGCGCTTTAGCGAACCTGGGACTTGTAGTTCTCCAGGGACTCCGGTTATGCCTTACTGGGTCATAGAGATCCCCGTAAGCTCAGACCCGGTGTCCGGTAAACGTTTCAGGGTGAGCTGGTTAAGCTCCTCTGCCCCCAATGCTACTCACTTTCCACTCGCCTTCGGCCACGCTCAAGGCCCTAACTAGGCTTTACACACTAACGGCAGCTTGCCGTGCTTCACCGCTCTTATGGCGTCGGCACGCCTTAGGTTCACTAACCTGAGCTTAACTCTGTATTCAGATCTGTATCTCCTGAACTCTCCAGAGGAACTGAACTCATTACCTAGCTCCACCTCCCCTATTTATATCCCTAACGGGCTCCCTCTGGTGGTCTGAGGTGGGAGGTGGAGGTGTGTGTATGCTGCGAGGGCCCCTTGTGGAGGAATCCTTTCATGCACTCTTCTAGGATCTGTGGTACCAAGCACAGCTGGGCGCCACAAAAGATTTGTGTCGACGTTGACACTTGTCACGATGATAAATGTTGTCCCATGACAGTTACCATAAGGTTGTCTGCCGCTAATTGTGGAGAAAAGAAGAAAAGGCAAATTAATCGCCTGTAGAATTTTTTCACATGAATCCAGAGATTAAGACCTTGTGTGCAGGAATGCATCATTAGTGCAATTGCACCCAGGTCCCTGGAGCCTTGGAAGTTCCAAAAGGTTGCGTTGGCCCATATGAGAAGACAATTACTATTAAAGACCCCTTATAGTTGGGGTCCCTAATGGAGATATTGCAATGGGGCCCATGAGCTTCAAGTGACCCCTCTTCTCATGCATACAAGCTCCAGTACAGCAGCTGGGATTGTCTTCTTATTGAACTTTGGGCATTGATGTTTTAGGGGATCAGTTTTGTTTCAATGCCTGGAGCCACCTGATAATTCTCTGGTAATAGTGTCTGACCCTAGAAAACTACACAAGAACAAGGAAATATCTCTGCAAAGAAGGCAAACGGGTCATTGTTTGGAGAGGGGAAACTTCAGGTTATGGATCAGGTCATATGCCGCAGGTCACCCAAGCATCTACATGACCCAAAAATCCTGGGTTATGCCCCAGAATAGGGCCAAGAGTTGCAGTGGGAGCACAAAACAGCTATTATATGGGGCTTCGAGGGCAGCACTTTCATTGGGGTCTTTTAACCTTCCTTTAGAGGTGATGTTGGGTGGTCATTGGAAGGACCATTGATTGTTCTGGTCCTCCCTCTGCTCCATGGCCCAGTGTAAGTTCCTCATCTTGACTCGCACTCTCGTAATCTCATGCTGACATTTATAATTCATGCTTTATAATATGGGGGGCATCGTCTTGCATCAATGAGGTATTGATCCCTGTTGGGGCCGGGTCTTCATGGTGGGTAACAATTAACTATTGAGTGTTGTTCGGAGGACGGTGCTCGCAGCAGATGCTGGATACTTCCCGGGAGGATGGGATTGCTGCAGAATCTAAAGGACTCGTATTACTACGAGATACCTATCGGCTTCTTCATGTTTTATGAGACGCTCGTTGCCTGCAGTCGTTTTCCAGGACGTATTGCATCTTGGTGTAAAACCTGTACAATCTGCTGCCGGGCTGAGACCAAATATTCTATTCTATAGATATTAATGACAAGTTTGTCTTATTCCATGTGCCAGCCCCCCGTACGTTCTAAAATGACTTTCCCCTCTGAATGTCCCTCTCGGCCTCGGTAGCAGCTGTTACTGCTGTAATTATGCAGTTCGGGAAGTCAAGTTCTTAAAAAAACCAAGATTATGTCTTTTCATCCATTTGAAAAGTGCAGTGCGCTGCTCAGAACAGTGCACAATGATGCACAATGATGCACAATGATGCACAATGATGCACAATGATGCACAATGATGCTGTCTATTGCAGGTCCTCTCCAAAAGGAGGAAGACCCCTGTAACCTATCCCCAACCCTCTAAACTAAAAGACCCTGCAATGATCAGGGATCAATAACCTTCACAAGCCACAGCTTAAAGGGAGTCTGTTAGCTCAAAATGACTATTCAGACCAAGCACAGACGCTAGGAGCACCCTTGGTGTCTCCAAACAGAACTCGGTGCACGCTTGGTCTCTTGGCGCGTCCAAACAGTTCAGTGCATTTTCTCACCTACTTGTTTTCCATCTCTCACTTTCTCTTCTTCCTTGATTAACATCTCTGGTCTTACAGAAGCCAGAGGAAGATGGAGACAGATGGAAAACAAATGGGTGGAGAGGTGCACTGAACTGCTCCACGACTCCAAGGGTGCATCGAGTGCCTGTGCTTGGTTTGAACAGTCATTTTTGCTGACAGAGTCCCTTTAAGGAAAGCCTGTCTTGCACGGCTCCCAGAGAACGGACAATCAAACTTGAAGAGGTTTGGGAAAAATAATGGCCATGAACACTCACTCTAGACCTCTAAAAGGGACAACCTTAAAGGCTCCGCACCCTGAAAAATTTAGGAACACAAAAAGTTGCCAAGTGAACATAAAAAGTGAATAAAATTTTTCTCTGAATCGCGGTGCACTTACACTCTCAGGTGCCCATCCGGTCACCGCTTTGGGGTGTGCCTGGTCAGAGGGTGTCTGGGTTGCACCGTTGGTTATCACTTTAATGTGGATTTTAGCTCAGTGATCTAAACTGAGACTAAAGTGATTTGATGACATCCGGTCACCCGCTATCGTGGCAAAGTCGCATGATTATGACGACTCAGACATTATGACCTGGGCGGTGGCCGCATAGCCCTTACCTATAAAGTAAGGAGCATAGTAATACCGCGACAAGGATTGTCAGGGACTGATCCCACTGCGGCACAGCGTGTGATGGGGTGCAACGGTGCTTGTACTGGGTGCAAAATTCTAAAGGGCGCAAATTTTCAAAAGAGATAAAAAGGAAAGTACAAAAAACGGATATTAAACTTTATTTATTTCTTAAAATACTGTACCCGTAAGAAGTGGCGTCATTAGAGCCGAAGATGAAGGTCAGTGCACGTGCCGTGGACTTCTAGTCGGGCGCTCCAGGTCTCCGTGTCTGTAACATGATGCTGATAAAGCTGGATCTGTGGCCATCGGCCCCTCCATTCACGGTCTTGTAGGCAGCAGAGTCCTGTCATCACCGTACCAGCGCCGTGTCCAGTCCTCGGAGAACGTGGCTATATGCTATATTTTTTTTTCGGGGTGGCACTTAGAGACCATCATTACTTTTTCAGGGGGCAATAAGGAAGCATTAATACTTCGGGACAGTATTTGTTTTAATGAGGCACTCGGAGCATTATTTGTTACTTGACTTGTCCCGGAAGCTGCAACCGACGCTGCGCTACTGCGAGTAGTGGGGGTTTTCAGCACTAATGGAGGAGTCAATGGTTTGAAAGGCAAATGTTTGTACATGAAGTCACACGATCAGCCATGAGATGGATTTGCATAAGTCTCTAACCATTGTGTGCTCCCTAGAGTCTACAGAGAGATCAGCCGGACTGCAAGTAATTCACCTTCTATGGGCATACTGTGATCAAGAAAGGGAGGTGTCCAAATTCACAATAGGTGATATTACGTCACAGCTCACCTCCTCCGCCCTCCTGTAAAAAGACTGATATCACCTCTATATACAGTAGATACCACAGGATCCACCTTTCACAATAGATGATGTCACAGCTCACCTCCTCCTCCTCCTGTACAATGACTGATAACACCTCTATATACAGTAGATAACACAGGATCCACCATTCACAATAGGCGATGTCACAGCTCACCTCCTCCTCCTCCTGTACAATGACTGATAACACCTCTATATACAGTAGATAACACAGGATCAACCATTCACAATAGGTGATGTCACAGCTCACCTCCTCCTCCTGTACAATGACTGATAACATCTCTATATACAGGTGATAACACAGGATCCACCATTCACATTAGGTGATGTCACAGCTCAACTTCTCCTCCTGTACAATGACTGATAACACCTGTATATACAGCTGATAGCACAGGATCCACCATTCACAATAGGTGATGTCACAGCTCACCTCCTTCTCCTCCTGTACAATGACTGATAACACCTCTATATACAGTAGATAACACAGGATCCATCATTCACAATAGGTGATATCACAGCTCCCCTCCTCCCCTCCTGTACAATGACTGATAACACCTCTATATACAGTAGATAACACAGGATCCACCATTCACAATAGGTGATGTCACAGCTCACCTCCTTCTCCTCCTGTACAATGACTGATAACACCTCTATATACAGTAGATAACACAGGATTCACCATTCACAATAGGTGATGTCACAGCTCACCTCCTCCTCCTGTACAATGACTGATAACACCTCTATATACAGTAGATAACACAGGATCCACCATTCACAATAGGTGATGTCACAGCTCACCTCCTCCTCCTGTACAATGACTGATAACACCTCTATATACAGTAGATAACACAGGATTCACCATTCACAATAGGTGATGTCACAGCTCGCCTCCTCCTGTACAATGACTGATAACACCTCTATATACAGTAGATAACAGAGGATTCACCATTCACAATAGGTGATATCACAGCTCACCTCCTCCTCCTGTACAATGACTGATAACATCTCTATATACAGGAGATAACACAGGATCCACCATTCACATTAGGTGATATCACAGCTCACCTTCTTCTCCTCCTGTACAATGACTGATAACACCTCTATATACAGTAGATAACACAGGATCCACCTTTCACAATAGGTGATGTCACAGCTCACCTTCTTCTCCTCCTGTACCATGACTGATAACACCTCCATATACAGTAGATAATACAGGATTCACCATTCACAATAGGTGATGTCACAACTCACCTCCTCCTGTACAATAACTGATTACACCTCTATATACAGTACATAACACAGGTGTAGCATCGGCGTCTCTGCCTCCTGCCCGGCAGAGACGCCGTCCCCCTTACCGCCGCGGTCCTGCTCCGGCGTCTTCTGGCCTCCCTGCAGCTGCTGCTGGTGCACGCAGCTTCCCGGCCCCTGTGCTTAGGGCGCACGCGGGCGCGCTCCCGCCCTCTTAAAGAAGCCGCGCGCGCCGTCCTAAGAAGTCCCCGGCCAATGGCCGGAGGACTTTCCCTATAAAAGGCACCTCCTCCAATATGGAGGTGCCCGTGCAAGGTTGTAGCTTTGTGTGTGATACTCTGCTTCAGCCCTCAGGTCCCGCTTCTAGCCTGACTACAAGTCCGGCCCGCCAGCCAGACTACAAGTCCAGCCCGCCAGCCGGACTACAAGTCCAGCCCGCCAGCCGGACTACAAGTCCAGCCCGCCAGCCGGACTACAAGTCCAGCCCGCCAGCCGGACTACAAGTCCAGCCCGCCATCCGGACTACTAGTCCAGTCCGTCTGCTTGTCTACTCTCCAGCCCGAAAGTCTGCCTACTGCCAGTACGCCAGTCTGTCTATGGGCTCAGCCCGCCTGCTTACCTGGAAGCACCTGCCCGTTACCTGCCGTGCCTGCCAGCCAGCCTACCTGGAGGCTCCTGCCCGTTACCTGCCGTGCCTGCCAGCCAGCCTACCTGGAGGCTCCTGCCTGTTACCTGCCGTGCCTGCCAGCCAGCCTACCTGGAGGCTCCTGCCTGTTACCTGCCGTGCCTGCCAGCCAGCCTACCTGGAGGCTCCTGCCTGTTACCTGCCGTGCCTGCCAGCCAGCCTACCTGGAGGCTCCTGCCTGTTACCTGCTGTGCCTGCCAGCCAGCCTACCTGGAGGCTCCTGCCTGTTACCTGCTGTGCCTGCCAGCCAGCCTACCTGGAGGCTCCTGCCTGTTACCTGCTGTGCCTGCCAGCCAGCGTACCTGGAGGCTCCTGCCTGTTACCTGCTGTGCCTGCCAGCCAGCCTACCTGGAGGTTCCTGCCTGTTACCTGCCGTGCCTGCCAGCCCGCCTACCTAGAAGCACCTGTCTGTTACCTGCCGTGCCTACCAGCCAGCCTACCTGGAGGCTCCTGACTGTTACCTGCTGTGCCTGCCAGTCCGTCTGCCCGGATCACTCGTCAGCCTGCCTGCCGTGCTCATCTGCTGTACCGGTCAATCCCTGCTTTCTAACCCGTGGGAGTCACCTGCTCTCATACAAGGTCGGTCCCCAGAGTAACACCTGGTCCCTCTGCTCGGTCCCTCCCTGTTCACGGAGTCGATTGAGCCGCCGTACGACCTTGGTCGGTCTGAGTTGATACCTAGTTACGCCTCTCTGGTCCCTCCTTGCACCGCAGCACAGAGGTTCCACCACCCCGATCCGTAACAGTTTGCACGGGCCATGGAACCCAGTGGCCCCCAGGCCCCTTCGCTTGCTGACCTGTACCAGGAGGTTTCTCGTCAGAGATCCCAACAGGAAACCATCCTGACCTACCTGCGGTCTGTCAACACTCGCCTGGACACGCTGTCTGTACCACCTGTGTCCGCCCCAAATCGAGCGACACCTGCTCCAGCAGCGCCGCTACCTACCCATACCACGGCATCCAGCCTAGGACCCCGGCTTTCTGCACCTCCTCATTTTGGAGGTGACCCCGCCTTATGTCGGGGCTTTCTGAACCAGTGCACGCTGCACTTTGAACTTCTGCCACATCAATTTCCCTCCGACCGGGCCAAGGTGGCATTCATCATGTCTCACCTCACCGGGGAAGCATTGGCATGGCTTAACCCTCTATGGAAAAGAGGGGATTCCCCGGTGTCCGATCTTTCGGCTTTCCTCACTGCCTTCCGGAAGGTCTTCGATGAACCCGGACAAAGGACCTCTACTGCCTCCTCATTGGTCCGACTCCGCCAAGGGAGTCTCACTGCGGCCCAGTATGCCATACTGTTCCGTACCCTCGCTTCTGAGCTTGCCTGGGACAACGAGGCCCTGGTGTCCACCTTCTGGGAGGGCCTTTCCGGTCGGATTAAGGACGAGTTAGCTGGCCGGGACGTTCCTACCACCCTGGATGACCTGGTGTCACTTGCAACCCGGATTGACATCCGTTTCCTAGAACGTGCTAAGGAGACTACCCAGGAGAGAAGATTTCCTCGTCTTGCTCCTGCTTTCCAGAGACCCGCTTCCCAACCTGCATCTCCCTGGGCACGCTCGCCCGAACCTATGCAGATCGACCAGACCAAGATGGTCAAATCTCGCCAAGAGTCACGCCGAGCCGAGGGGAGCTGTTTCTACTGTGGCAGTAAGGAGCACCTGATTCGTTCCTGCCCGGTGAAGCCGGGAAACTCCAGTGTCTAGAACCGCTCGGAGAGGTCGTCCTAGGCAAAAGTAAATCCTCTCAGTTCTTGACTTTATCCGTCTCTATTTCCTGTGGAGAGAACCGCTTCTTTGAAACCGCACATCTGGATTCTGGAGCCGCTGGGAATCTCATATCCGAGTCCCTTGTAGAGAAGTATCAGATTCCTACCAAACCTCTGGCCGAACCATTGGCAGTCGCTTCCGTGGATGGAAGACTCCTTCCGGTGACCATCTTGCTCGTCACAGAGCCCGTAACCCTGCAGGTGGGAATGCTGCACTCCGAGAGGATTTCCTTCCATGTGCTTTCCAGACTCTCTCACCCCATTTTGCTAGGTCTACCCTGATTACAGAAACATGAACCCGTTCTGAATTGGCAATCCGGTGAGGTGCTCCGTTGGGGGCAGGATTGCCATGAGACCTGCCTGGTTCCGGTTTGCCCGGCTCGACCCCCATATTCTCCGACTAATTTACCCGGTCTACCGGCACCCTACTGGTCCTATGCTGATGTCTTCGACAAGAATGAGGCAGAGACTCTGCCACCCCATAGGCCATATGATTGCCCTATCGACCTGATACCCGGTGCCAATCCACCCCTTGGGCGTATCTACCCGTTGTCATTAGCCAAAACCCGGGCCATGTCGGAGTACATCGAAGAAAATCTGGCTAGGGGATTCATCCGGAAATCTTCCTCCCAGGCTGGAGACGGATTCTTCTTTGTTAAAAAGAAAGATGGTTCACTACGTCCATGTATCGATTATAGAGGACTCAACCAAATCACTGTCAAAAACAAATACCCCCTGCCACTCATCTCTGAGCTGTTCGACCGCCTTAAAGGCGCGAAGATCTTCACCAAGATCGATCTTCGTGGGGCGTATAACCTGGTCCGGATCTGCCAAGGAGACGAGTGGAACACGGCATTTAATACCCAGGACAGTCACTATGAATACGTGTGATGCCCTTCAGTCTCTGTAATGCTCCCGCCGTCTTCCAAGAATTAGTTAATGACATCTTCCGTGACCTCTTATATTCTTGCGTGGTGGTGTACCTGGACGACATCTTGGTCTTCTCCCCGGATCTTTCCTCACATCGGAGGGATGTTCGTCAGGTCCTGCTTAGGCTCAGGCAGAATCACCTATATGCAAAATTTGAGAAATGCCTCTTCGAGCAGTCCTCCCTTCCGTTCCTGGGCTATATTATCTCTAAGACAGGTCTACGGATGGACCCCGAGAAGGTCTCTGCCGTCTTAAAGTGGCCGTGTCCGGAGGGGTTGAAGGCGATTCAGCGATTCCTGGACTTCGCCAACTATTACCGTTTCTTCATCCCACATTTCTCTTCCCGGACTGCTCCCATCTCTGCGCTCACCCGAAAGGGAGCAAATCCTAAGGAATGGCCGTCCGAAGCGGAGGAGGCCTTCCTCTCTTTAAAACAAGCCTTCTCTTCTGCCCCTGTGCTGCACCATCCGGATAAAAACAAACAGTTCTTCCTGGAGGTTGATGCTTCCTCCTCCGGAGCCGGAGCGGTGCTCACCCAGAAATCTTCATCCGGGAGAATGGTAACCTGCGCCTTCTTCTCCAAGCTCTTCTCCTCGTCTGAGCGCAACTACTCCATAGGAGACCGAGAGCTGCTAACCATCAAATTGGCACTGGAGGAGTGGCGTTACCTGCTCGAGGGGACTCTGCACCCGGTGGTCATCTGTACTGACCACAAAAACCTGGCATATCTACAGAATGCCCAAAGACTCAATCCGCGTCAGGCCCGGTGGTCTTTGTTCTTCGCCCACTTTAACTTTACCCTACATTACCGCCCGGCGGACAAGAACGTTAAAGCTGACCCCTTGTCCCGATCCTTCCTGTCTTCCGATCAAGAGGAGGAGCCTATGCATATCATCGATTCCTCTAAAGTGATGAATGTGGCCCCCTTGGATCTGTCTCGTCTCCCACCCGGTAAGACGTCTGTAGCGGTTCCGGATCGTAAGAAGGTTCTTCACTGGGGTCATTCATCTAAACTAGCCGGCCATGCTGGCCAGAAGAAGACCTTCCTGCTCATTACCCGGCATTACTGGTGGCCTACCCTGCGCCAGGATGTGGTAGACTTCGTCACGGTCTGTTCGTCCTGTGCCCGCAACAAGGTTCCCAGACATCTTCCTGCCGGCCGTCTCCTGCCTCTCCCTGTACCTGCTGCCCCTTGGCAACACATTGCTATGGACTTTATTACGGATCTCCCTGTTTCTGCCGGTTGTACGATCATTTGGGTGGTCGCTGACTGCTTCTCTAAAATGGCCCACTTCATTCCTCTGCCTGGTCTCCCAAATGCATCTGTGCTGGCTAAGGACTTCATCCATCATATCTTTTGTCTCCACGGCCTACTGTGGCGCCCCTGAGGGTTCAGTCGCCACAGGGGTACTGCACCTCAGAATGAGGTGTGGTATCTTCTCTCCCAGGTAAGGATGGAGTGCTACACAGGACCCCAACCACAAATTCAACACTACACCACTCCAGTTCTGAAGGGGGCCTAAAGCACCATAGTGCTGCTCCGGGCCTCAATGGAGGAGTTGGGGGGAACCAAAGTTAGCGGGAACCACGTAGTGAGTGAGGGTGGAGGAAGCACTTTACCTAAGCACTTATGAGAATTCTATATAACTGGAGGCCATTTTAATAACCGGGTCTTTGGTCGTGGGTCTTTGGGACGGCAAGTCAGCACAAAGCTGCAGCTGGCTGAAGGGTCCACAGTTCCCGGTCTCAGGCCTCGAGACGGGGGATTGGGGCAGAGTTAAAACCGGCTCTGTCCCCGGTCAGAGTCCAACCAAGAAGGCCCAGGAGGGGAGCAGAGGAGATAGGCTCCACAGGCGAAAGGATCTCAGGGGGTGCGGACGGAGCGGAGTTGCCACCTGCATACCTTATTCTGGCTTAGCCAGAGAGACCCTGCTGCAAGTGGGGGTACCGGTCCCTGATTATCTGACTTTGCACTTCACGTCTCTGTCGGAAAAGTCCGGAGGCTTATGTGGATCCCAGGGGGATACGGACAGAGCGGAGTCTCCACTTGTATGCCCTAATCTGAGTTTATCCAGAGGGACCAGGCCTTATGCCACGTTCTCACCACAAGTCACCAAAAGGGCACCCAGTCGGTCCGGGAACTACACGTTATCCACAAGGGACATCGCAGTACCCTTACGGGACTCAGTGGGGGACACTTGGCCGGAGAAGTTCAACAAGAAAGGAACACACTAGAGCGGGGGTCCTGTCAAGCGCTCCTGAACTACCTGGAGTGTGCTGAACCCCACCCTGGTGGCCGCAGCTCGCAGAGAGAAGCTCTGAGCTGAGAAAACACCACCGTGAGTAAAGACTTGGATGACTTCAACTACCGCCTCTGTCTGTTCTTTCCTCCGCGGCTCTGCACCCGCCAACGCTCTATTCCACTCCCTCTCTATGCTGTCCAGAGGCCCCACTTCACCTGTGGGGAGCCGAACCATCTATAGCTGCCCTGACACCTGCCTCAGAGGACTGTTGCAGTGCTGGTGACCTTCACCAGGCACCACCACGAACATTCCCCTTTCCCATATACCTTTTCCCCCCTTTCTTTGCTTTTAAGAGTGACCCCAGCGACATCCCCCAAAACCAACAGCAAGGCCCGGGCGCCGAGTCGTTCCCCATCCCCTGGGTGCGTCACTACCCCTCCACATTGTGTCTGATCGAGGGGTCCAGTTCACTTTGCGCTTTTGGAGAGCTACGTGTAAGCTGCTGGATGTCACCCTGGATTTCTCCTCCGCTTATCATCCACAGTTCAATGGCCAAGTGGAGCGTATCAACCAGATCCTTAGAAGCTACCTCCGGCACTTCGTCAACGCTCACCATACCGATTGGGTGGAGCTCCTACCTTGGGCCGAATTCTCCTACAACAACCATGAGAGCGAATCTTCTTCCAAGTCCCCGTTCTTTGTGGTCTACGGTCAACATCCCCGGATTCCGTTTCCCGTTTCCGCTTCTGTGGACAACCCGGCCGCGGAGTCTCTGGTCAACGAATTTTCCACTATTTGGGAGGACACTAGATCCGCACTTCTTCAATCCTCCGAGCATATGAAGAGACATGCCGACAAGAGACGTCTGGATCCACCTCAATTCCGTCCGGGCGACAAGGTTTGCCACTCCTCCAAACATGTTCGGCTCAAAATACCCTCCTATAAGTTGGGCCCACTGTTCATCGGCGCATTTGAAGTCCTCAAGCAAATCAACCCAGTAGCCTACAAGTTAAAACTCCCGGCCACCTTACGGAATCCCAACTCCTTCCACGTATCTCTCCTCAAACCAGTTGTGCTTAATTCTTTTTCTGACGATCCAGGTACCCCCCCAGGTCCGGTCTCCGCTGAGGACGTCTATGAGGTAGAGAACATTCTGGCCACCAAGAGGGTAAGAGGAAAAACCTTTTTTCTGGTGGATTGGAAGGGGTTTGGCCCAGAGGAGAGATCCACTCCCCGCTTCTCCTTAAAAAATTTCTTGCTGGCCTGAAAAAGAGGGGGCGTAAAGGGGGGGGGGGTACTGTAGCATCGGCGTCTCTGCCTCCTGCCCGGCAGAGACGCCGTCCCCCTTACCGCCGCGGTCCTGCTCTGGCGTCTTCTGGCCTCCCTGCAGCTGCTGCTGGTGCACGCAGCTTCCCTGGCTCTGTGCTTAGGGCACGCTCCCTCCCTCTTAAAGGGGCCGCACGCGCCGTCCTAAAAAGTCCTCGGCCAATGGCCGGAGGACTTCCCCTATAAAAGGCACCTCCTCCAATATGGAGGTGCCCGTGCAAGGTTGTAGCTTTGTGTGTGATACTCTGCTTCAGCCCTCAGGTCCCGCAGCTAGCCTGACTACCAGTCCAGCCCGCCAGCCAGACTACCGGTCCAGCCCGCCAGCCAGACTACAGGTCCAGCCCGCCAGCCAGACTACAAGTTCAGTCCGCCAGCCAGACTACTAGTCCAGTCCGTCTGCTTGTCTACTCTACAGCCCGACAGTCTGCCTACAGCCAGTCCGCCAGTCTGTCTATGGGCTCTGCCCGCCTGCTTACCTGGAAGCACCTGCCTGTTACCTGCCGTGCCTGCCAGCCAGCCTACCTGGAGGCTCCTGCCTGTTACCTGCCGTGCATGCCAGCCTGCTTACCTGGAGGCTCCTGCCTGTTACCTGCTGTGCCTGCCAGCCAGCCTACCTGGCGACTCCTGCCTGTTACCTGCCGTGCCTGCCAGCCAGCCTACCTGGAGGCTCCTGCCTGTTACCTGCCGAGCCTACCAGCCAGCCTACCTGGAGGCTCCTGCCTGTTACCTGCCGTGCCTGCCTGCCTGCTTACCTGGAGGCTCCTGCCTGTTATCAGCCGTGCCTGCCAGCCCGCCTACCTGGAGGCTCCTGCTTGTTACCTGCCGTGCCTGCCAGCCCGCTTACCTGGAGGCTCCTGCCTGTTACCAGCCGTGCCTACCAGCCAGCCTACCTGGAGGCTCCTGCTTGTTAGCTGCCGTGCCTGCCAGCCAGCTAGCCTACTTGGAGGCTCCTGCCTGTTACCTGCCGTGCCTGCCAGCCCGCTTACCTAGAAGCACCTGCCTGTTACGTGCCGTGCCTATCAGCCCGCTTACCTGGAGGCTCCTGCTTGTTACCTGCCGTGCTCATCTGCTGTACCGGTCAGTCCCTGCCTTCTGACCCGTGGGAGTCACCTGCTCTCATACAAGGTCGGTCGCCAGAGTAGCACCTGGTCCCTCTGCTCGGTCCCTCCCTGGTCACGGAGTTGATTGAGCCGCCGTACGACCTTGGTCGGTCCGAGTAGATACCTACGCCCCTCTGGTCCCTCCTTGCACCGCAGCACAGAGGTTCCACCACCCGGATCCGTAACAACAGGATCCACAATTCACAATAGGTGATATCACAGCTCACTGCCTCCTCCTCCTGTATAATGACTGATAACACCTCTATATACAGTAGATAACACAGGATCCACAATTCACAATAGGTGATATCACAGCTCACGGCCTCCTCCTCCTGTATAATGACTGATAACACCTCTATATACAGTACATAACACAGGATCCACAATTCACAATAGGTGATGTCACAGCTCCCCTCCTCCCCCTCCTGCACAATGACTGATAACACCTCTATATACAGTAGAAAACACGGGGTCTACCATTCACAATAGGTGATGCCACATCTCACCTCCTCCTCCTGTACAATGACTGATAACACCTTTATATACAGTAGATAACACAGGATCCACTGTTCACAATAGGTGATATCACAGCTCACCTCCTCCTCCTCCTGTACAATGACTGATAACATCTCTATATACAGGAGATAACACAGGATCCACGATTCACATTAGGTAATATCACAGCTCACCTCCTCCTCCTGTACAATGACTGATAACACCTCTATATACAGTAGATAACACAGGATCCACCATTCACAATAGGTGATGTCACATCTCACCTCCTTCTCCTCCTGTACAATGACTGATAACACCTCTATATACCGTAGATAACACAGGATCCACCATTCAGAATAGATGATGTCACAGCTCACCTCCTCCTCCTGCACAATGACTGATAACTCCTCTATATACAGCTGAAAACACAGGGTCCACCATTCACAATAGGTGATGTCACAGCTCACCTCCTCCTCTCCTGTACAATGACTGATAACACCTCTATATACAGTAGATAACACAGGATCCACCACTCACAATAAGTTATGTCACTGCTCACCTCTTCCTCTCCTCTACAATGACTGATAACACCTCTATATACAGTACATAACACAGGATCCACAATTCACAATAGGTGATGTCACAGCCCCTCTCCTCCCCCTCCTGTACAATGACTGATAACACCTCTATATACAGCTGATAACGCAGGATCCACCATTCACAATAGGTGATGCCACATCTCACCTCCTCCTCCTGTACAATGACTGATAACACCTTTATATACAGTAGATAACACAGGATCCACTGTTCACAATAGGTGATGTCACAGCTCACCTCCTCCCCCTCCTGTACAATGACTGATAACACCTCTATATACAGTAGATAACACAGGATCCACCATTCACAATAGGTGATGGCACAGCTCACCTCCTCCTCCTCCTGTACAATGACTGATAACACCTCCATATACAGTAGATAACACAGGATCCACCATTAACAATAGGTGATGTCACAGCTCACCTCCTCCCCTCCTGTACAATGACTGATAACACCTCTATATACAGTAGATAACACAGGATTCACCATTCACAATAGGTGATGTCACAGCTCACCTCCTCCTCCTCCTGCACAATGACTGATAACATCTCTATATACAGGAGATAACACAGGATCCACCATTCACAATAGGTGATGTCACAGCTCACCTCCTCCTCTTGTACAATGACTGATAACACCTCTATATACAGTAGATAACACAGGATCTACCAATCACCAATCTATTATTTCATACGATAGCAGAATAAGAGAAAGCGTCTTTGAGTTTCCCTCTTTTATTCGGAGCGGTGGGTTGAGGGGGTCCAGAGTAGAAGTGAAGATGAAGATGATGGGGAGGAGGTGACAGAGTAAGAAGCAGCAGCGGGGAGGGAGCGGGTGCACAAGGAGGAGGGGGACGCAGGGAGCAGATGAGCAGCACTGGGGAGGGCAGGACGATGGAGGAGGAGACTTCTCAGCCACTTCTCTTATTCCCAGAGAAGCAGGAAGTGTCTCACCTGTGAACATGCACCGAGACTGAGTCAGCGACCAGGTGGCCAGAGCGACAGCGAGGAGGCGGCTGCGGGGGCGACAGGACCAGGAGTCGGGGGGATTTAATTCATTCCAGCACACCTCTCCATCCCTGCGCTTCCACCATGCCTCTAGGACTGAGAGGGAGGAAGAAAAACAAGACCAAGGAGGTCTCCTCCAAGTTAGTGGAAAGTGAGGAAGTGGAGAACCGGACAGCGGCGAGCAGCGCAGCGAAAGAATATGCCAACGCCAATGTTGCGCCCGGTCTGCCACCTCCCCCGGTGAGCCTGCGCCCAAAACTCGTGTTCCACACCCAACTAGCACATGGCAGCCCAACCGGCAGGATCGAGGGGTTCACTAATGTCAAGGAATTGTACGCCAAGATTGCTGAAGTCTTCCAGATCACCCCAGAAGAGGTAAGATCAACAGCTGGTGGGCAAGGGGCAGTCACAGGGTCACCTGCTCACTACTATTTAGTCACTCCGGCAGGTCTCGGGGTAAAGGTCACCAGCGAGTCATTGCTGAGCCTCACCCTTCCTGGGTCAGCCGCCAATGACTGGACCATTATGAGTTTCTAGGTACCGGCGGGGGCCCATCAACAGGTACAAAGTGCCCGGTGGGGAACAACCAGGATACGGACACCCATGAGTAATCCAGTATTGATTACTGAGTAATGGATTTGGGTTAAATTGCTTTTTTATCAATCACCCAGTTGGAATCATATTTATTTGGGTTTGATTATTGGGCGCCACAGGGGGTGTCTACAAGCCATAGGGCAGGGTAGGTACGGGGGTAAGGGCATGAAGCAGAGTACTGACCAGGGTGAAGGAACGACAGCTGACGGTACCACACAGGTATCTCAACTCCTTGCCATTGGGCTCAGAATCAGTCCTGATAGTTTTGCTGCCTATGAAGTACATGAGAGCTGATTCTGGGATATCCCTGGACCTGGTCTGTTGTCAGATCCCCGGATGAACAGTTCCGTTCACTTACTGCAAGCAAAGTTCTTAACAGCGTAAGGAGCTGAAACACAAAGTATAGTCCAGACTGACATAATGTCTCACCGTACAATCTATGAAATGAAACTCCTTTTAAATTGCTGGTTTGCAAGGAGCGAGCTATCAGAACCATCATTTCCTGCCAAAAATCTGGAAATCTTGAAGTTGTAGAAAACAACAAAAAACCTAACAAAAGTCATTTCTGTTTCTGGAGGTTTGTCACCCAGCTTTTCTACACTCATCTTCCAACTGTTGTATTATTGCATTAGGTAGCACTGATCAAGAGTCTGGGAAAACTGCGTCCGTGAATACCCACAACTACCACTACAACAAATGCTGGGGTGACAACCACAACAAAAGCTGGGGTGACAACCACAACTAAAGCTGGGGTGACAACCACAACTAAAGCTGGGGTGACAACCATAATTAAAGCTGAGGTGACAACCACAACAAAAGCTGGGGTGACAACCACAACAAAAGCTGGGGTGACAACCACAACAAAAGCTGGGGTGACAACCACAATTAAAGCTGGGGTGACAACCACAATTAAAGCTGAGGTGACAACCACAACAAAAGCTGGGGTGACAACCACAACAAAATCTGGGGTGACAACCACAACTAAAGCTGGGGTGACAACCACAATTAAAGCAGGGGTGACAACCATAATTAAAGCTGAGGTGACAATTACAACTAATGCTGGGTGACAACCACAAGTAAAGCTGGGGTGACAAGCACAACTAAAGCTGGGGTGACAATCACAACTAAAGCTGGGGTGACAATCACAACTAAAGCTGAGATGACAACTACAACTAAAGCTGAGGAGACAACTACAACTAATGCTGGGGTGATAACCACAAGTAAAGCTGGGGTGACAACCATAATTAAAGCTGAGGTGACAACTACAACTAATGCTAGGTGACAAGCACAACTAAAGCTGGGGTGACAACCACAACTAAAGCTGGGGTGACAACCACAACTAAAGCTGGGTGACAACCACAACTAAAGCTGGGGTGACAACCACAACTAACACTGGGTGACAACCACAGCTAAAGTCGGTGACAACCACAACTAATGCTGGGTGCCAACCACAACTAAAGCTGGGATGACAACCACAACTAAAGCTGGGGTGACAACCACAACTAAAGCTGGATGACAACCACAACTAAAGCTGGATGACAACCACAACTAATGCTGGGTGCCAACCACAACTAAAGCTGGGGTGACAACCACAACTAAAGCTGGGATGACAACCACAACTAAAGCTGGGGTGACAACCACAACTAAAGCTGGATGACAACCACAACTAAAGCTGGGGTGACAACCACAACTAAAGCTGGGGTGACAACCACAACTAAAGCTGGGGTGACAACCACAATTAAAGCTGGGGTGACAACCACAATTAAAGCTGAGGTGACAACCACAACAAAAGCTGGGGTGACAACCACAACTAAAGCTGGGGTGACAACCACAACTAAAGCTGGGGTGACAGCCACAACTGCTCCTGGTTGGAGAGTGAAGTTGTGGCTGTAACCATTACTAGCCTTAATGTCAGGTCTTAGGTCAATGGCCACTTTCCTGAGCTGTAAGGCCATGAGGTTTTGCAATTGTTTTTTATGGGAGTGTAGAGTGTTACCTGTAAATTCCGCTTGTTAGGTGCAGCTTGTATCAGCGCCTGGAGGGATGGGAAGCGATAGGTGCGGCGGAGAGGAGGGGGGTTTGGGCTTAAAGAGAAAGACATTAAACTTTGTAAAAAGTTTAAGTCACTCATCTTGCAAAAAAAAACTTTTGCAAAAATTTATTAAAAGGAGTAATCTGCAAAAATGTGTTGATTAATGAAAAGTTAAACAATTAATTACTAATATTTTTAATATCTCTACCTGCTGTCACTTAATAGCAACCTTCATTGTTTGCTTGCAGTGGTTACAAACATGTCCTGGCCATGCAATGGACACACCGGTGTATGGCTTGTGACAGGATACAGCTCTGGCAACCATACAGTAAAGTCCTGGCCTGATTCATAGACTACTTGTCATAAATATTATTTTCACCTGCTGTAAATGCCGCTGTTCTCCTGAATCCGGCCATGTTTTTCTTTTCTTCCTGCTCCTCTCCATTCCTGAGATATGGCCCCATCTTCTCTGTTTGTAAATGTAGTCTTTTTAGCCATTGGGGTGTGGTCCTTAAGAACACACCCACAGAGAAGAGCTGAGGACCACGCCCAGTTGGTACTATGACTAAATTTATATACATGGAAGAGAGGGCCATATCTCAGGAATGGAGAGGAATAGAAACAAAAGAAAAACATCGCCGGATTTAGGAGAACAGCGGCATTTACACCAGGTAAAAAAAAATACATATTTATGCCAAGTGACAAGTCTTCTTTAAAGGGATTATCCAATGTCTCTCACGTATGTATTGAGAAATGAGAGGGTGATGGGCGCTACAGACAATATGGTGATTGATGCTCACCAGGTAATCATCCAGGATCATAAGTTGACACAATGTTAGTCTGAGAGCGATTGCATTCCCCTTTAAGGAAGGGTCACATGACTTCAGGAAGGAAATCGAGGCAGAGTTATTGAGCTGGATGAAGAGTTCATTGGGGCTACCACTACTGTGTCGGCGGGCGATTACATTGGGTGCTATTTATATATACTGTTGCACATAATATATATGTTATAAGTTATGTTATGTGCTACAGTAATTTCATCCACGTCACACGGTGTGGCGGGTTGGGGAAGGGAGGCTGGTGAATCAGGGGTTAACAAGCGCCCAAGAATAGTCAGACATTCTGAAGTCATGTAACTGTAACAACTCCTGCCCAGACTGGACACATTGTTATTCACTGGAAGTAAATCATGAACTATGAAAGTTCCCATAACAGCAAGCAGAGCTCCTGAAAACAGGATTCACAAAAAAGGATTGATGCAGCCGAAATTCCCCTTTAATAATAATCATACATGACCCAAGTGATCTCTTTTTTTCTTTTAAGGCTACATTCCCACGATGAGCTTTTGGTGAGTTTTTCATGTTGCAGATTTTCTGCACCCATTAAGTAAAATAGTTTACTTGCATGAAAAAAAAAAAAAACTCACCGAAAACTTATTGTGGGAAAGTAGCCTTAAGTCTTTTTTTGTCTTTTTGTTACTTTTTGCACTTGCAGACTTTAAAACCAAATTCATCAAAATGGCGCAGGCAGGATCCTTGATGAATTTAATGCAAAGATCGTCTTTTGCTCTTTTGCCTTATGTGCGTGCGCCTTTATTGTGTAAAATGTTGCGATGTCCTTTTAATGACTTTTAAAATGTTGACGATAGCCTTGAACTACTCAAAAAAAAAAGACTGACAGCTTTTTTTTTTCTTACTCCACCATAGTACAGTTGTGCAAAAATTTAACAACATTTTGAAAAATTGCAAATGATGAATTAACCTAAAAATATCCCGGCCGCATCGACAAGCAAACCGAAAAAATGAAAAGGACTGAAAAAACTAGCGTGAGCCGTAATGAATTTGTTGCAAACATAGAAATGCCTGAAAAACTGATTTTCACTCCCCCCCAAAAAAATAAGGTGCAAAGACAATGATGAATAGAGACAATAAATAAAATGATCCTGTCTCTTTAAGAAACTTTGCAGGTGAGAAAGCTTTACCTGTGGTGCTAGAGGTTTATGAAGTGATGTCACCGGTGTGTGGACATCGGCCAGGTGATGGGACATTGTAGTCTATGGAGGAGCATTGTTCTCTGCAGGTTCACACGCAGCCTGAAAGCTAATACTGGAAGGGGATTAAGGAGCAATTCCAGACACAATTGGTATTAAAGAAGACCTGTCACTATTTTCCACCCCATGGAGTAAACACAGAGGAATTCGCAGGTCCTTTAAATAGAACCTGTCACTCGCCATAAATATGTCATTTTCTTTACCAGGTGTAAATGCCGCTGTTCTCCTGAATCCAGCGATGTTTTCCTTTTCTTCCTGCACCGCTCCGTTCCTCCTCTTTTGTGTATTTAAATCTAAATTTTAGCCAAGTGGGTTTGGTCATCAGCTCTCCTCTACAAGTGTCTTCCTCAGGGCAACGCCCACTTGGCCAACAAGACCAGATTTATATTCTGGAAAGAGGAGGCCGTATCTCAGGAACGGAGAGGAGCAGGAAGAAAAGAAAAACATCGCCGGATTCAGGAGAACAGCGGCGTTTAGACCAGGTAACAATGACATATTTATGGCAAGTGACAGGTCTCCTTTAAGCACTACACCATGACTCATTAAAAGAGCAGCAGTTCCAGGATGAGACATTTATCTGCAGATCGTTGTCAGATGCGTTTTTTTCTTTGTGGCATCTGCCGTGAATCTCAAGGTGGCCATACACATAGGATAGAAGATGTCCCCAGTGACTGTCCTTTTGAATGTAGGCAGGAATGATTGATCGCCATTGGTGTTTGATCTGTCACCTTGGAACTTTTCACCCTTTGTTGGCTGAAATCGGACGTTTGTCATGATTGGCCGATCGATTGCAACTTTCTGCAAGTGCATTACATGGCGGCTCTGCCCACTGCTTGTATAGAGCGGTCCCGGGGTTGGGTTACATAACGGTTGTGATCGCCACACTTTAACCTCTTAAGTGCCGCTGCAAGCATGATAACTGCATTTAAAAAGCTTCAACATGGTGGCCGTAAGTTCTGATGGTCATCGGCCCACAGCATGACTCAGTTAAGGGGAATCATTGGATTGCAATGGAAGCCCGGGGGCCGGCTGTACGACAACGCGGCTGCCATGTATCTAGGCTAGCCATAGTGCTGCAACATGTTACATAAGTGATTAAATGATTGCAGGATCAATATAAAAAAAAAAGATAAAAAAACCCCTGTATATTTATGCCATAAGATGAGGGCTAAACCGAAAAGAAAAATAATTGAAACCACCAGAATTGATCTTTCGACTGCCATACCCCCACCCCCCCACAATATAAGAGGGATCAAAACATAATATGATAAAAATTAAAGCTCAACGTGCAAAAAAAGAAGAAGAATAAAAAATACGGAATCTGGAGACAAACCAAATTCTTTTTTTTTTTGCAAAGTTCTGATTTATTATTGAAACATTAATTTAAAACTTAAAAAAAAAAAAAAAAAATTCACACGTTTGGTGTCACCGTAATCGTACTGAACTGGGGAATTGTGTTGTCGAATAGTTTTTTTGAGATAAATTCCAAAATCAATGATGGAGATGTGTTTTTTTTCACTATGCCTATACGGGATGATGGTTGTGGGAGTTTGTAGCTATCTTCTACTTCACCCTGGTCAAGGCCATTGTTCGGAGCACACGCACCCCCCCCCCATATCTATACCCCTGGTAGGCAACATGGAAATACTCGGAAACCTAATTACTGCTCACCACAACGTGTGAACGTGGCCATAAAATAAAAGCATTGGCATTAATTACCCCAGAGAACACAGATTACACTAATGACTCTGGCGACTTTCCCGGATCATGGATGGGACATAGGCGCTGATTCATGCCGATCGCAACATTATCATTGCTCTAAATATAAGAAACTTGTTTTACACTGATTTAATATTCAGATTTGCCGACCTAATATTAGCTGCTGCCATGTCATAATACTAAAGCCAGGTCACCGCCGGGAAATATCAGCCATTGAGTCACCCTGTGATTGGTAAAATTCTTTAGACCTGAGTCCTAGTTATAATATGTGGTTGTTTCAGCAAAGTTTGCATAAATCAATAGTACAAGCGAACAAATAAAACTTTATAATATATCTAATCAGAGAAATCAGCTTCTTTCTCCACTTATGAGCCTCTTCTTCTCTTCCTCCTGTCTCGTCTACTCATCGTTCACCCTGAAATACAGCTAAAATCCATCTTTTTCAAGATGAGAGGGACTGTAAGATCACTGAGGGATCAGATTACAGCTGCCTATTGAAGTTTATTGAAGATAGATCTGGCAGAAAAAAAGCTCAAACAGATTTTAAAGTTGCATGTATTGCCCCCTGTCTGATAAATGAATTCCATGGCTCCAACAATGGCAAGTTCAAATCCCATTTTTCAGCGGTTCAGACGAAACCTGTAATGGAGTCATGAACGTGTGGCCGAAATGTCATGTGACCATACCCTAATTTTTTCTCGAACGCACAAAATACATCCAGTTTCAGTTGAATTATGTCTCTCCTGAGCCCAAATACAAAATATAACACAGTGCCCCATCTGGTCTTCTCAAATAAAGCAGCGTGACCTTTCACAATCAGACGCCCCAGCATGACCACAACCTCTGAGATCACTGCTGATCTTGCTTCCCTAATGTAATAATATTAATATAAATTATTATTAATATTTAGATAGCTCCAACATATTCTGCAGCACTTTACAATTAAATTAACACAGTAGCGGGAGGACCCCAACAAATAGCCCTATATATATATTTTGGTAATTTTTCACAACATGAACTTCACAGTAAATGGCTAGCGTGGTCATGTGCCTTGAAGTCTAGTTTTCAGGGAAGAAACATAACACCTGGACTACAGAGACTGACAGGATAGCCGGTAGCAGGATGCTAAAGATGATTACTCAGAAACATGGCTGACCTTTTGGGGTTTGAATCGTGCCCATTGCGGTACCCTTTCTTGCCCCCTTGTACAGACATCCTGTGTACACATACCCCTACAGTGCAGTACAACATATTTATATGACACCAAATGTCAAATATACAGGGGCTTAACTATAGGATGCACCCAGACCCAAAGGTCTCCCTTCCACATAAGACACTGGATGTCACATAACAGATGTTATGGATTTTGCATTGAGGCCGAAAATACTTCTTTTTATGTTTGCCTAAATAGGAATAGATGCCAACAGGCCAGAATTTGCGAGGACTATTTTATTTTTTTCTTAACAATCCTGGCTAATTCAGGGCGGTCCCTATCAAAAAAAGAGGAGGGGCTTAAGTAAGCTCCACCTAAACATAGAAAATCAGGCTCAGTTTGGAGGCATTCTCAGGCGGGACTTACAGCATATATTCCTATTATGCCCACAGCACGGTTGGTACATATGCAATATAGTGTTACCACTGCTATACGCTGAAAAAACAATATGCCGTAAAGTGCAGTGCCACAAATACTGCCATACAGTACTTAGCACCATGCAGTGACCAAATGCCATACAAAGACAGGTAAACTGCAGCTCCCTATCAGCACGGGTGGCAGCTGCTCACACGGTCCAGCTGACGGGAAACATTTACCCTCGGGGGCATCGCTTTTGTATTATTTGGAAAAAATTGGGAAATTATGAAACGATAGTTATTTCCTAGGTGCAACTATTACATTTTTTTTTTTTGAGGTGCTGGGGTTGGATTTCAGAAAGTGACCATTTACTGAGCTGGACTTTCTATGACATGCTGGTTTTGGTATAGCTGTTTGTATGTCCCACAGAATGATCCCCCCCATAGTGTGCAGATCCATTGCCGGTAACCGGATTCCTCTGTGTTGCTGCAGTTCGGAGATCACTGATGGGGAACAGACACGTCATATCCCTATGGGATGCTATATATGGTCTGGAAAAATATAGTAAAATTGTGGAAGCTGAGACTAAAGAAGAAACCATATTATCTGCAGCGCAAGACGGTGTGGTAAATACACGAGGAGTTAAGGATTAGGATTTAGCAGCCGTTCGAGAAGAAAAAGCAAAAGGGATGTATTTGCTTATATATAATCTACATGAAAAGTGCAGTCACTTTGCATGGATGTTGCATTAATAATTTTGTACAGATCCTGAGTCACATCCTATATTATACTCCAGAGCTCCACTCACTATTCTGCTGGTGCAGTCACTATGTACATACAATACATTACTGATCCTGAGTTACATCCTGTATTATACTCCAGAGCTGCACTCACTATTCTGCTGGTGCAGTCACTGTGTACATACATTACATTACTGATCCTGAGTTACATCCTGTATTATACTCCAGAGCTCCACTCACTATTCTGCTGGTGCAGTCACTATGTACATACAATACATTACTGATCCTGAGTTACATCCTGTATTATACTCCAGAGCTGCACTCACTATTCTGCTGCTGCAGTCACTGTGTACATACATTACATTACTGATCCTGAGTTACCTCCTGTATTATACTCCAGAGCTCCACTCACTATTCTGCTGGTGCAGTCACTATGTACATACAATACATTACTGATCCTGAGTTACATCCTGTATTATACTCCAGAGCTGCACTCACTATTCTGCTGCTGCAGTCACTGTGTACATACATTACATTACTGATCCTGAGTTACCTCTTGTATTATACTCCAGAGCTCCACTCACTATTCTGCTGGTGCAGTCACTATGTACATACAATACATTACTGATCCTGAGTTACCTCCTGTATTATACTCCAGAGCTGCACTCACTATTCTGCTGGTGCAGTCACTGTGTGCATACATTACATTACTGATCCTGAGTTACATCCTGTATTATACTCCAGAGCTGCACTCACTATTCTGCTGGTGCAGTCACTGTGTACATACATTACATTACTGATCCTGAGTTACATCCTGTATTATACCCCAGAGCTGCACTCACCATTCTGCTGGTGCAGTCACTGTGTACATACATTACATTACTGATCCTGAGTTACATCCTGTATTATACCCCAGAGCTGCACTCACTTTTCTGCTGGTGCAGTCACTGTGTACATACATTAAATATGTTAAGACCCTGGGTCTTCCGTGGGCGTAATGCTACTCAGACAACAAAGTGTGAGGGTAAAACAGCGTGGCAATATTTTATTGAACGACAAAGCGGACAATAAAGACACAGAACAGTCCCAGCAAATACCCAAGATGGTGCAACATTACACAGTCCTCACCCTTCCGCTCCGCCCGCCTGGGATAGAACAGCTGCGACTTTGGAGACTTCCAGGGCTGACTACTTCAACCAGTGGCCCCCCGCTTCTGGCCGGCCACCACAGAGAAGAGGTAGCGGCAAGCTTATGAAGCTAGCAGTCCATCAGGGTGCAAGGCCAGGAGACCCGAGGGTCCCAACCTGGCCTCTCCGAGAGTTTCCATGGAGCCAGATGACCGGCGGGTCCCAATCTGCCTTCTCTGAATGTCTCTGTGGGTTGCAGGCGACCGGTGGGTCCCTCCAGACAACCCCAAACAACAAATCCATAGGGCCAGGTGACTTGTTCGTTCCAATCCTGGTCTCCCCAAAATGTATCCATGTCTCTCTGATGGTTAAGGGAGCAGATCCGAATCTTTCCAGTCAGGGCCGTATCCTTAGACTAGAATCATGTAGAATTCAAATCTGCGTCTCTTTGGGTAATGCCATGCAATCCATCTACTATCCTGAAGGATGTCTCTCATTCTCCTTGTAAAGTCTTTCTGATTCTCAGTCCCAAGTCTGACTGCTACAAAAACACATGTCCCTTCTAATTCTCTGGGCTCAGCCCCCTGAATGAGCAGAACTGCTCTCACCCTCCTCCCCCAAAGCTAAGTGTGCATTAGTGGAGGCATCTTTCTCAGGTCGACCACATCACCTGGGTCTACATGTGAGACTCCCCGTGGTGAAGGCTCCACCGGATCTTCTTTCAACACTAAGGCTATGTGCCCACGATGCAGAAATGCTCCGGATTTTTCCTAAGCTTTTCTGCATCTCCCTGGCAGAAAAAACGCATGCGGATTGTACATGCGGATTGTACATGCGGATTGTGCATGCGGATTGTACATGCGGATTGTACATGCCTTTTTCCTGCCAGGGACATGCGGATGTGAAGCGTTCTTCACTTGCATTTCCGCATGTGGGTTGACAAGCGATTTTAGCATCACTTGGAAAGTGCTTGACAACTTGGTCACACTATATAAATCCATGCAACCGGCATATATACTGTGACCGAAAGAATGTTTAAAAATAAAAAAATAAATCTATATTTACCTTCCGATGGCCCCCGGTGTCTTGCTTCCCTCCATTCTCCCTTGCCGGCAGATCTCAGTACACTGAAGGACCTGCCGACGTCAGCATCGCGTGACCCGTCACATGACTATGATGTCAGCGCAGGTCCTTCAGTCCATCGCGAGCTGCCGGCAAGTGAAGACAAGGAGAGCGGGGGCCGTCAGAAGGTAAATATAACATTTAGATTTTATGTTATTCTTTTTATCACAGTTTCCATGGTACTCGGGTCCAGAGGAGAGTCTCCTGTCCTCCACACCCGGGTACCATCCGCACATTGGAACGCATGGAATGCGCATCTACATATACAGTGATGTGTAATCCATGCGTTCTAATGCAAGTCAATGGCGGCGAAAACGCAGCACTTCCGCAAAATAATTGGTAGTGCTGCGTTTTTTTCCGCAATGATAATCCGCAGTGGAAATTTCCGCAGCATGTGCACAGCACATGTGGATTATCATTGGGGAACATGGCAGGCCTTCTACTATGCATTTTTTAAGCGTTTCTGCAGCGTTTTTGCCGCTGCGGAAACGCTTAAAAAACGCATCGTGGGCACACAGCCTTACACAATATGCCTATAGGATTTTTGAACAATGGCTAGAGGCTCCTGAGATACTAATGAGATTAGTGGAATGCTGGACACTTTACAAGTTAAAGTAGTGTACATAAACTGACGAGCAAACAGAACATTAATAAAACACAACCAGCAATCTCTAATAAAACACAATAAGGTATTTATCTTGGATTAATAAATCTAATTGTCTGGCTTATTAAGATTTTAAGCTGTATCGGCGCACATTATATTACTGATCCTGTACTGATCCCGAGTTACCTCCTGTATTATACTCCAGAGCTGCACTCACTATTCTGCTGGTGCAGTCACTGTGTACATACATTACATTACTGATCCTGAGTTACATCCTGTATTATACTCTAGAGCTGCACTCACTATTCTGCTGGTGCAGTCACTGTGTACATACATTACATTACTGATCCTGAGTTACATCTTGTATTATACTCCAGAGCTGCACTCACTATTCTGCTGGTGCAGTCACTGTGTACATACATTACATTACTGATCCTGAGTTACCTCCTGTATTATACTCCAGAGCTGCGCTCACTATTCTGCTGGTGCAGTCACTGTGTGCATACATTACATTACTGATCCTGAGTTACATCCTGTATTATACTCTAGAGCTGCACTCACTATTCTGCTGGTGCAGTCACTGTGTACATACATTACATTACTGATCCTGAGTTACATCCTGTATTATACTCCAGAGTTGCACTCACTATTCTGCTGGTGCAGTCACTGTGTACATACATTACATTACTGATCCTGAGTTACATCCTGTATTATACTCCAGAGCTGCACTCACTATTCTGCTGGTGCAGTCACTGTGCACATACATTACATTACTGATCCTGAGTTACATCCTGTATTATACTCCAGAGCTGCACTCACTATTCTGCTGGTGCAGTCACTGTGTACATACATTACATTACTGATCCTGAGTTACCTCCTGTATTATACTCCAGAGCCGCGCTCACTATTCTGCTGGTGCAGTCACTGTGTGCATATATTACATTACTGATCCTGAGTTACATCCTGTATTATACTCCAGAGCTGCACTCACTATTCTGCTGGTGCAGTCACTGTGTACATACATTACATTACTGATCCTGAGTTACATCCTGTATTATACTCCAGAGCTGCACTCACTATTCTGCTGGTGCAGTCACTGTGTACATACATTACATTACTGATCCTGAGTTACATCCTGTATTATACTCCAGAGCTGCACTCACTATTCTGCTGGTGCAGTCACTGTGTACATACATTACATTACTGATCCTGAGTTACATCCTGTATTATACTCTAGAGCTGCACTCACTATTCTGCTGGTGGAGTCACTGTGTACATACATTACATTACTGATCCTGAGTTACATCCTGTATTATCCTCCAGAGCTGCACTCACTATTCTGCTGGTGCAGTCACTGTGTACATACATTACATTACTGATCCTGAGTTACATCCTGTATTATACTCCAGAGCTGCACTCACTATTCTGCTGGTGCAGTCACTGTGCACATACATTACATTACTGATCCTGAGTTACATCCTGTATTATACTCCAGAGCTGCACTCACTATTCTGCTGGTGCAGTCACTGTGTACATACATTACATTACTGATCCTGAGTTACATCCTGTATTATACTCCAGAGCTGCACTCACTATTCTGCTGGTGCAATCACTGTGTACATACATTACATTACTGATCCTGAGTTACATCCTGTATTATACTCTAGAGTTGCACTCACTATTCTGCTGGTGCAGTCCCTGTGTACATACATTACATTACTGATCCTGAGTTACATCCTGTATTATACTCCAGAGCTGCACTCACTATTCTGCTGGTGCTGCAGTCACTGTGTACATACATTACATTACTGATTCTGAGTTGCATCCTGTATTATACTCCAGAGCTGCACTCACTATTCTGCTGGTGCAGTCACTGTGTACATACATTACATTACTGATCCTGAGTTACATCCTGTATTATACTCCAGAGCTGCACTCACTATTCTGCTGGTGCAGTCACTGTGTACATACATTACATTACTGATCCTGAGTTACATCCTGTATTATACTCTAGAGCTGCACTCACTATTCTGCTGGTGGAGTCACTGTGTACATACATTACATTACTGATCCTGAGTTACATCCTGTATTATCCTCCAGAGCTGCACTCACTATTCTGCTGGTGCAGTCACTGTGTACATACATTACATTACTGATCCTGAGTTACATCCTGTATTATACTCCAGAGCTGCACTCACTATTCTGCTGGTGCAGTCACTGTGCACATACATTACATTACTGATCCTGAGTTACATCCTGTATTATACTCCAGAGCTGCACTCACTATTCTGCTGGTGCAGTCACTGTGTACATACATTACATTACTGATCCTGAGTTACATCCTGTATTATACTCCAGAGCTGCACTCACTATTCTGCTGGTGCAATCACTGTGTACATACATTACATTACTGATCCTGAGTTACATCCTGTATTATACTCCAGAGCTGCACTCACTATTCTGCTGGTGCTGCAGTCACTGTGTACATACATTACATTACTGATTCTGAGTTGCATCCTGTATTATACTCCAGAGCTGCACTCACTATTCTGCTGGTGCAGTCACTGTGTATATACATTACATTACTGATCCTGAGTTACATCCTGTATTATACTCCAGAGCTGCACTCACTATTCTGCTGGTGCAGTCACTGTGTACATACATTACATTACTGATCCTGAGTTACATCCTGTATTATACTCCAGAGCTGCACTCACTATTCTGCTGGTGCAGTCACTGTATACATACATTACATTACTGATCCTGAGTTACATCCTGTATTATACTCCAGAGCCGCACTCACTATTCTGCTGGTGCAGTCACTGTGTACATACATTACATTACTGATCCTGAGTTACATCCTGTATTATACTCCAGAGCTGCACTCACTATTCTGCTGGTGCAGTCACTGTGTACATACATTACATTACTGATCCTGAGTTACATCCTGCATTATGCTCCAGAGCTGCACTCACTATTCTGCTGGTGCAGTCACTGTGTACATACATTACATTACTGATCCTGAGTTACATCCTGTATTATACTCCAGAGCTGCACTCACTATTCTGCTGGTGCAGTCACTGTGTACATACATTACATTACTGATCCTGAGTTACATCCTGTATTATGCTCCAGAGCTGCACTCACTATTCTGCTGGTGCAGTCACTGTGTACATACATTACATTACTGATCCTGAGTTACCTCCTGTATTATACTCCAGAGCTGCACTCACTATTCTGCTGGTGCAGTCACTGTGTACATACATTACATTACTGATCCTGAGTTACATCCTGCATTATGCTCCAGAGCTGCACTCACTATTCTGCTGGTGCAGTCACTGTGTACATACATTACATTACTGATCCTGAGTTACATCCTGTATTATACTCCAGAGCTGCACTCACTATTCTGCTGGTGCAGTCACTGTGTACATACATTACATTACTGATCCTGAGTTACCTCCTGTATTATACTCCAGAGCTGCACTCACTATTCTGACTTTTGTTTAGTAAGGGATGGACATGCAGGGATGTTGGGGAAAGTTCCTTTAGTCATTGCATCTTTCTAAAGAGCATCAGTTGTGAGATGATGTATAAATTAGAGTAAAACTTTCCTTTCTATCTTCTGTATAATTGATTGATTGCTCTCGGTGAGAGAAGCCTAATAATAATCTTGTAGATATGAGACCTTTTCATATGATAAGTGATGTTGATGGTACGCAGCGTTCTCAGAGGCCTCAGCAGTCTGCAGAGCTCGCTGTGTAACGTCACTTATTGTATTGCTACAAAGTCTCATATCTACAAGATTGTTATTTTGCTTCTCTTACGGAGAGCAATCAATCAATCAATCAATCAATCAATCAGTTTTCACCTGGATGCGGGCTCATGCAGACGTCTGTGCAAATCGGCCGATCACGGACTGCAATGTGCGGCTTAGTCGCGGCTCTCCCGGCACGAGTGTCGCAGCTTTATATATTTTTATGGGTCGCTCTTTGGTTGGGAGAGATGCTGTCAGTCCATGTATTGCAGCCGTGATCGGACCAAGATCCACAGATGTCGGAATGAGCCCTGACTCGATACCAAAACTTTTTTTTTTTCTTCTGTATAGTAGTAACATATCTAAAGAGATGACTGAGAAGCTGCAGCTCATGTCCAACTAGAGATCTGCTCCCCAGAGACAAAGCTTTATCTCCTTCCAAGGAAATGTGATCCTACATACTAGAGGAGGAGGATGGGGGGCTGGGAGAACGCAAAGCTCACAGTATGGCCGACCAAACAGTCTTGGATCACTTAGCCCTTCATGTCTGACTTTGGCCAACACTGAACTGCACGGCCACTAGTAATAAAGGTGCCTTTGGATATATTCACACATCTTGGTTTTTTCAGCATTTTTTTTCAGCGTTTTTTTAATGCAAATTTTCAGCTGCGTTTTGCAGTACCAGCAAAGTTTATGAGAGTCCAGAAATCTCACGCTCACATCATGCATTATGAGCTTTTAAAGAATGCCAAGGAAAAATGCAGAAAGTTGGTTGTCTGGGCTGACACTCCCCTTAAATTGTACAGTGTCGGTTACATGTAATTGTCAGTATTTCCCGATTTAAGAGAAAATTATGGACAAAGCAAAGAACACCTTCAATGTTCCTAAATTTAAACACAGGTTCTAACACAACCATTCGCTTCGCTGGTCATCCTCTATTGCTCTCTGCTATCAGCCATTTCTTGTGTGGATGGGCTGACTGTATAGTCCATAAATGATATTGACATTCCTGGTCTCCCATGACATTGATTATATGTGTATATTGGTTGTGACTGAAGGAAAATTGATCTATTGGTTGTAAGATCGAGGCCAAATTTAAAGGGACGGTTGGTATTTAAAACAGATTCTGAAAATAGTCAAAACCTGTTGAAAAATAAAAAAAGAATCTGTATTATTCCATTATTTGGACACCACTGCCAGATTGCTTCAGACTCAGAGATGCCAGTGAGTGGTGGGCGGCTCCTCCTCGCTGTCTTGTTGACCTTTGGACCGAAACAAGACCCTACCAGGCTCCAGTTACTGGTTTCCCACCCTAGAAGTATAGGATAAGGTGACTGAGTGACACCTGGTTGTCAGTCTCAGTGCAGTGGTGTCCGGTTGTCAGTCTCAGTGTAGTAGCGTCTGGTTGTCAGTCTCAGTTCAGTAGTGTCCGGTTGTCAGTCTCAGTGTAGCAGCGTCCGGTTGTCAGTATCAGTGCAGTGGTGTCCGGTTGTCAGTCTCAGTGTAGTAGCGTCCGGTTGTCAGTCTCAGTACAGTAGTGTCCGGTTGTCAGTCTCAGTGTAGTAGCGTCCGGTTGTCAGTCTCAGTGTAGTAGCGTCCGGTTGTCAGTCTCAGTTCAGTAGCGTCCGGTTGTCAGTCTCAGTGTATTAGCGTCTGGTTGTCAGTCTCAGTTCAGTAGCGTCTGGTTGTCAGTCTCAGTGTATTAGCTTCCGGTTGTCAGTCTCAGTTCAGTAGTGTCCGGTTGTCAGTATCAGTGCACTGGTGTCTGGTTGTCAGTCTCAGTGTAGTAGCATCCGGTTGTCAGTCTCAGTGTAGTAGCATCCGGTTGTCAGTCTCAGTGCAGTGGCGTCTGGTTGTCAGTCTCAGTGCAGTAGTGTTCGGTTGTCAGTCTCAGTGTAGTAGTGTCCGGTTATCAGTCTCAGTTCAGTAGCGTCCGGTTGTTAATCTCAGTGTGGTAGTGTCCGGTTGTCAGTCTCAGTTCAGTAGTGTCCGATTGTCAGTATCAGTGCAGTGGTGTCTGGTTGTCAGTCTCAGTTCAGTAGCGTATGAGTTGTCAGTCTCAGTTCAGTAGCGTCCGGTTGTCAGTCTCAGTGCAGTGGTGTCCGGTTGTCAGTCTCAGTGTAGTAGCGTCCGGTTGTCAGTCTCAGTGTAGTAGCGTCCGGTTGTCAGTCTCAGTGCAGTGGTGTGCGGTTGTCAGTCTCAGTGTAGTAGCGTCCTGTTGTCAGTCTCAGTGTAGTAGCGTCCGGTTGTCAGTCTCAGTTCAGTAGCGTCCGGTTGTCAGTCTCAGTGTATTAGCGTCTGGTTGTCAGTCTCAGTTCAGTAGCGTCTGGTTGTCAGTCTCAGTGTATTAGCTTCCGGTTGTCAGTCTCAGTTCAGTAGTGTCCGGTTGTCAGTATCAGTGCACTGGTGTCTGGTTGTCAGTCTCAGTGTAGTAGCATCCGGTTGTCAGTCTCAGTGTAGTAGCATCCGGTTGTCAGTCTCAGTGCAGTGGCGTCTGGTTGTCAGTCTCAGTGCAGTAGTGTTCGGTTGTCAGTCTCAGTGTAGTAGTGTCCGGTTATCAGTCTCAGTTCAGTAGCGTCCGGTTGTTAATCTCAGTGTGGTAGTGTCCGGTTGTCAGTCTCAGTTCAGTAGTGTCCGGTTGTCAGTATCAGTGCAGTGGTGTCTGGTTGTCAGTCTCAGTTCAGTAGCGTATGGGTTGTCAGTCTCAGTTCAGTAGCGTCCGGTTGTCAGTCTCAGTGCAGTGGTGTCCGGTTGTCAGTCTCAGTGTAGTAGCGTCCGGTTGTCAGTCTCAGTGTAGTAGCGTCCGGTTGTCAGTCTCAGTGCAGTGGTGTGCGGTTGTCAGTCTCAGTGTAGTGGTGTCTGGTTGTCAGTCTCAGGGTAGTAGCATCCGGTTGTCAGTCTCGGTGTAGTAGCATCCGGTTGTCAGTCTCAGTTCAGTAGCATCCGGTTGTCAGTCTCAGTTCAGTAGCGTCCGGTTGTCAGTCTCAGTTCAGTAGTGTCCGGTTGTCAGTCTCAGTGCTGTGGTGTCCGGTTGTCAGTCTCAGTGTGGTAGTGTCCGGTTGTCAGTCTCAGCACAGTAGCGTCCGGTTGTCAGTCTCAGTACAGTAGTGTCCTGTTATCATTCTCAGTGCAGTGGCGTCTGGTTGTCAGTCTCAGTTTTGTAGTGTTCGGTTGTCAGTATCAGTACAGTAGTGTCTGGTTGTCAGTCTCAGTACAGTAGTGTCCTGTTATCAGTCTCAGTTCAGTAGTGTCCGGTTGTCAGTCTCAGTGTAGTAGCGTCCGGTTGTCAGTCTCAGTGTATTAGCATCCGGTTGTCAGTCTCAGTTCAGTAGCGTCCGGTTGTTAGTCTCAGTGTGATAGTGTCCTGTTATCAGTCTCAGTTCAGTAGTGTCCGGTTGTCAGTCTCAGTGTAGTAGTGTCTGGTTGTCAGTCTCAGTGCAGTGGTGTCTTGTTGTCAGTCTCAGTGTAGTAGCGTCCGGTTGTCAGACTCAGTACAATAGCGTCCGGTTGTCAGTCTCAGTACAGTAGTGTCCAGTTATCAGTCTCAATGCAGTGGTGTCTGGTTGTCAGTCTCAGTGTATTAGCGTCCGGTTGTCAGTCTCAGTTCAGTAACGTCCGGTTGACAGTCTCCGTGTGGTAGTGCCCAGTTGTCAGTCTCAGTTCAGTAGTATCCGGTTGTCAGTATCAGTGCAGTGGTGTCTGGTTGTCAGTCTCAGTGTAGTAGCATCTGGTTGTCAGTCTCAGTGTAGTAGCATCCGGTTGTCAGTCTCAGTGCAGTGGCATCTGGTTGTCAGTCTCAGTGCAGTAGTGTTCAGTTGTCAGTCTCAGTACAGTAGTGTCCGGTTGTCAGACTCAGTACAGTAGTGTCCTGTTATCAGTCTTAGTTCGGTAGCGTCCGGTTGTTAGTCTCAGTGTGGTAGTGTCCGGTTGTCAGTCTCAGTTCAGTAGTGTCCGGTTGTCAGTCTCAGTGCAGTGGTGTCTGGTTGTCAGTCTCAGTGTAGTAGCGTCCGGTTGTCAGTCTCAGTGTAGTAGCGTCCGGTTGTCAGTCTCAGTTCAGAAGCATCCGGTTGTCAGTCTCAGTGTATTAGCATCTGGTTGTCAGTCTCAGTTCAGTAGCGTCCGGTTGTCAGTCTCAGTTCAGTATTGTCCTGTTATCAGTCTCAGTGCAGTGGCATCCGGTTGTCAGTCTCAGTGTATTAGTGTCTGGTTGTCAGTCTCAGTTCAGTAGCGTCCTGTTGTCAGTCTCATTTCAGTAGTGTCCGGTTGTCAGTCTCAGTGTAGTAGTGTCCGGTTGTCAGTATAAGTCCACTGGTGTCTGGTTGGCAGTCTCAGTGTATTAGCATCCGGTTGTCAGTCTCAGTTCAGTAGCGTCCGGTTATCAGTCTCTGTTCAGTAGTGTCCTGTTGTCAGTCTCAGTGTAGTAGTGTTCGGTTGTCAGTCTCAGCACAGTAGCGTCCGGTTGTCAGTCTCAGTACAGTAGTGTCCTCTTATCAATCTCAGTGCAGTGGCGTCTGGTTGTCAGTCTCAGTGCAGTAGTGTTAGGTTGTCAGTCTCAGTACAGTAGTGTCCAGTTGTCAGTTTTAGCATAGTAGCGTCCGGATGTCAGTCGCAGTACAGTAGTGTCCTGTTATCAGTCTCAGTGCAGTGGCGTCTGGTTGTCAGTCTCAGTTCAGTAGTGTCCTGTTATCAGTCTCAGTGCAGTGGCGTCCGGTTGTCAGTCTCAGTGTATTAGTGTCTGGTTGTCAGTCTCAGTTCAGTAGCGTCCTGTTGTCAGTCTCATTTCAGTAGTGTCCGGTTGTCAGTCTCAGTCTAGTAGTGTCCGGATGTCAGTATCAGTCCACTGGTGTCTGGTTGTCAGTCTCAGTGTATTAGCGTCCGGTTGTCAGTCTCAGTTCAGTAGTGTCCGGTTGTCAGTCTCAGTGTAGTAGTGTCCAGTTGTCAGTCTCAGTGCAGTGGCGTCCGGTTGTCAGTCTCAGTACAGTATCGTCCCATTGTCCGTTTCAGTCCAATGGTGTCCGGTTTTCAGTTTCAGTGTAGTAGCATCCGGTTGTCAGTCTCAGTGCAGTGGTATCCGCTTGTCAGTCTTGGTTCAGTAGTGTCCGGTTGCCAGTCTCAGTGCAGTGGTGTCCAGTTGTCAGTCTCAATTCAGTGGCGTCCAGTTGTGAGTCTCAGTGCAGCAGTGTCTGGTTGTCAGTCTCAGTGTGGTAGTGTCCGGTTGTCAGTCTCAGTTCAGTAGTGTCCAGTTGTCAGTCTCAGTGTGGTAGCGTCCGGTTGTCTGTCTCAGTACAGTAGTGTCCTGTTATCAGTCTCAGTGCAGTGGCATCCAGTTGTCAGTCTCAGTGTAGTAGCGTCTGGTTGTCAGTCTCAGTGTAGTGATGTCCGGTTGTCAGTCTCAGTGTAGTAGCGTCCGGTTGTCATTCTCAGTCCAGTGGTGTCCAGTTGTCAGTCTCAGTGCAGTGGCATCCGGTTGTCAGTCTCAGTCCAGTGGTGTCTGGTTGTCAGTCTCAGTGTAGTAGCTTCCGGTTGTCAGTCTCAGTCCAATGGTGTCCTGTTTTCAGTTTCAGTGTAGTAGCATCCGGTTGTCAGTCTCAGTGCAGTGGTATCCGCTTGTCAGTTTTGGTTCAGTAGTGTCCGGTTGCCAGTCTCAGTGCAGTGGTGTCCAGTTGTCAGTCTCAATTCAGTGGCGTCCAGTTGTGAGTCTCAGTGCAGCAGTGTCTGGTTGTCAGTCTCAGTGTGGTAGTGTCCGGTTGTCAGTCTCAGTTCAGTAGTGTCCAGTTGTCAGTCTCAGTGTGGTAGCGTCCGGTTGTCTGTCTCAGTACAGTAGTGCCCTGTTATCAGTCTCAGTGCAGTGGCATCCAGTTGTCAGTCTCAGTGTAGTAGCGTCTGGTTGTCAGTCTCAGTGTAGTGGTGTCCGGTTGTCAGTCTCAGTGTAGTAGCGTCCGGTTGTCATTCTCAGTCCAGTGGTGTCCAGTTGTCAGTCTCAGTCCAGTGGTGTCTGGTTGTCAGTCTCAGTGTAGTAGTTTCCGGTTGTCAGTCTCAGTGTAGTGGTGTCCGGTTGTCAGTCTCAGTGTAGTAGCGTCCGGTTGTCATTCTCAGTCCAGTGGTGTCCAGTTGTCAGTCTCAGTGCAGTGGTGTCTGGTTGTCAGTCTCAGCGTAGTAGCGTCCGGTTGTCAGTCTCAGTACAGTAGCGTCCGGTTGTTAGTCTCAGTACAGTAGTGGTCTGTTATCAGTCTCAGTGCAGTGGCGTCTGGTTGTCAATCTCAGTGTAGTAGCGTCCGGTTGTCAATCTCAGTGTAGTAGCGTCCGGTTGTCAGTCTCAGTTTAGTAGCGTCCGGTTGTCAGTCTCTGTTCAGTAGTGTCCAGTTTTCAGTCTCAGTGTAGTAGTGTCCGGTTGTCAGTATCAGTGCAGTGGTGTCCGGTTCTCTGTCTTAGTTTAGTGGTGTCCGGTTGTCAGTCTCAGTGTAGTAGCATCCGGTTGTCAGTCACAGTTTAGTAGCATCCGGTTGTCAGTCTCAGTTCAGTAGCGTCCGGTTGTCAGTCTCAGTGTAGTAGTGTTCGGTTGTCAGTCTCAGTGCAGTAGTATCCGCTTGTCAGTCTCAGTGTAGTAGTGTCCGGTTGTCAGTCTCAGTTTAGTAGCGTCCGGTTGTCATTCTGAGTCCAGTGGTGTCCAGTTGTCAGGCTCAGTGCAGTGGCGTCCGCCTGTCAGTCTTACTTGAGTGGCGTCCAGTTGTGAGTCTCAGTGCAGCAGTGTCCGGTTGTCAGTCTCAGTGTAGTAGTGTACGGTTGTCAGTCTCAGAACAGAAGCGTCCGGTTGTCAGTCTCAGTACAGTAGTGTCCTTTCATTAGTCTCAGTGCAGTGGCATCTGGTTGTCAGTCTCAGTGTAGTAGTGTTCTGTTGTCAGTCTCAGTACAGTAGCCTCCGGTTGTCAGTCTCAGTACAGTAGTGTCCTCTTATCAGTCTCAGTGGAGTGGCGTCCGGTTGTCAGTCTCAGTACTGTATCGTCCGGTTGTCAGTCTCAGTGTAGTAGCATCTGGTAGTCAGTCTCAGTGCAGTGGTGTCCGGTTGTCAGTCTCATTGTAGTAGTGTCCGGTTGTCAGTCTCAGTGCAGTAGTGTCCTGTTATCAGTCTCAGTGCAGTGGCGTCCGGTTGTCAGTCTCAGTGTATTAGTGTCCTATTGTCAGTCTCAGTTCAGTAGCGTCCTGTTGTCAGTCTCAGTTCAGTAGTGTCCGGTTGTCAGTCTCAGTGCAGTGGTGTCTGGTTGTCAGTCTCAGTGCAGTGGTGTCTGGTTGTCAGTCTGGGTGCAGTGGCATCCGGTTGTCAGTCTCAGTACAGTATCGTCCGGTTGTCAGTCTCAGTCCAATGGTGACCAGTTTTCAGTTTCAGTGTAGTAGCATCCGGTTGTCCGTTTCAGTGTAGTAGCATCCAGTTGTCAGTCTCAGTGTAGTGGTGTCCGTTTGTCAGTCTCAGTGCAGTGTTGTCCGGTTGTCAGTCTCAGTGCAGTGGTGTCCGGTTGTCAGTTTCAGTGTAGCAGCGTCCGGTTGTCAATCTCAGTGTAGTAGTGTCCGGTTGTCAGTCTCAGTCCAGTGGTGTCCAGTTGTCAGTCTCAGTCCAGTGGTGTCCGGTTGTCAGTCTCAGTGTAGTAGCCTCCGGTTCTCAGTCTCAGTCCAATGGTGTCCAGTTTTCAGTTTCAGTGTAGTAGCATCCGGTTGTCAGTCTCAGTGCATTGGTATCCGCTTGTCAGACTTAGTTCAGTAGTGTCCGGTTTTCAGTCTCAGTGTGGTAGAGTTCGGTTGTCAGTCTCAGTTCAGGAGTGTCCGGTTGTCAGTCTCAGTACAGTAGCATCCGGTTGTCTGTCTCAGTACAGTAGTGTCCTGTTATCAGTCTCAGTGCAGTGGTGTCTGGTTGTCAGTCTCAATGTAGTAGCGTCCGGTTGTCAGTCTCAGTACATTAGCATCCGGTTGTCTGTCTCAGAACAGTAGTGTCCTGTTATCTGTTTCAGTGCAGTGGTGTCCTGTTGTCAGTCTCAGTGTAGTGGTGTCCGGTTGTCAGTCTCAGTGTAGTAGTGTCCGGTTGTCAGTCTCAGTGTAGTAGTGTCCGGTTGTCAGTCTCAGTGTAGTAGCGTCCGGTTGTCATTCTCAGTCCAGTGATGTTCAGTTGTCAGTCTCAGTCCAGTGGTGTCCGGTTGTCAGTCTCAGTGTAGTAGTGTCCGGTTGTCAGTCTTAGTGTAGTAGCGTCCTGTTGTCAGTCTCAGTACAGTAGCATCCAGTTGTCAGTCTCAGTACAGTAGTGTCCTGTTATCTGTCTCAGTGCAGTGGCGTCTGGTTGTCAGTCTCAGTGGAGTGGCATCCGGTTGTCAGTCTCAGTACAGTATTGTCCGGTTGTCAGTCTCAGTGTAGTAGCGTCTGGTTGTCAGTCTCAGAGCAGTGGTGTCCGGTTGTCAGCCTCAGTGTAGTAGCGTCCGATTGTCAGTCTCAGTGCAGTGGCATCCGTCTGTCAATCTCAGTTGAGTGGCGTCCAGTTGAGAGTCTCAGTACAGCATTGTCCAGTTGTCAGTCTCAGTGTAGTAGTGTCCGGTTATCAGTCTCAGTGCAGTGGTGTCTGGTTGTCAGTCTCAGTGTAGTAGTGTCCGGTTGTCAGTCTCAGTGTAGTAGTGTCCGGTTGTCAGTCTCAGTACAGTAGCGTCCGGTTGTCAGTCTCAGTGTAGTAGTGTCCGGATGTCAGTCTCAGTGTAGTAGCGTCCGGTTGTCAGTCTCAGTACAGTAGTGTCCTCTTTTCAGTCTCAGTGGAGTGGCGTCCGGTTGTCAGTCTCATTGTAGTAGCGTCCGGTTGTCAATCTCAGTGTAGTAGTGTCCGGATGTCAGTCTCAGTGTAGTAGCGTCCGGTTGTCAGTCTCAGTACAGTAGTGTCCTCTTATCAGTCTCAGTGGAGTGGCGTCCGGTTGTCAGTCTCAGTACAGTATCGTCCGGTTGTCAGTCTCAGTGTAGTAGAATCTGGTTGTCAGTCTCAGTGCACTGGTGTCCGGTTGTCAGTCTCAGTGTACTAGCGTCCGGCTGTCAGTCTCAGTGCAGTGGTGTCCGGTTGTCAGTCTCAGTGTAGTAGCGTCCGGTTCTCAGTCTCAGTGTAGTAGCGTCCGGTTGTCAGTCTTAGCTCAGTGGCATCCAGTTGACATTTTCAGCGTACTGGTGTCCGATTGTCAGTCTCAGTGTAGTAGCGTTTGGTTGTCAGTCTCAGTGTAGTAGCATCCGGTTGTCAGTCTCAGTCCATTGGTGTCCAGTTGTTTGGCTCAGTGTAGTAGCGTCCGATTGTCAGTCTCAGTCCAGTGGTGTCCAGTTTTCAGTGTAGTAGTATCCGCTTGTCAGTCTCAGTGTAGTAATGTCCGGTTGTCAGTCTCAGTGCAGTAGTATCCGCTTGTCAGTCTCAGTGTAGTAGTGTCCGGTTGTCAGTCTCAGTGTAGTAGCGTCCGGTTGTCATTCTGGGTCCAGTGGTGTCCAGTTGTCAGTCTCAGTGCAGTGGCGTCCGCCTGTCAGTCTTAGTTGAGTGGCGTCCAGTTGTGAGTCTCAGCACAGCAGTGTCCGGTTGTCCATCTCAGTGTAGTAGTGTACGGTTGTCAGTCTCAGTACAGAAGCGTCCGGTTGTCAGTCTCAGTACAGTAGTGTCCTTTCATCAGTCTCAGTGCAGTGGCATCTGGTTGTCAGTCTCAGTGTAGTAGTGTTCTGTTGTCAGTCTCAGTACAGTAGCCTCCGGTTGTCAGTCTCAGTACAGTAGTGTCCTCTTATCAGTCTCAGTGGAGTGGCGTCCGGTTGTCAGTCTCAGTACTGTATCGTCCGGTTGTCAGTCTCAGTGTAGTAGCATCTGGTAGTCAGTCTCAGTGCAGTGGTGTCCGGTTGTCAGTCTCATTGTAGTAGTGTCCGGTTGTCAGTCTCAGTGCAGTAGTGTCCTGTTATCAGTCTCAGTGCAGTGGCGTCCGGTTGTCAGTCTCAGTGTATTAGTGTCCTATTGTCAGTCTCAGTTCAGTAGCGTCCTGTTGTCAGTCTCAGTTCAGTAGTGTCCGGTTGTCAGTCTCAGTGCAGTGGTGTCTGGTTGTCAGTCTCAGTGCAGTGGTGTCTGGTTGTCAGTCTGGGTGCAGTGGCATCCGGTTGTCAGTCTCAGTACAGTATCGTCCGGTTGTCAGTCTCAGTCCAATGGTGACCAGTTTTCAGTTTCAGTGTAGTAGCATCCGGTTGTCCGTTTCAGTGTAGTAGCATCCAGTTGTCAGTCTCAGTGTAGTGGTGTCCGTTTGTCAGTCTCAGTGCAGTGTTGTCCGGTTGTCAGTCTCAGTGCAGTGGTGTCCGGTTGTCAGTTTCAGTGTAGCAGCGTCCGGTTGTCAATCTCAGTGTAGTAGTGTCCGGTTGTCAGTCTCAGTCCAGTGGTGTCCAGTTGTCAGTCTCAGTCCAGTGGTGTCCGGTTGTCAGTCTCAGTGTAGTAGCCTCCGGTTCTCAGTCTCAGTCCAATGGTGTCCAGTTTTCAGTTTCAGTGTAGTAGCATCCGGTTGTCAGTCTCAGTGCATTGGTATCCGCTTGTCAGACTTAGTTCAGTAGTGTCCGGTTTTCAGTCTCAGTGTGGTAGAGTTCGGTTGTCAGTCTCAGTTCAGGAGTGTCCGGTTGTCAGTCTCAGTACAGTAGCATCCGGTTGTCTGTCTCAGTACAGTAGTGTCCTGTTATCAGTCTCAGTGCAGTGGTGTCTGGTTGTCAGTCTCAATGTAGTAGCGTCCGGTTGTCAGTCTCAGTACATTAGCATCCGGTTGTCTGTCTCAGAACAGTAGTGTCCTGTTATCTGTTTCAGTGCAGTGGTGTCCTGTTGTCAGTCTCAGTGTAGTGGTGTCCGGTTGTCAGTCTCAGTGTAGTAGTGTCCGGTTGTCAGTCTCAGTGTAGTAGTGTCCGGTTGTCAGTCTCAGTGTAGTAGCGTCCGGTTGTCATTCTCAGTCCAGTGATGTTCAGTTGTCAGTCTCAGTCCAGTGGTGTCCGGTTGTCAGTCTCAGTGTAGTAGTGTCCGGTTGTCAGTCTTAGTGTAGTAGCGTCCTGTTGTCAGTCTCAGTACAGTAGCATCCAGTTGTCAGTCTCAGTACAGTAGTGTCCTGTTATCTGTCTCAGTGCAGTGGCGTCTGGTTGTCAGTCTCAGTGGAGTGGCATCCGGTTGTCAGTCTCAGTACAGTATTGTCCGGTTGTCAGTCTCAGTGTAGTAGCGTCTGGTTGTCAGTCTCAGAGCAGTGGTGTCCGGTTGTCAGCCTCAGTGTAGTAGCGTCCGATTGTCAGTCTCAGTGCAGTGGCATCCGTCTGTCAATCTCAGTTGAGTGGCGTCCAGTTGAGAGTCTCAGTACAGCATTGTCCAGTTGTCAGTCTCAGTGTAGTAGTGTCCGGTTATCAGTCTCAGTGCAGTGGTGTCTGGTTGTCAGTCTCAGTGTAGTAGTGTCCGGTTGTCAGTCTCAGTGTAGTAGTGTCCGGTTGTCAGTCTCAGTACAGTAGCGTCCGGTTGTCAGTCTCAGTGTAGTAGTGTCCGGATGTCAGTCTCAGTGTAGTAGCGTCCGGTTGTCAGTCTCAGTACAGTAGTGTCCTCTTTTCAGTCTCAGTGGAGTGGCGTCCGGTTGTCAGTCTCATTGTAGTAGCGTCCGGTTGTCAATCTCAGTGTAGTAGTGTCCGGATGTCAGTCTCAGTGTAGTAGCGTCCGGTTGTCAGTCTCAGTACAGTAGTGTCCTCTTATCAGTCTCAGTGGAGTGGCGTCCGGTTGTCAGTCTCAGTACAGTATCGTCCGGTTGTCAGTCTCAGTGTAGTAGAATCTGGTTGTCAGTCTCAGTGCACTGGTGTCCGGTTGTCAGTCTCAGTGTACTAGCGTCCGGCTGTCAGTCTCAGTGCAGTGGTGTCCGGTTGTCAGTCTCAGTGTAGTAGCGTCCGGTTCTCAGTCTCAGTGTAGTAGCGTCCGGTTGTCAGTCTTAGCTCAGTGGCATCCAGTTGACATTTTCAGCGTACTGGTGTCCGATTGTCAGTCTCAGTGTAGTAGCGTTTGGTTGTCAGTCTCAGTGTAGTAGCATCCGGTTGTCAGTCTCAGTCCATTGGTGTCCAGTTGTTTGGCTCAGTGTAGTAGCGTCCGATTGTCAGTCTCAGTCCAGTGGTGTCCAGTTTTCAGTGTAGTAGTATCCGCTTGTCAGTCTCAGTGTAGTAATGTCCGGTTGTCAGTCTCAGTGCAGTAGTATCCGCTTGTCAGTCTCAGTGTAGTAGTGTCCGGTTGTCAGTCTCAGTGTAGTAGCGTCCGGTTGTCATTCTGGGTCCAGTGGTGTCCAGTTGTCAGTCTCAGTGCAGTGGCGTCCGCCTGTCAGTCTTAGTTGAGTGGCGTCCAGTTGTGAGTCTCAGCACAGCAGTGTCCGGTTGTCCATCTCAGTGTAGTAGTGTACGGTTGTCAGTCTCAGTACAGAAGCGTCCGGTTGTCAGTCTCAGTACAGTAGTGTCCTTTCATCAGTCTCAGTGCAGTGGCATCTGGTTGTCAGTCTCAGTGTAGTAGTGTTCTGTTGTCAGTCTCAGTACAGTAGCCTCCGGTTGTCAGTCTCAGTACAGTAGTGTCCTCTTATCAGTCTCAGTGGAGTGGCGTCCGGTTGTCAGTCTCAGTACTGTATCGTCCGGTTGTCAGTCTCAGTGTAGTAGCATCTGGTAGTCAGTCTCAGTGCAGTGGTGTCCGGTTGTCAGTCTCATTGTAGTAGTGTCCGGTTGTCAGTCTCAGTGCAGTAGTGTCCTGTTATCAGTCTCAGTGCAGTGGCGTCCGGTTGTCAGTCTCAGTGTATTAGTGTCCTATTGTCAGTCTCAGTTCAGTAGCGTCCTGTTGTCAGTCTCAGTTCAGTAGTGTCCGGTTGTCAGTCTCAGTGCAGTGGTGTCTGGTTGTCAGTCTCAGTGCAGTGGTGTCTGGTTGTCAGTCTGGGTGCAGTGGCATCCGGTTGTCAGTCTCAGTACAGTATCGTCCGGTTGTCAGTCTCAGTCCAATGGTGACCAGTTTTCAGTTTCAGTGTAGTAGCATCCGGTTGTCCGTTTCAGTGTAGTAGCATCCAGTTGTCAGTCTCAGTGTAGTGGTGTCCGTTTGTCAGTCTCAGTGCAGTGTTGTCCGGTTGTCAGTCTCAGTGCAGTGGTGTCCGGTTGTCAGTTTCAGTGTAGCAGCGTCCGGTTGTCAATCTCAGTGTAGTAGTGTCCGGTTGTCAGTCTCAGTCCAGTGGTGTCCAGTTGTCAGTCTCAGTCCAGTGGTGTCCGGTTGTCAGTCTCAGTGTAGTAGCCTCCGGTTCTCAGTCTCAGTCCAATGGTGTCCAGTTTTCAGTTTCAGTGTAGTAGCATCCGGTTGTCAGTCTCAGTGCATTGGTATCCGCTTGTCAGACTTAGTTCAGTAGTGTCCGGTTTTCAGTCTCAGTGTGGTAGAGTTCGGTTGTCAGTCTCAGTTCAGGAGTGTCCGGTTGTCAGTCTCAGTACAGTAGCATCTGGTTGTCTGTCTCAGTACAGTAGTGTCCTGTTATCAGTCTCAGTGCAGTGGTGTCTGGTTGTCAGTCTCAATGTAGTAGCGTCCGGTTGTCAGTCTCAGTACATTAGCATCCGGTTGTCTGTCTCAGAACAGTAGTGTCCTGTTATCTGTCTCAGTGCAGTGGTGTCCTGTTGTCAGTCTCAGTGTAGTGGTGTCCGGTTGTCAGTCTCAGTGTAGTAGTGTCTGGTTGTCAGTCTCAGTGTAGTAGCGTCCGGTTGTCATTCTCAGTCCAGTGATGTTCAGTTGTCAGTCTCAGTCCAGTGGTGTCCTGTTGTCAGTCTCAGTGTAGTAGTGTCCGGTTGTCAGTCTTAGTGTAGTAGCGTCCTGTTGTCAGTCTCAGTACAGTAGCATCCAGTTGTCAGTCTCAGTACAGTAGTGTCCTGTTATCTGTCTCAGTGCAGTGGCGTCTGGTTGTCAGTCTCAGTGGAGTGGCATCCGGTTGTCAGTCTCAGTACAGTATTGTCCGGTTGTCAGTCTCAGTGTAGTAGCGTCTGGTTGTCAGTCTCAGAGCAGTGGTGTCCGGTTGTCAGCCTCAGTGTAGTAGCGTCCGATTGTCAGTCTCAGTGCAGTGGCATCCGTCTGTCAATCTCAGTTGAGTGGCGTCCAGTTGAGAGTCTCAGTACAGCATTGTCCAGTTGTCAGTCTCAGTGTAGTAGTGTCCGGTTATCAGTCTCAGTGCAGTGGTGTCTGGTTGTCAGTCTCAGTGTAGTAGTGTCCGGTTGTCAGTCTCAGTGTAGTAGTGTCCGGTTGTCAGTCTCAGTACAGTAGCGTCCGGTTGTCAGTCTCAGTGTAGTAGTGTCCGGATGTCAGTCTCAGTGTAGTAGCGTCCGGTTGTCAGTCTCAGTACAGTAGTGTCCTCTTTTCAGTCTCAGTGGAGTGGCGTCCGGTTGTCAGTCTCATTGTAGTAGCGTCCGGTTGTCAATCTCAGTGTAGTAGTGTCCGGATGTCAGTCTCAGTGTAGTAGCGTCCGGTTGTCAGTCTCAGTGCAGTAGTGTCCTCTTATCAGTCTCAGTGGAGTGGCGTCCGGTTGTCAGTCTCAGTACAGTATCGTCCGGTTGTCAGTCTCAGTGTAGTAGAATCTGGTTGTCAGTCTCAGTGCACTGGTGTCCGGTTGTCAGTCTCAGTGTACTAGCGTCCGGCTGTCAGTCTCAGTGCAGTGGTGTCCGGTTGTCAGTCTCAGTGTAGTAGCGTCCGGTTCTCAGTCTCAGTGTAGTAGCGTCCGGTTGTCAGTCTTAGCTCAGTGACATCCAGTTGACATTTTCAGCGTACTGGTGTCCGATTGTCAGTCTCAGTGTAGTAGCGTTTGGTTGTCAGTCTCAGTGTAGTAGCATCCGGTTGTCAGTCTCAGTCCATTGGTGTCCAGTTGTTTGGCTCAGTGTAGTAGCGTCCGATTGTCAGTCTCAGTCCAGTGGTGTCCAGTTTTCAGTGTAGTAGTATCCGCTTGTCAGTCTCAGTGTAGTAATGTCCGGTTGTCAGTCTCAGTGCAGTAGTATCCGCTTGTCAGTCTCAGTGTAGTAGTGTCCGGTTGTCAGTCTCAGTGTAGTAGCGTCCGGTTGTCATTCTGGGTCCAGTGGTGTCCAGTTGTCAGTCTCAGTGCAGTGGCGTCCGCCTGTCAGTCTTAGTTGAGCGGCGTCCAGTTGTGAGTCTCAGCACAGCAGTGTCTGGTTGTCAGTCTCAGTGTAGTAGTGTACGGTTGTCAGTCTCAGTACAGAAGCGTCCGGTTGTCAGTCTCAGTACAGTAGTGTCCTTTTATCAGTCTCAATGCAGTGGCATCTGGTTGTCAGTCTCAGTGTAGTAGTGTTCTGTTGTCAGTCTCAGTGGAGTGGCGTCCGGTTGTCAGTCTCAGTACAGTATCGTCCGGTTGTCAGTCTCAGTGTAGTAGCATCTGGTTGTCAGTCTCAGTGCAGTGGTGTCCGGTTGTCAGCCTCAGTGTAGTAGCGTCCGATTGTCAGTCTCAGTGCAGTGGTGTCAAGTTGTCAGTCTCAGTGCAGTGGCGTCCGGCTGTCAGTCTTAGTTGAGTGGCTTCCAGTTGTGAGTCTCAGTACAGCAGTGTCCGGTTGTCATTCTCAGTGCAGTGGTGTATGGTTGTCAATCTCAGTACAGTGGCATCTGGTTGTCAGTCTCAGTGTAGTAGCGTCCGGTTGTCAGTCTCAGTGTAGTAGCGTCCGGTTGTCAGTCTCAGTACAGTAGTGTCCTGTTATCAGTCTCAGTACAGTGGCATCTGGTTGTCAGTCTAAGTGTAGTAGTGTTTGGTTGTCAGTCTCAGTACAGTAGCGTCCGGTTGTCAGTCTCAGTGCAGTGGCGTCCGGTTGTCAGTCTCAGTGTAGTAGTGTCCGGTTGTCAGTCTCAGTGTAGTTGCGTCCGGTTGTCAGTCTAAGTCCAGTGGTGGCCATTTGTCAGTCTCAGTCCAATGGTGTCCGGTTGTCCGTCTCACTGTAGTAGCCTCCGGTTGTCAGTCTCAGTGCAGTGGTATCTGCTTGTCAGTCTTAGTTCAGTAGCGTCCGGTTGTCAGTCTCAGTGCAGTGACATCCGGCTGTCAGTCTTAGTTCAGTGGCGTCCAGTTGTGAGTCTCAGTACAGCAGTGTCCAGTTGTCAGTCTCAGTGTACTAGCGTCCGGTTGTCAGTCTAAGTGCAGTCGTGTCCTGTTGTCAGTCTCAGTGTAGTAGCATCCAGTTGTCAGTCTTAGCTCAATGGCATCCAGTTGACATTTTCAGCGTTCTGGTGTCTGGTTGTCAGTCTCAGTGTAGTAGCGTTTGGTTGTCAGTCTCAGTGTAGTAGCATCCGGTTGTCAGTCTCCGTCCAGTTGTGGCTGTTTGTCCGTCTCATTGCATTGGTGTCCAGTTGTCTGGCTCAGTGTAGTAGCATCCGATTGTCAGTGTAACATCCCTGGCGGCATGCTTGCATAGTGCACCACCTCCCATTATGCAAGACCGCAATCTTACCTGTCAGTCCAGCCTGCAGATCTTGCTCCAGTTCATGCTGTGTGCACGTCTCTTGACTGACTGCTTAGGGCGGCGGCTCGGTTACTTCCTGATTCTTATAGCTGCTGTGGGCGCACCCCTAATGCGTCTCCAGCCTATTGCTGTGAGTCACTGGATATTTAAACCCCCTCCACCCAGTAGGAGGTGCCTGAGCAACACTAACATTCCATGTGCTCCTTGACTCTGAAGTTGCCAGGTCCAGTTCTGCTTCTTGTCTGTTCCGCCATCTCTGGGGGCTGCATACCCAGACCTGTTATCTGTGACTTCTTGTCCGTTTCTGCCATCTCTGGGGGCTGTATACCCAGGCCTGTTATCTCTGACTTCTAGTCTGTTCCGCCACTCTGGGGGCTGTATACCCAGGCTCGTTCTTGTATCTCATTGCAGTAGCAGTTCCTGTCTGAACTGTATCCTAGCCTGTTACCTGTTTGTCTCTATGTCCGTACCTTCCCTTTTCCTGCAGTATCTGAAACTGCACCTAACTCCAACTCGTTGTCTCTGTACTTCTGTTTGTGACTTTTGTGTCCACTCGCTACTTCATGGGAAGTACCTTGTGTGTATCTGGTTCTGCTTGTCCCTTTTCCCTTCCTCCGTATCTTCCTCCTGTGTTCTAGCCTTCTTCCTGCATTTTCCTGTCTGTTCCATGTGAACAGAGCCCTGTCCTCTCTGTCTTGCCCACCGCTCCGGCGGTTTCTCACCGCTCTGACTTGCCCACTGCTCCGGCGGCTTCCCTCTGCTCTACCTTACCCACCACTCCGGAGGTTTCTCTCTGCTCTGACTTGCCCACCGCTCCGGCGGTTTCCCTCTGCTCTGCCCTACCCACCGCTCCGGCGGCTTCCCTCTGCTCTCCCTTACCCACCGCTCCGGCTGCTTCCCTCTGCTCTCCCTTACCCACCGCTCCGGCGGCTTCCCTCTGCTCTCCCTTACCCACGGCTCCGGCGGCTTCTCTCTGTTCTGACTTGCCCACCGCTCCAGCGGCTTCCCTCTGCTCTGCCTTACCCACCGCTCCGGCGGTTTCTCTCTGCTCCGCCTTGCTCACCGCACCAGCGGTTTCTCTCTGCTCTGACTTGCTCACCGCTCCGGCGGCTTCTCTCTGCTCTGCCTTGCCCACCACTCCGGCGTCTTCTCTCTGCTCTGCCTTGCCCACCGCTCCGGCGGTTTCTCTCTGCTCTGCCTTGCCCACCGCTCCTGCGGTTTCTCTCTGCTCTGCCTTGTCCACCGCACCTGCAGTTTCTCTCTGCTCTGCCTTGTCCACAGCTCCGGAGGTTCCGCTCTGCTCTGCCTTGCCCACCGCACCTGCGGTTTTCGCTCCGCTCTGCTTGCTCACCACACCAGCAGTTCCTCTCTGCTCTGCCTTGTCCTCCGCTCCGGCGGTTTGGCTTTACTCTGCTTGTCTACCGCATCTGCGGCTCTGTACCTGTCTCCAAGTCTGTACTGGACCCTATCCAGCCTGCGCTCCAACCTGCTAGTACCTCCCTGTCTGCACTCCAGCCGTGCTTGCCAGTATCTCCCTGTCTGCACTCCAGCCGTGCTTGCCAGCGCCCACCTGTCTGCATCCCAGCCGTGCTTGCCAGTGCCTACCTGTCTGCATACCAGCCGTACTTGCCAGTACCCACCTGTCTGCATACCAGCCGTACTTGCCAATACCCACCTGCCTGTATGCCAGTCTAACCTGCCTGCTCCTGCATTCCCCGGTGTGGGTCAACAATTGTGACCAGGGTCTGACCTGGAGTCGCACCTGGACCCTCTGCTCGGTTCCTCCTTGGTCCACGGAGTCGACTAAGCCGCCGTGCGACCTTGGTCGGATCGGGTTGATACTTAGTTACGCCCCTCCAGGCACTCCTCGGTTCATGGTACAGTGGGATTACTAATCACGCTCACGCCAGCCAGTCCAGGCGTGAGCGTAACAGTCAGTCTCAGTCCAGTGGTGTTCAGTTTTCAGTTTCAGTGTAGTAGCGTCCAGTTGTCAGTCTCAGTGCAGTAGTATCCGCTTGTCAGTCTCAGTGTAGTAGCGTCCAATTGTCAGTCTAAGTGCAGTAGTATCCGCTTGTCAGTCTCAGTGTAGTAGTGTCCGGTTGTTAGTCTCAGTGTAGTAGTGTCCAATTGTCAGTCTCAGTGCAGTAGTATCCGCTTGTCAGTCTCAGTGCAGTAGCGTTCAATTGTCAGTCTCAGTGCAGTAGTATCCGCTTGTCAGTCTCAGTGTAGTAGCATCCGGTTGTCAGTCTCATTGTAGTAGCATCATGTTGTCAGTCTCAGTGTAGTAGCGTCCAGTTGTCAGTCTCAGTGTAGTAGTGTCTGGTTGTCTGTCTCAGTACAGTAGTGTCCTGTTGTCTGTCTTAGTGTAGTAGTGTCCTGTTGTCAGTCTCAGTCCAGTGGCGTTCGGTTGTCAGTCTCAGTGTAGTAGCATCATGTTGTCAGTCTCAGTGTAGTAGTGTCCGGTTGTCAGTCTCAGTGTAGTAGTGTCCTTTTGTCAGTCTCAGTGTAGTAGTGTCCGGTTGTCTGTCTCAGTACAGTAGTGTCCTGTTGTCTGTCTTAGTGTAGTAGTGTCCTGTTGTCAGTCTCAGTCCAGTGGCGTTCGGTTGTCAGTCTCAGTGTAGTAGCATCATGTTGTCAGTCTCAGTGTAGTAGTGTCCTGTTGTCAGTCTCAGTGTAGTAGTGTCCTGTTGTCAGTCTTAGTGTAGTAGCGTCCGGTTGTCAGTCTCAGTGTAGTAGTGTCCGGTTGTCAGTCTCCGTGTAGTAGCGTCCAATTGTCAGTCTCAGTGCAGTAGTATCCGCTTGTCAGTCTCAGTGTAGTAGTGTCCGGTTGTTAATCTCAGTGTAGTAGTGTCCAATTGTCAGTCTCAGTGCAGTAGTATCCGCTTGTCAGTCTCAGTGCAGTAGCGTTCAATTGTCAGTCTCAGTGCAGTAGTATCCGCTTGTCAGTCTCAGTGTAGTAGCATCCGGTTGTCAGTCTCAGTGTAGTAGCATCATGTTGTCAGTCTCAGTGTAGTAGCGTCCAGTTGTCAGTCTCAGTGTAGTAGTGTCTGGTTGTCTGTCTCAGTACAGTAGTGTCCTGTTGTCTGTCTCAGTGTAGTAGTGTCCTGTTGTCAGTCTCAGTCCAGTGGCGTTCGGTTGTCAGTCTCAGTGTAGTAGCATCATGTTGTCAGTCTCAGTGTAGTAGTGTCCGGTTGTCAGTCTCAGTGTAGTAGTGTCCTTTTGTCAGTCTCAGTGTAGTAGTGTCCGGTTGTCTGTCTCAGTACAGTAGTGTCCTGTTGTCTGTCTCAGTGTAGTAGTGTCCTGTTGTCAGTCTCAATCCAGTGGCATTCGGTTGTCAGTCTCAGTGTAGTAGCATCATGTTGTCAGTCTCAGTGTAGTAGTGTCCTGTTGTCAGTCTCAGTGTAGTAGTGTCCTGTTGTCAGTCTCAGTGTAGTAGCGTCCGGTTGTCAGTCTCAGTGTAGTAGTGTCCGGTTGTCAGTCTCAATGTAGTAGTGTCCTGTTGTCAGTCTCAGTGTAGTAGCGTCCGGTTGTAAGTCTCAGTACAGTAGTGTCCGGTTGTCAATCTCAGTGTAGTAGTGTCCTGTTGTCAGTCTCAGTGTAGTAGTGTCCTGTTGTCAGTCTCAGTGTAGTAGTGTCCTGTTGTCAGTCTCAGTGTAGTAGCGTCCGGTTGTCAGTCTCAGTACAGTCATGTCCTGTTGTCAGTCTCAGTGCAGTAGTGTCCGGTTGTCAGTCTCAGTGTAGTAGCGTCCGGTTGTCAGTCTCAGTACAGTAGTGTCCGGTTGTCAGTCTCAGTGTAGTAGCGTCCTGTTGTCAGTCTCAGTACAGTCGTGTCCTGTTGTCAGTCTCAGTGTAGTAGCGTCCGGTTGTCAGTCTCAGTGTAGTAGTGTCCGGTTGTCAGTCTCAGTTCAGTAGTGTCAGGTTGTCAGTCTCAGTGTAGTAGCGTCCGGTTGTCAGTCTCAGTTCAGTAGTGTCAGGTTGTCAGTCTCAGTGTAGTAGTGTCCGGTTGTCAGTCTCAGTACAGTAGTGTCCGGTTGTCAGTCTCAGTGTAGTAGCGTCCTGTTGTCAGTCTCAGTACAGTCGTGTCCTGTTGTCAGTCTCAGTGTAGTAGCGTCCGGTTGTCAGTCTCAGTGTAGTAGTATCCTGTTGTCAGTCTCAGTGTAGTAGTGTCCTGTTGTCAGTCTCAGTGTAGTAGCGTCCGGTTGTCAGTCTCAGTGTAGTAGTGTCCTGTTGTCAGTCTCAGTGTAGTAGCGTCCGGTTGTAAGTCTCAGTACAGTAGTGTCCGGTTGTCAGTCTCAGTGTAGTAGTGTCCTGTTGTCAGTCTCAGTGTAGTAGCGTCCGGTTGTCAGTCTCAGTACAGTCATGTCCTGTTGTCAGTCTCAGTGTAGTAGTGTCCGGTTGTCAGTCTCAGTGTAGTAGCGTCCGGTTGTCAGTCTCAGTACAGTAGTGTCCGGTTGTCAGTCTCAGTGTAGTAGCGTCCTGTTGTCAGTCTCAGTACAGTCGTGTCCTGTTGTCAGTCTCAGTGTAGTAGCGTCCGGTTGTCAGTCTCAGTGTAGTAGTGTCCGGTTGTCAGTCTCAGTTCAGTAGTGTCAGGTTGTCAGTCTCAGTGTAGTAGCATCCGGTTGTCAGTCTCAGTTCAGTAGTGTCAGGTTGTCAGTCTCAGTGTAGTAGCGTCCGGTTGTCAGTCTCAGTGTAGTAGTGTCCTGTTGTCAGTCTCAGTGTAGTAGCGTCCGGTTGTCAGTCTCAGTACAGTAGTGTCCGGTTGTCAGTCTCAGTGTAGTAGCGTCCTGTTGTCAGTCTCAGTACAGTAGTGTCCGGTTGTCAGTCTCAGTGTAGTAGCGTCCGGTTGTCAGTCTCAGTGTAGTAGTATCCTGTTGTCAGTCCAGTGGCGTTCGGTTGTCAGTCTCGGTGTAGTAGCGTTCGGTTGTCAGTGAATTAACGCTTTCACACTTCAAGACTTTTGGATAAAATACTGGACAGATTAAGGGCTCGTGTTTGGTTGTAGTCGTGGAACATGAGACGCCTTCTTTATTAACTTGTGAATTTGATAAAACAAATAATAAAAATGCTTCTTCCAGGTGCGGGAAATGGAGGCGATTACAGAGTCAGTGACGTCCATGTAATCAGCCGATACACCTAGCAGATGATGAGAATATAGGGGGCTCGCACCCTAGTGTCACGTGGATCGGTGTATAACCATTAGTCACCAGTACATTCCCCTCCCCGTGTGATCGCTCCAGTGTTTCCATTGTAAATACCGGAATGGTTATCGTCTTTACCTGTGAACTTCCTTGTACATGTCGACCTCTACTAACAGATGAAGCTTTGCCTTTGCTTATGTAACATGAAATATATTCCGCCGTGTTTACTCAGTGAATGTCATATCTACCAAAGGTATAATTACTGCGGTATCAAGCATAGCAGCCCCAATGGGCCCTATAGTGGAGGGGCCCAACGCCGACCTCTACTCTTGTGTGTACAGTTGTAGGGTAAGTTGTATAGACAATATAGAATTAACTGCGGGCAGCGTGGACACATCCCAATTTTTGCAACGAATCCTTATAATTACTTATTATATCCTGTTCTTTCGTTATTCTCACTTTTTTGGTTAAGATACAAAAAAAAAGAAGAAATCATTTGTTAGCAGGAAACCGTCAGCAAGTTGCTGTAGACAGATGCACTTGTCTTAAAATGTATCTCCACAGACTATTGTTCCCTATTAGAGATGAGCAACTTGATTTCTGCTGCCCTCCTCTCATGTCTGGTCCTCCCTGGGGTCCGGGCCATCCATGGCGTCCGGTACTCCCTGGTGTCTGGTACTCCCTGGCGTCCGGTACTCCCTGGTGTCTGGTACTCCTTGGGGTCCGGTCCTCCCTGGCGTCCGGTCCTCCCTGGGGTCCGATCCTCCCTGGCGTCCGGTCTTCTCTGAGGTCCGGTCCTCCCTTGCGTCTGGTACTCCCTGGGATCCGGTCCTCCCTGGCGTCCGATAGTATATAAAAAACTACCGCACTCCTGGAGTGAGTAGGCGCACAAGTAGGGTCTGAAGCCTGTACAGGTGCTTCTCACAAAATTAGAATATCATCAAAAAGTTAATTTATTTCAGTTCTTCAACACAAAAAGTGAAAGTCCTATATTATATAGAGTCATTACACGCAGAGGGATCTATTATATAGAGTCATTACACGCAGAGGGATCTATTATATAGAGTCATTACACGCAGGGGGATCTATTATATAGAGTCATTACACGCAGAGGGATCTATTATATAGAGTCATTACACACAGAGGGATCTATTATATAGAGTCATTACACACAGAGGGATCTATTATATAGAGTCATTACACACAGAGGGATCTATTATATAGAGTCATTACACGCAGAGGGATCTATTATATAGAGTCATTACACACAGAGGGATCTATTATATAGAGTCATTACACGCAGAGGGATCTATTATATAGAGTCATTACACGCAGAGGGATCTATTATATAGAGTCATTACACGCAGAGGGATCTATTATATAGAGTCACTACACACAGAGGGATCTATTATATAGAGTCATTACACACAGAGGGATCTATTATATAGAGTCATTACACGCAGGGGGATCTATTATATAGAGTCATTACACGCAGAGGGATCTATTATATAGAGTCATTACACGCAGGGGGATCTATTATATAGAGTCATTACACGCAGAGGGATCTATTATATAGAGTCATTACACGCAGGGGGATCTATTATATAGAGTCATTACACGCAGGGGGATCTATTATATAGAGTCATTACACTCAGAGGGATCTATTATATAGAGTCACTACACACAGAGGGATCTATTATATAGAGTCATTACACACAGAGGGATCTATTATATAGAGTCATTACACGCAGGGGGATCTATTATATAGAGTCATTACACGCAGAGGGATCTATTATATAGAGTCATTACACGCAGAGGGATCTATTATATAGAGTCATTACACACAGAGGAATCTATTATATAGAGTCATTACACGCAGAGGGATCTATTATATAGAGTCATTACACACAGAGGGATCTATTATATAGAGTCATTACACACAGAGGGATCTATTATATAGAGTCATTACACACAGAGTGATGCACAAGGAGCCGACCAAGTATTGAGGCATTTACTGAACAGACATTTCAGATTTTAAAAACATTTTTCAAGCTGTTGTTATAAAGTATTCTAATTTACTGAGATAATGACTTTTGTGTTCTCATTGGCTGTAAGCCATAATCATCAACATCAACAGAAATAAACACGTGAAATAGATCCCTCTGCGTGTAATGACTCTGTATAATAGATCCCTCTGTGTGTAATGACTCTATATAATAGATCGCTCTGTGTGTAATGACTCTATATAATAGATCCCTCTGTGTGTAATGACTCTATATAGTAGATCCCTCTGTGTGTAATGACTCTATATAATAGATCCCTCTGTGTGTAATGACTCTATATAATAGATCGCTCTGTGTGTAATGACTCTATATAATAGATCCCTCTGTGTGTAATGACTCTATATAGTAGATCCCTCTGTGTGTAATGACTCTATATAATAGACCCCTCTGTGTGTAATGACTCTATATAATAGATCCCTCTGTGTGTAATGACTCTATATAATAGATCCCTCTGTGTGTAATGACTCTATATAATAGATCCCTCTGTGTGTAATGACTCTATATAATAGATCCCTCTGTGTGTAATGACTCTATATAATAGATCCCTCTGTGTGTAATGACTCTATATAATAGATCCCTCTGTGTAATGACTCTATATAATATAGGAGTTTCACTTTTTGTATTGAAGAACTGAAATAAATTAACTTTTTGATGATATTCTAATTTAGTGAGATGCACCTGTAGTACATACAGAAAACTTGGCACTCTTGAGACTCAATAGATTCTTAATAGAGTTTTAATAGGGGGAAGTACAAGAACACACAAATGTTTCGGTCACAGCTGATCTTCATCAGTGGACGGTTGTGTAGAAAACGAGCTTTGTATGGGACAAGTGTCCAGTAGGGGCGATCGCTCCAGTGCGGTTTGGTGCTGTGTAGGGGATTCTGGCAGGTAGAACACAGTGTCCACCATTTGTTTTGGGCGCCACTAGGAACAAATGGTGGACACTGTGTTCTTAAAAGGGAAAAAGGTCGTAATTTTTTTGCACAGATACCTGTTGCGACAAATGGGAAACCTGGGGTAGAGGGAATGCTAAATCCCCTCATTGTACTCACAGCTTACAGGTGCGGAGCTGTAGAAACACTGCATTAAAGGAGTTAAACAGGATTAGGGTGGTGTGTAGCACTGCAGCTAGTTTCTATTTAAGTGAATTTGTATGCGCTGCAATACCACACACAACCTCTGGACAGGGGTGGTGCTGTTTTTGAAAGAAAATAGCTACGTTTTTTTCTAATCCTTTTAATTTTTTTCATAATCTGGTTAGAAAATGTATGCAAATGAGTGTGGAAGTGCATTTGGGCGGGGTGATGCACTTGCTGACATAGTCAATTTACTTTGGGGTTCATTTGCATAAACTTTCTGATCTGTTTTCTCTGCACAGACTCATTATTTTGGGGTCATACATGGACTTGATGGAACCTGATGAATTTCGAGTCCCCCACACATGGTTTGCATGGAAGGATATAGAGGCAATGTTAGGTCTCAGCTGTGGAAATGATAAGAGTTAAAAAAAACTCCACATTCTGCAGACAGGAATACCTAGTCCATTAGTCTGTTGTTTTAACTCTTTCTTTTCCAGCATGCTCAGCTTAGAGGGATGCCTGTATGGAGGATTTGCATTTTGTAATGTGCAGCAGTAAAAGCGTCTCAAAGTCCAAAGTGTTAACTATTAAACCATTAGAAACTAAACGAAAACCAGGAAAGACAAAAGAAGCACAAGGATTTTTATATTATCTGTTTTGTATATTTTTTATATTTTATACTACAAATATTTAAAGGTATTGTGCCCACATAGAAAACGTTATGCCATATGCTGATTTATCTATATAAACCCCAAATGATTATTATTTACCCTCACCGGGTCCAGCGCAGACTCCCTGGTCTCTTTTTTTTGGCTGCAGCGGTAACGTGTAGCTAGCACAAGCCTATGAGCTCAGTGATTGGCTGCAGCGCTATTGACATGACATTGCAGCCAAGCAGCGGGACTGAGGGAGTGTAAGTAGTACTCAGTACATGACATACCGTGTTCTGAAAAAAAGACAGAATGGTAGAAAAAAAGTCAACGACGCACATCCCTAAATCATACATTGAAAAATGGAGACGCTACGGATCTCGGAAAATGGCGACATTTTTTTTTTTTTTTTTGTTACAACGTTTGGAATTTTTTTTTCACCAGTTAAATAAAAAAAGAACCTATATATATTTGTTATCTGCGAACCTGTAATGACCTGGGGAATCACAATAGCAGTTTTATCATTAATGAACATGGTAAAAAACAAACAAAAAACAATTGTGGAGTTGCACTTTTTTTTTGCAATTTCACCGCACTTGGAATTTTGTTTCCAGCACACTACATAGTAAAGTCAATGGAGCCGCTCATAAGTGCAACTCGTCCCGCAAAAAAAAAACAAGCCTTCACACGGCCGTATTGACCGAAAAAAAAAAAAAAGTAAAAAAGTTGTTATGGCTTTGGGAAGAAGGCAAAAATGGAAAATCCCAAGGTTGTGAAGGGGTTAAAAAAAATCCATGCGCACACCCTGTGTACAAAAAATAATGTAATTTTTAAAATTAATTCAAATTCAAGGACAAAGACAAAATATTAAAAGCACAAACTGTTGTGCTACATCATAAATGCAAATGAGTAATGGCGCTCTGTTTACACACCCTCCAAAAATATGGGGTAAGGGGCAAAGAACCCAGAATGACAATTGAATACTAATTGTACATGAGCATCAGGGCAAAATGCAGAAGAGGTGATGAGAATATGCTTATGTCAGTAGAAGGACCAGAAGACCCAGATGTGGCAGCTAGGAGGCCATGGACTATTCTGCCGCTCCTCAGGGGACATAACTTGCTAAAATGCAGCTTTTTTAGGGGATTTGCCCCTGCGGAAGCCGCACTAGAGCAGTGTGACGTGTGTAGTACTTACTGCCACACCAGGGTCTTCAGGTCCTCCCTTCTCTGTATACGTTTATGCACGTGCAGGCTTTATCTCTGACTTTTTTCTTGCTGCTACATCAGTACTAAGCAGCACTGTGAATCCAGCACTTGCATCATAACAAACACTTTCTATAATGAATCGGCAGAATGGAGAGCATTATACAGCGGCACTGAGCAGAGTAGCTTGAATCTATCAGTGGGGTGAGATAAAACAGTTACTAGAACACAGCTGTGGCATGGAAGACATTGTCCAGAAGTACTGAGCTGTTAGACTGTAAATCCAGTACTGAGGTGAAGGGAAACACTTTCTAGAAAGCATCAGCAGAATGGAGGACATTATTCAGCAGTACTGAGCAGTGTAGCTGTGAATCCAACATTGGGTTAAGAAAACTGTTTCTAAAAAGCAGCAGCAGCCTGGAGGACATTATACAGCAGTACTGAGCCGTGTAGATTAAATCTAACACTGGGGTGAGAGAAAACATTTACTAGAACACAGCTGTGGCATGGAAGACATTGTCCAGCCGTACTGAGAAGTGAAACTCTAAATCCAGTACTGAGGTAAAGGGAAACACTTTCTAGAAAGCATCAGCAGCAGGGAGGACATTACACAGCAGTACTGAGCAGTGTGGCTGTGAATCCAACATTGGGTTATGAAAAACAGTTCCTATAAAGCAGCAGCAGCAAGGAGGACATTATTCAGCAGTACTGAGCAGTGTAGCTGTGAATTCAACATTGGGTTATGAAAAAACAGTTACTAAAAAGCAGGAGCAGCAGCATGGAGGATATTATACAGCAATACTGAGCAGTGTAGAATAAATCTAACACTGGGGTGAGATAAAACAGTTACTAGAACACAGCTGTGGCATGGAGGACATTGTTCAGAAGTATTGAGCAGTGAAACTCTAAATCCAGTACTGAGGTAAAGGGAAACACTTTGTAGAAAGCATCAGCAGCATGGAGGACATTATACAGCAGTACTGAGCAGTGTAGCTGTGAATCCAACAATGGGTTATGATAAAGCATTAGAAAATAGTAGCAACATGTAGAAGATTATACAGGAGTACTGTAAAAAAATACTTCTTTCTGTATTTTTTCTCTATCGAGGACTTCTCAAAGTATCAATATCAAGATATTTTTATAAAAAATGTATCTATTTATTCTCGGGTTGTCCATTAAAAAGAATTATTGCAGAACGTACATACGATAATTAGTTACAAAGTGATTGCCCATTTGTCCATAATTAGCTTAATTGTTGAGATTCACTCATCTTTCCCTGGGATCCTGGATGGTAGATTGCGTCTGTCTGTGTCCAGCACATGTGTCCGGATGACACCATGTGTCCGGGTAAAGAACGTGTTTCCTTGGGCCTACATCAGCAGCTGTGTTACACACAGACCCTCATCCTGTGTCCTGTGGAATGGCAAGAGAGCCCCCCCCCTGTCTCTAACATGGGCTTTTATAGGCATATGGCACCTGTTCTTCTAATTATGGTGCTGAACTAAAAATGCACAAATAGCGCATGTCATCTAGAAACGATGGCTGATGCAATCTTATGTAATGTATGGTACAGAATTCAGAATAAAATGAATATCCATAATTAATATTTAACAAGTACTGAGCCATGTAGCTGTGAATCCAACACTGGGCTGAGACAGAAACACTTATTAGAAAGGAGCAGCCTAACCTTTTTATGCCTATTCTTGTCTGTTCCTCTCTCTGCTACTTCTTCCTCCTGACACAAATCCTCTGTCACTATGTTACTCACCAGTCTCTGGGCCGGCTGGTCCACACAGGATCTGTATACTTGTACTAGTATCACACATATATATCACAGTGAATCCTGTTCTTTCCTTGTTTCTGCGCCAAAGTGGGTGTTTCTAGAATGTTTTCTGGGTGGATCAGAGGCGGGGCGTAAAAATGTTTTAGGGTTTCCAATATTGGGAGGAACCTTCTCTGTGCAGATATCCAACCAGCCGGGCATCTGCATATCTACCATTATGAGGTGTATTTAATTATACGACTTTTAATCTTTTATTACATATTTGTTCTTTCTTCAGATCTTATTCTGCACCTTGAATACCCATAAAATCGACATGGATAAGCTCCTAGGGGGGCAGATTGGCCTGGAGGACTTCATCTTCGCCCACATAAAAGGTTCAAAGAAGGAAGTGGAAGTATTGAAGTCAGACGATGCTTTGGGGTTGACTATTACGGACAACGGGGCGGGGATTGCTTTTATAAAGGTAACGTTTTATCAGGTTTTTGATTGTTATTTTTTGTGTTTTTATGCTTTTTGTTTCTTTATTGAAACAAAGGGAGACCCGAGTGGAGGAGTTTACATTCGTGGCGTATGAAGCTTTCACAGGACTATAAGGATGAGCAGAAAGCTGCTGCTTCCTGCTCTCGGGTACAGGAGGAAGTGCAGCTCTGGAGTACAAACTGCTGATTAAACAAGGGTCAAGTTTGAGGGTTAATATAGATTTGATAGAGGATGATGAATGGCTGCCAAAGAGCACACGTGGCATAATAACTTATCACATGTTCAGACACACCGGTTTATTACCAGGTTACAAGGATTAAGATCTCAGGTGTCAGATCCGTATTTATTGCACTTTACCCAGGTGAAGTAAGGAAGGGCGCAGCAAGTGAGCGGGAGCTCCACACCGTGCAGAATTATATACGTCAGTAACTGAATGACCTGAGGAGCAGAAATCACCCGGGTACTGGCTACTGTCAGCTGCCAGTCATTATAGTGATGCATGGTATAGTGAGCTCATGTGGCCATACACATTAAATGAATGATATTGCAAGGATTGAGCATGTCAAATTACAACATGTCCAATCACTTTTTTTTTCCTAGCATAAAGTCTCAGCCAGAGGATTGTGTCAGCAGCTCGTTCCTCTCACACAAATATACTTGACTGAGCCAATACACGTGTAGAATGGGGTCGAAAAAACACGGAGAAAGAATTTTACTACAGTGAGTTCTGTGCAGAGATTGAAAAATAAAGGAGTGCTGGGAGATATTAACGAAAGCAGACTACACACATAAGAGTGCAGCTCTGGAGTATAATACAGGAGGTAACTCAGGATCAGTAATGTAATGTATGTACACAGTGACTGCACCAGCAGAATAGTGAGTGCAGCTCTGGGGTATAATACAGGATCAGTACAGGATCAGTAATGTAATGTATGTACACAGTGACTGCACCAGCAGAATAGTGAGTGCAGCTCTGGGGTATAATACAGGATGTACCTCAGGATCTGTAATGTAATGTATGTACACAGTGACTTCACCAGCAGAATAGTGAGTGCAGCTCTGGAGTATAATACAGGATGATATTTAGGATCAGTTCAGGATAGGATATAATATATAGATGAAGTTTATGTTTCTATGTCCATATGGTCTTCTCCTTTTTGGGGCATATTGCTGTACCGGACCGTGTGGCCCCTTTATCCTTACAGTTCCTTTTCTCGTGGTACCCTCTTAGCTGATACAATCTATATCTACACGTACGTCTATGGCGGGCGCCCCGGGGTGCCAGCTCTTATTTACACCGGCAGCTGATGATTTTCTCTCCGCTACACGTGGTGTGATATTTCTGGAGACGGCGTCTCACTGTTTAGGGGAGAAGGGGGCGAGCGTGGAGGTCACGGATACAGGCGTGCAGACAGGACTGGTAACACACACCCGCACCTACTGACGGATCTGTCATGAGAGGTGAATAGGAGAGCGCGGCTGAGATTGCCCGTGGACAGACCGGCCCTGGATCCCTTTGTCGCGGTGGATTTCTCTCTTAATGTTTCTTTGGTTTATTAATGAGGTTGTAATACAACAATTTTTCACAGCTGTGAACGTGTCGCTGCCGCACAGACGGCGATCGTCCTGTGTCATGTGACACCGGGCAAATATGGCGGCTGAGTTATAAAAAGTGCACCGCTCTCATCTAGGCATTATCGGGCCTGTTATGTATTGTAGGCGCTCGTGTACCGCCATAAGAAGAAATAAAAATCGTGATGAAATTGTAGCACCCTGAGGACTCGGCTGCTACAGGGGTATTGCACCTCAAACCAGAGGTGTGGTATTCCACTCCCGGGTAAGGATGGAGTGTGGAACTGAGCTCAGTTAGCTGCATGCACTACACACATCCCATTTCCGGGGGACAGAACTACGGTACTCCCACCAAGTAGATGTGCAGGTACGACAGCGTCTGTCCCTGGCTGGAGTGGGAGGGGGGGGTGGAACATCCCAGTAGTGTAGGGGCAGATAGGGGAGGGGCTCTGGGCATAGAGATAGGAGCCCATTGGGTGCTGGTCACCTGGGCTCACACATAGAGGGAGTATATATGGTGGGCACCATCTAGAGATAGGGTGAGTCTGGCAGGAGAGTTCTGAGGAGGAGTTCAGCCAGGAGGGCTGACAGGGAGCTGTGGCTCCGGCTGGGCCCAGCTCCAGGGCCAGGCCTGAAGCAGAGAGGAAGAAGAAAGGCCCAGAGACGCAGAAAAGAGGGAACCCTAAGATCCCAGAAGCAAACCAAAAAGGGTGAAGGGTTGGCAGAAGAGGGCACCGGATCCCAAGCTGGCGGAGGCAAAAGTAACCCTTAACCAGGAACCGGAGGTCGTGGGCAAGCTTTGCCACGACCCTCACCACATCCACCAGGAAGGTACACCAAGAGTAGGGTCAGGAAAGCCAGAGAAGGTTTTACCATAGAAGGCCCAAGGGAACCGGACAAAGGTGGATCCCTGGTGGGGACGGCCAGGAGAAAGAGAGAGAGAGGGAAGCTCAGGACCACGCTCCGGAACTGCCTGGGGGTTGGCCGAGTCCAGCACCTGGGGAATGCAGCACGGCTCGGGTGGTCACTCAAGGCCAGAGTGACTGAAGGAACACCTGTGAGTAAAAACCCTGAAACTGCATCTCACGTCTCTGACTCTCCTTTCTGCACTATCACTACCCCCATCATCCGCACCAGCTGCCCTGAGGCCATACCCCTCCCGTTGGGGGTTATACCACCATCGCTGCACCCATACTACCGGCCTCAGCGGACTGTTCTGCAGCGGCGGCCTTGTGACCGCAAATCAACGGGTGGCGTAGTCGACACAGAAACAACATCTACCAAGACTGCCACACACTTAGTTTGACACCCTGGGCACGGACCGGGTTACCGCCACGAGACTACTACCCCCATCTGATCCGGCTCCGGGTAAGCCCCCGTGCGCGCGATGCCGCACGACACAGCAGGCCCAGGGGCGCGTCAACTTTGGCGTAGTCGGCAGGATTACGTGCCCGCAACCGACGGGTACTGCGTGCCTGAAGAGAAGTTCACACTTACCGTAAAAAGGAGTCTCCCGCCAATTCCAGAGGGTCCCCGCCATCGGACGCCATCTCGGATCGTTTCCCGCCGTTTGCCCGCCATCTGCAGTCTTTTCCCGCCGTCCACGGAGTTTCCCGCCATTGGGAGACGGTTCCCGCCATCTGAGAAGATTTCCCGCCCTGGCAGAGCGGACGCCATTATGGGCGTGCCAGAGGGTGGTAAGAGACGACCTCCCATCGTGGGCCTGGTCCCAGAAGAGCGCCAAAAGCAAGGACCGCCCCCACCAGCAGAGACTGCAATGACAGAGATGTCCATCAGCGTGGGGGGACTGCCCCTGGAACTGACAATCACCAAGTTGCCCCAGGACCGCCCTCAGTGTGGGCGGATCAAGAACAAAAGAGTGAGGATGGGTGCAGCCTGGAGGAGTCTGGGGAGGTCGCACCCTGAGATGGAGGGAGAGTCAGGCAGCACCGACCCTGTGGTCAGGAGCCTGTTGCAAGCCACCACCCCACAAGACCTGGTGGAGATCTCGGCACAGCTCCCCCGAGACCGGGAGCGTGCACAGACCGCGCTGGAGGGCCTCGCACGGAGGATGGCCCAGGTGCAGCGAGAAACGCTGACTGAGTGGAGTAGGGAGATGGCCCGGCAGGCTGGAACCCGCCAGCGGAGCACGCCACCCGAGACGAGGAGTCTGACCGCCTCTGAGGATGGTGCAGGAGGAATGAAGGCCGGAGACGACGCCGTGGAAGGAGCTGAAGAGACGGAGGCAGGTAAAGGGGACGACACTACCCCAAGCCTAGAAACCGTGAGCCTGCCCCAGCTCCCCGTCGCAGAGCCCGAAATTCCCCCTACCGTGCCCGTCGCTGCACCGCCACCGCTCCAGACTAGGCCTCAAGCAGGAGCCGCGGCCACGCCCCCTGTGACGTCACGCGCCTCAACCCCGAGCGCGGCCAAGCAGGAGACGCCACCGGCCTGGTCGCTGGGCCAAGTAACCCCGGGCGCCGCCGTCTTCACGGTGCCCTTTACATTCAGGGTGCCCCAAGCCTGGTCGCAAGGCCTGGTGAACCCGGGCGCCGCCACCACAACAGCGCCCTCAACGTCCACAGCGCCACACCTGGGTGAAGACCTATTTGCCCAGCACACATGCCCGGATGGGCAGCCCTTTGTGTGGCCACCGGAGTTCCACCATCCCCGACTCCGGAAAGAAAGACCTCTGGATGAGCCCCTGATCCCGGCTCCGGCGCCCGTCAAGATGACCCCGCTCTCGTTAGAGGAGGCGCAGTTTGAGTGGGACCCCGCAGGAGGAGACCTCATCGGGTTCACTCAAGAAACCCGGGCGGCTGCAGCGGAGCGTGCAGAGTGCTGCCGCCAGCAGTTGGAAGCCTTTGACCGAGAAAGAAGAGAGAGGCGGGTCCGCGAGCAGCGGCTGCAAATAAAAAGTGCAGAACAGAAGAGCCGGACCAGGAGGAACCCCCGTGCAGCCTATGGTCCCCGCGCCACCGGGACCGTAATCAAGTTTCAACTGCAGCACGGTTGGGGTTTTATCCGGGACCACAGAACCCCCGGCGACGTCTTTGTCACCCGCAGGGACGTCGAGAGCCATCTGCCGGAGGGACACAGAGGACGTGATCTTTACCTGGGTGATGAGGTCACCTTCACCCGGCATCAATGTGCCAAAGGTCCATATGCTCTCCATGTGCACAGATTGACTGAGGAAGAGCTGCGGTTTGAGGAAGGTCAAGAGGACCCGGACGGGTCTGAAGATTACCCTCAAGAAGGAGCAGGAGGATGCCGTTATTAAAGTACGGTACAGTGAAGCTGTAAATAGTTACCCGTAAGGGTACAAGAACTGTTACCAGTAAAGTATAGTCCCCGTAGGGACCAGCAAACTGTTACCCGTGTGTCCCTATCCCTTAACAGGCTGAGGACTGTGAGCAGCCATCCCTTATTCCCACTGACCGAGGACTGAGAGCGGTCGTTCTTTCCCTCTACCTGGCCGAGGACTGAGAGCGGCCATACCCTTGTAAATAGTTGCGCTTCCTAAGGCACCCCCTACCGGTTTTATAGGAGGATTACTGTTTTCCTCCCAGTAACTGTGGCACTTTACCTGGTCACAAGTGCACAGTGGCCAGAAGCTCAAGAACATTTTATATAAAAGAGTTTTATATGAAAAAGTTTATATTGCTAGAATCTGATAATGTTTATAATGTTTTATATGTTGGTGTATGTTTTAAAAAGTTTGTATGTTTTGGTATGTTTTATTCTTTTTTACAGCCCGAGGATGTGCTGTGATTTACCAGGGGGGAATGTAGCACCCTGAGGACTCGGCTGCTACAGGGGTATTGCACCTCAAACCAGAGGTGTGGTATTCCACTCCCGGGTAAGGATGGAGTGTGGGACTGAGCTCAGTAGGCTGCATGCACTACATACATCCCATTTCCGGGGGACAGAACTACGGTACTCCCACCAAGTAGATGTGCAGGTACGACAGCGTCTGTCCCTGGCTGGAGTGGGAGGGGGGGTGGAACATCCCAGTAGTGTAGGGGCAGATAGGGGAGGGGCTCTGGGCATAGAGATAGGAGCCCATTGGGTGCTGGTCACCTGGGCTCACACATAGAGGGAGTATATATGGTGGGCACCATCTAGAGATAGGGTGAGTCTGGCAGGAGAGTTCTGAGGAGGAGTTCAGCCAGGAGGGCTGACAGGGAGCTGTGGCTCCGGCTGGGCCCAGCTCCAGGGCCAGGCCTGAAGCAGAGAGGAAGAAGAAAGGCCCAGAGACGCAGAAAAGAGGGAACCCTAAGATCCCAGAAGCAAACCAAAAAGGGTGAAGGGTTGGCAGAAGAGGGCACCGGATCCCAAGCTGGCGGAGGCAAAAGTAACCCTTAACCAGGAACCGGAGGTCGTGGGCAAGCTTTGCCACGACCCTCACCACATCCACCAGGAAGGTACACCAAGAGTAGGGTCAGGAAAGCCAGAGAAGGTTTTACCATAGAAGGCCCAAGGGAACCGGACAAAGGTGGATCCCTGGTGGGAACGGCCAGGAGAAAGAGAGAGAGAGAGGGAAGCTCAGGACCACGCTCCGGAACTGCCTGGGGGTTGGCCGAGTCCAGCACCTGGGGAATGCAGCACGGCTCGGGTGGTCACTCAAGGCCAGAGTGACTGAAGGAACACCTGTGAGTAAAAACCCTGAAACTGCATCTCACGTCTCTGACTCTCCTTTCTGCACTATCACTACCCCCATCATCCGCACCAGCTGCCCTGAGGCCATACCCCTCCCGTTGGGGGTTATACCACCATCGCTGCACCCATACTACCGGCCTCAGCGGACTGTTCTGCAGCGGCGGCCTTGTGACCGCAAATCAACGGGTGGCGTAGTCAACACAGAAACAACATCTACCAAGACTGCCACACACTTAGTTTGACACCCTGGGCACGGACCGGATTACCGCCACGAGACTACTACCCCCATCTGATCCGGCTCCGGGTAAGCCCCCGTGCGTGCGATGCCGCACGACACAGCAGGCCCAGGGGCGCGTCAAAATCATCCGTCACTGCTGCCTGGGTGACACTACCATGTGGATACCCGTGTGCGGCTGGCACTGCAGGGAGGGCACAGTACTAAAATACTGATAATCTCCTCCCGGACTGGGAAAGTACCTTACCTTGAGAATACAACACTAGACCACACTTACTAGGCAGATTTTGCCAAAAAAACGTTCTCGCCACATTTGGAAAATGGCAGGTTATGAAGCCATGGTTTACATGGAGAGGTCTACAAGTAGGACTATCACAATACCCGTGCAGTATGGTAATTTATCAATCTAAGATTAATATGCTCTTTAATACGCGCTTCCCACTTTGTTCTTTAAGACTTCTCTTGAGCTGCACCAGTCCTCTGGGATGTGCTACCCCAGACAATCAGGCTAATTCCCCACATCCACAGTAAACACATATCTTCGTAGGCATTGCTTCTCTAAGCCGACTGCTTTTCTTTTATCCATCCCTTTCCTCAGAACCTTATCTTTTCATTTGAGAACATCCCCCACACTCCATGCCCTTAATAGCAGTAGTGGTGCGGGCATAGTAAATGTAAAGGGGGCAATATGGCTGAGAGGAGGTACTGCAAATGGGACACTGGGGTCGTGGTCGGGGAAATCTTAGGTTTAATGGCTTGAAATTGGGTATTGTGATTGTAAAGGGGGCACTGTGATTGTAAAGGGGGCACTGTGGTCAGGGGCATTGTGACTGTAAAGGGGGCACTGTGGTCAGGGGCATTGTGACTGTAAAGGGGGCACTGTGGTCAGGGGCATTGTGACTGTAAAGGGGGCACTGTGGTCAGGGGCATTGTGACTGTAAAGGGGGCACTGTGGTCAGGGGCATTGTGACTGTAAAGGGGGCACTGTGGTCAGGGGCATTGTGACTGTAAAGGGGGCACTGTGGTCAGGGGCATTGTGACTGTAAAGGGGGCACTGTGGTCAGGGGCATTGTGACTGTAAAGGGGGCACTGTGGTCAGGGGCATTGTGACTGTAAAGGGGGCACTGTGGTCAGGGGCATTGTGTCTGTAAACGGGGCACTGTGGTCAGGGGCATTGTGACTGTAAAGGGGGCACTGTGGGCAGGCGCATTGTGACTGTAAAGGGGGCACTGTGGTCAGGGGCATTGTGACTGTAAATGGGACACTGTGATTGTAAAGGGGGCACTGTGGTCAGGGGCATTGTGATTGTAAAGGAGGCACTGTGGTCAGGGGCATTGTGATTGTAAAGGAGGCACTGTGGTCAGGGGCATTGTGACTGTAAATGGGGCACTGTGATTGTAAAGGGGGCACTGTGGTCAGGGGCATTGTCACTGTAAAGGAGGCACTGTGGTCAGGGTCATTGTGACTGTAAAGGGGGCACTGTGGGCAGGGGCATTGTGACTGTAAAGGGGGCACTGTGGTCAGGGGCATTGTGACTGTAAATGGGGCACTGTGATTGTAAATGGGGCACTGTGGTCAGGGGCATTGTGATTGTAAAGGAGGCACTGTGGTCAGGGGCATTGTGACTGTAAATGGGGCACTGTGATTGTAAAGGGTGCACTGTGGTCAGTGGCATTGTCACTGTAAAGGAGGCACTGTGGTCAGGGTCATTGTGACTGTAAAGGGGGCACTGTGGGCAGGGGCATTGTGACTGTAAAGGGGGCACTGTGGTCAGGGGCATTGTGACTGTAAATGGGGCACTGTGATTGTAAAGGGGGCACTGTGGGCAGGCGCATTGTGACTGTAAAGGGGGCACTGTGGTCAGGGGCATTGTGACTGTAAATGGGACACTGTGATTGTAAAGGGGGCACTGTGGTCAGGGGCATTGTGATTGTAAAGGAGGCACTGTGGTCAGGGGCATTGTGATTGTAAAGGAGGCACTGTGGTCAGGGGCATTGTGACTGTAAATGGGGCACTGTGATTGTAAAGGGGGCACTGTGGTCAGGGGCATTGTCACTGTAAAGGAGGCACTGTGGTCAGGGTCATTGTGACTGTAAAGGGGGCACTGTGGGCAGGGGCATTGTGACTGTAAAGGGGGCACTGTGGTCAGGGGCATTGTGACTGTAAATGGGGCACTGTGATTGTAAAGGGGGCACTGTGGTCAGGGGCATTGTGATTGTAAAGGGGGCACTGTGGTCAGGGGCATTGTGATTGTAAAGGAGGCACTGTGGTCAGGGGCATTGTGACTGTAAATGGGGCACTGTGATTGTAAAGGGTGCACTGTGGTCAGGGGCATTGTCACTGTAAAGGAGGCACTGTGGTCAGGGTCATTGTGACTGTAAAGGGGGCACTGTGGGCAGGGGCATTGTGACTGTAAAGGGGGCACTGTGGTCAGGGGCATTGTGACTGTAAATGGGGCACTGTGATTGTAAAGGGGGCACTGTGGTCAGGGGCATTGTCACTGTAAATGGGGCATTGTCACTGTAAATGGGGCACTGTGGTCAGGGGCATTGTAAATGTAAATGGGGCACTGTGGGCAGGGGCATTGTGACTGTAAAGGGGGCTCTGTGGGCAGGGGCATTGTGACTGTAAAGGGGGCAATGTAGTCAGGGGCATTGTGACTGTAAATGGGGCACTGTGATTGTAAAGGGGGCACTGTGGTCAGGGGCATTGTCACTGTAAAGGGGGCACTGTGGTCAGGGGCATTGTGACTGTAAATGGGGCACTGTGATTGTAAAGAAGGCACTGTGGTCAGGGGCATTGTGACTGTAAAGGGAGCTCTGTGGGCAGGGGCATTGTGACTGTAAAGGGGGGCACTGTGGTCAGGGGTATTGTTACTGTAAATGGGGCACTGTGATTGTAAAGGGGGCACTGTGGTCAGGGGCATTGTCACTGTAAATGGGGCATTGTGACTGTAAATGGGGCACTGTGGTCAGGGGCATTGTGACTGTAAAGGAGGCACATTGGTCAGGGGCATTGTCACTGTAAAGGGGGCACTGTGGCCAGGGGCATTGTCACTGTAAATGGGGCATTGTGACTGTAAAGGGGGCTCTGTGGTCAGGGGCATTGTGACTGTAAATGGGGCACTGTGATTGTAAAGGGGACACTGTGGTCAGGGGCATTGTCACTGTAAATGGGGCACTGTGGTCAGGGGCATTGTGATTGTAAAGGGGGCACTGTGGGCAGGGGCATTGTGACTGTAAAGGGGGCTCTGTGGGCAGGTGCATTGTGACTGTAAAGGGGGCACTGTGGTCAGGGGCATTGTGACTGTAAATGGGGTACTGTGATTGTAAAGGGGGCTCTGTGGTCAGGGGCGTTGTCACTGTAAAGGGGGCACTGTGGTCAGGGGCATTGTGACTGTAAATGGGGCATTGTGATTGTAAAGGGGGCACTGTGGGCAGGTGCATTGTGACTGTAAAGGGGGCACTGTGGTCAGGGGCATTGTGACTGTAAATGGGGTACTGTGATTGTAAAGGGGGCTCTGTGGTCAGGGGCGTTGTCACTGTAAAGGGGGCACTGTGGTCAGGGGCATTGTGACTGTAAATGGGGCACTGTGATTGTAAAGGAGGCACTGTGGTCAGGGGCATTGTGACTGTAAAGGGGGCACTGTGGGCAGGGGCATTGTGACTGTAAAGGGGGCACTGTGGTCAGGGGCATTGTGACTGTAAAGGGGGCACTGTGGTCAGGGGCATTGTGACTGTAAAAGGGGCACTGTGGTCAGGGGAATTGTGACTGTAAATGGGGCACTGTGATTGTAAAGGGGGCACTGTGGTCAGGGGCATTGTCACTGTAAAGGGGGCACTGTGGCCAGGGGCATTGTCATTGTAAATGGGGCATTGTCACTGTAAATGGGGCACTGTGGTCAGGGGCATTGTGACTGTAAAGGGGGCACTGTGGGCAGGGGCATTGTCACTGTAAATGGGGCACTGTGGTCAGGGGCATTGTGACTGTAAAGGAGGCACATTGGTCAGGGGCATTGTCACTGTAAAGGGGGCACTGTGGCCAGGGGCATTGTCATTGTAAATGGGGCATTGTGACTGTAAAGGGGGCACTGTGGGCAGGGGCATTGTCACTGTAAATGGGGCACTGTGGTCAGGGGAATTGTGACTGTAAATGGGGCACTGTGATTGTAAAGGGGGCACTGTGGTCAGGGGCATTGTCACTGTAAAGGGGGCACTGTGGCCAGGGGCATTGTCATTGTAAATGGGGCATTGTCACTGTAAATGGGGCACTGTGGTCAGGGGCATTGTGACTGTAAAGGGGGCACTGTGGGCAGGGGCATTGTCACTGTAAATGGGGCTCTGTGGGCAGGGGCATTTGACTGTAAAGGTGGCACTGTGGTCAGGGGCATTGTAACTGTAAATGGGGCACTGTGATTGTAAAGGGGGCACTGTGGTCAGGGGCATTGTGACTGTAAAGGGGGCACTGTGGTCAGGGGCATTGTAACTGTAAATGGGGCACTGTGACAGTAAAGGGGGCACTGTGGTCAGGGGCATTGTGACTGTAAAGGGGGCACTGTGGTCAGGGGCATTGTAACTGTAAATGGGGCACTGTGATTGTAAAGGGGGCTCTGTGGGCAGGGGCATTTGACTGTAAAGGTGGCACTGTGGTCAGGGGCATTGTAACTGTAAATGGGGCACTGTGACTGTAAAGGGGGCACTGTGGTCAGGGGCATTGTGACTGTAAAGGGGGCACTGTGGTAAGGGGCATTGTGACTGTGAAGGGGGCACTGTGGTCAGGGGCACTGTGACTGTAATGGGGGCACTGTGGTCAGGGGCAATGCATCCTTACTGGTAGCGGGGCAGATATGGGGCACTGCTGCTGTGGCACGATATAATATCACCTTTACCTGGGGGCAAATTAATATTTGGTGCAAAACTCATAATGCACCAAATACCTGGGAAAGTACAATATTGGCATCAGAAACCCTCCTTTTCTTCTGTTTGTGCCTCCCTTTGCTGTTACGGCACAACTCCGGGGGTATTTTGAGGGCGTCGCGCTGATTCGCTGTCTATAAATACAGAGAATGCGGAGGGAGGACCCCCCACTGTTTACACAGACGGGATAATATTTCGATGGTATGTGCGGACTCACAACGTCCTGGAATTTGCCTAAACTTTGCTCTTATAATTATTTCTGTATTCCAGTGTAATTCCCGTAAATGGATAGTGGGATAACAAGTGGGGTCCAGAGTACAGGGGAGCTCCCACTCAATTCCACAACAAACCCCCGTATCTCTTGATTATGGGGGTCCCCTGGCTTCTGGCCATGGCATTCGATAGAGGACGAGGGCTATAAACTAAATCTTTGCTCCGGTGCAGGAAGCCTAGCTATGACTCTGATCTCCATTGATGTAAAGAGCTGAGGAAGCAGCTGGTGTTGACATGTGGGGGGTGTAGCACCCAGTTCTCCTGACCGGTGGTGGTCCTAGAGGCGAGACACCGCATATACAGTACAGACCAAAAGTTTGGACACACCTTCTCATTTAAAGATTTTTCTGTATTTTCATGACTATGAAAATTGTACATTCACACTGAAGGCATCAAAACTATGAATTACCACATGTGGAATTATATACTTAACAAAAAAATGTGAAACAACTGAAAATATGTCTTATATTCTAGGTTCTTCACAGTAGCCACCTTTTGCTTTGATGACTGCTTTGCACACTCTTGGCATTCTCTTGATGAGCTTCAAGAGGTAGTCACCGGAAATGGTTTTCACTTCACAGGTGTGCCCTGTCAGGTTTAATAAGTGGGATTTCTTGCCTTATAAATGGGTTGGGACCATCAGTTGTGTTGTGCAGAAGTCAGGTGGATACACAGCTGATAGTCCTACTGAATAGACTGTTAGAATTTGTATTATGGCAAGAAAAAAGCAGCTAAGTAAAGAAAAACGAGTGGCCATCATTACTTTAAGAAATGAAGGTCAGTCAGTGCGAAAAATTGGGAAAACTTTGAAAGTGTCCCCAAGTGCAGTTGCAAAAACCATCAAGCGCTACAAAGAAACTGGCTCACATGAGGACTGCCCCAGGAAAGGAAGACCAAGAGTCACCTCTGCTTCTGAGGATAAGTTTATCCGAGTCACCAGCCTCAGAAATCGCAGGTTAACAGCAGCTCAGATTAGAGACCAGGTCAATGCCACACAGAGTTCTATCAGCAGACACATCTCTACAACAGCTGTTAAGAGGAGACTTTGTACAGCAGACCTTCATGGTAAAATAGCTGCTAGGAAACCACTGCTAAGGACAGGCAACAAGCAGAAGAGACTTGTTTGGGCTAAAGAACACAATGAATGGACATTAGACCAGTAGAAATCTGTGCTTTGGTCTGATGAGTCCAAATTTGAGATCTTTGGTTCCAACCACCGCGTCTTTGTGCGTCGCAAAAAAGGTGAACGGATGGACTTGACGCGCCCCCTGGGCCGTGTGTGTGTGTGGGGATACCCGGAACCGGATCCTTTGTGGATGCTGGGGGTTGTAGTGCTTGCGTGGCGGGGACCCGGTCTCGTGGCTCAGGGTGGTCAACCCAAATGGCGGTCTATTTATAGGGTTTTGTGATTAAATGTCCGACTACGCCACCCGTGGATTGCGGTCGGAGTGAACCGCCGCTGCAGGGCAGACCTCTGAGGCTGGTGTTGTGGGTGCAGCTGAGGGTAGTATAACTCCCCACGGCAGCAGTAACCACACGGAGTCTGTCATGCAATTCAGGGTCTTTACTGTTGGTGGTATTAAGGGACCCGTCTGGAATACAGGTTAACAATGGAGGCCTGGTCAGTCTGAGAGCAACTGGGAAATCCCGCTGGTCAGGGGGAGTTTGTAGGCCTACCGTGCTGACTTCACTCTTTCTTGGCTATCCCGCTGTAGTGTGGTGGTAGCCCACATCTCTGAGTGTACCGTGTTGTTCTCGCCCGTATGACTGGCGACTCGGGCCTTCCGTACCTCTCACCCCTCCGGGGCAGTAGTGGTCCCTCTCGTGTGGCTGAGCCTCCGGGCTTCCTTGGGCCAGAGGACTTGAAGTCCCCTTCGTGATGGTTTTCTGCTGCTGGGCTTATAACCCTCACAACCTCGGACTCCAGTGTCCGGCTTTGCAAGTCTCTAGCCAGGATGAGCTCTGCTAACTCCCCTCCTGGCCTTGTGTTCCTCCTCTGCCTACAGGGACTCCTCAGCCTGCTGCTGACCTGTCCCTATCTGCAACTTCACTGGAACCTTGTCTGGAACTTGTCTCTAACTTGTCTGGAACTTGTCTGTCTAACCCCGCCCCAGATCCAGTTTATAAAGGGTAGGTTTCTCCCCTCCCTGGACTGAGGCAGGAGGTGCTGCATGCTAATTGTCCCCAACCAGGGAACCTCCCACCTGCTCTCAGACATGACATTGCTGCCACTGTGGCGACCAGACCTGGGGTGCCACAGACTCTACATGCCTGGTTCCCACCGTGAAGCATGGAGGAGGAGGTGTGATGGTGTGGGGTGCTTTGCTGGTGACACTGTTGGGGATTTATTCAAAATTGAAGGCATACTGAGCCAGCATGGCTACCACAGCATCTTGCGGCGGCATGCTATTCCATCCGGTTTGCGTTTAGTTGGACCATCATTTATTTTTCAACAGGACAATGACCCCAAACACACCTCCAGGCTGTGCAAGGGCTATTTGATGAAGAAAGAGAGTGATGGGGGGCTACGCCAGATGACCTGGCCTCCACAGTCACCAGACCTGAACCCAATCGAGATGGTTTGGGGTGAGCTGGACCGCAGAGTGAAGGTAAAAGGGCCAACAAGTGCTAAGCATCTCTGGGAACTCCTTCAAGATTGTTGGAAGACCATTTCCGGTGACTACCTCTTGAAGCTCATCAAGAGAATGCCAAGAGTGTGCAAAGCAGTCATCAAAGCAAAAGGTGGCTACTGTGAAGAACCTAGAATATAAGACATATTTTCAGTTGTTTCACGCTTTTTTGTTAAGTATATAATTCCACATGTGATAATTCATAGTTTTGATGCCTTCAGTGTGAATGTACAATTTTCATAGTCATGAAAATACAGAATTTTTTTTAAATGAGAAGGTGTGTCCAAACTTTTGGTCTGTACTGTAGGTACTTACAGCATCCTGACAACATGCTATAAACACTCCACAAGACTCATTTACAGACTCATTTCTAGTAGGATAACTGGAAGCTCGGGGCCCCAATGCAGAATCTGCAACACGGCGCCCAAATATCACAGGTATCTAATATTACTGATTGCCTTATAATATGGTTTACAGGGACCTTATGGGTCCACATAGACTCCAAGAGTCTTGAGAATGGAGGCCCCCTCCTGCACACCTGTGAATGAAGAGGAGGCTGCACCTGGGAGGCTGACCCTATTAACTTCTACGGGAGTCCCCAAAGTAGCAGAACAAGCCTACAACACCCCCATGTATTCACGCTCAGATAAAGCAATGCTCCATGGGGTGCCCTCTGACAACGTTCTGCTCTCAGACTGGCCTTACATCCTCCTGCATCCAAGATGGACACTGGGGTGGCATAGGGGGCAGTGGTGAGTCTGATCCACGCCAGCACAGCACAGGAAAGTCAGGGGAGGTCAGACTTATTACTGTGCACCCCGTGGATGCAGAAGGACCGGAAGGCACCAAACAGACTGTACATGACAACTGTGTAGTCACTATCCATTGTCAAGAAGGAAGGTCCCTTTAATACCCGGAGACTGTCAGCAAGCTGGTGCTGGCAGATATTCTGCTTTTATTATGTAATCGCTGTTAATTCTTTGTTGATGTTGTATGATGTAAAGTTGTCTCAGTTGAAGCAGAACTTTATTTGTGCGGAACTGAGAATTGATTTGTGATTTGGGTAAATTCACTCTTTTTACGACCTAACAAGCCTATATTATAATAACAGTGGAGAACCTCTGTACATGATAAGCCTCTCTACATACAGTCATGGGCAAAAGTGTTGGCACCCTTGTAATTGTCCCAGATAATGAAGTATTTCTCCAGGACAATCATTACAATTACACACGATTTGTTATACACAGTTTTTTTTCCTTTCCTTGTGTATTGGAACAACTCAAAAAAACAGAGAAAAAAAGGCAAATTGGACATAATTTCACACAAAACCCCAAAATTGGTCGGACACAATTGTTTCCCCCCTCCTTAATATTTGGTTGCACCCTTTGGAATAAATAACTGCAGTCAATCACTTCCTATAACCATCAGCTTCTTACTCCTTTCAGCCGGGATCTTGGACTCTTCTTACAATCTGCTCCAGGTCTCTCATATGTGAAGGCGTCTTCTCCCAACAGCAAATGTAAGATCTCTCCACAGGTGATCAATGGGATTTAGATCCAGACTCCTAGCTGCCACTTCAGAACTCTCCAGCGCTTTGTTTCCCTTCATTTCTGGGGGCTTCTTGAAGTATGTTTGGGGTCATTGTCCTGCGGGAAGTCCAATGACCTAGGACGTAATCCCAGCTTTCTAACATTGAGCACTACATTGCCACCCAAAATCCTTTGGTAATCTTCAGATTTCATGATGCTTTGCATACAGCCAAGGCACCCAGTTCCAGAGGCAGCACAACAACCCAAAACATCTGTGACCCTCCACCATATTTGACTGTAGGTACTGTGTTATTTTATTTGTAGGCCTCATTTCGTTTTTGGTAAACAGTAGAACGTTGAGCTTTACCAAAAAGCTCTTTCTTGGTCTCATCGGTCCACAAGACGCTTTCCCAGAAGGCTTTTGGCTACTCACATACATTGTAGCAAACTGTAGTCTAGCTTTTTATGTCTCTGTCAGCAGTGGGGTCCTCCTGGGTCTCCTGCCATAGCATTTCATTTCATGCACATGTGGACGGATAGTTCGCACTGACACTGATACCCCCTGAGCCTGCAGGACAACTTGGATTTCTGTGGAACTTGATTGGGGCGGCTTATCCACCATCCGGACTATCCTGCGTTGCAACCTTTCATCAATTGTTCTTTGCCGTCCACGTCCAGGAAGATTAGCTACAGTGCCATGGGTTGCAAACTTCTTGATTATGTTGCGTACCGTGGACAAAGGAACATCAATTTCTCTGGAGATGGACTTGTAGCCTTGAGATTGTTGATATTGTTACAATTTTGGTTCTCAAGTCCTCAGACAGTTCTCTTCTCCTCTTTCTGTTCTCCATGCTTAGTGTGGCACACACAGACACACAATGCAAAGACTGAGGCAACTTCTCCCCTTTTTATCTGATTTCAGGTGTGATTTTCATATTGCCCACACCTGTTACTTGCCACAGGTGAGTGTGAATGAGCATCACATGCTGGAAACAAAGTTGTTTACCCACGATTTTGGAAAGGTGCCAACAATTTTGTCCTGCCCATTTTGGTGGTTTTGTGTGAAATTATGTCAAATTCGTCTTTTTTTTTTCTGTTTTTTTTTTTTGTCTTGTTTCAATACACACAAATTTCAAGGGTGCCAACACTTTCGGCCATGACTGTAATAACAGCGGAGTACCTCTTTATATGGAAATATTGAACGCACCGATTCACAGATCTATTTCCTCTTTTCTCTTTACAGCGTATTAAAGAAGACAGCGTCATCGACAAAGTCAAAGTCATAAACATTGGAGACCATGTTGAGTCCATTAATGGGAAGAATATTGTAGGGTCGCGCCATTATGAAGTTGCCAAGATGTTGAAGGAGCTGGAGAAAGGACAAACGTTCACCCTGAAATTAATCGAGCCCGTAAAAGCGTTCGGTGAGTGCGGTATTTCACATTCACGTTGCCAGTTTTCGGATGTGCTGTTTACATCATGTGATCATTGTTTAATACTTGTAGAGTCGAGCAAAAAGACTGCCAGGTGATTCAGTGATCTTGTCGGTGGTCCGTGGCCCCCAGATCAGAGCCCTGCGAACCTCCCCCCTATCTGCCGGCATCTCCTTCTATCTGATTAGTTGGCCTGGTGGTGTCATGTGTGACACAATGATGTCACGAGGGGTCTTCTAATCAGAGGAGACGCGGGGGACACTGGCAGGTAGGTTTGGAGGGCTCTGGTCTGGCAGCCACAGACTACCAACATGGCCACTGGACCAGGGTCCTGCGAGTCTTTTTTATCATCTCTAGCAAACAATATATGCCATCTCAAAGCTCTATTACAGAGTTGTAAACTTTTAGCAAGTAGCCTGCTTGCTGATGGTTTCCAGTTGGAATTAGTTTTTGTCAGCATAGAAAAAAGTACAAAAAATCTCCACAGTAAATGAAAAAAGAAAAATAAAAGGTTTCTTGTTAGTAGTATACAGTTAGAAAAGCTTTCTGTTCTCTCCTGCAGTATAAGACCTCTATCACTGACAGATGGGGCCTGACGCCTCACGGATGGAGCATGATGCTTCACGGATGTTCTGACACCTCAGGGATGGAGCATGATGCTTCACGGATGTTCTGACACCTCTCGGATGGGGCATGATGCTTCACGGATGTTCTGACACCTCTCGGATGGGGCATGATGCCTCAACGATGTTCTGATGCCTCATGGATGGGGCCTGATGCCTAATGGATGAGGCATGACGCCTTACCAATGTTCTGACACCCCACAGATGGGGCATGATGCTTCAAGAATGTTCTGACACCTCTCGGATGGGGCATGATGCTTCACGGATGGGGCCTGAAGCCTCATCGATGTTCTGACGCCTCACAGATGGGGCCTGATGCCTCACCGATGTTCTGATGCCTCACAGATGGGGCCTTATGCCTCACGGCCAGGGCATGATGCCTCAAGAATGTTCTGACACCTCACGGATGGGGCCTTTTGCCTCACGGATGGGGCCTTTTCCCTCATAGATGGGGCCTGACTCCTCACGGATGGGGCCTTAGCCTCGCGGATGGGGCCTTAGCCCCATGGATGGGGCCTGACGCCTCGCGGAGGGGGCCTGACTCCTCGCGGATGGGGCCTGATGCCTCGCAGATGGTGCCTGACGCCTCGCGGAGGTCTATGGGCCACATTAAAGGGCCCTTAGAACGTATTTTTGCACTATGCAGACTTATGGCATAAATGAATATTTTATTAGTCGGGCTCCAGAATGCAGCAGGGAAGAGGCGGCCATGTACCGGGTCATACGGACACATCTGAGCGCTCACCAGGTCATCCCTATACCCCATTAGAATAAATGGGATCGTGTCATTGCCAGAGGGCGACTGAATGAAACCTGTGGCCCTGAGACCGAGTCCAGGCTGCATCGTTGGGCCCCCAGAATGCGGCAATTTGACCACTTAGAACGTCCTTGTCCATTGCCGTGTGAACACCTTTATGCTGAGACTTGTAGTTCGTCAGCAGCTGGTAGGCTTCAGCCCTCATAGGTCCGTTGCTTTGCCCAAGGTACAGGCCTTTGGTTCTCTGCGGCTGATAGAAGGAAGGGACATACATTCGGTGAGCAGAGTCACAAGTAAGACGATCCCCGAGGAAAGACGAGAAGGGAAATGGATAGAAAAGATACTGAAAAGTGTATGTGGCTGATAAGTGCGGAGGAGTCAAGTTCTCAGGAGGAGGAGGGGGCACAGCGAGAACACGAAACACCGGGGGCTACACCGCAACCATGTGCTGGGGGTACAGAGATGAAACGTCACAGGTCGCTGCGCGGAGGGATCACCAGATCCCAGGATCACCGCTCATACAGCGTCCACTGCCACTATGACCATTCTGTTATAAAACACTGATACACACGTGTCTTGTGGGGTGTTCCCGGTATACGGCAGGTCTTGTGGGGTGTTCCCGGTATACGGCAGGTCTTGTGGGGTGTTCCCAGTATACGGCAGGTCTTGTGGGGTGTTCCTGGTATACAGCACGTCTTGTGGGGTGTTCCCGGTATACAGCAGGTCTTGTGGACTGTTCCTGGTATACAGCAGGTCTTGTGGGGTGTTCCCAGTATACGGCAGGTCTTGTGGGGTGTTCCTGGTATACAGCACGTCTTGTGGGGTGTTCCCGGTATACAGCAGGTCTTGTGGACTGTTCCTGGTATACAGCAGGTCTTGTGGGGTGTTCCCAGTATACGGCAGGTCTTGTGGGGTGTTTCTGGTATACGGCAGGTCTTGTGGGGTGTTCCTGGTATATTGCAGGTCTTGTGGGGTGTTCCTGGTATACGGCAGGTCTTGTGGGGTGTTCCTGGTATACAGCAGGTCTTGTGTGGTGTTCCTGGTATACAGCAGGTCTTCTGGGACATTCCTGGTATACGGCAGGTCTTGTGGGGTGTTCCCAGTATACGGCAGGTCTTGTGGGGTGTTCCCGGTATACGGCAGGTCTTGTGGGGTATTCCCAGTATACGGCAGGTCTTGTGGGGTGTTCCCGGTATATGGCAGGTTTTGTGGGTTGTTCCCGGTATACAGTAGGTCTTGTGGGGTGTTCCCGGTATATGGCAGGTCTTGTGGGGTGTTCCCGGTATACGGCAGGTCTTGTGGAGTGTTCCAGGTATACGGCAGGTCTTGTGGAGTGTTCCCGGTATATGGCGGGTCTTGTGGGGTGTTCCCGGTATACGGCAGGTCTTGTGGGGTGTTCCCGGTATACGGCAGGTCTTGTGGGGTGTTCTTGGTATACGGCGGGTCTTGTGGGGTGTTCCAGGTATAAGGCAGGTCTTGTGAGGTGTTCCCAGTATACGGCGGGTCTTGTGAGGTGTTCCCAGTATACGGCGGGTCCTGTGGGGTGTTCTTGGTATACGGCGGGTCTTGTGGGGTGTTCCAGGTACACGAACATGCTCCTATTTTGCATGCATACTAACTTATACTCCAGTTAATTTTTTTTTCCGGTTAAGTTTCAGGTTTCTTCATTTAGCACAGGTAAGAGTGTGGCCTCCCTTTCTTTGCGTTGGACATTACATTTATTTACCTTCCCATTTGCAGAGTATCCATATTCAGGACCTGGTCCTGCTCTACCCTTATTCACATTGATGTCACTTTGACACATGATGAGGTTTTAATACTAGAGGTTAGGACCGTCCCGATTGTGGTATACATTGATGCTGGTGGGATGGCTTTTACGCTTTGTTTGATCAAAAGTGGTGTTTACAGGGGGCCTATGTTGTTTATACGCACTATTGCTTTTACTTATAGCAGGGTATATATTCATTTTGTTTCTGTCTTGGGTTTTGGCTATAAAAGGTGTCAGAAGATGCCGCGTAATGCTGATTGGTGCACGTTTATGGCAATATACACCCCTGCTCACAGAAGGCTTATTTGATGCAAGGAACGAAAATCATGCCACTTTCATTACCAGCATAGTACGGTTGTAAAGTAGGCGCTAAAATAGCATTTGTGTTCAAAGGGTTTCAATCATCTAACACCCCAGTCTTCTGCAATCCTTTATCTTCCACTTTCTTTTGTCCTTGAAAACTAAAAACTAAATGCAAAGTGCAGAACTTTTTTGGGCTGCCATTTCAGTAGGGCCCACTAGGTGGAGCTGACACCTTGCAGTAAACGCTCGCCTTTGTCGCTGGCGTTTATGTTGCGCAGAACAATATTTAGCTGCCAATTAGCGGCGGCTCCTGTGTTTAATGGAGGGGATTTGTCTGATTTAGAAACTAAACATGGAACATAAAGGGCAAGTTTTGATAAATAGAATCCAGTAACAAGGGAACAATGTAACATTCGGCTAATACACTAATGTTCTCCATTTCTTATTTGCTGCATCAGATTCCTGTTTAATTAGATCAGTGTTGGCATTTGCAGAGTACATGGAGGTAGCCGCTTTCTTTCCTGGAGTAATGTATATTCAATTAGTACCTGTTCTTACAATGACAGCAATGTCACGGGGACGTTTCGGGCTGCTCAGAGGCGCCGCGTGTCACCTCGAGTCTTATTCATTCTCAATAATATGAAAATTAGCAGAATGCATTTCCCCCAAAGTAAAAAAAAGATCATGTATATATATATAATTCCTAAGTTATTCTAAGCATTTCCCGCCCCATGGCATCAATATACAGGAGCTATGCCCGCGCCATTCGTAGTGGACGTCACCTCTGGTGTGCTGCACCATTCCGCTGCTTACTCTGATCCAAGTCGCTCACTCTATTAGACATACATCATTTTTTTGTGACTTCTAAGAGAATCATGAATTTCATACATTTTTACAAGTGTTATTTTTTATTTAAAGTGTTATTTTATGCAATTCTAAATGGTTGCTGTTGTTTACAAGAAAATGAAAAGAAACTTTGTAACATATCTCATCAGAGAGTTCTATTTCTTTCTCCACTTGTGAGACACTTCTTTTCCCCTCAGGCCTCCTGAACTCGCCATTCACTCCCGAAAAATCTGCTAAAATTCCTTCTGCCCTTTACAAGATGGGTGCCAGGTAACTCAGGGATCAAATTACAGCTGTCTATTGCAGTCTATAGAGGTGGGAAGGGAGAGGGCTTTGGAGCACAGGTAGAAAGAAGCATAGAGACACACAGAAACCTCTATTTTATTTCTATTGTTTTATCTCTCACAAAAGTTGGATTCACAGCTACACTGATCAGTATTGCTGTATAATGTCCTTCATGTTGCTACTGCTGTTTCTTGTAGTTTATATTACTCCAGAGCTGGAGCCACAGCTGCACTGCTCAGTACTGCTGTATAATGACTTCCTTCCTGCTGCTTTCTAATAAGTGTTTTTTCTCACCCCAGTGCTGGATTCATAGCTTCACTATACACTATATTCAGTACAGATCTATGATGTCTTCCATGCTGGTCTGTTTTCTACTAAGTGTTTTATCTCACATCAGTGCTGAATTCACAACTTCACTGCTCAGTTTTGTTCTATCCTCTATGCTGCTTCTGTACATGTTATACTTAGCAGCAGGAGAGCAGGAATCCCTCATGTCTGTGTGTGCTTTATATGGGGGACATCATAGCAGCTGGTCTCTATCTACCAGCTCACAGACAGCTGTCTATTAAGATCTTTAGAGAAAAGAGGAGCAGGTGGGAGGAGCCGTGAGATAGAGGAGGCACAAACACACTCAAACCATGTTTGTTACTTTCTAGTAAGCATTTTATCTCACCCCACAGCTGATTTCACGGCTACACTGCTCAAAACTGCTGTATAATGTCCTCCATGCTGCTGCTTCTCACGCAGGTGCTAGATTCACAGTTAAATTGCTTACCCCTTCTGCATAATGTACTCTGTGCTGTGCTACTTTCTAGAAAGTTTTATATCACAGCCAAAAGTTTTATTCCTGGCTACAATGTCGTATACTGCTGCACAATGACATCCATGCTGCTGCTTCTTTCTAGTGACTGGTATATTGCACCCCAGAGCTGGATTCACAGCTACAATGTTCAGTACTGCTGCATATTGTCCAGCATACTGCTGCTTCTGAGCATAAGCTACATAAAGATAGGTGGGCTCCGACACCCGGGACCCCAACTGGTTATCAGTCTGCAGCCCCATCAGTGGCTGGATGTAACCAGCTGCATGCAGTGTTTAATGGCGTTTCTTTGGCACCGCAGCTCAGATCCAGTAGAAACAGATAGGAAATGAGCTCCTGTTCTGTAATCAGCCGTCAGTATTTGGAGCCATGCTGTTCTGGCTTTTTACACTGTTTAAGTTCTATTAAAAAGAAAACCTGAGCAGTTTTCATCCATTTTTGGTCAGCGTTTCCATTTCTACCGTCCGTGCGTCATCCAGTTTACTCGTATGAGATAAAATAGACTGATGGCGGTTTCCCAAGGTTCTCTCAGCAGCCGGTCAGTCAAAAATGTTCTGATCACAAATGCAACTTTTATGGCATTTGCGCGGCATCTATTATATTTTTGTGTAGAGCCATTCACTTGAATGGACAGGTCTCTGTTTTTATTGCTAATGATCCACAAAAAAAAAATTATCATGTGAAAATTCTAAAATAGACACTGGTTGTATCCCCCACCCAAAAAATGAAAGCATTGCGCACGTGAGGCTCAGACGTGTGAATGGGACTTTACATCCGGCTGCCAGTGTGGCTGTTAACAGCTGGCCAGTGGGGTCCTAAGTGTAGGACCCCAATGATCTGGTATTGATGAGGACAGGTCGTGCATATGTGTATTAAATGGAGTTCTGATCGGCTCCAAATTGTGCCAAAATTTGATTGCAAATAAGGTGAAGCAAGAAAAAGTATTTACGTTGTTTGGGAAAATGGATGAGGTCTAGTTCTAAGCTGTGTAAGTTTATGAAGATGATATAAATCTCTACTGCGGCGAAATGTAGCGCAAAACCTGAGGAGGCCGAGAACAACATGGGGCGCAAAGATCAAGGAACTGAGGTCCTATTATAGGCACAACATAGGAGGCCTCCACACAAGTGTCCTGCTGCCCATAGCAACCAATCACAGCTCAGCTTTCATCTCTGAAGTGGCTTTGGAAGAATGAATGCTGCGCTGTGATTGGTTTCTATGGGCGACATGGACAGTGTTAGTAACTGAGGCCTAGGTGTATTAGTTTCTATACATACAATACAGCATTACGTGGCTGTCATCCACATGATTAGCTGTGATCTATAAATCTACCATGTCTCCATTCTAGCACATCCGGGCGTTCATCGGCCTCCCCTTATCCTGCGGTAGGCAGGTGTAGAGCAGTAACTGATGACTGCAGGATCAGGTTACGCATAAGATTTGTAGTTTGTAACCATGGAGACACATGGGCCTGCATAGGACCTGCATATACCAAACGGTAGAAGTTTGTTTTTAAGGTAAAGTCTATTTACAAAGCGGCTTCTTCCTGTTGTGTGATGTGGATGTACGGCCATGTCGGCTGTGGGAGTGAGGAGCTGGGTTATACAGACGGCATGCGTCTCTAACAGCAGCGACCTAAGCTAGCGCTGATCACTGCTGTTTAACCACTTAATTGGGGTTTCAATCTATGATAGTGGCATTTAAGCGTCGCCTTTTCTGGTGCAATGCAATCGTGGGGTGCGAGTGAGTCGCCACGTCAGCCAAATGCCTCTTAAAGCCCCCCATCATATAATAATCTTTTTATTTATATAGCGCCTACATATTCTGCAGCGATTTATAATTCAGACAATTTACAGACATCATCATCACTGGGGCTCACAACCTACATTCCCTATCAGTCTTTGGAGTGAAGGAAACCGGAGAACCCGGAGGAAACCAACGCAAACACGGGGAGAACATACAGACTCCTTGCAGACGTTGTCCTTGGTGGGATTTGAACCCAGGACTCCAGCACTGCAAGGCTGCTAGCCACTGAGCCACCGTACAGTGCTAACTACTGAGCCATCATACAGTACTAACTACTGAGCCACCGTACAGTGCTAACTACTGAGCCACCGTACAGTGCTAACTACTGAGCCACCGTACAGTGCTAACTACTGAGCCACCATACAGTACTAACTACTGAGCCACCGTACAGTGCTAACTACTGAGCCACCGTACAGTGCTAACTACTGAGCCACCGTACAGTGCTAACTACTGAGCCACCATACAGTGCTAACTACTGAGCCACCGTACAGTGCTAACTACTGAGCCATCATACAGTGCTAACTACTGAGCCACCGTACAGTGCTAACTACTGAGCCACCGTACAGTGCTAACTACTGAGCCACCATACAGTGCTAACTACTGAGCCACCGTACAGTGCTAACTACTGAGCCACCATACAGTGCTAACTACTGAGCTACCGTACAGTGCTAACTACTGAGCCACCATACAGTGCTAACTACTGAGCCACCGTGCTGCCATTGCCATCTTTGTACACCTGTGAAGCCCACAAACAATCAAACAGGTTCAAGTCCTCTGGGAGACTAAAAATATTCTCTTTTTGCTGTGTCCGTAAAAGTCCGATCTATAAATATATAAATAATTAACCCGAATGGCATTAAAAAAAATCGGAACCCCCAAATTGTTGTTTTTCAAACCATTGTATGTACTTCAAAGTGGTATCAAGAAACCTGTCAGCTTGCCACGCAGAAAAAACTAGTCGTCACACAGCTCCATCCACTGACAAATAAAAAAGTTACGACAAAACAAGCAACTTTTTTTTTTCTTTTTTTTTTTACAAAGTTCTGAATTCCTGAGCCCCTACAATAACTAAATAACTATACAAGTTTGCTATTTCAGCTTTTGCACTGACCTGAGAAACCATTTTACCGGGTGATATATATTGCACAATGAATGCCATGAAAATGACCCCCCCCCCAAAAAAAATGAAATATGGAATTGTGTTTTTTTTTCACAATTTCACCCCATTTTGATTTTTTCCAATAATTTCCAGTACACTATATGGTAAAGTGTTTGCCATCATTAAAAGCTACAGCTTATCTCACAGAAAGTAAGTCCATTCAGCGATGTCAGCGTAAAAGTAAAAATTATTATGGGTTTTGAAAGAAGGGGAGGAAGAAATTAAAAAACTCAGGTCAGGTGATGATGACTTTTGTAGTTAAAATACAGGGGAAAAAAAAAAAGAAAATAAAAACTAAATGACTAGAGAAAAAAATTGAAAATCCAGCAATAATTCTACATTTATGTTACACAAATGTCAGTATAAAGTGAATAAAAGCAGAACCATTCGCCATCCTTTCCTCCGGACATGTAATGGCTCTGCCGGGGACGCTGACATTGATACGGTTACTTTATTCGCTATGGGTGGTTTCACAATGACAAAAATCTGCTTGCCATGGGCACGCTGCCCGCTTCCTTAAAAGCCTCCGGAGCGCTGCTCTGTGAAAGCTTTTGAAGGCTTTGGCCATGTAACAGTCCTGCACCCCAGGCCGTACTAAAAATATTGAGTGATACACATGTCGGCTCCATTCCAATCACATCTAAGATTTCCGGCATTAATTCATGCTGGCACATTCGATGACTCTGTGGTGACTTTAAAGGGGTTGTATTAGAATTAAAGGGCATAGCTGCTTTCTTTCAAAAACAGCGCCATCGCTGCCCACAGGTTGTACGTGGTATTGCAGCTTAGTCTTATTTACGTCAATGGAGCTGAACATGGACGGGTGTCGTGATGCTGTAAGGATGCGCAGCCTGTGTGCTACTGCGCCCCCTGCAGTATGTACTCGGCATACACTGACTCCCCAACAAGAAAGCAAATGACAGGACAGCGCTGCGTGGCTTTATTCACACTCTTCCAATATGGAGGCACTTGTACTATAAATATCGCACAACAGTAGAATTTTTCCGGCAATATATACAGTCTCTGGTATCTCCATCTTTCCTGGCACCTGAGGTCGTGTCGCCACTGATTCACCCCTTGACTTGAAGCCACTTGGTGACCCCACGCTCCAGGCCTCGGCACACTCTTAGGACCACTGCTCCAATGCTCTTCATGAGGATGACTGCTTTCCGCATTAGTTGCTCTCTGCATACCGGGCCCATTCTGGACGTTCACTCCAGGCCCTCGTTCTTACAGAGCCACTTATGCAAGCAGATGGTCCCCTCCCGGATCTCCAGCCTTCCCCTCCCGGATCTCCAGCCTTCCCCTCCCGGATCTCCAGCCTTCCCCTCCCGGATCTCCAGGCTTCCCCTCCCGGATCTCCAGGCTTCCCCTCCCGGATCTCCAGCCTTCCCCTCCCGGATCTCCAGCCTTCCCCTCCCGGATCTCCAGGCTTCCCCTCCCGGATCTCCAGGCTTCCCCTCCCGGATCTCCAGGCTTCCCCTCCCGGATCTCCAGGCTTCCACTCCGGGATCTCCAGGCTTCCCCTCCCGGATCTCCAGGCTTCTTCACCTGTCTTGGCCCACTGGCTCCTCTCATGTTGCTTGCTGGCTGTGCTCACCAGCTTCGGCTATGGCAGCTATTTCAGGTGGCAATACCCCTGGCACTGTTTCTCAGCTCTGCTCACCTAGACTTTGGCTGTTACAGCTTCTTCAGTCCACATGCTTTTGCTTTCCTTCCTTATCTCTTACTTTGTCACTGGGGAATATTCTCTACTGGGGTCCTCTCCTTTAGAAGGAAGCAGTTTGCTCCACCAGGGACAGTCACAGCGGCAATCTTCCCTCTTTATTCACTGCACTATAACAGATATTTCCACTACTCATTCATTAGGCACAGCCTCTGTGCTTTGCTTCACTCTACATGTTCTCTGCAGCGGGCAAAGTCCAGGGGAAACCCAGTCCCTATGTGACGTCGGCCACTCACACTGTCTGCCCAACCTCTCTTGGACAACAGACAGATTTTAAAGGGGTTCTCATGTGAAAATGGGTTATGACTAGAGATGAGCAGACCCCTTCGAAGTTCGGGTTCTGGTACCCAACCTGAACTTTTTTCCAAAGTTTGGTTTGGGTACTAGAACTGTACCAAACTTCAACCAGAACCCGAACTTCATTGAAAACAATGGAGACCCGGACTTCTGAATGAAAAAATTCTCTCTCTCTCTGCAATGGACTTCCCCTGGAACTCCAAGCATCGCAACGGACTTCCGGGGAAAGTCGGTGTTCTGCGTTTAGCACCAAACAGTAACTGTCAGGTACGATCGCCGAACATTTAAGTTTAGGTCCGCTCATCGCTAGTTATCACCTATCAATGGGATAAGTAAGAATGTGTTGATCGGTGGGGATCTGACCGCCGGGAGCGGCACCGTTTGGAAGAATTGGGAACTTTTATCCCCACTAGAAAGGAGCAGTAGTGTGCATGCTCGATCACCACTCCATTCACTCTCTACAGGGCTGCGACTGGCTATTTTGGCAGTTCCAGAGAGGAAAAATTAAGAGGTAATTGGGCATCCGACCAGCTGCTCTACTCTGTAATGGGAATAAAAGTTCCCCCTCGTGGATAAAAATTCCCCATTTTGCCGATCGGTGAGGATCCCAGAGGTGATCACCTTTCTTTCCAACAAACAGATAATTAAAAGATAGACAAGTTCACTGAACATAAGTCCTTGTCAGGGCTGGAAACAAATCTGACAGGTCATCATTTTCCTCTGTCAGTGTTGTGACCTGGCAATAAAGTTTAATGACTTATAGAAAAAAACCAAAGCAAAGAAACAATGCAAAATTGTATCTGTAACATGGCCAATATAGGCTATAGAGCCCACCTTCACCTTGGTATAAAGAAGCGCAGTGAAGGTAATGCAGAACTGAATGAAATCATCGTCTTATCAAAGGTTTTGATACTTTCTACTGATTTTACATTTCAATACTTCACAAGTTTTTAAATCTCTATTCTTTCAGTGGATAGAAGCGTTCTTGTTTCTATTCAGAGTCTGAAAACTTGTACAGATCTGATTTCAAAGTCTGATACAATTGTATCCAGTAAACTGAACACAATCCCCCCTTCTTCTTTTGAGGTCTTGATAGTTTTTGTTACGATGTATCAGTGGCGGTAAAGTATCTGGCAGCTCACAATGGATGGCTACAATTGTAACAAACCCTGAGCTTTAAAAAGCGGTAGTCCTATCTTTTCCAGCCTCGGTTCCTAATATATTTTATACATTTGGACGTATCTTTGTGATTAACTGATTGCCACATCACTAAACAGGTTTCTTAAAGATGTTAGAAATTTCACAATATTTCATCCTTACAGAATGTTTCTTATTATAGTCTAAATACAATCAATTCAATCAAACTGTCGTCCTTTACCGGAATAGAGAAAGCGTTACACAATGATGGGGAAAGCCAACACCATGTAATCACCCGCTGTGTGTTATCATAGCAGGAATCTGTCATTCTGGTCGCTGCATCATACGCAGTACAAGCCACCAATGCATTTAGTCCACGTCCTTATTGGCTTCTGCATACACAGAACATTTTAGCGCTATGTATCAGAAAGTGTGTGTGAATCCTGCCCTAGTGTAATACACAAGAAATATATGGTTTAGGTTGCTGACACCTACCGCTGCGATTACACACACGTTTACATTTTTATATTCTATCTGAACTCTATTTTCTTATATGGAGCTCCAAATCTCTTGCACAGTTATACAGTTAAAGGGAAACTGTCACCACTTTGGAGTTATCAGACCTCTACTATGGCCATACAGGGTATAGAAAAGTAAATCTATACGTACCTGTATGGCCCATAGTAGAGGTCTGATTGCAGAGAAAAGTGCTTTAATCAATTCTATTTTGTACAGGCTTGGCGTCCGGGGGACGGGAAGAAATCCCCGACTATGTGCTTAATATTCCCCCAAATCCCCGCCTGTATGCTAAATCATCATATGATAATATTCTGGCACCTTGCAGCCTCCACTAGAGGGAGCTCACTGCATATACATTAAACTAAAGAAAAACCTGTGTTCAGTGAGCTCCCCCTAGTGGTGGCTGCAGAATTTTGTAATTTAATGTCAATACAGAGGATTAGATGTTCTGTAAAATAAAAATGAAGCATATGTCCTCTTAACCCCCAATTATGTCCGAGAAAAATGAGATTTGATTACAGTCTTGTCTTAAGTGAATTAATAACCTTTAAAATAATTCTCATATCCTCTAATTTTCTAGAAATGATTAAACCAAGATCAAGAGGAGGAAAAACAACAGAAGGTAACATCTCTACTGGACGAGAGACCCTCCGGTTAAGATCTAAGGGTCCTGCTACTGTGGAAGAAATGGTAAGTTTTGTTTTCTGGATGCAAATCTATCTATCTATCTATTACCTACCTATTATCTGTCTATTATCTGTCTATTATCTGTCTGTTATCTATCTATTATCTATCTATTATCTATCTATCATCTATCATCTATTTATCTATTATCTATCTATCAATTATCTATCTATTATCTATCTATTATCTATCATCTATTATCTATCATCTATCTATTATCTATCTATTATCTATCTATCATCTATCTATCATCTATCTATTATCTATCTATCTATTATCAGCTATCTATTATCTATCTATTATCCATCTATTATCTATCTATTATCTATCATCTATCTATTATCTATCTAGTATCTATCTATTATCTATCTATTATCAATTATCTATCTATAATCTATCTATTATCTATCATCTATCTATTATCAATTATCTATCTATAATCTATCTATTATCAATTATCTATCTATTATCTATCTATTATCTATCTATCATCTATTTATCTATCTATTATCTATCTATTATCTGTCTATTATCTATCTATCATCTATTTATCTATCTATTATCTATCTATTATCTATCTATTATCTATCTATCATCTATTTATCTATCTATTATCTATCTATTATCTATCTATCTATCTATCTATTATCTATCTATCATCTATCATCTATCTATCTATTATCTATCTATTATCTATCTATTATCTATCTATCTATTATCCATCTATTATCTATCTATTATCTATCTATTATCTATCTATCATCTATCTATTATCTATCTATCATCTATCTATTATCTATCTATTATTTATCTATTATCTATCTATTATCAATTATCTATCTATTATCTATCTATTATCTATCTATTATCTATCTATCATCTATTTATCTATCTATTATCTATCTATCATCTATCTATCATCTATCATCTATTTATCTATCTATTATCTATCATCTATCTATCTATCTATTATCTATCTATTATCAATTATCTATCTATTATCTATCTATTATCTATCTATTATCTATCTATCATCTATTTATCTATCTATTATCTATCTATCATCTATCTATCTATCTATCTATCTATCTATCTATTATCTATCTATTATCTATCTATCTATTATCTATCTATTCTAAGTTCACCATTATAAGGCTTGACATTGCCTCTATAAGAGTATTGCTGTGACGTCCCGTGTATCTATCACAGTAACATTCCGATAATCCGCCATTATTATGACAACGGATGTGTCAGATTCTGAGACTTTTCCACAGCTTCGGTGTTGCTTTTCTAGGTCACTGTGTTCAATGTCTGTAAGAAAAGTAATGTCCTCTGCTAGTTCAGATGCAGGAGATAATCTGTTAGCACAGTCTGTACAGTGAATTCTGCCTCTGAGGACGATTGCTCTGGACCGTTAGTAATAAAATATAAAGAGTGGGATTAACATTGACTACAGTCAGTACAGGAAAAAGCCGGCATCTTTCTAATAATAATAATAATAATAATAATAATCTTTATTACCTATTTGCTTTTTTCCACTCATTTGCTCCCCAGACTCTTCCTGGTATGAAGAGCTGTCCATCAGATGTTTCCCCACTGCTGCTCCTTCTCCCCTCTCACAGCATGCTGTTTCATTGAATTACTGTGTGAGAAGCTGTAATCACAGCATGATGTCTCACAGAGAGACAGAAGCCATACTTACCCCCTGAATCCATCCATCCCACCCAGCACTACCCTCCCTATAGTGCCTGCTGGAGACGGAAGCAATGATGTGAAGACCACCTGACCTGATCGCTGGGGTCACTGATTGACTATAAGACCAGGTGACTGGTGATCATGACGTCATCTCTTCCGATCCATCAGAGACTCTTTGAGTGGCACTGCTAAGGTGGGAAGGGAAGGACTTTGGGTTTTGATGAGCGCTTGTGGTCAGTCCTGCCATTTGTTTTTGTATTTTATGCATTTTTCGCTATAGGGAATGGTGTTACAGTGTTCTTCACTCGTCTTGGCTTCCGAGAACCTCTTATTTTAGAAGCCGAGATGAAATCATCCATTTTCTGCCCTCACAGTCTGTTGCCTTTTTTAACCTTTTAGCCGACTGCATTGGAAGAAAAGGCAATCAAAAAAGTGGACGACCTTCTGGAGAGCTACATGGGCATCCGCGATATTGAGCTGGGTGAGTCTTTCGCTTTTTCCTCAGAGCAATGAGATTCAAAGGTCTCCATAATCCCGCTCTTATTACCGGCGCCCCTCTCCCCGGGAGCACGTTCAGCTCTGGGAATTGCTTTGCTTGTACCTATATGATTAATATATAGTTTTAGGCAATCTGGAGGTTTTGAAGGCGAAATACTGATCTTAGAAACGGTAAAATTGAGAAGAAGACGAGGAAAATTCCATTTATTATCCTTGCGAATACCTTGATTTTATAGCCTGCAGCAAGTCTGTTTTTTACGAGTACGTTATAGGGATTCGGGGCCAAGAGAAACACCGATCGTATCACAAATCAAATCCGACCTTTGAACTTGACAAATGATCCCGATAGTTGAGTAAACTTTCTTTCCAATCTGAACAGAAGACATAAACTCCGTCTGCCCGCACCTCCATCAAATATGTCTCAGATTAACCCCATCCCTCAGAACCTGAGGACTTGGCTTCGGGATGGTGGTTTCTACCTGAAACGTTGCGGTCAGGGCCAGCCGGAGTGATTGTTAGATGAGTTCCTGATGGGCGAGTGTTGTGTAAGCCGCAGAGACGACCTGAAACAAGACCATGTTACCAATCCTCGTTCCAAGTCTCCACATCTCACACATGGAAAGGATTTCGGGCTGGAAGGAGAATTTTTTGTATTTGTGTTGCCATTTGCTGATTCAGAGAGAAATAATTCACGCCGTCAGGTTGAAGACGGAGCTGAAATCAGACAATCTTCTATTGTTTAAAGGTTTTTTTTTTTTTTGTGTTAATTGTATTTATTTTTATTTTGACAATGGATTTGATGTTCATATCAAACAAAATTGGATTTTTCACAATACCGCTGGGGATTTTTTAGACTCATATATTTCTGTGTTCATGTGTAACGGGGGGGTAGGGTGGTAGTCATGGGCGAGTGTCGCAGTGTTTTCTACATCACCCCGACCCGCTACAGAAAAAGGGGGACGTGCTTGTGTAGCACCCTGAGGATTCGGCTGCTACAGGGGTATTGCACCTCAACCCAGAGGTGTGATATTCCACTCCCGGGTAAGGATGGAGTGTGGATCTGAGCTCGGTAGGCTGCATGCACTACACACATCCCATTTCCGAGGAACAGGCCGATGGTACTCCCACTAGAGAAATGTGCAGGTACGACCGAGTCTGTTCCTGGCTGGAGTGGGAGGGGGGTGGTACATCCCAAGTAGTGTAGGGGCAGATAGGGGGAGCAGCCTGGGAAAAGATAGGAGCTCATTGGGTGCTGGTCACCTGAGCTCACACATAGAGGGTGTATATAAGGTGGGCACCATCAAAGAACAGGGTCAGTCAGTCTGTCAGAGTAAGAAGCAGAGGAGGAGCAGAGAAGCCCCAGAGAGAGAGAGAGGAGAAGAAAGAGAGACCCAGAGGGGGAAACAGAAGAAAGGACTCTAAGACCCCAAATCCAATCCACGGGTGAAGAGTCGGCATCAGGGTACCGGAACCCAAGCTGGTGGGGGCAAAAACACACCCCAGCCAGAGACCGGAGGCCGTGGGCAGCGTCTGCCACGGCCACCCACCACATCCACCCCGAAGGCATACCACGTGGAGGGTCAGGGAACCCAAGGCCAAGGGTCTCCCAACAGAAGGCCCGAGGGAGCTGGACCTGGGTGGATCAATAGTGGGGACGGCCAGAGAAAGGACAGAAGGAGAGCTCAGGGTCACGCTCCGGACTTGCTTGGGGGTTGGCTGGATCCAGGACCTGGTGGATGCAGCACGGCTCGGGAGGTCACTTGAAGCTGGAGTGACCGGAACATCAGCAGTGAGTAAACACCCTTAACTGCATAACCCGACTCTGTCTTCCTTTAACATCTATGCTGCACCACCACAACCCCCATCCTCTGCACCTGACCCCCTGAGGCTATACCCCACCCGTTGGGGGTTATACCATCACAAGCTGCACCTATACCATCAGCCTCAGCGGACCCTGCTGCAGCGGCGGCCATAGTGACCGCAATACAACGGGTGGCGTAGTCGACAACAAAGAACTTAACAACATCTGTAGGACTGCCACATACAACTGAGTTTGACACCCTGGGCACGGACCGGGTCACTGCCACTCGGCGACTACAACTCCCATCTGATCCGGCTCCGGGTATTCCCCTAAAGAATATGGCCCAGGGGGTGCGTCACTTGTCCCTGGGTGTGTGTGCGGGGTGCTGTACTTTGGAAGTCTTTACTCACTTTCATCCTTGGGTCAGACGGGTGCAGATCTTCTGCGCTTTGAATAAAAGATGACACAGTTCTTTAAAAGCAAAACAGTCCAGTTTACTTGTTCAGCACGGCCTTAGAAACAGGGGATTACAGGTACAACACTTGCTGCAAAACAGGGCATTCACAGATGGTAAAACACAGTCACAATCCCCACACGGTGCTAGTCACGGCGTGACTCGGACCTAGGGGAAACTGCCTCTGGACTTTCTCTTGGGGAAGGTCCTGCTTCGCCCCACGGCTCCCAATACCTGACTCTAGCAGGGACTACCTCGCTTCTGAGGCTCCCTAGTCCGGGCACGTCCATTACTGCCTATCGCCTGGAAGAGGCCAGGATACACAAATTCAGGGGCGGACATATCATTGGTGCAACCTGTGCGGCCGCACAGGGGCCCAAGAGGTAAGGAGGCCCATTTATACCTCCATAGCAGGTGCAATTTTGCATTTTTAGGAGCTCTTGGGCTACAAAGGGCCCATGTATTGTTCTTGCACAGGGGCCCTTTTCTGTCTTTGTCCGCCAGTGCACAAATTGACCTTTAGAGTATAGATTAGGTGGTGTGCCCGTTGCTGTTAGTCCTCCTGGTTTCTCCCACACACACCCGTCTCTCTTCTTCCCTGTGCTCTCAGCACGTTTGTCCTTACTCACTGTTCCTTCTCTCAGCAATGAAAAAAATTGTGAGACAGTATTAAAGGAGTTGTCCAAAAGTAAAAAAAAAAAAAGAAAGAAAAAGATTGCACCCCTTTCACCCCTAAACAATTAGTACTTTCCCCTTTAGTGCCCCCTGATCCAGTGCAGAGGCTCTGGGGGTCTTCGTTTACAATGAAGTGATGTTGAGACGTGACCGGTGCAGCCCCCGTGAATCTTCCCCAGAGAGTCCGACAGGTCATGTGACTGCGACACTGTCACCCTGTGATGTCATCAGATGTCACACCCAGCGGACTTTAGAAGAAGTTGTATCTTTTAACCCTATCATCAGTGCAGATCTGGAGATAAATCCTGCAGTTTGGAGAATGTCACCTATGTGAAGGTCTCTCAGTTTCTGTAATAAATTACATTTATCTAAATTCATTCCCCTGTGGATTTGTGGAAACAGTTTCTGGAAGTTCACGTAGAAGTGATACAAGGACACAATCAGTGCAGTGAGCGGCCGGGGAAGGTGCGTCACCATTATTATTATCACTTCCATTATTCTGACATCTTGCAGTCATTTAGCGGAAACTGCTGAAGTATCTTTTTGTAATTTATTAGATCGTTTCCTGAGCGCTTTTTTGACGTTTTGGCCTCAAGCAGTTTTTCCAACGATTTTTGAGTCATTTTTTGGACTTTTTTTTTAACAATGAATTTTTCATTAGTGGTTTTTCAAGCAAAAACGCTGACAAAACGCTCAAAAAAAATTCCCGGGCATATCTTTATGTTTATTAATGAAGAGAGTTGTTTATTAATTGGGCATATTTGGAGCCTTCCCATTGGCTCGTATTGGAAAGTAAGGAGCCGAAAACACCTGAAGAATAATCAGCTCACTTTTTTTAACCGCTTGTCATCTTTGGAAACCTGAAGCTTAAAGGATACTTGAAAGACTGAACAAACGAAAAGAAAGTCGTGTTTACATAGGACTGCCTGTGTTCATTCTTTGGAGAATTTAGTGACAGTTTGTTAAGGTCGTTGATTAGATACGTTGTGACCCGTCTCCTTCTCAGGGAAATAGTTTACACGGTTAAACATTTGCTTTATTCTGGAAGTCTTACATTTCAGGCTTATAAAAGTGTTTATCTTTGGGATAAAGCTATAAAGAGTTTGTAACTTTTTCACTTCTGAAAGAATTACACAAATTCCTGTCTAGTTTTATTAGTTGAGCCCCCCTTCTTTTTCGTTTCCTCTCTTCCAGTGGGGTTGGTTCAGGACATTATTTGTTGTAATATAATACTCTATTTACACTTCTATGTAGCAAAATAAAATAATAAAAAAGGTACGTATTAAAATAAAGTTTAGCTAAACTTCCCACAGTCCGGAATATTAATCGTACACCTGCTGGATTATCAGCGCTGATCAGATTACTGTATCTATAGAGCATGGCTCCTCATTTTATAGGCTCATGGATAGTAAGAGCTGTACTGCTCTGCCACCTAGTGGTGGATGGTTGTGCATGCCGGTGCCAAATGTAGGCATTCTCCTCATATACAGTGCAGCCACAGTCTCCTTATATACTCTAGTCATGTTCTCCTCATATACAGTGCAGTCACATTCTCCTTATAGACAGCACAGCCACATGCTCCTCATATACAGTGCAGCCATATTCTCCTCATACACATACAGTGCAGACACATTCTTTCCATATACATTGCAGCCACAGTCTCCTTATATACATTGCAGCCACATGCTAAGCCATACAAAGGGAATGTCACATGCCTGAATAAACATTACATTTTCCTCATATATAGTTCCAACCACAGACCCTTCCTATATTGTACTCAACAGCCACATGCCCCCTATATTAGTCAGCCACATGCCCCCTATATTAGTCAGTCCCTGCCCCCTATATTAGTCAGCCCCTGCCCCCTTATATTAGTCAGCCCCTGCCCCCCTATATTAGTCATCCACATGCCCCCTATATTAGTCAGCCCCTGCCCCCCTATATTAGTCAGCCCCTGCCCCCCTATATTAGTCAGCCACATGCCCCCCTATATTAGTCAGCCACATGCCCCCCTATATTAGTCAGCCACATGCCCCCCTATATTAGTCAGCCACATTCCCCCCTATATTAGTCAGCCACATTCCCCCCTATATTAGTCAGCCCCTGCCCCCCTATATTAGTCAGCCCCGGCCCCCCTATATTAGTCAGCCACATGCCCCCTTATATTAGTCAGCCCCTGCCCCCTTATATTAGTCAGCCCCTGCCCCCTTATATTAGTCAGCCCCTGCCCCCTATATTAGTCAGCCACATGCCCCCTATATTAGTCAGCCACATGCCCCCTATATTAGTCATCCACATGCCCCCTATATTAGTCAGCCCCTGCCCCCCTATATTAGTCAGCTACATGCCCCCCCTATATTAGTCAGCCACATGCCCCCCTATATTAGTCAGCCCCATGCCCCCTATATTAGTCAGCCCCTGCCCCCTTATATTAGTCAGCCCCTGCCCCCTTATGTTAGTCAGCCACATGCCCCCTATATTAGTCAGCCCCTGCCCCCCTATATTAGTCAGCCCCTGCCCCCTATATTAGTCAGCCCCTGCCCCCCTATATTAGTCAGCCACATGCCCCCTATATTAGTCAGCCACATGCCCCCTATATTAGTCAGCCACATGCCCCCCTATATTAGTCAGCCACATGCCCCTCTATATTAGTCAGCCCCTGCCCCCCTATATTAGTCAGGCACATGCCCCCCTATATTAGTCAGCCCCTGCCCCCCTATATTAGTCATCCACATGCCCCCTCTTAGTCAGCCACATGCCCCCCTATATTAGTCAGCCCCTGCTCCCCTATATTAGTCGGCCCCTGCTCCCCTATATTAGTCAGCCCCTGCCCCCTTATATTAGTTAGCCCCTGCCCCCTTATGTTAGTCAGCCCCTGCCCCCTATATTAGTCAGCCCCTGCCCCCTATATTAGTCAGCCACATGCCCCCTATATTAGTCAGCCCCTGCCCCCCTATATTAGTCAGCCCCTGCCCCCTTATATTAGTCAGCCCATGCCCCCTATATTAGTCAGCCACATGCCCCCTATATTAGTCAGCCACATGCCCCCTTATATTAGTCAGCCCCTGCCCCCTTATGTTAGTCAGCCCCTGCCCCCCTATATTAGTCAGCCCCTGCCCCCTATATTAGTCAGCCCCTGCCCCCCTATATTAGTCAGCCCCTGCCCCCCTATATTAGTCAGCCACATGCCCCCCTTTATTAGTCAGCCCCTGCCCCCCTATATTAGTCAGCCCCTGCTCCCCTATATTAGTCAGTCCCTGCTCCCCTATATTAGTCAGCCCCTGCTCCCCTATATTAGTCGGCCCCTGCTCCCCTATATTAGTCAGCCCCTGCCCCCTATATTAGTTGGCCCCTGCTCCCCTATATTAGTCAGCCCCTGCTCCCCTATATTAGTCAGCCCCTGCCTCTCTATATTAGTCAGCCCCTGCCCCCCTATATTAGTCAGCCCCTGCCCCCTATATTAGTCGGCCCCTGCTCCCCTATATTAGTCAGCCCCTGCTCCCCTATATTAGTCAGCCCCTGCTCCCCTATATTAGTCAGCCCCTGCTCCCCTATATTAGTCAGCCCCTGCTCCCCTATATTAGTCAGCCACTTGCCCCCTATATTAGTCAGCCCCTGCCCCCCTATATTAGTCAGCCCCTGCCCCTCTATATTAGTCAGCTACATGCCCCCCTATATTAGTCAGCCCCTGCCCCCCTATATTAGTCAGCCCCTGCTCCCCTATATTAGTCAGCCCCTGCCCCCCTTATATACAGTGTCACATCACACTGGGTAACTGCCACCTGCCCCCCATAACTTCCAGTCATCATCCTCCCCCGCCCTCCCCATTTTCTTCTCGGGATCAGTCAGAGTGATGCTGCCGCCTGCGCTCTGCTCGATCGGCAAAGAAAAGTGTCAGCAGGAGTTTTATCGCGTTCCACGGTTTGTGCTCGGTGGACACCTTGTCGGTGGGACGTTCTTCTCCTCCATGGCGTCTTCACGGCTGATTCTTCAGTAGTTGCTCTGTTCTTGCTGCTACTTTTAATGATCTGCAGAGAATGGCTTCTGCCCGCCGAGCTTCAGGTGCCCGGGTCAATGACTGGCACTGCGCTATCTGTTCTGGCGTAATGACATTACTGCAGTCAAGGATCTCACATGGAGCATTGAACTCGTCTTGGTCCCAAGATCACTTAAGATGGGAAGAGGTGACATTAAGCAGCTAATGAGCAGCGAATCGAAGATGTTGAATGGAATTTCTGTAAATCATCTCTTTATAATCTGGTGTTTTGTAAAACGTCTTCATTTAATGTGATGTTGCTGCACTTACAGATCCGTGATGCCAGGAGACTGTGATTTAATCGCATTAATACGTTTACTCTGAGCAGTTGAGAATTGTCTTATAGGAACGCTTCTTCTCTGTACGTAACGTCGGCAGCGATCGCTGCAGTTACAGAGACTCCGAGACTTCTGGGGTCTCAGCTTTTATTTCTGATGCAGAGCTCCAAATCCCCTGCATATAAATGAAGAGAAAAAATCTAGGTGCCTGCTGACACCACTAGGGGGAGCTTGTGAGTGAACTGCATACTGTCCTTCCATTGACCTCCATAATAAATCTGTATGCAGGAAGCTGCTCTCCTGGTGGCGGCTGCAGCACCGAATGTTGGAGAAAAGTAACATGGCGATAAAAACGTGCTCCCTAATTGATAGTGTTGACCCTCAGCTCGGGGCCTGGCGGAGCATCGCTTGTCTGTATGCAGTCACCTGTGGTTGTGATCGGCCATTATAAAAGTGTTAGAACCTGATCTGAAATGATTTTTAGGACTCAGCATAATATAGAAGGCGGTTATTACATGGCATTATGATGTCTGTGTTCAGCAGTATTACATGGGCTGTATATGGCGGCATTATGATGTCTGTGTTCAGCAGTATTACATGGGCTGTGTATGGCGGCATTATGATGTCTGTGTTCAGCAATATTACATGGGCTGTATATGGCGGCATTATGATGTCTATGTTCAGCAGTACTACATGGGCTGTGTATGGCGGCATTATGATGTCTGTGTTCAGCAGTATTACATGGGCTGTGTATGGCGGCATTATGATGTCTGTGTTCAGCAGTATTACATGGGCTGTGTATGGCGGCATTATGATGTCAGTGTTCAGCAATATTGCATGAGCTGTGTATGGCGGCATTATGATGTCTGTGTTCAGCAGTATTACATGGGCTGTGTATGGCGGCATTATGATGTCTGTGTTCAGCAATATTGCATGGGCTGTGTATGGCGGCATTATGATGTCTGTGTTCAGCAGTATTACATGGGCTGTCTATGGCGACATTATGATGTCTGTGTTCAGCAGTATTACATGGGCTGTGTATGGTGGCATTATGATGTCTGTGTTCAGCAGTATTACATGGGCTGTGTATGGCGGCATTATGATGTCTGTGTTCAGCAATATTACATGGGCTGTATATGGCGGCATTATGATGTCTGTGTTCAGCAGTACTACATGGGCTGTGTATGGCGGCATTATGATGTCTGTGTTCAGCAGTATTACATGGGCTGTGTATGGCGGCATTATGATGTCTGTGTTCAGCAGTATTACATGGGCTGTGTATGGCGACATTATGATTTCTGTGTTCAGCAGTATTACATGGGTTATGTTTGGTGGCATTATGATGTCTGTGTTCAGCAGTATTACATGGGCTGTGTATGGCGGCATTATGATGTCTGTGTTCAGCAGTATTACATGGGTTATGTTTGGCGGCATTATGATGTCTGTGTTCAGCAGTATTACATGGGCTGTATATGGCGGCATTATGATGTCTGTGTTCAGCAGTATTACATGGGCTGTGTATGGCGGCATTATGATGTCTGTGTTCAGCAGTATTACATGGGTTATGTTTGGCGGCATTATGATGTCTGTGTTCAGCAGTATTACATGGGCTGTGTATGGCGGCATTATGATGTCTGTGTTCAGCAGTATTACATGGGCTGTGTATGGCGGCATTATGATGTCTGTGTTCAGCAGTATTACATGGGCTGTGTATGGCAGCATTATGATGTCTGTGTTCAGCAGTATTACATGGGCTGTGTATGGCGGCATTATGATGTCTGTGTTCAGCAGTATTACATGGGCTGTATATGGCAGCATTATGATGTCTGTGTTCAGCAGTATTACATGGGTTATGTATGGCGGCATTATGATGTCTGTGTTCAGCAGTATTACATGGGTTATGTATGGCGGCATTATGATGTCTGTGTTCAGCAGTATTACATAGGCTGTATATGGCGGCATTATGATGTCTGTGTTCAGCAGTATTACATGGGCTGTATTTGGCAGCATTATGATGCCTGTGTTCAGCAGTATTACATGGGTTATGTATGGTGGCAGCATTATGATGTCTGTGTTCAGCAGTATTACATGGGCTGTGTATGGCAGCATTATGATGTCTGTGTTCAGCAGTATTACATGAGCTGTATATGGTGGCATTATGATGTCTGTGTTCAGCAGTATTACATAGGCTGTATATTGCAGCATTATGATGTCTGTGTTCAGCAGTATTACATGTACTACATGTGGTTTTATTAGGTGGCCTGTTTATAAGTGGTCTGTGAATAATGGTGTTACATGGGGCTACATATGATGAAATTACATGGACTGTGTATAGTAGCATTATTTGCTCTGTTTATGGCAGTATTACGTGAACTGTATATTGGTATTATATGGGCTGTATATAGTGGCATTATTTGCTCTGTGTATGGCAGTATTACGTGAACTGTATATTGGTATTATATGGGCTGTATATAGTGGCATTATTTGCTCTGTGTATGGCAGCATTACATGGACTGTATATTAGTATTATATGGGCTGTATATAGTAGCATTATTTGTTCTGTGTATGACAGCATTACATGGACTGTATATTGGTATTATATGGACTGTGTATAGTAGCATTATTTGCTCTGTGTATGGCAGCATTACATGGACTGTATATTGGCATTATATGGGCTGTATACGGTGGTATTATGTGGCCTGTGTGCACTATGTTGATGGGACTGTGTAGGTTCTGTACAGCTGTATGACTGATAGCGGTACTATGTATGCCGTACACATCAGTATTACATAGGCTGCATACCTATGATGCGGCTCTGTTCAGTGTTACTGTCGGCTTCCTATGGCGCACAGGACTTTACTTATATTGTTGCTTATTACATTAGTTATCGCTTGTACCTAAATATCAGTATTTTGCGCCTCTTCACTATTTCTGGAAACTCAAGGGCACAGTATCCTCTATGTGAGTTACGCCGGTCTCGTCATTACACTGGAGAGCCTATTACCTCACCGAAATCTTGTTTTTCCTGTAAGATTAAGGGATATTAATACAAGCGAGGTCATCGCTGGTCTTTCTTCTGCTAAATTTAGCTGAGATGACACATCTCATGGTGACTGTATCTGACTTCAGACGACAACAATCATTGCGTACATCACTAATAAATGCGCAATATACTGTATTTATAAATCTTTATTGAAAATTTTTTGTACAAGACCATCTACCACAATACATGAAATAAAAACATTTAAAAATAGGCAAAACATTGCTCTATACAGTATCAAAAGTAGGGGGAAGAGATATCAATGTGTTCGTTACAAGTAATGACCCCCTTGAACCCGCAGGTAAATATGGACTCATTGGCTGCAGCAAAATGCATCATAGGTACATTGCACCAATACACTGCCACCTAGTGGCCAGCGTGTCATGAAAAAAAATAATAAAACAATAAACATAAAATGAGGGGCTCGATTCATCATTTGCTCTTTATTTAAAGTCACTTTCCATTTTTGTCTTGTGGTTTTTGTTGCCATTTGTAGCACCAAGTTCTTTAATATAGCGCATAGGGGTTTATAAATTTGCGCATTACCAAAAATGCTCTTTTATTTTTGTCTGTTTAAAAATGAGCAAGCAAAGTGAAAAAATCTGTTAAAATGTCGATGGCAACTCTTATATTTGTGCCAAAATTTCTGGCGTATAAAAAAAAGATCACTCTGGGGGTTGTGTCCAAATTTTGCAACTTTTTTTAAAAAGTCAGAAATATTGAATTGGCCGCGAATATCTGAATTACAAAAAAACTGAAAAAAAACAGACAAACAAGTATTGAACGTAATGTTCAAAATAGGAGCAAAACAAAAAGCCAAAAAAGAAAAAAAAAAATAGACAAATAACAGGCGCAAGTGCAAAAATGAATCGGGCCCAAAAGTTTTTAATAGGCTGCACAACCAGATGCCGTATTATGCGGGTGATGTGGGAGTTTGTAACTTTTTATTTTTCCCTTTTTTTTATGTTTTATACTTATTGTAACTTTTTATTTTTCCCTTTTTTTTATGTTTTATACTTATTGTAACTTTTTATTTTGCCCTTTTTTTATGTTTTATACTTATTGTAACTTTTTATTTTGCCCTTTTTTTATGTTTTATACTTATTATAACTTTTTATTTTGCCCTTTTTTATGTTTTATACTTATTGTAACTTTTTATTTTGCCCTTTTTTTATGTTTTATACTTATTGTAACTTTTTATTTTGCCTTTTTTTATGTTTTATACTTATTGTAACTTTTTATTTTTCCCTTTTTTTATGTTTTATACTTATTGCAACTTTTTATTTTGCCCTTTTTTATGTTTTATACTTATTGTAACTTTTTATTTTTCCCTTTTTTTATGTTTTATACTTATTGTAACTTTTTATTTTGCCCTTTTTTATGTTTTATACTTATTGTAACTTTTTATTTTTCCCTTTTTTTATGTTTTATACTTATTGTATGTATTTTTTTTAATGCTGCTTTTTTTTTTTCTTCTTTCTACTTTTTCATCCTCAGCTGCGACCATGGTGGAAGCCGGACGGGACAAGAATAATCCGGATGAGTTTGCGGTGGCCTTGGATGAAGCCCTCGGAGACTTTGCTTTTCCTGACGAGTTTGTCTTTGATGTCTGGGGAGCGATCGGAGATGCGAAACAAGGACGTCTTTAACGTGAAAAACCCAACATTTCCAATCCAGTTTAATTACTGCTGAGCACATGACTGTGACCATAATTTTAATAATCGCGGAGGATCCACTAATTCCACCAAGCAAAGTTTATATTTGTACATACGTCTCGATGAATAAACTGTGCACTTCTGACCTGTGAGCGTGAACCGCCGGCACCACGTGTGACCATGCGCTCGGCTACCACTAATGTACATACTGTTTAAAGGGCATGTCCACATTGGCACACACTGTGTGTATATAAACTGCGCTGTGAGCATGGAATTAAAAGGGTTGTCCAGGACTAGAAAAACATGAACGCCATCAATCCAAAAACAGCACCACTCCTGTCCACAGGTTGTGAATGGTATTGCATCTCAGCTCCATTTTCTTCAGGGACGCTCAGATGTAATAGCAGCCCAACCCATGGATGCATGGCTAGTAATTTCAGGGCCAGTGAAAACACAGCTGGATGTCATGTTTGAAAATTATTAAGGTTACACATGACTATGAGGGTCCGATTATTTTTTACTTAAATGCATGTAATTCGGGCTACAAATTATTTTTGCAATTGGGTCTCGTTAAAAAATTTGCACCATTTGGCTTTTACAGGCTGTTTCCCTGAATATTGCTGGATGCAGAATAACTGAACAGAGGATCCGTCAGTGAGCGCCTTCTGACTGGCAGTTTGTAAATCTTTTATGTGTCTTTTTCTGAGCTCTTCTCAGCTGATTTATGACCACATCAAGGTTCAGCTAAACTTTGATGGGGTCTGTAGTCGTAAATCCGCACAGAGGAGTTCAGAAAATGATAAACCAACAAATTGTATCGAAAAAATAGGCAATGATGTCAAATAAATCACTTTAATAATGTGTCAAAATCTCATTCATGGGGAGGCAAAGGATTTCAATGAAAGGACTGAAGACATGATACTTACCAGAAAGGCACAACCACAGCCTCCTCACACCACTCCGACGCGCGTTTCGCTTCCGCTTCATCAGGCATTCAGAAAATGACAGAAAGAGTTATATAACAGCTCACTGATGTATTCTCAGTTAACTCGTTGCCGCCAGCATTGTGAAAACCCTGTTAAAAAGCCAAATGGTGCAACATTTTTAGTTGAAACGTATTTGCAAAAATTATTTGAGGCCAAGATATTTGCAGTTCAGTTAAAAATAATTTGCCCCCATAAATATCCATATTTGACGATACATTTATTTTCTACTTTACGTAAAGGGATTTTACGCTGATCAGATGATGTTTCAGTCATTTCTGTTATATCACCCAGCGCCATATTGGTGCAATTTTCTTGTCATTTCTGTAGCTATCAATAGTAGTAAAGTATAAAGTTGTAGTGTGTGTGTGGAGGGAAGGGGCTAGAAAAGATTTGACATGACTCCTCTTTTTCTTTTTTAAATCCCAGTTTTATCCAAAAATATAAAAAGGAAAATAAAAAAACCTACAGCAAAACTGCACTGTGTGGATGAGCCTAAAAAAAAGTTTCAAGGGCATCTGAGTTTAAACTAGTTATTAAAGGGAATGTTTCCTTGGCTTGTAATCCATTAGTCGACGTATCCATTCAGCAGAAGAAAGCCGCACCCACACTCGGAACAGCTTTGCAGCACTGCTGTAAAGAAGTACGTCACATGATGCATCTTCTTCCCTAAAACAGTTGAGAGGACGACTTGTTTCTTCTTGCCTATTGCTTGTTGTCTTATAGGAGTATTTAGTGGGTTACACTGTGTTATGCCCAAAGCAGGGACTGCATGAATCAGAGATTTTTCTATTTTTTTTGGCAAGTTTGCATCATGCGGTGCCTCTTTAGACCCTCCGGAGTTTTTCTTTAATCTTGTTGAGCCCTCGAGTTTTTATCCCCGGATCCAAATTTTCTAATGAAGCGCTACCTGTAAGTGGAGACTGAAAGATGTAATTTTATATGTAGATATTTTATACACAAATACCCACAAATCATCCAACAAAATGTTGTTTTTTTTTGTTATTGTTTAGAGTGTATATGATTCATGAACACCAACCATCATTTAAAGGGATTTTCCAGAACTATTCATTGATAACCTATCAGGCCAAAGGCCATCAAAGTGCGATAAAAAAGATCCAAACCCCGGGACTGTAACTGATCAGCACAAATAAGGCGGGAGGATCTCCACTGATCGCCCACAAGGATGGGTCATGAGTGGGGATCCTGGCGATCAGGATGGATCAGACCACTGATCAGGATAGTTAATCAATAGATATTCCTGGAAAACGTAAGCTTAAAGCAGTTTTCTCATCTATCTGACGCTTATTTCACAGATTCACTGTTTTACCTGATTTTCATTTGTATAAATCACTGCTTGAAATATTAAGTTATATATTTTTGTTGGAATATGACCGAAACAAATAAAAAAATATATAAACTTGGCGATTTGGTGAAATTTTGGTAAAAACGCAACTATTGCTGGAGGATGAAGTCTATTTGATAATTTCAATGAAGATCCAGGGGTAAAACCTTCCAAGCAGCTCATATTGGATCACTTTATCACATGCTGATAGGTTATAGAAACGTCACGGCACAAGGTAATTCTTCATTATAACGCTGATTCTAAGCAAGTTAAATATACAAAATTATGTCTAGACACATATATTTAAATGTTGAAAATTATAGAAATCACAATTTTTGGTGAAAACAGTAATATAGTAGTTATATTCTTGTACATAGGAGCAGTATTATAGTAGTTATATTCTTGTACATAGGAGCAGTATTATAGTAGTTATATTCTTGTACATAGAAGCAGTATTATAGTAGTTATATTCTTGTATATAGGGGCAGTATTATAGTAGTTATAATCTTGTCTATAGGAGCAGTATTATAGTAGTTATATTCTTGTACATAGGAGGCAGTATTATAGTAGTTATTCTTGTACATAGGAGCAGTATTATAGTAGTTATATTCTTGTACATAGGAATAGTATTATAGTAGTTATATTCTTGTATATAGGAGCAGTATTATAGTAGTTATATTCTTGTACATAGGTGCGGTATTATAGTAGTTATATTCTTGTATATAGGAGGCAGTATTATAGTAGTTATATTCTTGTACATAGGGGGCAGTATTATAGTAGTTATATCCTTGTACATAGGAGCAGTATTATAGTAGTTATATTCTTGTACATAGGAGCAATATTATAGTAGTTATATACTTGTATATAGGAGCAGTATTATAATAGTTATATTCTTCTTACACTGCTCAAAAAAATAAAGGGAACACTGAAATAACACATCCTAGATCTGAATGAATGAAATATTCTCATTGAATACTTTGTTCTGTGCAAAGTTGAATGTGCTGACAACAAAATCACACAAAAATCATCAATGGAAATCACATTTATTAACCAATGGAGGCCTGGATTTGGAGTCACCCCCAAAATTAAAGTGTAAAAACACACTACAGGCTGATCCAACTTTGAAGTAATGTCCTTAAAACAAGTCAAAATGAGTCTCAGTATTGTGTGTGACCTCCACGTGCCTGTATGACCTCCCTACAATGCCTGGGCATGCTCCTGATGAGGTTGCGGATGGTCTCCTGTGGGATCTCCTCCCAGACCCGGACTAAAGCATCCGCCAACTCCTGGACAGTCTGTGGTGCAATGTGACGTTGGTGGATGGAGCGAGACATGATGTCCCAGATGTGCTCAATCGGATTCAGGTCTGGGGAACGGGCGGGCCAGTCCATAGCTTGCCTTCATCTTGCAGGAACTGCTGACACACTCCAGCCACATGAGGTCTGGCATTGTCCTGCATTAGGAGGAACCCAGGGCCAACCGCACCAGCATATGGTCTAACAAGGGGTCTGAGGATCTCATCTCGGTACCTAATGGCAGTCAGGCTACCTCTGGCGAGCACATGGAGGGCTGTGCGGCCCTCCAAAGAAATGCCACCCCACACCATTACTGACCCACTGCCAAACCGGTCATGCTGAAGGATGTTGCAGGCAGCAGATCGCTCTCCACGGCGTTTCCAGACTCTGTCACGTCTGTCACATGTGCTCAGTGTGAATGTGGCACCCCAGGTCTGGTCGCCACAGTGGCGTCAATGTCATGTCTGAGAGCAGGTGGGAGGTTCCCTGGTTGGGGACAATTAGCATGCAGCACCTCCTGCCTCAGTCCAGGGAGGGGAGAAACCTGCCCTTTATAAACTGGATCTGGGGCGGGGTTAGTCAGTCACGTGCCAGAGAAGTTCCAGACAAGTTGCAGATAGGGACAGGTCAGCAGCAGGCTGAGGAGTCCCTGTAGGCAGAGGAGGAACATGAGGCCAGGAGGGGAACTAGAAGAGCTCAACCTGGCTAGAGACTTACAAAGCCGGACACTGGAGTCCGAGGCTGTGAGGGTTATAAGCCCAGCTGCAGAAAACCACCAAGCAGGGGACTTCAAGTCCTCTGGCCCAAGGAAGCCCGGAGGCTCAGCCACACGAGAGGGACCACTACTGCCCCGGAGGGGTGAGAAGTACGGAAGGCCCGAGTCGCCAGTCATACGGGTGAGAACAACACGGTACACTCAGAGACGTGGGCTACCACTACACTACAGCAGGATAGCCAAGAAAGAGTGAAGTCAACACGGTAGGCCTACAAACTCCCCCTGACCAGCGGGATTTCCCAGTTGCTCTCAGACTGACCAGGCCTCCATTGTTAACCTGTATTCCGGACGGGTCCCTTAATACCACCAACAGTAAAGACCCTGAATTGTATGACAGACTCCGTGTGGTTACTGCTGCTCCCGCACACCATCACCACCAACATCCCTACTTTCTGCCCTGAGGCTATACTCCTCCCGTGGGGAGTTATACTATCCTCTGCTGCACCCCCTATACCAGCCTCAGCGGTCTGCCCTGCAGCGGCGGTACTCTCTGACCGCAATCCACTGGTGGCATAGTCGGACATTTAAATATCACAAAACCACACAAATAGACTGCCCTTTGGGTTGACCGCCCTGAGCCACGGGACCGGGTCCCCGCCACGCAAGGACTACAACCCCCAGCATCCACAGCCGTTTCCCGCCATCCGCAGCCATTTTCCCGCCATCAGGCGCCATCTTTGGGACGCCGCGCGGGAAGAAGAGGGGCGTGGACGACGAAAGCGCGCGAGAACTGGAGCCCTGCCTTACGCACGGACGCTGCGCAAGGTCCTGAAAGGAGCCGAGCGGACGCTGACGTCACCAGGACGCGACGCAAGGTCCTCAACCCCGACGGTCGCCTGCGGAGCCGCGGCCTACAGAAGAAAAGCAACGGAAGGTAGGCCACGGTTGACTAGGGGGGAAGAAGATGTTGAAAGTGGAGGGAACTGCCACCGCTTATATCCCCGGGGCGGCCTGGTTGCCTCAGTACTCAGGGGAGTCGCATACCCTGAGCGACTTTAAAGAGAGACTATATAGCCTATTTAAAGTATACCCCCTGGCGGAGGAACAAAAAGTGACCATACTGATAGGCCAGTTAACCGGCGCGGCCCAACGAGAAGTAAAGTCCTGGTCAGTCAGGGACAAGGGAACCGTGAAGGAGATTTTAGCCCGTCTAAAGGACACTTTTGATACCCACACCTCAGCAGAGATCAAAATGAGATTTTATGGGTGCAATCAGCGGGCCCAAGACAGTATAAGAGACTATGCTTTGAATTTGCAAGAGGCCCTGAGGGCCATTAAGCAGGCAGACCCTGACAGTGTGAGGAATGCAGATAAACTGCTGACTGAACAATTCATTGAGGGTCTGCTGTCCAGCGCCCACCGAACCCAGTTACGCCTAATGGCCCTGCAGAACCCTGAGTTAGACTTTGCACAGTTCAAAGACAGGGCCATACGGGTGCTCCGGGAACCGGCACCAGGTGGCGCTGTAACCCATAGGCGCCCTGCTATCACCTATCACCAGGAGGCGGCGCCCTTGTCTGTAGAGCCTGTGGGAGCTGATGCACAGGCTTTGGGCAAAGACCCGGATGCAGACCTGCACCATCAGGTCCAAGAACTGACCAAAAGCGTTGCCGCACTAACCAGGACTGTGCAGTCATTACAGGTATCTTCTCCAGGAAAGATCCAGCTAGCTACCAGTCCGGAGGATGTCCCGTGGCGCCGACAGAAGAGGATCCCACCGTCCAGAGTGAAGCCAACGGACCGCTACGACCAGGATGGACAACCCATCTGCCACCACTGCAGCCAGCCAGGACATATGGCGAGGTACTGTAATTTAACCCCTTAACAACATTGGACGTACTAATACACGTCTGTGCCCTGGGACTTAAGAGCCAGACCCGTATTAGTACGTCATGGCGATCGCGCGCGCTCACAGGCTGTGCGGGCGCGATCGCCGCCGGGTGTCAGCTGATTGTCACAGCTGACACCCGGTACTATGTGCAGGGAGCGGTCACGCACCGTTCCCAGCACATTAACCCCCGCGATGCTGCGATCGAAGTCGATCGCAGCATTGCGGTGGCAAGGGGAGGTGATCGCAGATACTCACCTCCTCTTCAGGCTTCCAGCGCTGTCTGCCGTGGCTTCCAGGATGTTGCCATGACGACCCGATGTCGTCATGATAACATCCGGGTCTCCAGACAGCAGGAAGATTTTTTGGACATGTGCAGTGCATCTCCAAACCATCTTCTCCCTGTCCAGCGCTGACAGCCTGCATGGCACAGGGATGTTGGTGCATTCCTGTGCCATGCAGGCAATCAGAGAAAAAAAAGTGAAAGTCCCATAGTGGGACAAAGTAATAAAGTATAAAAACTATCAGAAAGTGAAAAAAAAAATTGTAAAAATATAAAAATAAAAATAAAAAAAATAATCCACCAAAAATAAAAATATAATGTACCCATCAATAAATCTTATTATAAAAAAACAACAAAAAAAAACAATAAAACTACACATATTTGGTATCGCGCGTCCGGAACAACCTGACCTATAAAACTGTCCCACTAGTTAACCCCTTCAGTGAACACGGTAAAAAAAAAATGAAGCAAAAAACAATGCTTTATCACCATACCGCCAAACAAAAAATGGAATAACACGCGATCAAAAAGACGAATATAAATAAAAATGGTACCGCTGAAAACGTCATCACATCTAGATAGGTGCCTTGGGGGGTCTAGTTTCCAAAATGGGGTCACTTGTGGGGGAGCTCCAATGTTTGGGCACGCAGGGGCTCTCCAAACGCAACATGGTGTCCACTAACAATTTGAGCCGACAATTTGTTAGCGTATACCATGTTGCATTTGGAGAGTCCCTGTGTGCCCAAACATAGGAGCTCTCCCACAAGTGACCCCATTTTGGAAACTAGACTCCCCAAGGCACCTATCTAGATGCATAGTGAGCACTTGGAACCCCCAGGTGCTTCACAAATTGATTCGTAAAAATGAAAAAGTGAAATAAAAAACACTTTTTCATTTTTATGAATCTATTTGTGAAGCACCTGGGGGTTCCAAGTGCTCACTATGCATCTAGATAGGTGCCTTGGGGGGTCTAGTTTCCAAAATGGGGTCACTTGTGGGGGAGCTCCAATGTTTGGGCACACAGGGGCTCTCCAAACGCAACATGGTGTCCGCTAACAATTTGAGCCGATTTTCCATTCAATTTGTTAGCGGACACCATGTTGCATTTGGAGAGTCCCTGTGTGCCCAAACATTGGAGCTCCCCCACAAGTGACCCCATTTTGGAAACTAGACCCTCCAAGGCACCTATCTAGATGCATAGTGAGCACTTGGAACCCCTAGGTGCTTCACAAATTGATTCGTAAAATGAAAAAGTGAAAAAAAACAAACACTTTTTCATTTTTACGAATCAATTGGTGAAGCACCTAGGGGTTCCAAGTGCTCACTGTGCATCTAGATAGGTGCCTTGGGGGGTCTAGTTTCCAAAATGGGGTCACTTGTGGGGGAGCGCCAATGTTTGGGCACACAGGGGCTCTCCAAACGCAACATGGCGTCCGCTAATTATTCAAGCAAATTTTACAATCAAAAAGTCAAATGGCGCTCCTTCCCTTCCGAGCCCTGCCGTGCGCCCAAACAGTGTTTTTTCCCCATATATGGGGTATCTGCGTGCCCAGGGGAAATTGCACAACAAATTTCGGGGTCCATTTTTTCTTGTTACCCCTGTGAAAATAAAAAAAATTGGGTCTAAAGTAACATTTTTGTGAAAAAAGTTAAATGTTCATTTTTTTCTTCCACATTCCAAAAATTCCTGTGAAGCACCTGAAGGGTTAATAAAGTTATTGAATGTGGTTTTGAGCACCTTGAGGGGTGCAGTTTTTAGAATGGTGTCACTTTTGGGTATTTTCTGTCATAAAGACCCCTCAAAGTGACTTCAAATGTGATGTGGTCCCTAAAAAAATGGCTTTGTAAATTTTGTTGTAAAAATGAGAAATCGCAGGTCAACTTTTAACCCTTATAGCTCCCTAACAAAAAAAAAGTTTGGTTCCAAAATTGTGCTGATGTAAAGTAGACATGTGGGAAATGTTATTTATTAACTCTTTTGTGTGACATATCTCTCTGATTTAAGGGCATAAAAATTAACATTTTGAAAATTGCTACATTTTCTAAATTTTTGCCAAATTTCCATTTTTTTCACAAATAAACGCAAGTGATATCGAAGAAATTTTACCACAATCATGAAGTACAATATGTCACGAAAAAACAATCTCAGAATCAGGGGGATCCGTTGAAGCGTTCCAGAGTAATTACCTCATAAAGTGACAGTGGTCAGAATTGTAAAAATTGGCCTGGTCATTAACGCGCAAACCACCCTCGGCGGTTAAGGGGTTAAACGAGCCCAACCTGGGGCAGAGGGCCAACCCCCAGGCGTAAGATCATCAGGCCCGTCAAACTGGCGTGACAAGTATGTGGGGGGACGACCGGCCTTGCCTGTGGTACTGGATGGCATTCCCATGAATGCACTGTTGGACACCGGGTGACAGGTAACCACCATCCCCTATATACTTTTCAAGCGGTACTGGGATGACACGGATATTACCCGCTACCCAGATAATGACTTGAGCATCATCACCAGCAATGGTCAGCCCGTGCCGCAAGTGGGGTTCAAGGAGGTGACCATCAAAATTGGTAAAGTCGAACTGCCGGTGCAAGGACTGATTATTGTGGACATTGACCGTCGTGAAAGTCACCCTAAAATAACCTTGGGTACTAACGTTATTGAAAATTGTCTTTCAGAGATAATTGTTATATTACAGCAGATTGCAATGAATGCCAGCTCCAGCCAGCAGCGTGTCTTACAAAAGGAGATCAGAGCCCTGATGAAGCGGCAACAGGTAGAACTGTCTGGTGGTGAGATTGGTAGCGTTAGGATGAGTGACCCGTTCCCTATCCCCATGCCCCCAAAAAGTGAAATGATGATCTGGTGCCGGACTGCAATCGGGTTAAGAGGTAGAGACTACCAAGCTATGGTAGAGCCCGTTTACTCAGACAGTAGGCCCACCATTTTGACAGCACGGGGGGGTGGTTGATGTCCGCCATGGGAGGGTACCCGTCCGCATCCTAAATATTGGGGAAAGAGAAGTACACTTGCCCCGGTATGCCACTCTGGGCAAATTGTTCACCATTAACCAAAACTCTGTAAAAGCCGTGGAACCCTTGCCTCCATCTCCCCCAGAGGAAGGTAATGGCTCTAAAAGACAAACGGAGGACGGGTGCCAGAAGCTGCACGTGGGCACTGACTCCACTCCCCCACACCAGAAACAGGGAGTCTACTGGGTGGTCCAGGAGTACGAAAGAGTCTTTAGTAAACACCCGCTAGACTTTGGGCAAGTAAAGGGGGTAGAACACCAAATCCCCACAGGAGACCATCCACCCATAAAAGAGAGATACCGGCCTGTACCCCCTGCACACTATCAGAATGCCAAGGGTATGCTGCGAGAAATGAAGGAGGCTGGGGTGATCAGGGATAGCTGTAGCCCCTGGGCAGCTCCTCTAGTTCTTGTAAAAAAGAAAGATGGCACGATGAGGATGTGTGTAGATTATAGAAAGGTCAACAGAATAACACACAAAGATGCGTACCCGTTACCTAGGATAGAGGAGTCTTTGGCAGCACTAAAATCTGCTAACTTCTTCTCTACTTTGGATCTCACTAGCGGGTACTGGCAGGTTCCTGTAGGAGAGTCAGACAAGGAGAAGACAGCCTTCACCACCCCGATGGGTCTCAGTGAATTCAACTGTATACCGTTCGGACTCTGCAACGCACCAGGGACCTTCCAGAGGCTGATGGAGTGTTGTCTGGGGGACAGAAATTTCGAGACTGTCCTACTCTACCTGGACGATGTCATCGTGTATTCCAAGACCTATGAGGACCATCTAAAGCACCTGGCAGAGGTGTTCGATGCCCTGGCAGGCTTCGGCCTAAAGGTGAAACCCTCCAAGTGTCATCTACTGAAGCCAAAAGTACAGTACCTGGGACACGTGGTGAGTGCTGACGGAGTAGCCCCAGACCCTGACAAGATCACGGTGATTAAGGACTGGCGGACTGGCCAAGACCCTCCAGCATAAAGGAAGTGCGGCAGTTCCTCGAGTTGGTAGGCTACTACCGAAGATTCATCTCCGGGTTCACCAAAATGGCAGCCCCTATGCAGGACCTCCTGTTAGGTCAGTCAAAGACTAAAAGTCAGAAGCCGCCCTTTAAGTGGGACAAGCTGGAGGAGGAGTCTTTCCGCCAGCTGAAGATGGCCCTCATGGGGGATGAGATCCTGGCCTACCCTGATTACGACCAGCCTTTTATCCTCCACACCGACGCCAGTAACGTGGGGCTAGGAGCAGTACTGTCCCAGATCCAGCAGGGCAGAGAACGGGTAATTGCTTATGCTAGCAGAAAGCTGAGACCCACAGAGAGAAACCCTGAGAATTATAGCTCCTTCAAGCTAGAGTTCCTGGCAGTGGTGTGGGCAGTCACCGAACGTTTCAAGCATTACCTGGCTTCTTCTAAGTTCACTATGTACACGGACAACAACCCGTTGACACACCTGGACACTGCAAGACTTGGTGCCCTAGAGCAGAGATGGATGGCCCGGCTGTCCAATTATGAATTTACTATCAAATACCGGACAGGGCGCGCAAATGCCAACGCAGATGCATTGTCCAGAATACCTCACTTGCAGGACGGGGGAGAGGATCCAGAAGAACTGGAAGAAATTGAACTCCCTGCATTCCACCGTCATGGGATCACCCAGTGTTTCCACTGCGTAAAGGAGAGGTGCTCTGCCACCGCTACGTCCAATCCCTTACCCCACCACGGCTGGGCAGAGACACAAGATAGTGACCCCGCTGTCCGCCTGGTAAAAGAGATGCTGACCCAGGCTGATGCCCACCTTGATCCAGATGCTCCAGAAGAGGCCAAACAGCTGTGGAAGGAGAGGAGCAAGCTGTTTCTCTACGAGGGGAGGCTGTGCCGCAGAACCATCAACTCTCGAACACATGAGCTGACCTGGCAGGTAGTGATCCCAAGGCGGGATGCGGCTATGATCCTAGAAGCATACCATGACAGAGCAGGGCACTTTGGATGGAAGAAGCTGAAGTTCCTGTTGCGTGAGCGGTTCTTCTGGGTAGGCATGAGAGGGGCTATAGAGAGATGGTGCAGAGACTGTGGCCCGTGCAACCTAAGGAGGAAGGACCGCGTCAGCCAGAAGACTCCCCTGCGGCCCATCATCACAAAGCAGCCCCTTGAGCTGGTGGCCCTGGACCACGTAAAGCTGGCTCCAAGCAGATCGGGATACGTCTACGCCCTCACAATCGTAGATCACTACTCCCGGTTCCTAGTGGTGGTCCCTGTCAAAGACTTAACAGCTCAGACGGCCGCCAGAGCCTTTCAGCAGCATTTCTGCCATCCACACGGGTATCCAGAGCAAGTGTTGACTGATCAAGGTCCAGCGTTTGAGGCTGATGTCTTCCAGGAATTCTGCAACCTGTATGGCTGCAAGAAGATAAGGACAACGCCTTACCACCCCCAAACCAACGGGATGTGTGAGAAAATGAACCAGGTAGTAATAGACCTGCTCAAGACGTTGCCCCTGGAGGAACGCAGCCTGTGGCCTGAGAAACTGCTGGATCTGGTGGACTTGTATAACCATATCCCAGTAAATTCTACCAACTGCACCCCAGCTTACCTAATGAGAGCAAGACCTGGTAAGCTGCCAATTGACCTGAAGATGGGAGTCCTGACACCCGAGGACACCTCACCAGACGCAGACTGGGACACAGAACGACAGCAGCAGTATCGGAAAGTACAGGAGAGTGTGGAGCGAAGTCTGTCTCAAGCAAGAGAGAGGCAAGAGAGGAATTACAACCAGAATGCTCCTGCTGCTCCCCTGGCACCTGGAGAGCAGGTCTTGAAGAGGAAGAGATGGCTCCACAAGTTGGATGACCAGTGGGAGAAAGACCCATACACCGTACTGCCCTCAAGCCATGAAAACCCAAAGGTATGTGTTATCAGTAAGGATGGAGGAGAGACCACAGCCACTGTCTCCAGAGACCACCTGAAAAAGTGTCCCGAGCAGCTGCAAAGCGCTGATGAAAACCAAGATAGCCCTCAACCCGCAGAGGAAAGGGAAGAAATGGTCAGTACAGTGCTCGGAGAATTTCCCCGGTCCTGGACACAAATCAACAACGCTATAGTGGTACCCGTCCTTACCTTTCTCCAGCCAGCCCCTCAAGGGCCTACAGAAGAGCAAGTAGTGTTGGAAGAGCAAGTGGCCCCGGAGGCAGAAGAGTACATACTAACAGCTCAGGAGAATCAACCGTCTGCTAGTAATGAACCTGCCATGCCCGTGGTGAGCCAAAGAGTACGCAGAAAGCTGCCCAACCTACCCGTGACATCTGCAAACACCTCTAGTGCAGACATGAGCACACCCAGTACACAGGGGGTGGAAACAGGGGACCCAAATAGAGTACCACCAGACAGTGGGTTACGTAGGTCCACCAGGAGCACTAGAGGTCAAATACCCGCTCGCTGGAGAATTTAAAAATGTGATATAAATGCCGGTACATTGCAAATGTTAAACTGTTTGTTGCCTGTATATTAATTATGTTTTTCTAGTTACCCGACAGGGTTCATGGACTAACAGGTTATGGACATTGAATAACCGGAACTGTACCTTGTACATAGTTGCACCTGGTAAGGTGCCCTCTTTTGAAGACGACCACAGAACACAAAACCCGTGGAGGTGGCTGAAGACGTGGTCCAACTCCGGATCATCAAAGCCCTGTAGCCGCCCCAGGGCCTACGTGGAGGGTTTTGGACGGGTCCCTCAAACTGCATCATGGGTGACAAGGACACCTGGTTACGGGAGTGCCGTGACCTAAAAAAAAGACTAAACTTCTTGTATATATGTTACTGTATTGTTATTACCTGTTGTGTTTTTGCAAAATGTGTTTAGTTCCGGAGTACTAAATTTCACTAGGGGGGAATGTGGCACCCCAGGTCTGGTCGCCACAGTGGCGGCAATGTCATGTCTGAGAGCAGGTGGGAGGTTCCCTGGTTGGGGACAATTAGCATGCAGCACCTCCTGCCTCAGTCCAGGGAGGGGAGAAACCTGCCCTTTATAAACTGGATCTGGGGCGGGGTTAGTCAGTCAAGTGCCAGAGAAGTTCCAGACAAGTTGCAGATGGGGACAGGTCAGCAGCAGGCTGAGGAGTCCCTGTAGGCAGAGGAGGAACACGAGGCCAGGAGGGGAGCTAGAAGAGCCCAACCTGGCTAGAGACTTACAAAGCCGGACACTGGAGTCCGAGGCTGTGAGGGTTATAAGCCCAGCCGCAGAAAACCACCATGCAGGGGACTTCTGTCATGGGTGTGTCGCCACGAAGATCGTCGCGACTACTCAGCCTAACTTCTCGCAGCTGAGTTTTTGGTGCTTTGTGTTTTTTGGTTGTGAGGGAGTTAATTCTCTCTCTCTGTGCTTGACGAAGCTCAGCCTCGCCCAGCTGCAGTTAATGCTGCAGTATTGGGATTCCTTCAAATACCTGCTGGTCGGATAGGGAAGTTGTCGGTGAAAGCATTTCTTGCAGACCTTCAGAGTGGATCGTTGTTTGGTGGAGTTCGGAGCGAGGAGTATGTGGTGTGGTTTGTTCCCTTCCTCCCTTTATCATTTATCTCCTAACCTGTTGTTGTTCCCTCTGTAATTGTGGTGTTAGTTTTTGTATGCAAGGTGGTTTTTGGTTTTCCCCTTGTACTGTCTCGTTTGTCTAGTACTGTGTTTTGGGCATTTTCTATCCTGTTCCCCATTGTTGTGATCGGGGTCCTTCTCAGGACTAGATTACTGAGGTTCAGGGATATTCAGGAGTTTAGGGTTACGCTGGTGGCCTGGACCTCTGTACCATTAACAGTACCTCCAGGTTGAGGGATTAGTCAGGGCCCCCGTCTAGGTTCAGCTCAGGCCCCTGACCCCCTGTACGCTGAGACAGCGTGACATTTTCACCGACCGACACAAAAAAAAAAAAAAAAAATTTTTCCAACCACCATGGATCCAGTAGCCAGTCTAGCTCGGCAGTTGCAGAGTTTGTCCATGGAGTTGGCGAACGTTAACTCCAAGGTTTTGTGTCCTCTGGAGCAAGTCGGACCAGAACCTAAAGTAGCTCTCCCTGACAGGTTCACTGGGGGGCGGGACAAGTTTTTTGTTTTCCGGGAGGCATGTAAGTTGCACTTTCGGCTGCGGCCTCGGTCATCGGGGAGTGAGGAGCAAGGGGTGGGAATTGTCATCTCGCTCCTACAAGGGGACCCACAGTCTTGGGCGTTCTCTCTTCCCCCGGGCTCCCTGGCTCTCCAGTCAGTGGATAGGTTTTTCGCTGCTCTGGGACTCGTATATGATGACCCGGATCGGATCTCCCTTGCTGAATCTAAGTTACGTAGGATCCACCAGGGAGATCGTCCGGCGGAGGAATTCTGTTCGGAGTTCCGTAGGTGGGCCACGGACACCCAGCGGAATGACCCGGCTCTTAGGAGCCAGTTTTGTCAAGGGTTATCTGACAAATTAAAGGATGTGTTGGCACAGTATGACCCTCCCGCCTCACTGGAAGCCGCTATGGCCCTTGCTATTCGCACTGACAGACGGCTTTGGGAGAGGTGCGGGATAACTCCGCCCCCTGGGATGACTCCACCTCCTACAAGGTCCCCTCATATGGAGGTTCCCCTGGTCAGTCCAGAGGAGCCTATGCAGTTAGGAGGGACATCTTTCCGGGGGAGGGGACCGGCGGTGCACCACAAGACTGGAAGGTGCTTCTTCTGCGGGAGAAAGGGACATTTTTTTGGAGGGGGCAGTCCATCCGGTCACCGTCATCACCGATCACAAGAACCTGCTTTATCTGGAGTCCGCAAAATGTCTGAATCCCAGACAAGCCAGGTGGTCGTTGTTTTTTACCAGGTTTAATTTTGTCGTTACATATCGTCCTGGGTCAAAAAATGTGAAGGCCTTATCTCGTAGTTTCCCTGGGGCCGGGAATACGGATGATCCGGTTCCTATCCTTCAAGAGGGGGTGGTGGTGTCGGCAGTATGCTCTGAGCTTGAGGAGGAGGTATTGGAGGCTCAGGGGGACGCCCCTGTTGGACCTCCAGGGAGACTGTTTGTTCCAGATCAGCTACGACAAAAGGTGATCGAGGCACACCATAACTCAGCTTTGGCAGGGCACCCAGGGAGTAAAGCAACTGTGGATCTCCTCTCGCGTCGGTTTTGGTGGCCTAACTTACATAAGGAGGTGGTAACTTTTGTTGCGTCCTGTGGGGTTTGTGCGCGCTCCAAGACCCCACATAACCGTCCGTCTGGGGCCCTCTTACCTTTGAAGATCCCGGAGCGTCCTTGGACTCATCTGTCTATGGACTTTATTACGGACCTCCCTCCGTCTTCGGGTAAAACGGTCATACTCGTTGTAGTAGACAGGTTCAGCAAGATGGCACATTTTATCGCTCTTCCTGCTCTTCCTAATGCTAAAACTCTTGCGCAGGTGTTCATTGGAGAGATTGTGAGGCTTCACGGGGTACCCTCCGATGTGGTGTCGGATCGGGGGTCTCAGTTTGTGTCCAAATTCTGGAAGGCTTTTTGTACTCGGCGGGGGATGCATTTATCGTTCTCATCGGCTTTTCATCCTCAGACCAATGGTCAGACGGAACGTCTGAACCAGAGTTTGGAGACATATCTCCGGTGTTTTGTGTCAGAGAACCAGGAGGACTGGGCTTCTTTCTTACCTCTGGCGGAGTTTGCTCTTAATAATAGGCGGAGCAAATCCACTGGTAAGTCCCCGTTTTTTGGGGCATATAGTTTTCACCCCCAGTTTTGTACTTTCAGTAGAGGGGGCTCTTCGAGGGTTCCTGAGGAGGAACGATTTTCATCATCACTCGCTTCAGTATGGAGAGGGGTACTGAATAATCTGAGTACTATGGGGAACCGATACAAACGTATGGCTGATAGGAGGAGAGTGTCTGGTCCGGACCTAAGTGTGAACAATCGGGTATGGTTGTCTACCAAGAATATAAAACTCAAGGTTCCCTCCTGGAAACTGGGTCCCAGGTTCATCGGGCCGTACAGGATCAGTTCTATAATTAATCCGGTGGCATTCCGTCTTGACCTCCCCCCTACGTTTAAAATTCATAACGTGTTCCACAGATCTTTGCTTAAGAGGTATGTGGCGCCAATGATACCGTCACCTTTACCTCCTCCTCCAGTGGTGGTCAATGGAAATTTGGAGTTTCAGGTATCGAAAGTCATCGATTCATGTTTTAGTCGCCGGTCCCTTCAGTACCTGGTTCATTGGAAAGGGTATGGTCCTGAGGAGAGAACGTGGGTTCCTGCGTCAGATATTAGTGCAGACTGGTTAATTCGAGCCTTCCACACGACTCACCCGGATAAACCTGACCCTGAGGGTCCGGAGGCCCCTCGTAGAAGGGGGGGTACTGTCATGGGTGTGTCGCCACGAAGATCGTCGCGACTACTCAGCCTGACTTCTCGCAGCTGAGTTTTTGGTGCTTTGTGTTTTTTGGTTGTGAGGGAGTTAATTCTCTCTCTCTCTGTGCTTGACGAGGCTCAGCCTCGCCTAGCTGCAGTTAATGCTGCAGTATTGGGATTCCTTCAAATACCTGCTGGTCGGATAGGGAAGTTGTCGGTGAAAGCATTTCTTGCAGACCTTCAGAGTGGATCGTTGTTTGGTGGAGTTCGGAGCGAGGAGTATGCGGTGTGGTTTGTTCCCTTCCTCCCTTTATCATTTATCTCCTAACCTGTTGTTGTTCCCTCTGTAATTGTGGTGTTAGTTTTTGTATGCAAGGTGGTTTTTGGTTTTCCCCTTGTACTGTCTCGTTTGTCTAGTACTGTGTTTTGGGCATTTTCTATCCTGTTCCTCATTGTTGTGATCGGGGTCCTTCTCAGGACTAGATTACTGAGGTTCAGGGATATTCAGGAGTTTAGGGTTACGCTGGTGGCCTGGACCTCTGTACCATTAACAGTACCTCCAGGTTGAGGGATTAGTCAGGGCCCCCGTCTAGGGTCAGCTCAGGCCCCTGACCCCCTGTACGCTGAGACAGCGTGACAACTTCAAGTCCTCTGGCCCAAGGAAGCCCGGAGGCTCAGCCACACGAGAGGGACCACTACTGCCCCGGAGGGGTGAGAAGTACGGAAGGCCCAAGTCGCCAGTCATACGGGTGAGAACAACACGGTACACTCAGAGACGTGGGCTACCACTACACTACAGCAGGATAGCCAAGAAAGAGTGAAGTCAGAATGGTAGGCCTACAAACTCCCCCTGACCAGTGGGATTTCCCAGTTGCTCTCAGACTGACCAGGCCTCCATTGTTAACCTGTATTCCGGACGGGTCCCTTAATACCACCAACAGTAAAGACCCTGACTTGCATGACAGACTCCGTGTGGTTACTGCTGCTCCTGCGCACCATCACCACCAACATCCCTACTTTCTGCCCTGAGGCTATACTCCTCCCGTGGGGAGTTATACTATCCTCTGCTGCACCCCCAATACCAGCCTCAGCGGTCTGCCCTGCAGCGGCGGTACTCTCTGACCGCAATCCACTGGTGGCGTAGTCGGACATTTAAATATCACAAAGCCACACAAATAGACTGCCCTTTGGGTTGACCGCCCTGAGCCACGGGACCGGGTCCCCGCCACGCAAGGACTACAACCCCCAGCATCCACAACGGGTCCGGTTCCGGGTATCCCCACACACACACGGCCCAGGGGGCGCGTCATGAACCTTCTTTCATCTGTGAAGAGCTCAGGGCGCCAGTGGCGACTTTGCCAATCCTGGTGTTCTGTGGCAAATGCAAAGCGTCCTGCACGGTGTTGGGCAGTGAGCACAACCCCCATCTGTGGACGTCGGGCCCTCATATCACCCTCATGGAGTCGGTTTCTAACCGTTTGTGCAGACACATGCACATTTGTGACCTGCTGGAGGTCATTTTGCAGGGCTCTGGCAGTGCTCCTCCTGTTCCTCCTTGCACAAAGGCGGAGGTAGTGGTCCTGCTGCTGGGTTGTTGCCCTCCTATGGCCCTCTCCACGGCTCCTGGTGTACTGGCCTGTCTCCTGGTAGCACCTCCAGCCTCTGGACACTACTCTGACAGACACAGGAAACCTTCTTGCCACAGCTCGCATTGATGTGCCATCCTGGATGAGCTGCACTACCTGAGCAACTTCTGTGGGTTGTAGAGTCCGTCTCATGCTACCTCGAGTGTGAAAGCACAACCAACATTCAAAAGTGACCAAAGCATCAGCCAGAAAGCATTGGTACTGAGATGTGGTCTGTGGTCCATCTATTGTCTATTCCATTTGCACAACAGCATGTGAAATTGATTGTCAATCAGTGTTGCTTCCTAAGTGGACAGTTTGATTTCTCAGAAGTTTGATTTACTTGGAGTTATATTCTGTTGTTTAAGTGTTCCCTTTATTTTTTTGAGCAGTGTATATTAGGTATACTCTTCTATACAGGCAGCAGTATTATATTAGTTAAAGAAGTTGTCCACTACTTTTTAAGATTGCCCCCATGTATTAACCCTGTGATTATAAGACTTTTTGTAATTACCTTTGGTAGTCTTTATTGCCTGTGAGCGGTGCTATCCTTGGCCGCTCACAGGAATCATGTGACCCCCCCCCCGCTGATGTCATGTCAAGTGAGGCGTGACATCAGTGACGCGCTCCCCGTGGTGGACGCTAGGCTGTGGGCGGGGGTTACCCCGCGTGTCACACCCGGCATCCACCTCGCGCTTTCCCAATGAATGCGGAGAGGCAGAGTGCGCAGTGGATACTGAGTGTGCCGCGCGGGGTAACCCCACCCACAACCCATCACTCACCATGGAACGCAGCACTGATGTCACCCCAGGCTGCAGCCGAAACTTGACATGACATCAGTGGATGTTAGAGCCGGCTGCAGCCGGGGGTCACGTAATGCCTGTGAGCGGCCAGCGATAGCGCCACTCACAGGCAAGAAGGAACAAGCAAAGGTAATTACAAAAACACTTATAATCACAGGGTTAATACATTGGGGGAATCATAAAAAGTAGTGGACAACTCCTTTAAAGCTCGTCAAATTATTCTGTGAGTCAGTGGAACAATTGAATGCAATTATAACATGAATCAACAATCATTGCTTAGAATCAGAATTTGTAGTAACCATTTGTAATTTTGCTTCCCGCACAGCTTGTTTGAGTGTATACAAAGAAAATGTATTCAGCAGTGGGCAACACTGAGTTTAGTAACAAGCACTATGTTTTACCATCTTCATCCATCAATGTACTTTAGCTGAGATGACTCACAGGACACAAATTGATATCCAATGGATATTTATTACAGCCGGGCCGGGGCCTGTAAGATATACATTAGGACTTTATAGACTCATATTGTATGGAGACACAACATCGCTGTCTACTAGATAACTGCGCTCTTCCCAGCACTCTCTACATAACTGGAAATCCTTTACAATAGCTTTGGGAGTTATCGTCATCGTCATCATCCTCTTTGTATTACAATAGTAGATTATACTAAGAGTGACATATCAGTCATTAGTGAAAAAAAGCTCATAATCTAACTTATGGATAGATCCATAGTATGTGGACATTATTTCTATACCACAGGTGTCAACCACTGCCACTGCTAACGTACTGTACCTTATAAAGCTGCAGTACCACCTAAGACCAGCAGGGGCAAAACAAGTTGAACTTGCTTAGAACTTTTTAATTATTATTATTATTTATTATTATAGCGCCATTTATTCCATGGCGCTTTACATGTGAAAAAGGGGTATAATACAAGAACAATTACAATAATCTTGAACACAATGTGACAGCGACTGGTACAGGAGGAGCGAGGTCCCTGCCCGCGAGGGCTCACAATCTACAAGGGATGGGTGAGGATACAGTAGGTGAGGGTAGAGCTGGTCGTGCAGCGGTATGGTGGAGCGAGGTCCCTGCCCGCGAGGGCTCACAATCTACAAGGGATGGGTGCGGATACAGTAGGTGAGGGTAGAGCTGGTCGTGCAGCGGTATGATGGAGCGAGGACCCTGCACGCGAGGGCTCACAATCTACAAGGGATGGGTGAGGATACAGTAGGTGAGGGTAGAGCTGGTCGTGCAGCGGTATGGTGGAGCGAGGTCCCTGCCCGCGAGGGCTCACAATCTACAAGGGATGGGTGAGGATACAGTAGGTGAGAGTAGAGCTGGTCGTGCAGCGGTATGGTGGAGCGAGGTCCCTGCCCGCGAGGGCTCACAATCTACAAGGGATGGGTGAGGATACAGTAGGTGAGGGTAGAGCTGGTCGTGCAGCGGTGTGGTGGATCAGTGGTTACTGCAGGTTGTAGGCTTGTCGGAAGAGGTGGGTCTTCAGGCTCCTTTTGAAGGTTTCCACGGTAGGCGAGAGTCTGATGTGTTGGGGTAGAGAGCTCCAGAGTAGAGGGGACGCACGGGAGAAATCTTGTATGCGATTGTGGGAGGAGGAGATAAGTGGGGAGTAGAGAAGGAGATCTTGTGAGGATCGGAGGTTGCGTGCAGGTATGTAACAGGAGACTAGGTCAGAGATATTTGGAGGAGACAGGTTGTGAATGGCTTTGTATGTCGTCGTTAGCATTTTGAACTGGAGTCTCTGGGCAATGGGGAGCCAGTGAAGAGATTGACAGAGAGGAGAGGAAGGGGAATAGCGGGGGGACAGGTGGATTAGTCGGGCAGCAGAGTTTAGGATGGATTAGAGGGGTGCAAGAGTGTTGGAAGGGAGGCCACAGAGCAGGAGGTTGCAGTAGTCAAGGAGGGAGATGATGAGGGTGTGCACTACTGTTTTTGCAGATTCATGGCTGAGGAATGTGCGGACCCGGGAGATATTTTTGAGTTGGAGTCAGCAGGAAGTGGAAAGGGCTTGGATATGTGGTTTGAAGGAGAGTTCAGAGTCCAGGGTTACCCCAAGGCAGCGAGCTTGATGGACTGAGGAGAGTGGACAGTCATTGACATTGATAGATAGGTCAGTTGGGGGGGGTGAATGAGATGGCGGAAAGATGATGAATTCTGTTTTGTCCATGTTAAGTTTTAGAAATCTAGCAGAGAAGAAGGATGAAATAGCAGACAGACATTGTGGGATTTTGGTTAGTAAGGAGGTAATATCGGGTCCAGAGAGGTAGATCTGTGTGTCATCAGCATAGAGGTGATACTGAAAGCCGTGAGACTCTATGAGCTGTCCCAGGCCAAAGGTGTAGATGGAGAAGAGCAGAGGTCCTAGAACTGAACCTTGGGGGACACCGACAGATAGAGGGCGAGATGAGGAGGTGGTGTGTGAGTGGGAGACACTGAATGTCCTGTCTGTTAGGTATGAGGACATCCAGGATAGGGCCAAGTCTGTGATGCCGAGAGATGAGAGAGTTTGTAGTAAGAGGAAATGGTCCACTGTGTCGAAGGCAGATGACAGGTCTAGGAGGAGGAGGACAGAGTAGTGTCGCTTAGATTTGGCGGTTAGTAGGTTGAAGACTTTAGTCAGTGCAGTCTCAGTAGAATGGTGTGGTCGGAAACCAGATTGTAGGCGGTCGAAGAGGGAGCAGGAGGAGAGGTGGGAGGACAGCTCAGAATGGACGTGTTCCAGTAGTTTTGAGGCATAGGGGAGAAGTGATATGGGGCAATAGCTAGTCAGAGAGGATGGGTCAAGGGAGGGCTTTTTGATGATGATTGAGGCATGTTTGAAGCATGAGGGGAAGACACCAGTTGTTAATGACAGGTTGAAGAGGTGGGTTAGGGCTGGGATGAAGATAGTGGTAAGGTTTAGGATGAGGTGGGACAGGATTGGGTCAAGTTTACAGGTGGTGAGGTGTGATTTGGAGAGTAAAGAGGAAAGTTGATCTTCCGTAATGGTGGAGAAGGTGGTTTTGGAGGAGGAGGGTTGAGTAGGTGTGGGGAGGGGCTGTGGGGGCTTTAGGCAAAAGCTTTGTCTGATGGTGTCAATCTTCTGCTTGAAGAATGAGGCAAAGTCTTCGGCTGAAATAAGAGGAGAGGGAGGAGAGGGAGGAGGCACTGGGGGATGGAGGAGAGAATTTTTTAGAATTTTCTTAGATGCAATGTGTATAATAACAAATTATAATGTAAAATAACATAAATTGGACTTTTGTAATTACATTTAAATTGGACTTTTGTAGTAAACTTCTATCTTTGGACACTAGTGGTCTCATTGGCTTAGGAGTTCTGACATAAAATGATGTCACCTGCAATGACATCATTAGTTCCAAACATGCTAAAGGTTTTGTCCACCTTCAGGGACATTTTTTGTTATTTTATTTCATGTATTTAGGGCTTAACCTAATTTTTGCAATTGGGTTTCATTAAAAACTGTGCACTGATTTGCTTTTACAGGCTCTTTGGTTCCCTGTACATTAAACTTTGATGTGGTCTGTGTTGATATATCAGAAAAAGTTGCAAGCTCTTCTTCAGGTCGCCAGAAGGAGCTCATTGAGGGATTCTCATGTAACCCATTCTGCAATAGACAGTGCAGCACAGAGGCTATAGAGGGCAAACAATGCAAAATTGTTAATCAAACTCAATTAGAAAAGTGATTTTTAGCCCTAAACACATGTAGTTAAGTATGAACATGAATGGAGCAATGGTGAGCATGCATGACATTCTCTCCATTCAACCTGTTATCAGGTTTGATGGGATGGCTATTGGTTGAAACCCCTGCAATCAGCCGCCTATTATGTAACACACACGCTCCATCATTTCTATAGTGGCCACGACTGGGTAAATGAATAGGGGTGGACCTGCAGTACCCGGCTGCAGCCACTGTAGTTTTGATGGAGCTGCTGTGTTCCAGCAACATCTGACAATGCTTCTGGTAACAGCTGATCGGTGGGGAGGGGACTGCTGGGTGTCACACCCTCAACAATGAGATATTGATGGCCTAAACTAGGGATAGACCATCAATAAAAAAAAGTAGTGGCCAACTTCTTTATACTCTATGACTGTGGACAGGGCTCGTTTTAGACAAAATTTTGCCTTGAGCAAAATTCAAAGCGGAGCCCCAATGGCTAATATATTGTGATGTCACACAGAACTCTTTAATACATGAAGGGAGTGATCAGCTCACCTATCCACGAGTGCGCAGGATCCCTGGTCCAAAGGCAAGAAAGTCCACAAATACAGGTTGATCCAGCACTTCAGGTAAAATACAAAATTGTTATTCCATCGTTAAAAGCATGTGGTGTCTAAAGAGAGTCCACATCATCAATTGTTCAGCTTGGTTATGAGTAAGAAGTGTTACTTCGAAACGTGTCAACCCAAACCTTAATCCTTTTTGGATTCTTTCCTCGGATGATTTAGCAGAGCAATTAATAATGTGGACTTTCTTAAGACACATGTTTTTAAAGATGGAATAGAATTTTTTTAATTTCATGTGAAGTGCTGGATCAACATCTATTTGTGGACAGAAATCTTTAAGATGCTCGCGATCAACTATATTCAAGTTGTTTAGTACTTGTTTACCGGCCTCCTTACACAGGCTGAGGACAATCGCTCTATCTCCATACATTTCATGTTATTGGCAGCACATCTCCTGTTTACACCAGATGATGTGCTGCCGAGAATGATGACTTTTCTTCTGGCATAAACAATCCAATCACCTGATGAATAAGCAACATATTTCTTAGTAATTGGATGATTGCTGACATGTTTCCACCTACGATTGTTCGTCTGTGCTGCCGGCATTTAAATGTGGATGCCACACACACTATATGTTACACACACTATATGTTACACACACACACAGTACATGTTACACACACTATATGTTACACACACACACAGACACACACTATATGTTACACACACACACTATATGTTACACACACACACTACATGTTACACACACACGCTATATGTTACACACACTATACGTTACTCACACACTATATGTTACACACACACACTATACGTTACACACACACTATATGTTACACACACTATATGTTACACACACACTATACGTTACACACACACTATATGTTACACACACTATACGTTACACACACACTATATGTTACACACACACACTATACGTTACACACACACTATATGTTACACACACTATATGTTACACACACACTATACGTTACACACACACTATATGTTACACACACTATATGTTACACACACACACTACATGTTACACACACACACTATATGTTACACACACACACTACATGTTACACACACTATATGTTACACACACACACTACATGTTACACACACACTATATGTTACACACACACTATATGTTACACACACTATATGTTACACACACACACTACATGTTACACACACACTATATGTTACACACACACACTATATGTTACACACACTATATGTTACACACACACACTATATGTTACACACACACTATATGTTACACACACACACTATATGTTACACACACTATATGTTACACACACACACTATATGTTACACACACTATATGTTACACACACACACTATATGTTACACACACACTATATGTTACACACACACACTACATGTTACACACACACTATACGTTACACACACACTATACGTTACACACATTATATGCTACAAACATGATATGTTACACACACACTATCTGTTATACATACACACGCTCAATGCTTCATACACAATGTATGTTACACAAATAATAAAAATAATTATTCTATTTCTAAAGCACCAGCATATTCTGCAGCACTTTACAATAGTGTAGAGACAATAGAAACATCAGAAAGTAACACATACAGGTGCATCTCACTAAATTAGAATATCATCAAAAAGTTGATTTATTTCAGTTCTTCAATACAAAAAGTGAAACTCATATAATATAGAGTCATTACACACAGAGGGATCTATTATATAGAGTCATTACACGCAGAGGGATCTATTATATAGAGTCATTACACGCAGAGGGATCTATTATATAGAGTCATTACACACAGAGGGATCTATTATATAGAGTCATTACAAGCAGAGGGATCTATTATATAGAGTCAATACACGCAGAGGGATCTATTATATAGAGTCATTACACGCAAAGGGATCTATTATATAGAGTCATTACACACAGAGGGATCTATTATATAGAGTCATTACACACAGAGGGATCTATTATATAGAGTCATTACACACAGAGGGATCTATTATATAGAGTCATTACACACAGAGGGATCTATTATATAGAGTCATTACACACAGAGGGATCTATTATATAGAGTCATTACACACAGAGGGATCTATTATATAGAGTCATTACACACAGAGGGATCTATTATATAGAGTCATTACACGCAGAGGGATCTATTATATAGTCATTACACACAGAGGGATCTATTATATAGGGTCAATACACACAGAGGGATCTATTATATAGAGTCATTACACACAGAGGGATCTATTATATAGAGTCATTACACACAGAGGGATCCATTATATAGAGTCATTACACGCAGAGGGATCTATTATAAAGAGTCATTACACGCAGAGGGATCTATTATATAGAGTCATTACACACAGAGGGATCTATTATATAGAGTCATTACACACAGAGCGATCTATTATATAGAGTCATTACACGCAGAGGGATCTATTATATAGAGTCATTACACGCAGAGGGATCTATTATATAGAGTCATTACACACAGAGGGATCTATTACATAGTCATTACACACAGAGGGATCTATTAAATAGAGTCATTACACGCAGAGGGATCTATTATATAGAGTCATTACACGCAGAGGGATCTATTATATAGAGTCATTACACGCAGAGGGATCTATTATATAGAGTCATTACACACAGAGCGATCTATTATATAGAGTCATTACACACAGAGGGATCTATTATATAGAGTCATTACACACAGAGTGATCTATTATATAGAGTCATTACACACAGAGCGATCTATTCTATAGAGTCATTACACACAGAGGGATCTATTATATAGAGTCATTACACACAGAGGGATCTATTATATAGAGTCATTACACACAGAGGGATCTATTCTATAGAGTCATTACACACAGAGGGATCTATTATATAGAGTCATTACACACAGAGTGATCTATTCTATAGAGTCATTACACACAGAGTGATCTATTATATAGAGTCATTAGACACAGAGGGATCTATTCTATAGAGTCATTACATACAGAGGGATCTATTATATAGAGTCATTACACGCAGAGGGATCTATTATATAGAGTCATTACACACAGAGGGATCTATTATATAGAGTCATTACACGCAGAGGGATCTATTACATAGTCATTACACACAGAGGGATCTATTATATAGAGTCATTACACACAGAGGGATCTATTATATAGAGTCATTACACGCAGAGGGATCTATTATATAGAGTCATTACACGCAGAGGGATCTATTATATAGAGTCATTACACGCAGAGGGATCTATTATATAGAGTCATTACACACAGAGCGATCTATTATATAGAGTAATTACACGCAGAGGGATCTATTATATAGAGTCATTACACACAGAGGGATCTATTATATAGAGTCATTACACAGAGGGATCTATTATATAGAGTCATTACACACAGAAGGATCTATTATATAGAGTCATTACACACAGAGGGATCTATTATATAGAGTCATTACACACAGAGGGATCTATTATATAGTCATTACACACAGAGGGATCTATTATAGAGTCATTACACACAGAGGGATCTATTATATAGAGTCATTACACACAGAGTGATCTTTTATATAGAGTAATTACACACAGAGGGATCTATTCTATAGGGTCATTACACACAGAGTGATCTATTATATAGAGTTATTACACACAGAGTGATCTATTATATAGAGTCATTACACGCAGAGGGGTCTATTATATAGAGTCATTACACACAGAGGGATCTATTATATAGAGTCATTACACACAGAGGGATCTATTCTATAGAGTCATTACACACAGAGGGATCTATTCTATAGAGTCATTACACACAGAGGGATCTATTCTATAGAGTCATTACACACAGAGGGATCTATTATATAGAGTCATTACACACAGAGGGATCTGTTATATAGAGTCATTACACACAGAGGGATCTATTAAATAGTCATTACACACAGAGGGATCTATTATATAGAGTCATTACACGCAGAGGGATCTATTATATAGAGTCATTACACACAGAGTGATCTATTATATAGAGTCATTACACACAGAGGGATCTATTATATAGAGTCATTACACGCAGAGTGATCTATTATATAGAGTCATTACACGCAGAGCGATCTATTATATAGAGTCATTACATAGAGTAATGACTCTATATAATAGATCCCTCTGTGTGTAATGACTCTATATAATAGATCACTCTGCGTGTAATGACTCTATATAATAGATCCCTCTGTGTGTAATGACTCTATATAATAGATCACTCTGTGTGTAATGACTCTATATAATAGGTCCCTCTGTGTGTAATGACTCTATATAATAGATCCCTCTGTGTGTAATGACTCTATATAATAGATCCCTCTGTGTGTAATGACTCTATATAATAGATCCCTCTGTGTGTAATGACTCTATAGAATAGATCCCTCTGTGTGTAATGACTCTATATAATAGATCACTCTGTGTGTAATGACTCTATATAATAAATCCCTCTGTGTGTAATGACTCTATATAATAGATTGCTCTGCGTGTAATGACTCTATATAATAGATCCCTCTGTGTGTAATGACTCTATATAATAGATCCCTCTGCGTGTAATGATTCTATATAATAGATCCCTCTGCGTGTAATGACTCTATATAATAGATCCCTGTGTGTAATGACTCTATATAATAGATCCCTCTGTGTGTAATGACTCTATATAATAGATCCCTCTGTGTGTAATGACTCTATATAATAGATCACTCTGTGTGTAATGCCTCTATATAATAGATCCCTCTGTGTGTAATGACTCTATATAATAGATCCCTCTGTGTGTAATGACTATATAATAGATCCCTCTGTGTGTAATGACTCTATATAATAGATCCCTCTGTGTGTAATGACTCTATATAATAGATCCCTCTGTGTGTAATGACTCTATAGAATAGATCCCTCTGTGTATAATGACTCTATAGAATAGATTGCTCTGTGTGTAATGACTCTATATAATAGATCACTCTGTGTGTAATGACTCTATATAATAGATCCCTCTGTGTGTAATGACTCTATATAATAGATTGCTCTGCGTGTAATGACTCTATATAATAGATCCCTCTGTGTGTAATGACTCTATATAATAGATCCCTCTGCGTGTAATGATTCTATATAATAGATCCCTCTGCATGTAATGACTCTATATAATAGATCCCTGTGTGTAATGACTCTATATAATAGATCCCTCTGTGTGTAATGACTCTATATAATAGATCCCTCTGTGTGTAATGACTCTATATAATAGATCACTCTGTGTGTAATGCCTCTATATAATAGATCCCTCTGTGTGTAATGACTCTATATAATAGATCCCTCTGTGTGTAATGACTATATAATAGATCCCTCTGTGTGTAATGACTCTATATAATAGATCCCTCTGTGTGTAATGACTCTATATAATAGATCCCTCTGTGTGTAATGACTCTATAGAATAGATCCCTCTGTGTATAATGACTCTATAGAATAGATTGCTCTGTGTGTAATGACTCTATATAATAGATCCCTCTGCGTGTAATGACTTTTTGTAATAGATCCCTCTGTGTGTAATGACTCTATACAATAGATCCCTCTGTGTGTAATGACTCTATAGAATAGATCCCTCTGTGTGTAATGACTCTATAGAATAGATCCCTCTGTGTGTAATGACTCTATAATAGATCCCTCTGTGTGTAATGACTCTATATAATAGATCCCTCTATGTGTAATGACTCTATATAATAGATCCCTCTCTGTGTAATGACTATATAATAGATCCCTCTGTGTGTAATGACTCTATGTAATATAGGAGGTTCACGTTTTGTATTGAAGAACTGAAATAAATTAACTTTTTGATGATATTCTAATTTTGTGAGAAGCACCTGTAGTTCACCAGTTACAGGAGGAGTGAGGGTCCGGCTACTCGCAGGCTTACAATCTATAAGCAAATAGGAGAACACAATAGGTAGAATGTGCTTGTTCATTTTAATAAATAGGGCATTTTTTAATAAGCTGCATGACCCGGTTACCAGACAATATCTGTCTATGTACAGTTAACAAGTGCTATTGGGTGCATGGAGGGTGTGGAGACAGATGAATAGGAGGGAGCAGGTTCTAAGCAAAATTTAGAAAGACGGAACAGGGGAGAGTAAGGTTGGTGAATTGAGGTGATAGGCCTGTATAAAAAGATGTGTTTTTAAAGAATGTTTAAAAACGTGGCGCTTATCTTCCCATGTGCGCACCTGTAAGGTGCCTCAGGGAGGTAGTCATGGGCGAGCTGTGGCCCCTGCTCTCTCTGGCATCCTACAGACAATACGTGTCCTCTCTCTGATGTGTGGCCGTGTACGTGGCGCTCTCCACTTACTTCAGACCATCCGATCGCGGCTGTCTCCAGGCATTTCTCTTCTGGGACCAGGGCAGTAATAAATTCAGAGGACACGAGGTTCTTAACCATAACTGGGACTTTACTTAGGAAGAGGAATATGTACAATATTTACAGGCAGATATAATGGATAAGACCCGACAGGTTATCATCTCCCTCACAGACGCTGGCAAAATCTTCAACCCTGGTTCCCTCTTTAAGTGAAGCATCTCTGTGACTCTAATCTCTAGCCCAAGAGTCTTCCTCACCAGTGGCAGTATATCCGGGTCCTATATCTCCCCCATGTCTTAGCTTGGAGTCCTATCTTCCTCTTCTGCTGCCTGCAGACTGAAAGTGCCCCGGGTCCTCAATACCTCCGTTGAGTTTCTCTGGCCGGCTAACAGGACTCTTGCGTAGGGAGATCTTTACACTGGTGATCCTACTGTCTGAGAGTATGGAGCTCCTGTCTACCCTAGCAGCCACTATATTAGGCTGTCCGTAAAGTTCACTGTCCAAACTCTCACGGAATCTTTCTGGAAACTCACTACTTGTTGCCTAGAGTGCCGACCCTCTATGGGCTGTCCTTTTGCCCAATTAACTCTTCGTTGTCATCCTGCTACTAGACTCTCACTAACAGCTGTACCCGACAGTGGCATCTTGTGGCTGGTTACAAGTACTGCAGCTCACAAGGAATTATGTTAAACTAAGCTCCAGACACACTCAGCATCTGATCATGGTACTAAGTTCCCCCCCTTCTCTACTGACTGGACCACTGCAGCTAACTTCTTAGCTTGGCCTAACAACAGTTCAGAGAGGTCTAACTCCGGGAACATTTTCTTCTAACTACATCAGTGCCAAAGGAAGGCTATGTCCTTCCCCACTATTACATTCCCCCACACTTTAATGATGGTCGTCCTCGACCATACCAGGCAACAAACCACATATTAACACTTATAGCATATATCAGATTACTAAAACATTTTAGTACACGACTGGTTGTGAAGTCTTCTTCTTGTGTGGATACCAGCCCTTCTTGGTTAATTGCCCCGGACCAGCAACTCAGACAGTTCATTGTCATAACTTTCAAAACTTTTCAAGAATACTGGTCTTTCTTGGTAAGGACCCCAGAAGCACAGTGTACATGTCCATTTTACGAAAACAGGTCATCTCACAAATGTCCCTTCATCTTCCTTAAGGGCTGGATCCTGAGAAACACAGTCACGGGGTACACCCCTTGATTATTTTTCTTCCTGGCCCTAGCGGCGGTCACCGGTTCTTCCCGCTAGGTTGCAAGTCTCTTAGTAGTAGAGGATATCAAACATTAAGGTGTGCCTCAGTGTGAAGCCTCTCACAGTACAAAGCCCCACAACCAGCAGGAGCAGAGAATGAGAAAGGGGCAAACAAACCTTCAGCCGTCCGCGGCTTCTACAGACCCACTTGGCCTCTAGGATATCTCAAACAGTTCCTTTGATTCCTTTTCAGGAAAAAACACACACAGGCCTTCTGGCCATGAAGGTATCAACAGTCCTTCCTAGAATAACAAAGACGAGGTGCCTTAAATTTCGTTTCCTGAGACTCGACTGGTCTTCAGTCTTTAAATAGGGGTTCCTCAGAACTCGACCCCTCAAAATAGCCTACTGGTGGACGAATCAAGTAACTGCAACTGCCCATAGGGCACCTAGGTCACTGCTCAGGTGTCTCCTGGAATTTCTCAATCTTCTTCCAGACTCCTCTCAGGCAGAACCAAGCCACTTCCAGCTGAAGTTATCACTGGAACTACCTGCACATCTGCATCAGGCTCCCAGAGTGAAGTCAAGGCCCAAAGTCCTTCCTGAAGCTCCTCTACCATCTTCCTCCCCTTGGCATACCATCGCTCTATGCTTCTGAGGAATTCACGGCAGCTTCTTTGGGTTGGCAACTGAGCAGCATGCAATAATTGCTGGCCTGCATCCAACCTTACTGAACTGGATGGAGCTGAGGCTTGCATACCTTCTGCAGTGGGCTCCACCTCTTCTTGGTATTCTAGAACGGTCACGGACTCTCCAGTCCCTGGAACGGTGTACACTGAGTGCCCCCCTTCAGGCTGAGCCACAATAACTGGGGATGGTAGTATCTCTGGAACTACTTGATCGCGGTGATCAGGTCCCCAGGGCAGACAAAAGACTCCAAGTCCCCGCCAGTACTCGTCCACTGCATACGGGTCCCCATATTGACTCTCACCGCTCATGTCTTCCATCTCTTCGTCATCAATGCCAATGCTCATTCATAATACAGGATGGGCTCTTGCCTCGCCATCATGGTGTGTCATCACAACTGATATCTTCCCCAGTACCTTACCTCTCATGTGCTGGGGCGAAAATGGCGCCGGTCGCTCTTTGACTGCGTGCTTCCTTCACGTCTGGATCTGCCTCTTCCTAGGCTGAATCCCTGACGTGGCCACAGCGTCACAATTCACTCCGCCTTCAGCCGCGCCTCCTTTCCTGATGCACTGGTACTCATTGGGCCGGACTTCACTCTGCGCCGTGCCCTCTTCTTCATTGTGCCTCCCATCTTGGGACAAATCTTGGCTGCTGGGCCCATCCTTCTTTGGGCTGAACACCTTTTTGCGCTCTCGGGCGCCATCCACTCCCACGATAGGCAGTTCTTCTCTTGCACTTTACCGCCACTGTCGCCATTTTGAAATCCGTGCTTCGGGCCGCCATCTTGGGCCGCATGTCTTCCAACACTTTCTCTTCAGTGTTCTGGGTCGGCTCTTCCCCGTTTTCTTCATGTGAGGAGCTCGCATCCTGCCGACTACGCCAAATGTAAGGTGCCTCAGCGAGGTAGTCGTGGGCGAGCTGTGGGCCCTGCTCGCTCTGGCACTCTACAGACAATATGTGTACCCCCTCTGATGTGTGGCTGTGTATGTGGTGCTCTCCACTTACTTCAGACCACCCAATAGCGACTGTCTCCAGGCATTTCTCTTCTGGGACCAGGGCAGTAATAAATTCAGAGGACATGAGGTTCTTAACCATAACTGGGACTTTACTTGGGGAAGAGGAATATGTACAATATTTACAGGCAGATATAATAGATAAGGCCCGACAGGTTATCATCTCCCTCACAGACGCTGGCAACATCTTCAGCCCTGGTTCCCTCTTTAAGTGGAGCATCTCTGTAACTCTAATCTCTAGCCCAAGAGAATCTTCCTCACCAGTGACCATATATCCGGATCCTATATCTCCCCCACGTCTTAGTTTGGAGTCCTATCTTCCTCCTCTGCTGCCTGCAGACTGAAAGTGCCCCGGGTCCTCAATACCTCCGTTGAGTTTCTCCGGCCGGCTAACAGGACTCTTGCGTAGGGAGATCTTTACACTGGTGATCCTACTGTCTGAGGGTACGGAGCTCCTGTCTACCCTAGCAGCCACTATATTAGGCTGTCCGTAAGGTTCACTGTCCAAACTCTCACTGAATCTTTCTGGAAACTCACTACTTGTTGCCTAGAGTGCCCCCCTCTATGGGCTGTCCTTTTGCCCAATTAACTCTTCACTGTCATCCTGCTAGTAGACTCTTACTAACAGCTGTACCCAACAGTGGCATCTTGTGGCTGGTTACAAGTACTGCAGCTCACAAGGAATTATGTTAAACTAACCTCCAGACACACTCAGCGTCTGATCATGGTACTAAGTCCCCCCCCTACTCTACTGACTGGACCACTGCAGCTAACCCCTTAGCTTGGTCTAACAACAGTTCAGAGAGGTCTAACTCCGGGAACATTTTCTTTTAACTACATAGGTGCTAAAGGAAGGCTATATCCTTCCCCACTATTACACACCCACAAACACACACACCACTCAATGGTTCACATACAATGTATGTTACAGTCATCCACTCAATTCTACATGCGTACTATATGCTGCACACACTGCATGCTATGCACACATAATCCACACTCACATGCACACTCTGTATGTTACACACGTACTTTCTGCTGCACACACTGCATGCTATGCACACATAATCCACACTCACATGCACACTCTGTATGTTACACACGTACTTTCAGCTGCACACACTGCATGCTATGCACACATAATCCACACTCACACGCACACTCTGTATGTTACACACGTACTATATGCTGCACACACTGCATGCTATGCACACATAATCCACACTCACATGCACACTCTGTATATTACACACGTACTATATGCTGCACACACTGCATGCTATGAACACACAATTCACACTCACAAGCACACTCTGTATGTTACACACGTACTTTCTGCTGCACACACTGCATGCTATGCACACATAATCCACACTCACATGCACACTCTGTATGTTACACACGTACTTTCTGCTGCACACACTGCATGCTATGCACACATAATCCACACTCACATGCACACTCTGTATGTTACACACATACTTTCTGCTGCACACACTGCATGCTATGCACACATAATCCACACTCACATGCACACTCTGTATGTTACACACGTACTTTCTGCTGCACACACTGCATGCTATGCACACACAATCCACACTCACATGCACACTCTGTATGTTACACACGTACTATATGCTGCACACACTGCGTGCTATGAACACATAATCCACACTCACATGCACACTCTGTATGTTACACACTCACTGTGTGATAGATACAGACACACATTGAATTTTACCACACATTCTTTATTCTACACACACTGTATGTTACTTACACAGACATGAACACACGCTGCATGCTACACACTATGTTACACATACTCCATGCTAAACCCACGGTATGTTACATACACGCACACTCCATGTTACACACACACTTTGCATGTTACGCACACACTCTATGTTACATACAAATTGTATGTGTTACACACACTGCATAGTATACACATTGTGTTTCACACTGTATGTTGCATAAGCTCCATGCTACACACTCTGCATGTTACAGACACTCAAACTTCACGCTGAACACAAAATATATACTGTACGTAATGTTAGACACACACACTATTGCCTTAAGTCCCCCCCATGGTGAATGACCATTAATTACATGACCATGATGTCAGCAAAAGCCCCTACACGTCTAGCCTTGGACACTGCACTGATAATGCAGGATTGGCTTTGTAAAGGCTAGCGTCCTCAGGTTGTCTGGCCTTCTGACCCTGCAGCAATATAGGGTCTCGCTGGGGGCCTTTTTGGGCATGAGAACATGGTAAATTTTCGAGGTTGCACCATTAACGCCAGAGAAGAGACTGCAAGGAGTGTTAAACCTCCCAGCCTCTTCATTAAAACCAAACACTCGGGTTGCTTTACTTCAATACTTATAGTACGAACAGAAAAACATCAAACACTCTTGTGGTTCAAAGGGATGGCCACAGCTTTATTATCATACACAAAAAAAAACAAAATACACAAGTGGGCCTTGCACCTAAAACTTAATTGGGCGTGGAAGAGACACCTTCACGCTGTGGCAACTTTTACATACAATATTATCATAACCAACAATATTAAATAAGTATATCAAACATGTTTTTTTCCATATAGAAACTTAACAAGATTTTACCAATATGGGTAGGGCGGGTAGGTGTTCTTCCAGTAAGATGTTCTACCACTGAACCTTTTGGCGCCAATCATCCTATAAATACCCCCCTGTCCACACCCCATATGGACAGTACAGCCCTCTATTTTTCCTGCAATTTTATTTAACCCTCTTCTACTCCCTTGCAGTCCTTGGGCCTCTCCTTAACTAGTTCATGCCCTCTTAGAAGCGGAGGTTTTGGAGATCAATATAAAGATATATTAATTGAATAAATCTTTTCTCTAACCTCCCGTTCTTTATTATCCTTCACACTTACTCCCTGAAACGGGTCTTGGCGTTTATGTCCCCTTTAGCTGTATTGTCAGCCCGCTCAGCATTGTCAGGAAAGCACTTACATCTAATCACCTTCCTACACACCGCTTGTCAGTGCAACAAATGTAATGTTCTGCGGATAGTTTGTGTTGGGTGATACAACATTAATGCATTTTGTATTTTCTTGTAGCGTTCAGCAATTAATATAGAGCTCATCTAGCAGGAGCTGTCAGTAAGCCGTCACTATCCCGCTCACCAATATTTCTGTCTGTCTCCATTACCGGCTGATCGACTGCACAACTGCTCATATCCCGGCCTTCATTAGAAGACGGTGGAGTCATAGATGGATGGCTCGGACTGCAGCGCTCTATTAAAGCTTTAAGGCTTTGTGTTCTGGGGTATTACGTTTCTTTGATGTCTTCTGACTATCACTGGATAGCACATCTTTAATTAGAGCTGAAAACGAATTGCTAAGATGCACTCCAGAATTATTTTGCAATGTGAATAGACATGCAGTGCATCTAGAGACGACATTACAAATGTAGCAGAGCTGAGTTTGTGCTTTCGCTCTTTAAGTTTGCATTGTGATTACTGAAGTTAAAGGGGCCATCTGCATTGCGCATGCATCGCTAGCCTCAAGCAAGTGCACCCACACCGAGGTTAACTGTCCAAATACCAAAAATTGAAACAGGAAATTCGGCACCAAAATCCTACAATCGCTGGTACACAATTGCCTACCAGAACAACATAAATCCAATCGGTAATGTGGGATCCCTGATAATGCACACCTGAAAAATGACCTGGGCATATGATGAGAACATTGTTCTTCCTCTGTATAAAGCGCTGGTAAGGCCGCACTTAGAATATTGTGCACAGTTCTGGGCTCCGGTGCTCAGGAAAGACATATTGGAGCTAGAGAGGGTACAAAGGAGGGCGACTAAGGTAATAAAGGGAATGGAGGGACTAGAATACCCAGAGAGGTTGTCAAAATTAGGCCTATTTACATTGGAAAAGAGAAGGCTTAGGGGAGACCTCATAAACATGTATAAATACATCAGGGGGCAGTACAGAGATCTCTCCCATGACCTGTTTATACCAAGGATGGTGACAAAGACGAGGGGGCACACTATGCGTCTGGAGGAAAGGAGGTTCCTGCACCAGCATAGAAGGGGATTCTTTACGGTCAGAGCCGTGAGACTCTGGAACTCTCTGGGAGAGGAAGTGGTGATGTCCAACTCACTTAATGAGTTCAAGAGAGGCCTGGACGCCTTTCTTGAGAACAATAAAATTACATCTTATGCTTAGTGATAGTTAATTAATCCAGGGATTTAATCTGACTGCCAGATTGGAGTCGGGAAGTGAATTTTTCCTCAATGATGTAATTTGGCCTATACCACATGGTTTTTTTTTTTGCCTTCCCCTGGATCAACGCTGCGGAATAGCTGCAGTGCACAAGAAATAGGCTGAACTGGATGGACGCTTGTCTTTTTTCGGCCTTATAAACTATTTAACTATGTAACTATGTAAAAAACAATAGATGCATGTAGTATCCAATGCACTCACCGTCCTATTTAAAAGTCCTTTATTGCATTGTAGCTAACCGAGTTTATCTGTGCATGCTTCAGAGCAAGAGGACAACAACGCTTACACGCAATTCTGGACAGACGTATCCTATTCTCAGTTATGTCAATCAAGCCAAAATGGGCGGGTTTAGGTCATAGTCACTATGATTTTCCACCTCTAATCCAGCGTGCGTAAATTAAATAGCTTATTTTGAATTAAATAATATTAAATTTAATGGGTATTCCCATCTCCAAGATCCTATCCCAATATGATGTAGTAGGTGTAATAATAATAATATTAGCAAATTCCTCCAATTGGAAATGCAGTATAGTTCTTCTGATTCGCTATGTCGCTTACCCCATGTGCAGGGCATTGAAGTAGCTTAAGTATCCATGGTTACAACCATTAGCAGCTAACTGACTAACTGTCACGATAGTGGCCCAAACCACGGATATCTAAGCTACTAATTGAAGGTATTTGCTAATATTGTTATTATTACACCTACTACATATTGGGATAGGATCTTAGGGATGGGAATACCCCTTTAAATCTTTTTTTCTGCATATAAGGAAAGATAAAGAGTTAATCTAACAAAAACACACTTTATTTAAGGAGTGCCTGAAAAGTAGTGCAGCCATTAAAGGGTTTTTCACTCTTTTAACTTTCCATTTTTGTTCCCAGTGTGGTAAAAAAATAAGAATCCGCATATACTTCCATCCAAACCCCCAGTCCTCTTCTGTCCTGCTGGGTGTATCCCCCGCCGCTCACCTCTCTTCTCCACTGACTTTTCTCCTCTTTTATAGATTCTCATGAGGTCTACATGTGAGCGGCCCGATGATAGGATGCTTTCATTGCTTGTTATTACATCTAATGACCTCGTTTGAAGAAAAACTGGGAGCAGCAGTCGTCAGGTCTGGGTAAATACTAGGCCTCAATTATCAAAACTGCCTTTGTTGCCCATAGCAACCAATCACAGTGTAGCTTTCATTTTCCAAAAGCTGTTTAACAAATGAAAGCTGCAATCTGATTGGTTGCTATGGGCAATGAAGGCATTTTTGATAAATGAGGCCTAGTATTTTTCCAGACTCTATGAATACTGCTCCCATTTGGCACTGCCGTTCCTTTTTGTTTTTGTTTCAGCTCCGATCCAAAGTGCGAGATTAAACAACCGTCAGTAAATCTCCGATTCCCTTTTATGAGCAAATATCTCAATAAGTTCTGTATAAATAATAGTTAAGAGTAAGTGCTACATACAGCGACGCCTCAGTCCGTCTGTCTGCCAATGTTACCGCAGATATACAGTAAATCCATCCTGGCAAACTCTATGACACCAGAGATAAGAGGCATCCAAAACATTTCCACCATCAATGGGACAAAGCGCAATATTAGTATAATTATCAAATTGCTCCATGAATATTGAGCGAATCTCTCTCTCGGGTACACAGCATTAGAAAAACATGGCTGCTTCCTTTTCAAAAACAGCGCCACATCTGTCCACGGGTCATGTGTGTTAGTGCAGTCTATTCTCTTCAATGAGTTGCAATAACTAGCACAACCTGCGGAGCCGTGCTTATTCTGAAGTGCGTGCACCCAATTAAAGAGATTTTCCGAGATCATGACATATTTCTGCAGTCACTCTGTGTGACTGCAGATTTCTGATTTGTGACAGTCTGCAATGCACACACTGTCAGGATTCCCCTCGATTTCCAGCACGAGTGACTTGCAGATGCGGACACTTGTGGTCACGTGCCAACTAGAGACTTGTCTTTTAATGTTCTTTTTAGAGAAGCACATGAGAGTCTAGTCCTCAGGTCACATGAATGCACACTCTAGCTGCAAACAGAGGGGAATCCCGACTGCGTGCAATGTGCACACCGTCACGATTCGCCAAACATGACAACGACTGCAGAAATTCTCCTTGAGCTTGAAAAACCCCTTTAAGTTATTTTTTATACTGTGTACATGAATCGGTCCAGGACCCGTCATGGATCAGAGAGTATCCGCTGACTAATGACCTATGTGGTGGTTGCTGGTCGTGCCGTGGCACTTGGTATTTTCAGGAGTGTAGGAGGTGAGACCTGATCCTGTCTTCCAGATGCCAGTAATTCCCAGTGATTACGGGAATATCATGGATGCCGGTGGCAAGAAAGATTCCAGGGAAGGTCTCTTTAATAACAGGATGTTGGGATCTAAATATATACACGGCATGTGCTGCCTGGTGGATTATGTGATTGGGCTGAAGTGGCTGTCACTCGGGTAAATGCTCTTCGGACCACCGCGCTTTCAGGAGTTGGATTTATTACTGCCATGTGACCCGTTATATAAACCGCATAGATAGTTGCTGCACGTCTTACATGTCTCTTAAAGGAATTCTCCGGAATTAGAAAAGTGGGTTTTCTCTGGTAATGCAGCTCACTCTCATGCACTTAAATGAGGATTAGCAATTTTTTCTTAGAATTCTGCATTGTGTCGTCCCTCTATTATCCCTCCTGAAATTGTAGAAATTGATAAGAAACCAGATGGTAATATTCCTTCTGTCAATGGGTAGTGCAGCTCAGTCCCATGCATTTGTAAGAAGATTTGCATTATTTTCTTAGAATTCTACATCGTGTCGTCCATTTCTATTATTCCTCCTGGAAATGTATAAAATGATAAGAAACAAGATGGTAATACTCCTTTTGTCAATGGGTAGTGCAGCTCAGTCTCATGCATTTGTAAGAAGATTTGCATTATTTTCTTAGAATTCTGCATTGTATCATCCCTCTGTTATTCCTCTTAGAAATGTATAAATAGATAAGGAAACAGACGGCATTATTCCATTTGTCACTTTTCAGTAAGGATAAAACCCCATTGAAAAAAAGAATGGTAGCACCCAGCTGAGGATTCATTTACACATTTCCCAGAGGAATAATTGAGGGATGGAACAGCACAGAGTTCTGGGAATACGTGCTGCAGAACTGTATATTGTAAAACAGAAATATCAAGAGAGATCCATAGGGTTTATAACCAATAAATGGCCATGGGAGACTGTAGAATGAAAATGCTTGATAAAGCACAGTTCTGCTAATGGGACATGCTGGGAGTTGTAGTACATTTCAGTACGTTCAGTCAATAAGTACAATGTGTGACATTGAGCTGAGATAAGCGTCAGTGATTAATGGTGCCGCTTGTCTTTATTATTTTGATTTGCAGTATATATAGATACAGATTTATTTGCTAAACTCTCAGGATTAAATTCCAGGATGATAATAAATCACTTTATAAGGAGGTGATGAATGATGCGAGGTTCTGTACACGGATGTGTTATGCAGATTGGAATGATCTAATATTGTTACAAATCCAGGAAAATGGCATTATGCTAAGCAAGCCCCATATATGCCCGCTTAAAGGGGCTGTAGGGATTATAATATTGAAGGAGAATCCTTAAAGGGAACCTGTCAGAAACTTTAACCCACCCAAACCACTTATATGGCAGTGTAGCTGTTTAAAAAATAATCTAGTCAATGCTTTTTCGACCCTAAAGTGGTGCTCCAGCATGAAAAATCATTGCATTTTGACATTCTGGCTGGAAGTGCATTGGGCGTGACGATGCACTTACAGCTCCTTAACCTCCGCTGTATTCCGTAACTAGCAGCACTCTTTGTTGATTGGCAGGTCATTTGCTCTGGCACACTGGCCCCAGGTCTGTCAATCAGCCAGGTGTGGGCTTTGCTATGTACTGAATACAGCATGAGACTGAGAAGCTGTAAGTGCATCGTCACTCCCCAATGCACTTCCAGACATATCTTCAAAATGCAATTTTATCTAAATTTATGTTACTGAATAGCAGTGAGCTGCGGTTGCCCGGGAAAGCCGTACACAAATGTGCATGTTAAGCAATGAAGAACATGTGGTCCAGGCTGATTTAGCTGACAGCCGGTCAGAGGAGGCAATGACAGGCCAGGAATCGGATCCCCACTATTGTGATATTGATGGCCTGTCCCAATGATAGGTGCCAGGAGCCAGACCCCCAACTATCACATATTGATTCTTCTTCTATATCATAGTCCCCCAAATCCTGAAAATAAAAATAGGAGTGCGATAAGCCTCAGAATAGGTCATCAATATCAGATTGATGGGGGTCTGACAGCCAGTCTCCCCACTGATCAGCTGTTATCAGCTCCTGCAGCTGCTGGATGTACACTGTGTATGAAGCCGGCACCGCACAGCGCTGTGCACTCTATAGTGGTTGTTCACAGTACTGCAGCTCAGATTACATTCACTTCAATAAGAGCTGAGCTGCAGTACCAAGAACGGCCACTATGCAGCGTACGGAGCTGAGCTGTTTTGGCTCCGTACACTGCGTACATCCAGTCGCTGCAAGGACTAATAACAGCAGATCAGTGGGGGTGCTAAGTGTTGGACCACCACTGATCTGATAGTTTGTCAGTATCTTTCTTCTGGACAACTCCTTTGAAGTTATTTTATTTAATTCATACTACAATATGGTGCTTTCTGCAAACACTACATCTCCCACAATGAACGGCAGCAAGAAAGGACGCTGCAAGAAAAAGCGATTCTTTGAGAAAAATACTTGAGAAAAGGCCAAAACATCTGGTAGGATTTTTTTTTTGCATTTAGTAGAGGTTTTAATTGAAAATTTCATGTAAGTAATAATGACATAATAAGAAAAGTAAAATGATTAGTGTGTACAGAAAGCTCATAAAGGCGCTCGTCCAGATGTCACAACAGGATTAAAAAGCAATAAAGTCAGCCTTCTCCATAGCAAGCCATGTGGTGGGAGTATTAAAAGATCTTCAAATGGCTTGTTTCAAAAACAGCGCCACCCTTGTCCACAGGTTATGTGTGGTATTACAGCAAAGATCTAGAAACGTCAATAGGGCTGAGCTGCAATACCAGACATCACCATGGGCAGGTGTGGCGCTGTTGTTTTGTTTTTGTAATTCTGGACAATTCCTTTAATCTAAATAATTTAGCTGGCAACCTAGGCAGACTACAACCCCCAACATGTCCCGACAGATGTTTCTATTACTTAGTGAGGTAACTTTAGCGGAAAGGTAGCAATCACGCTGTTTGAGGTGGTCAATTGACCCTTTAGACACCGGTATTGTAACCAGCAATATAGGTGGGCACCTTATTGCACAATCTTCATGGTACGCCTCTACACTTCACGTAGGATCAAAACCATGGACCTGCGATAAATCTGCCGCTGATCAGCAACACCTTAGATGAAAAGTCCATGTAAAGTCCTGATTAGGAAGCTGTATTTATAGATAGTGATAAGTGGGTGACACATTTATGGGGCTTCTCGTCTGCTCTCCGAATAATCCCGTCGCTCATGCTGGGGATGTGTCTGGATGATGTCCAGCACGTTAAACATTACCGTGTGCAGGATTGGGGGATTTACCTTCCATCAGGACGTGTTCTGCTGTTCTGGACATATGATGGACACGTAGGTGGATGGTTCGTTGCAAGACACCTCTTTTATGACTGTAGTGTCACTGTACCAAATCGTGCACCTGTGCGATCACCACATCAGCCCGGCATAGAGTTACTAAAGATTAAGAAGTTTATATCAATAGATCCACGGCTGGGGAAGTCCCTGCATACTGTCATCTCATGCATCCACATGACCGCTGCAGTCAATCACTGGCTTCAGCAGTCTTGTATCATTCATGCTGGTTATCACCAGAGCAGTAATTGGCTGCAGTGGTCAGGTAGATTTACAGTATGAGATCACTGCAGTAAAGTAAACAGTGACCCGTGGCAGCCATAGACTGGCAGAGGATTAAAGAGCTGAGTGTTATTTTTTTTACTTTATATCTTACTGGCACTTTCTAAGTAATTTTCCATTACTGAATTCAGATTCATGCAGAATCTTATCATGTATCTCTGTATACAGGGAGCTCCCCCTAGTGGTGTCTGCAGACAGAATCTTATCATGTATCTCTGTATACAGGGAGCTCCCCCTAGTGGTGGTTGCAGACAGAATCTTATCATGTATCTCTGTATACTGGGAGCTCCCCCCTAGTGGTGTCTACAGACAGAATCTTATCATGTATCTCTGTATACAGGGAGCTCCCCCTAGTGGTGTCTACAGACAGAATCTTATCCTTTATCTCTGTATACAGAGAGCTCCCTCTAGTGGTGTCTGCAGACAGAATCTTATCATGTATTGCTGTATACAGGGAGCTCCCACTAGTGGTGGTTGCAAGCAGACAGAATGTTATCATTTGACTGTTATGTATCTGTCTCCTATATTTTCAGCCACAGCTCTCCACGATGTCGGATGATTGGGAGCGGCTCTTCAGCTGTATTTGTGGCAATCAACTGATCTTCATTCCGAACTCATCAATTTAGCTTACTGGCAAGCTTTTTAATGTTTCTGTCCTGACATCTAGGATGGAGTTTGTTCTCAGTCGTGCCGCCTGCAGATGCAGAGGAATGCTCCTAAGTAGAAGAAGTTCGGTCAGCAATGACTTTCTTGACAATATCTGTAAGCAAAGAAGTCAACATGACAAAGAACTGGAAGAGGAGCGGTCCCGATATCTGGAATTCTCACCCAGCTGCACCGGCGCTGTTGTTTTGCTTTCAGTGGAGCCTTTAATTATTTGACATATGGGAATCATTTGAGCAGTCATATTTGATTTTATTTTCCATCACATCTCTCTCTAAATAAAGTGAAGTGCATTTTTCTGTAATCAGTTTTGCTCAGGACAAATCTGTTCGATGAATCCGTGGAGATGAGACCTGACGTGTCTGATAGTCAGCAGGTGTAACATCCAGAAGATGTCTTGGTAATTGCCTCTTTTAGTGGTTTTTATATATTTTTACTTTAAGCAGCATAAAAAAAAATGTCTCGTACGTGAGAAACAGTTCGTGCCCTTTTCATTGTACTGGACCCATTTTTAGTCCTTGTGTCAGTTCTTGTAACCGTTTTTTTTTTTTATCTTCACCTACCCGTTCATCAGAAAAATACAGAGAGCACCCAGCTGAGATCTCCTGGTCTAAGAGACGTCATCAAAAAGACGTACGGAAAAGCCCATTGAGCGCCATTCATTATTACATTTCTGCTTTTTTTTGTCTACTTTTTGTGTTTTTTTTTTAGTCCTTTTAATTTGCGCCTATTCTGAAGTGTATTTTAGACTTTTTTTTTATGTTTGTCATTATAGTTTTAGTTTTGGTTTTACAGATGTTTTCGGCCAATTAATCAACTTCAACTTTTTAAAAAGTCGCAAAGTTTTCAATAAATGTACTACAATGCCCCATCAGAGTCATTTTATGTGCACATGATATTTTTTTTTTTTACTCATTTTAGCATAACAGCGCAAAAAAGTAAAAGACAAAAATAAGTAGCGGAGTTATGTATACGGACAGCACTCAGGAACAGTAGAGCTGAGTTAACAGTCAGGTACTTTATAGCAGAGTAGAGTGTGCAGAGAGCACCCAAGAACAGCAAAGCTGAGATGGCAGTCAGCGCCCTTGTTCTAGCAGAGCTAAGTGTGCTGACAGCATCCAGGAACAAAAGAGCTGAGTCAAAAGTCATGTTCCTTATAGTAGAGCCAAGTGTATGAAGAGCACACAGGAACATCAGAGCTGAGTCGGCACTCAGGCACTCATTGCAGCAGAATCGAGTGTGCAGAGAGCACTCAGGAACATCAGAGCTGAGTCGGCACTCAGGCACTCATTGCAGCAGAATCGAGTGTGCAGAGAGCACTCAGGAACAGCAGGGCTAAATTAACAATCAGGCACCTTGTTTTAGCAGAGCTGAATATGCAGGCAGCAGCCATGAACAGCAAGGCTGAGTCTACTGTCAGGTCCCTTGTAGAAGTGAAATATGCACACAAAACCAGCAAAGCTAAGTTGGCAGTCATGCACCTTGCAGAGATGAGTATGTGGACAGCACCCACTAACAGTAGAGTGGCAGTCAGGCACCTTTTTAGTTGCAGAACTGAGTTCTATGGACAGCACCCAGGAACCGGTGTGGGGGATAGGTGAAGAGTGCTACGCATTTCGAACGATCTGGCGTTCTTTGTCACAGGCTGTGACAAAGAACGCCAGATCATTCGAAATGCGAAGCACTCTTCACCTACCCCCCATACCCTTTCCTTATGGATGTAATTTTTAACATGGACTAATTTAACGCATGTTTTTACTTGTAGCTGGATACCACATTTTCTTTGGTTATTCATCACATTTAAAACGTTCTCCTGTGCTCCATTCATGAACCACACAGGTGAGCTGGCTTTACTTTTTTCTTAAGCACTCAGGAACAGCAGAGCTAAGTTGGCAGTCATGAACCTTGCAGAGATGAGTATGTGGACAGCACCCACTAACAGAAGAATGGCAGTCATGCACCTTTTTGTTGCAGAACTGAGTGTGCGGACAGCACCCGGGAACAGCAGAGCTAAGTTGGCTTTCATTCACCTTTTTGTAGCAGAACAGAGTGAGCGGAGAGCACCCAGGAACAGCAGAACTAAGTTTGCAGTCATGCACCTTTTTATAGCAGAACCGAGCGTGAGGACAGCACCCAGGAACAGCAGAGCTAAGTTGGCAGTCATGCACCTTTTTATAGCAGAACCGAGCGTGAGGACAGCACCCGGGAACAGCAGAGCTAAGTTGGCAGTCATGCACCTTTTTGTAGCAGAGTCGAGTGTGTGGAGAGCAACCAGGCACAGCAGAGCTAAGTTGGCAACCAGTTGCTGTAGCAGAGCTGAATGTTTGGACGCAGAGCTTATTCCTGAAGTGCATCTGGTAGATCTTTTTGATATGGACTTTTTTTTAAGTTGAAAAAAAGAAACAGAATTACAAGTACAAGTGGAGTTTTTGTGCCAATAACCCGTCCTTTTCGCCAGCGAGCGTGATTTTTCTCATATCGTGATTGTTCATCTGTGTCTTACTGTGAAAGTTTATGGAATATTATTCCCGCTCGGGCCAGAACCTTCTCCAAAGACAAATAGGAGATTGTGTCCAAGAATTATTTCTGCTCCGCTTCATGAGCTATAAAATTACACTGTTTTTTTTTTTTTTTTATGTGTGGCTTTTCTTTTAACCCCTTCCTCGCCTGGGGATGTTGTTAAGCTTCATTACTCACAACATAACTCACTCCAGACCTCGTGGAGATTCTTGTGGTTTGCCCAAGAAACCTGCAGACTTTCTTTACAGATGATCGGAGCAATCCAGTCCCTGTTCTTGGCAGAATCCACCGTAAATTAAACCTGCTGTGAAATGTAATGAGCGAACACAGGAAAATTATTTATTGTGGAGCATTCATAAAGAAGAATTTCTTAGTTTTAATAAAAATACACATGAAAAAAAAATAAATAAATCATTCCCATGTAAGTTTTTATCATTTGGAACAAACCAGAGAATCTAAAGCAAAAGGTAAAAACAAGGCCCCTTTCAGGAGCTGATTGACACCATCACCACAAGCCAAAGTCCTGGTGTTCCCGCCCAATGTATATTTTCCTCATCCTTACTTGGGAAAATTAGGGCTGATTTAGTAACCCTAAGCCACACCCCCTTTCTACCAAGCCACACCCCTTTGTGCAATAAGCTGCAAAAGTGTCTAAAACACATAATAAATAGCTTGGCCCATTGTGCATCTGCAGAGATCTCATCTCTGTGCAGCGTCTCATCTCCTGTGTAGGACACTGCTATATTGGGCCCGATTCATCATTTGTATTTTTTTCAAGTAATTTTTTTGTCTTTATTTTTGCACAGGCAGAGGATCATCAAAGCGGTACATGATGTTTAATGAATTTTTTGGCACAAATTCAAAGATATTTTTTTTTCTTTTCTTTTCCACTTTCGCAGCTTTTAAGAAGCAAAACTTGCTTAAACAGTTTTATTAAATTTTAAAATGTTGCATATTGGTCTTCATTCAACAGTGCAAACAATTTAGACAGATTTTGTACCTCATTGGGTGCTGGAGTACAATAGCAAAAAAAAATAAAAATGTGACATTTTTGAAAAGTTACAAATGTTGAATAAGGCTAAAACATCTGGATAACCAAAACCATAATGCCAAATATAGAAAACAGACAAATGTAACATTAATGTATAAAAAGGTGGAAATCAAATAAAAGTAAAAGGCACAAATAAAAAAAAATCACTATTAGGCCGGGGTCCCACTAGCGTATGGCATCGGATGCGATATGTTAATGACACTCGGCTCCAGCGATCGGGAGCCAAGTGTCCGTGCCCTGTGCTCTCGTATGAGAGTATCACAGCACAGCTGCGGAGGAGACGGAGAGATTAATTTCTCCATCTCCTCTGTTGCCGGCATCGGCAGAAATCACACTGCTCTCGGATGACATCCAAGTGCAGTGCGATGTTTCACACGCACCCATAGACTTATATGGGTGTGTGCGATCCGAATCCCGCATGCAATCGCAGCATGCTGCAATTTTTTTTTCAGTCCGATCGAGATCCGATCGCATATGAGCACACACTCATAGATTAACATTGGACCGAATGCAATCCGATTTTTTTATCAGATTGCATTCGTCCAATTTAATCGCAAGTGAGAGCGAGCCCTTAGAACCATTGCTACTCCAGAAAAAAGTGCAAAAGCCATGATGAAATGGACCCTAATTTATTTTCCTTTTGCATCGCTGCGATTCGTGAGCCATAACGTTTTAGTTATTCGGTAGACAGTCGGGTAGACATAGGAAGGCTTGTTCTTTGTGGGTCAAGTTGCATTTTGAAAAGGCTCCATTTTAGGGACATAATGTGGAAAATTGTTATTAAATTTTTTGCTGGAGAACTGATTAAAATCAACAATTCGGCAATTATTTGGGGGTTTTGCTTTTACAGGGGTAAAAATGACGTGAAACATTTATTCTGTGGGATGATACAATTGTATTGATGCCAAGTTTATATAAAAATAGATAATAAATAACTACTTGTGCAGTAAGGAACTGTGCAAATGATTGAACAACGAATATAACTATTTGATGCAGGAATAAGGCTGGGTGCCCACGTAGCGTTTTTCAGCGTTTATGCTGCGGAATTTCCGCAGCGGAAACGCTTGTGAAATGCTAGGTAATCCGCACCCCATGGTCCCCAAGGGGATTCCGCATGTTCTATGCACATGCTGCGGATTTTTCCGCAGCGTTTATGCTGCGTGCAAAAATCCGCAGCATGTCATTTAATTTTGCGGAAGCGCAGCGGAACTCCCGCCATTGACTTGCATTGAGATGCATAGAAACCGTGACTGAACATTTGTACAAGCGGCTTCTATGCGCCTCTATGTGCGGATGGTATCCAGTTCTGGAGGAGAGAAGACTCTCATCCAGACCTGGGTACCATTGTACCTGTAAAAAAAGAATAAAATAACAAATAAAGTTTATACTCACCTGTCCGAAGGCTTCTCTCTGAATGCCAGCAGCGCTGAAGGACCTGCGGTGACGTCAAAGCTGACTCGCCCCCTGGGCCGTGGGGCACTCGGATCCGGGCAATAGGGGGACGATGGGAGTAGTAGTGGCAACCCGGTTCCGTGGCTCAGGGTGGTCAGACCAGTGGTAGTCCGTTATGTGCTATTGATAATGTCCGACTACGCCACCCGTGGATTGCGGTTACTAGGAACCGCCGCTGCAAGGCAGACCGCTGGGACTGATGAGGTGTGCAGCTGGGATGGTGTGACTCCCCACGGGAAGAGTGCGGCCCCAGGGCAGTGTAGTGGATGGTGGGAGTAATGGTAGTGAGAGTCCCGGTGCCGATAGTGCTGGAGGAGCAAGGAGCACACAGACAACAAGTTGCAGTCCAGGGTCTTTACTAAAGTAGGTAAACTGACCCATAAACAGTCCCGGCTAGGAGGGGACCTGGATGTCTGAGAGCAACGGGGAAATTGGCCCTGGTCAGGGTGAGGGTGTAGGCCTACCGTGCTTTCTGCGCTCCTTCTGGCTATCTCCTCGTTATAGGGTAACAGCCCACGTTTCCGAGCTTTCCGTGTATTCTCGCCTGTATGGCCTGCGACGTGGGTTCCTTTCTGCTCCCAGCCTTGTACGGCTTTGCTGGTCCCTTCGGTTGTGGCAGGGCCTCCAGGGTCCTTAGGCCAAGGAATATACAGTCCCTTGCGGACTGGTTATCTGCTGTAGGATATGGAATCCTCCCAGCCTCAGACACCAAAGTCTGGTAAAGTAAGTCTTTTATCTGCCAAGACAGGCTCACTTCACCTCTTGTCTCTGGCTTGTGGCTCTCCTACTGCCACACTTCCTCTTAGGTGCAATACAAAACTGTCTGTCCCTGCTCCACTCTGGGACAAGTCTCAGTCCTGAGACAGGTCATCAAGTTCTCCCTAACCCTGCCCCCAGCACCAGCTTTTATAGGGGCAGCCTGCTCCCCCTACTGGCCTGAGACAGGAGGCATTGCATGCTAATGTTCCCCTGACCAGAGAACCTCCCCCTTGCTCTCAGACACAGCTTTAATTACACTTGTGGCATCCAGGCCAGGGTGACACACAGTCATGTGACCGCAGGCCCTTCACCGCTCTGTCTCACGATATGCTGGCAGCCGGGAACCAGCCAGGAAGCAGCGCTGCAGCACACGCGGTGGCATCGGGGGTGAGTATAGCTTTATTTGTTTTAATTTTTACGGTTCACACTGTATAAATCCATGCTGTTTGCATGGATTTATACAGTGTGACCTAGTTGTCAAGCACTTTCCAAGTGATGCTATCGCCTGGAAAGCGCTTGTCAATCTGCATGCGGAAACGCATGTATCCTGCAGGAAAAACGCATGCACAATCCGCATGCGTTTTTTCTGCCAGGGAGATGCAGAAATGCTGCAGAAATTTTCTGCTTCATTTCTGCATCGTGGGCACATAGCCTATATATTGTCTCTAATGTGAACCATCCTTACAGTATAGAAGAAAAGGAAGCGGTGCGGCACAACCACCCGGTAAAAATGATACTATGAATGAGGGCATTTGTTGTGCCAGAAACGCGTCAGTTTTTTTAAAATCTTTTTTGAATGGATCCACTTGTTTTTAAGATGTTCTAAAGGTTTTTTCATTTTTACCGGGTAGTTGTGCGGCACCACTTCCTTTTCTTCTATAAGCTTTGCTGTGCTCCACCAGCGGGATTCAGCGCCCACAGTCTTTGGTATTCTCAGCTTTCCATATCCCAGCAAGCGTGATGAGCTCTTGTCAGATCCTGTTCTTGGAACCTTAGAATAGGCTTTCTTTATAAAAGACAAATAGTCAAGTTTTTTCCTTGTAGTTAAAATGGGGAGTCCACTAAGTCCATGACTTCCATTAGATATACTGTGGAGTAGAATGGTGAGAAGCGTGGTCGCCACGACCATAAGCGCATGCTTAGCAAACTGCTGCTCGAATTCAAAATTCCTCCCGAGTACGGTGTGCGGTGACGTCCAAGAATGGAAAAAGAGCAAACCGAAAAAAATCCTCCGCGTTACGGAATTTGCGTTTTCCTACGGCAGGGATTCTGATGGTCTGTAAGATAACTTCTTATATACAAGTACTGATTATAGGAACAGCATCACCCTGCTTCAAAAGTCCGTTATAGAATGGAATATAATTCACTTTAGTTATTAAGGCCCTTCATTGCCAATGAATCTAATTAAAAAAATCCACCGGCTTTTAATGTGCAACATTTGTGCGATATAATCCCCTCCTCTCCGGTGAAGATTTACTGTTTGTACACCCCGAAATACTGATCCTGTAACTGATCATTTTGATAATGGATGTCCTTTACATTTTTATTACATTATTCACATGTTCATTTATTATTTTACACAGTGGGTTCTTCCCATGTATTTCTTTTGACATGGACATTCCATACAATGTATAACACTGTCGGTGCTACATGGTATATATTCCTTAATTTTGAAATTTAAATTCCCTTCATTGTTACTAAATTCCTGTATGCCTCCTGTAGTTTCCAGCCTTGTATTTCTACAGTCGGTTAGAGAATTATATTGTATTTCTGTTAGAGTTATTATTAGAGACTAACAAATTCCGTATATTATTTGCTGTCCTGTAAATAAATGATGTTTTTTGTGGTAATAGGTCTCCAATTATTTTATCATTATGCAGGACGTTCCAGTTTTTTTTTTTATTGTATGTCTGTGAATTCCTGTATTCTCATTGCATTGGGTTATAATTGGGATACATAGTTTTATGTTTTGTTTTTTTTTTATCATTTTGTGGCTGTAATTTTTCTCCTGATAATTTTCCCTTTTTATTTCCATAATTTCCTTTTGTGTCTTTCCTAATTCCTCTGTTTGCAAATTTAGTGACCAATAACTCAGCCTCCGTTTTGTAATCATTTATTTTGTGACAGTTTTGCCGCAATCTCATAAATTGTCATTTATTAGCAGCTAGGGAGTATCACGGGAATCATGGATTTACTGGACTATCGATTTTAACTGGATTATTTCTCTTTTATAATGAAACTTATTCTAAGGTTGGGCACGTTAGAGACAATATTTATTCCTGTATCAATGAATTTTTAGTTATATACATAGTTTAATAATTTACACAGTTCCTTACCGTACAAATAGTTATTTATTGAGAAACCAAAGACAAGAAAAATACCCAAATAACTGAAAGTAAATGTATAAATCGCACAGTGCAAAAATAATGATAAATAATAAAGGGTATTTAGTTAACATAATTTTGATCAAAATAATGTGAAAGCCATCCCGCCACTTCACGACAACCCTTATGGGACAGTCCTAACTCTAAAATTAAAAACCTTACCATTTGTCAAGTGACGTACATATGGACAAGGGCAGAGAGACTAGACTATTTATTGCCAATTTTTATATTGCTGTTCAAATTTGATTGATATATGCGCTCGCCTGTGCTGCAGTTTGGGACTTATGATAAAAGTGCGGGTGAATTCTACTAAATAAATTTATATACATTGCTACGGTTCACCAGCTTTGAATGATAAAAACACGTAAAAATTGTTTTTGTATCTCTATATTCTGAGATCCATACTTTTTTTTTTACTGTCAGTGGAGCTATGTGAGTTTTTATTTTTTATAGTTTATTGATTCCATTTTGGGTTTTCATTTTAAACGCCTTTTTGATCACTTTTCGGGAGATGTGATGAAGCAACCATCACAATTCTACCATTGTTTTTAGTTTTTTTGGGGGTATAATGGGTTACTTTTATAGTAACATCTCCACTTAATCTCGCCTATCAAGCGTTGTAACGTTGGCGTATGCCATGTACCCCACTTTTTGGCTCCAGTACTTTTGTACTTAGTAAATGCCATAACTCATTTCAAGCTATATGTCGATTTGTCACCCACACCTGTTTTGCTGAAATTACTACCTTATGACTATTTCATGCTTTGTTGTCATTCCTGCCCGAATTGTCAAGAAACTAAATAGTTTCCGCGGAAGATGTTGGAATATGTCCAAGATTCCTGTTGGTTTCAAGTTGTTTTCCGGTAGTGATCAGGATCAGCAGCACGTCCAGCAATCCATATGGAAAAAATTCCTCTCTTCAAGTTGACAGGTGCACACAGTGTCAGGCTTCAGCTTCACAATAAAGTACGGATAAAGAAACTAAAGTTGCATCAAAAGTTTTCTCTTCCCTGAACCAAACCAGGTCAGACAAACCGCTGAATCAGGACACTGATATGTTCTTTTTGCTTTCTCCTCTCATGCAGAATATTGATGGAGGGAGCCTGGTCTTCCCCAGGATTCAAACTCAGAACCTCTAGCATTGCAGGCAGCATCTCTGCTATATATAGGATTTTCTCTGCTTAAAGAGCTAAACAGTATTCTTCTTTATCACATGTATAATATACTGGTATACAGATATAACAACTTTTTTGTTCTTTAGGAATTTAATCCCAGAAAATATGAGTATATTTGAACCATATAGATAAACTTTATTATGACACAATAACAAATTAAAAACATAAAAATCAGTGCTTCACAGAATAAGCAGGTAGGTATCACCTATACACACCCACGGTGAAATATTATTACAGGTAAGTATTTATAAATAATAATATGGTTTGCATAACAATGATCTTAATAGACTTGCACAAAATTCTGTCAGTTTATGCGTGGTGTGAACGAAATACATATAAATATTAAGATGTGACAAGAATCCTGTGCAATAAATGCAAACAAGAATGCAATCAAACCAATATGATTAATGTGTGCCTTTTATATCTATTTTAAACTCATGTCTTACATTACATGGTATGGTGAAAGGAAACATGTGCAATTTACCTGAATAAAGTGCTGTGTGCTGGTGCCTGCCCATCGCCCCGACGCACGTTTCATCTTGTCTTCTTCAGTGAGCTCTATATACCAGTATATCTCTATATATCTTTATATTAATTGTAAAAATAAAAGTCAGAGATAGTTTTCCCTTATTAAAATAATGCCAAATGAATGATCACATTTTAATTGCACTCTTTAAAGCAAACAATACAGGATACAAGTACAATATAGTGAATAGATCATTATTGCGATCTGTAAAAATGGCGTGATTTTCTTTTTTTCCCCATTAAAAAAGTTCATATAAATGCAACGTCTACATTCATGTTTGGCAAAATAACACTTAAAAAAAATAAGACCTCATAGTGCAAAGCTTGAGTAAAAAGAAAACGTTATCGATGTTACAGCTGTGAATTGATGAACAAAACAAATCGTTTGGTCTCGTGTGTTGAGGGTTAGTGAACCTTTAAGAGAGGAACAAGCTAATAGTCAAGGGACTAATAGGGAAGAGGCTGAGTTGTGGTCTTAGTGGGGTAATGTAGGTTAGGAGGGGCAGTAGTGATGAGGCAGTCAGAGAGTTTAAGCATCGCCTGCCTCTATGGAAATAATAATTTCATCAGGGTATCCTACTGCTCACTTCACAGGTGGAGTTTGAGGATCTGTCTGGAGTTTAATTGCTGGGCAGGAAAGGTTTTTAGGGGCAGAAGTGGTTGGAGGTGAGAAGCTGTTTGTGATAGTCGGACTCCTCGTTGCAGTTTTGGGCTTCAAGAATGGAGAATTTTTTTAGTGCAAATGTTCGATTTGGTCCATGTGAGCCACTAGGGTCACACATTGTGTACCTGGTGTGGATTTTCTGCAGCTTTATTTTACAGTTCTATTGCTGTTTTTTATTTTTTGTTAGAAACCCATGCAGAAATAGTTTTTTTGTCACATATTTTAAAGCTTCACCATGTCAATTTGTTTTCCCTCTTTGCAATGGTTTAAATTGCACCAAATCTGCACCAAAAACTGAAGCCCAATCTGCCTGTCACATGTGTGGATTCAGCTGCAGAAAAGTTGCAAATACCCTACGAAAAAAATACACAACACGTGTAAAAGATTAATATGGAATTTGTGGACGGAGATGTTGCTGGATGCCTTCAAAGACCTTTCCTGGAAATCGCAGGAAAAACAAGTCTGATCCATGGAGATCGCACCAGGCTGTGTGCAGCGCCTTCCAGTGCCAGTAATGTGGATGCCACTTATAGGAATCTTGCTTTTTTTTTACGCCGTGTAAACTGACCTGTAGAGCATGTTTGAAATCCGCAACATGTCAATTCCTCTTGCGGATACGCTGAGCTTTATGTGCATTAGATGAGGAAGATACAAAGGTAAAAAAAAAAAAAAAAAAAAAGCAAATGCGTTTTTAGAGCGTTTCCACAGCGAAATCCTACTAAAAATGATTATAATCCGCACATGACTGTGTCAATAAAGTTTTGTCAAAGCCCAAATACCAAGAGATATAAAAAACAAAGTGGCTTAAAACATGACGAAACAAAAAAGAGACAAAAAACGCAGCGTCAAAAACGTTCTAAAAAAAACCTCATGTAACCTTTACTTAATGGGTAGAGAAATTCTGCAGAGAATCTGCAACATCAAAAACTTCCCAAATACTCCTTGTGGGAATGTAGTCTTAGGACATGTGCAGACATTGCATTTCTGATGCTTTTTTTTCCCACGCATTTTTCAGTACCAGAACAGGCAATGATATTCTTGATGTCTCATACACATGTTGCATATTGTTTCCTTTCAGATTTGCAACAGTTTCTGCAGAATGCAAATTCTTTCAGTTTCAGAGTTTTTCACCTATTCAAATGAATGGGAAAAAAAAAAACGCATCAAAAATGCACCAAAAAAAACTCTGCAAAAGCACACTCAACTTTACACGGCATTTTTACTGCCAAAACTCCTGTATCTGCTTCAGAAAAATGTATTGCAAATACTGAACATGTGCACATACACTTACAGTTATACGTAAAATGTTATCAGCACAAACAGTCAAACAGAGAATTTTGAGAATGAAAGATCAGTCCTGGAGGAGAAAAGAGAGGATTTCTCTGATAAGAAATATTACAAAGTTTTTGATTTTCACGTCTACTATTGATCTTTGGTATTAAAAGTTAAAATTATGATTATTCTTTAAAGGGGTTGTCCTGTGCTTTAATATTGATGATGTATTTTAAGGACACCATCGCCGATCAGCTGTTCCGGGGACTGCTTCGTATGAATAGGGGTGAACCTGCAGTACCCTGCTGTGGCCACTGTGCAGTTGATGGCGCTATGCTTCTCTGCAACCATTTATATCCAGTCACCGCCAGGAACAGCTGATCAGCAGACTGGAAACCGCTGATCCTGAGACATCGGCCAGTGGAGGACACAGACAAAAAAGGGCCCCTGCACAAGAACAATAAAAGGACCCTTTGCAGTCCAATAGTTCTGTCCATCCCTGGCAGGGGCTATCGGTTTATGGGATCTAAATTACGATCAAATGAATTGCTTTGATAGGTCAATCACAAGTTTCATATTCCCATCACCTTAAAAAAAGCTTCCTCTATTGCACTCATTGCACAGTATTGCATGCAAGATGCAGAAACAAAATGGTTAAAAATGTTAATCAATAACCAGTTGACAAAATTGTATTTATTTGGCATAAAATGTGCAATGCAATAAAAAAAAAGATGCAAAGGTATCCAAAGACATTAATGAGTTCTATACAGGGGATTCGGAGCCATGTATCACAAGAATATGGATCTATTAAACAATAGGAATACACCAAGGTGTTCAAGGGTCAGCCGTGTACAGTAAGATCCGCACTGTGAACACACAACATTGTACAAACATCCATCTTTTATGACATAATTACAATTTTCCTTGTAATAACCTTCTAAACATGATCCTAGAGCAAAAAATCCCATGAACTTTTTGTTTTATTTACCACTTGGGACGACGGGTAATTACTCCACCGGCGAAGAAGAGAAAAGTGGAAATCAATTTCTACAAAAAGAGACGTAAACCTTCATTAATAAGTAGATAAATATTCACAGAGAGATGAAGATTGACATGATGGAGATGTTCCAAACATGCCTGCATCAAAACCGGACATTTTTGGCATTAGGTGGCAAAAAGATTTGTACGTTTCCAATTGGAGTCCATGAGATGAGTCCATCAGAAGTGGCGCATGCGCAGTAAAGGGAGCTGTACGGCTCTCAGCCTTAGACTTGGTTCAGACTTGCTTTGCAGCTTATTTAGGAGACTCTGTCACAAGTTCCAACAATTTTACATTTTTTTTCCAGTTAAAATGTCTGATAACCCTTTGGAAGCCAAATGGACCCCATAATAAAGAATGGTCTCTGTCTTGTGCCTTGATGTCCATCTTGGGACAGACCATTTTACTTTGAGAGTTTTGGAACAGAAAAGAAAAACAACTCGTAACATCAGTGTGAACCTAGCCTTATATATGAAGCGCGCAAGTGCCCACTGCCAACAGATTCGTCTTTGGACTCTTCTCGGTAATGTACATGGCCGTTGACATCTTATTACTGCTAAACCCTAGCAACGTATCCAAAACCTAATGACAGGTTTCAGCAACCTCCTTCCTCTTTTAAAAGAAGTTCTGTAACTGCAGGGCACAGCTTTGGAAAAACCTCATAAAGCTCATTACAACTGCTGCAGAACCTCTTTTAGAGGAGAAAGAGGAGTTTCATGACCCCTTCAACATCATATATACCATAGAGGCAGTCCATGTAGCAGCTATTGGGGTTTGCAGAGAAAGGTCAAGTCAATGGTCTATAAAAAGAGAGGAGGCCCCATAGCAAGAATGAAAATTGGTCCGGATTGCATAGCTATAAATCCTAGGTCCAATTTTACTTAATGCTTTCTAGGAATGCAGTTTCTCTAAAGAGGGGAGTCATTAAAAATTTCTTGCCAAAAGGACGTAAGACCAGTTGGTCCTCTCTCTCTCCAAAGGTCCCATAACAGCACAATAGCTTGCCTCAATGGCATGTACACTCTTGGGTCCATCCTTGGTTGGTCTGATCTTCCTCACTCCTGTGTGATCCGGTAAATGACTCCCATCACCAGATGATCTATTCCTGGGTTTAAGAATTGGCCTAAGGGACACAAAAGTGCTAAGAAGGAGGAAAAAAACATCAGGCTCTTCTGGGGGCTTATTTTTGTCCTTACCACAAGGCCCCCTCTCGTCTGTTTTATTTACATGGAGATGAAGCCTTGCTTACAAGGTTGAGAATTTGTGTTTTTCCTGTGATACCTTATACGGACTCTGTCCTCAGCTGCTCTGGTGCCTTGGGTTCTTAGCGTTCAATTGGAGGCCTCCTCAGAACTATTCCTAAAATTAGATACGATCAATAGTTTACTCCAAGCATTCTATCCATGATGTAAAATATTACAGCTCTCGCCAAGGTTTTTGGCCAGGAAAGCAATGGAAATAATTGGAAATCCTTTCCTGGATATTCATATAGACTATGGTGACCTTACTGTTCAGATCAAAGATTCTGAGTAAATGAGGAACAAAAGAAACGTAGAAGCATATGAAAGGCAGCTGTTTATGCGTTGTGATGGTTCTTTAAATATCTCAATCTGGAAGGGCTGTGGAATGCATCGCTAAACAATATGTTGCAGCATAATGTGCGGCTTATCAGGAAAAATGCCATCAGTTGAGGATTTTCATAGGCACATGAGGCTCAGTTTCCTTGTAAGGCTAGGTTTAAGTGTAGCGATTTCCAACATGATTTGACCAAAAATCTTGGATCTAAGGGATGATTGCCATGTGTAATGTATCTGCAGGTAGAACTCAGTCTGAAGGATGAGGATTGGTCTAGAGGTTGATGATGGGGGATGATAACATCAATTTGATGAAGGGCACCATCAGTGTGGGGTTTCTTGGCTCTATCACAGGAGAGGATTCTTAAAGACACCCTTCGATTATTCGGAACTTCTGCATAAAACATATAATCAATTAGAGCAAAGCTACTTGTGAGACAATTTATAAAACATTGTTCTTATGGCAAGTACTTGGCTCGAAATGAGTCTGTCTGTCTCCTGATGGATCTTTGGAGCTCTGAAGTCAAGGAAAAATAGGGTTGTCTTTGTGGTGGACCCTTGTGGTTCCAAGGTCAGCTCAAAACAGAGTTGTCTTGGTTAAACTTTTGTGCCTCCAAAGGTAGAAATTGAATTGTTTGTTGCTGGACCTTTGAGTTTAAAAATTCAACTAGAAATGGGTTTAATTTCTGTTGGATCTTTCGGGCTCCAAATTTAGCTCCAAAGTCATCTCAACATGAGATTGACTCCTCTGGGATCTTTGGAGCTCCAAAGGGAACTCAAAATTGGGTTGCATGCAACTGGATGTTTAGGACGTCAATATCAGCTCAAAATGGGGCTTCATGTTGCTTGACTGTCAAGGATCTGAAGTAAACTCAAAGTGGGATTGTGTTCTGCTCAATCATTGTGGCTTCAAAGTAAAGTCAGCTTTTGAGCTTTTGATGAAGTTGTCTTCAGCTGGACGTTTAGAGATTCAAAGTCAGCTCAAAATGGGGGCTGTCTTGTGCTGGTCCATCATGACTCCAAGGTCAGCTCAAAATGTGTTGTCTTCTGTTGAACCTTTATGGCTCAAAATGAGGATACCTTTAGCTGGGGTCTTGGGAATTCTAAAGTCAGCTGATAATGGGGTCTTACTCTGCTGGCTCCAAAAGTCAGCTTGAAATAGTTTTTTTTTCGCCTGGATGTTTGGGGCTCTATTTTCATCTCAAATTGAAGTCTTCAGAGCAGGTTCTTTCAGGTTTCTTCTCTATAGCTAGGGGCTCAAGACTTGTCCTCTCTTACAACATTTTTGGTACAATTTATTCATTCAAGAAAATGTTCAGCTAGAATTCATTATAAAAACATTTTAACCGACCATGTTGTTGTCACGTTCACATTTCAAAGTGTTTTTTTTTAAAATAGAAATACTTATAATCTGTTTCCCAGGATAAAAAAAGCAACGAACCTTAGTGAACCATCTGTTTTAAATAACGCTAACGATGCTGGGAGCTGTAATTTCAACTGGGGGATCTTCCAACTTTATAAACTAGATTATTGTAAAAATTACTTAGAAAAGACAATTCTGAAATATTGATGATGAAATATTGGTTAATTTCACCGTGGGTCTGCATAGTTTGGATACTGAGTGATGATGACATTGGTTTTATTTATCCAAAAATGGATGTTGCCAAATCTAGTTAATCTGTTATGAGGGTCAAATGTCGACTGTAAGGAAATCTCAAAAAATCATTGTTTTTATTTCCTTTTGTTTGTGCCAATAGTTATGCAAGGAAATTTTGGCCATATAGAAACTTTATTTTTCAACTTTTCCTCCATATCTGCCACGCCCGTGTGAACATCCTGGAACAGCATGGATAATAATAGTATAATAATAATATAATAACAATAATAATAATAATAATAAGTGTAGATCAGCACATCTGAGGCCATAAAATAGCATGGTCAAAAAGGGAAATTTCCCAGGGATCACTTAAATTCTGGGCATCCAAATACTCACGTTGTAATCTCACTAATTAGTGCCTTTTAATAAAAGATCTTATTCCTGAGGTTCAGTTTGATACTTTGGCGCACTGTTACTTTTGCACTAAATTGTAGGTACTAATTAACGCTATAATGTGAGAACTGGTATGATTCAGGCACAATTTTCATTGAAATATAATTTTTTGCTTGATATTTCCAGATGCAAGCTCCAAAACATTATGGCCAGGGATTTCCACAAACTTTGCACCTACACATCCATAATAGAGCGCAGTAAGGACTCCTGGGGTCAGTACACTGACGCCTGGTTAGTGAGTCTTGAGATGGCCGGACTAGAATTTCTTCAACTTTAGGGATATATATAAAGGGCTGCTTCAGTCATCGATTGCTTTTTTTGGGAAAAGCTGGTACAAACTGATGTTGACGTGCCATCAGATGTCCAATTTATCTCAATAAGAAAAGGACCAAACAAAAACTTCAATAAATGAACAAAAAGGTGTAAACCAAACCTTGGAGATTTCCCGTCAGGAGCAGCAGACACATGCAATTGATGCTTTGTGCCACCATTGACTGTGGTGCCAGGAATGATTAGAATCCGAGCAGAGAAACATGGAAAGAAATAACTTTCTTAACGCAAGCGGCGAGGCGAGCTGATGCACTCAGCCAGGTAGATTGCGATCTGTGTCGGATCCATGGCGCTCATGATTTGCGTGGCTGCCATTTGAATCGTTCGATAGCTAATTACGTTCCGTCTTCTCTCAACCATTGAGGTTCTTTCGTTTGACCATTCGCCCTCAGGGTGTTGTAAAATTAAGCTGGCTGAAAAGAAATAAAACCAATTAAAAAGACATCTCCATACAAAAAAGAGAGAAAACATCACATCTGAAAATGAAAAGCTTTCTGCTCTGGAGACGCTTCCTGAAAATGCTTTAGGAAAGAATATTTTAATCAATTCAGGATTGAAACCTTAGATTGTATATTAACTTTCTGTTAAGTGCTGCCTAAAGACGGCGAGAGCAGATGGCAGATACGAGGAGCATGATGGCTGCGGGCGGGGGCATGAACTTTAAACTTCAGCTTTTCTTCAAACACAACTTGCCACACAAGCAGATGGAGCAGATTGTAGTGAAACATTTTAAAGGTGCACTTCACACATTTGGAGTCTCTTTTTGTAAATAAACATGTTTATTGCCGCCATGTGAGATGTGGGGCTGCAACATTTGTACAACACCTGGAGGAACGCTGCATGAGTAATGAGAGCGAATGACTGTTATATGGGAGAAGTACCCTGGTTAGATAGTGCTCGACAGAATACCACTGGTCCAGCACTGAGTCTGCAGTTGGTTAGAAACCAGAAAACCCCTTTTTAATGCAATTGCTAGTTGCAAGTAACATGACTGCGTCAGAGGACGGCATGGGGTCAACACCATAAACTCATCCATGTCCCCTGTAAGAAAAGGCAGATGTGATCAAAGCTTCCTGTTTCCCACCAGTGGAGGTCACACAGACAGACAGCCTGGCAGAAGTGTTGGGATATGCAACAGATTGGGACTTATTATAAGTGAAAGGAGGACTTTAAACTAGCCAGACAGCAGATGGCGATAGTGTGTAAAGTTATATGCTTGCTGTAATGTGGGGAGGGAAGCTCTCAATTGTTGGTTGTTTTTACTTCCTGTGTTTTTTTTTCTTCTGTATGTGTTATGTCAGCAGCACACGGACTGTGTGACACTGAATTGTATCTCATGTTTATCCAGTATGAAGTAAATACTGTTTACTCATGATATCTTGCTTATTGAAGCTCTCATAAGTACAGTGGTGACTGTAAGAAGATGCACTCTGCGACAGGTTATGGGCCCAGACACTACAGGCCCGCACTACAAGCCCAGGTAGCAGGATCCCGGTTTCTAACCCCAGATAACGGAGCACACAGATAAGCTCTGTAAACAGAAGGAAATAAATCCAGATACAGAGTGACAAAGGAATTCATGATCCCAGGAGCTGGATATAATTACAAAGAATTCAACACAGGCAGGACATACAGGAACTATCAGCAAGAAAAAACAGGAGAATATCTTCAGTACAACTCTTTAAACAAGCAAGACTATATAAAGATGATGAGTAACACAGAACTGAAATTCACAGTAGCTAAACTGAATAGTGAAAATTATCAGTTATGGAAATTCAAAGTAGAGATGTTGTTATCTAAGGATGATTTATGGGAAGTAATTGTTACAGAAAGACCAGATCAAGATACTCAGACATGGGATAAGAAGAATAGACAAGTGAGAGCCACCATTAGCTTATTAGTGGATGATGCTCAATTAATACATATAAGAAATGAAGAAACAGCGACAAGAATGTGGGAAGCATTAAGAAAACTGTATGAAAGACCTAGCTTGAATCACAAGTTATTTTTATTAAGAAAGCTTTACAGTATGAGATTGAGTGCAAATGACGACATGCATAGGCACATATTCTCAATGATGGAAGTGATATCACAGCTAAGATCTATTGGTGAAGACATTAAAGAAAGTCATGTAGCATCTATATTATTGTGCAGTTTACCAGATTCGTATACAGCCTTGATAAATGCCCTTGAGACGAGACCAGAAACTGACATTACATTAGATTTTGTGAAAACAAGACTAATAGATGAATATCAGAGAAGAAAAGAACAAAGAAATGATTCTTCTACTGAAAAGGACAGTGAATACGCTCTTAATGCTACAGAATTTAAAAAACCCTATAATAAAGAGACAAGAGAATGCTTCAGATGTAAGAAAAAAGGTCATTTAAAGAAAGACTGTACAATATGGAAAGCAGAACAACAAAAATTACAACATAAAAAGCATACACAGAAAGTAAAAAACACAATTTCCGATTCATGTGAGAATAATTGGAATCGCACATTTAAAGTAACAGACAAGAAATCATAACTTGGTAGGTTTATTGATTCAGGAGCAACGATTCATATGACAAGTGACAAGAATTTCTTTACTGATCTTGATTTAGATAAGAAAGAAGCTATTTATCTTGCAGATGGAAGCAAAATAACCGCAGAAGGTGTCGGACAAGGTATGCTAAATTGTTCAAACAAGTTCGGACAAGATTCAAAGATACTTGTACAGGATGTGTTGTATGTAGTGTTGAGCCACCCCCGTAGTGTTCGGGTTCGGTTCGGTTCGTCGAACACCGGGATGTTCGAGGAACTGTTCGTCGAACTGTTCGTCGAACACCTTAGAACACCGTCGAACACCGTTAAAACCAATGGCAGGCAAACAAAAACACATAGAAACACATAGAAAACACCTGCAAAGGTGTCCAAAAGCTGACAAACTGCTCAGAAGACACTCTCTTTAAAAAAGCCGGCCGGCAAATTCAGCAGCGGCATACACCGGTACCCGACAATTTAGACAAGAAGGAATAGAGCATCACACATAGATTAGATAGATAGAAACATGTCAGTCACACATATAAGAAGCACAGTGACAGTGTTGGTTACTGCACTTGTCATTTAGTGTAAAGGATTTATTAAAAAAAATATTAGTGTTTTCATGCACCGTCTCTTTAAAAAAGCCGGCCGGCAATTCAGCATCTGTACCCGACAATTTAGAACAGAAAGAATAGAGCTTCACACATAGATTAGATAGATAGAAACATGTCAGTCACATATATAATAAGTACAGTGATAGTGTTGCTTACTGTACTTGTCATTTAGTGTAAAGGATTTATTTAAAAAAATAATAGTGTTTTCATGCACTGTCTCTTTAAAAAAGCCGGCCGGCAATTCAGTAGCGGTACCGGACAATTTAGAACAGAAAGATAGAGCATCACACATAGATTAGATAGATAGAAACATGTCAGTCACATATATATGAAGTACAGTGATAGTGTTGGTTACTGTACTTGTCATTTAGTATTAAAATAAAGGATTTATTATTAAAAAAATTGGCGTGGGGTTCCCCTTAATTTTAGGCTCTAGCGGAGGTTAAGCAGACGGCTGGGGCAGATGTTTGAAGCCTGGGAAGGGGGTAATACCCACGGAGCTTCCCAGGCTACTAATATCAGCCCCCAGCTGAATACATAGCCTTTACTAGCTATTAAAATGGGGGACCCCCCAAAAAAAATGACGTGGGGTCCCCCCTAATTTAATAGCTAGCAAAGGCTAGGCAGACAGCTGGGGGCTGATATTAATAGCCCAGGAAGGGAGCCATGAATATTGGCCCCCTCCCAGGCTAGAAACACCAGCCGTCAGCCGCCCCAGAAATGGCGCATTCATAGGATGCGCCAATTCTGGCACTTAGCCTCGCTCTTCCACGCTGCCCTGGTGCGGTGGCAGTGGGGTAATAGGGCTGGGGTTGATGTCAGCTTATAATGCCAGCTGACATCAAGCCCAGGTTAGTAATGGAGAGGCGTCTATAAGACACCCCCATTACTAACCCCATAGTCAAAGTTAAAAAAAACACAAACACCCAGAATAAAGTCCTTTAATTGAAATAAAGACACAATCCTTTATTGTTCTAAATTAAACCATACTTACCATCACGCCCATTCCAGCTGAAGCCAACGATCTCCTGAAATAAAAGAAAAATAATAAAGCAACCTCATCCTTACCTTTCCATGGTTCCCAGGACAGCTTCAGCTCTGCTACATCGAGATGACAGGCTGGACCGCAGCAGAACGCTGCCATCCAGCCTGTCATCCCGCAGACACTGAGAAGCGCAGGCTTGCTTGCGCTGCTCAGCGTCTCTCTGTGACGACATCCAGATGAGCCGAGTTCATGTCCAATGAACTCGGCTCACCTCATGCACGTCACTGAAAGCGTGGGAAAATTCTCACGCTGAAGCGCTGATTGCAGGAGAATTTTCCCACGCTGTCAGTGACGTGCAGGAGGTGAGCTGAGTTCATTGGACATGAGCTCACCTCATGCACATCACTGACAGCGTGGGAGAATTCTCCTGCACTCAGCACTTCAGCGTGAGAATTTTCCCACGCTGTCAGTGACGTGCATGAGGTGAGCCGAGTTCATTGGACATGACCTCGGCTCATCTGGATGCCGTCACAGCGAGACAGTGAGGAGCGCAAGCATGCCTGCGCTTCTTAGTGTCTGCGGGATGACAGACTGGATGGCAGCGTTCTGCTGCGGTCCAGCCAGTCATCTCGATGTAGCAGAGCTGAAGCTGTCGTGGGAACCATGGAAAGGTAAGGATGAGGTTGGTTTATTATTTTTCTTTTATTGCAGGAGATCGTTGGCTTCAGCTGGAATGGGTGTGATGGTAAGTATGGTTTAATTTAGAACAATAAAGAATTGTGTCTTTATTTCAATTAAAGGACTTTATTCTGGGTGTTGTGTTTTTTTTAAATACTTTACTAGAAATTCATGGCGGTCATGTCTAATACTGGCGTGACCCCATGAATTTTGGGCTTGGGGCCAGCTGATAATACCAAGCTGGCCCTAACCCCTTTATTACCCAGTGAGCCACCGCACCAGGGCCCTGGATGAGTTGGGTACAGCGCCAGAAGATGGCGCTTCTATGAACGCGCCATTTTCCGGGGTGGCTGCGGACTGCAATTTGTAGCGGGGGGGGCCCAGAAAGCTTGGGCCTCCCTGCGCTGCGGATTCCAGCCCCCAGCTGCCTAGTTGTACCTGGCTGGACACAAAAATAGGGCGAAGCCCCACGTACTTTTTTTTTAATTATTTCATGAAATTCATGAAATAATTAAGAAAAAAAGGCCTTCCCTATATTGTTGTGTCCGGCCAGGTACAAATAGGCAGCTGGTGGTTGGGGGCAGCCCGTTCCTGCCTGCTGTACCTGGCTGGACACAAATATAGTGCGAAGCCCCACTTCAATTTTTTTTAATTATTTCATGAAATTCATGAAATAATTAAGAAAAAAAGGGCTTCCCTATATTGTTGTGTCCGGCCAGGTACAAATAGGCAGCTGGTGGATGGGGGCAGCCCGTTCCTGCCTGCTGTACCTGGCTGGACACAAATATAGTGCGAAGCCCCACTTCAATTTTTTTAAATTATTTCAGGAAATTCATGAAATAATTTAAAAAAAATTGACGTGGGGCTTCGCACTATATTTGTGTCCAGCCAGGTACAGCAGGCAGGAACGGGCTGCCCCCAACCACGAGCTGCCTATTTGTACCTGGCCGGACACAACAATATAGGGAAGCCCTTTTTTTCTTAATTATTTCATGAAATAATTTAAAGAAAATTGACGTGGGGCTTCGCCCTGTTTTTGTGTCCAGCCAGGTACAACTAGGCAGCTGGGGGCTGGAATCCGCAGCGCAGGGAGGCCCAAGCTTTCTGGGCCACCCCCGCTGCAAATTGCAGTCCGCAGCCACCCCGGAAAATGGCGCGTTCATAGAAGCGCCATCTTCTGGCGCTGTACCCAACTCATCCAGGGCCCTGATGCGGTGGCTCACTGGGTAATAAAGGGGTTAGGGCCAGCTTGGCATTATCAGCTTGCCCTAAGCCCGAAATTCATGGGGTCACGCCAATATTAGACATGACCACCATGAATTTCTAGTAAAGTATTTAAAAAAAACACAACACCCAGAAAAAAGTCCTTTAATTGAAATAAACACACAATTCTTTATTGTTCTAAATTAAACCATACTTACCATCACGCCCATTCCAGCTGAAGCCAACGATCTCCTGAAATAAAAGAAAAATAATAAAGCAACATCATCCTTACCTTTCCATGGTTCCCATGACAGCTTCAGCTCTGCTACATCGAGATGACAGGCTGGACCGCAGCAGAACGCTGCCATCCAGCCTGTCATCCCGCAGACACTGAGAAGCGCAGGCTTGCTTGCGCTCCACAGTGTCTCTCTGTGAGGGCATCCAGATGAGCCGAGTTAATGTCCAATGAACTCGGCTCACCTCATGCACGTCACTGACAGCGTGGGAAAATTCTCCTGCACTCAGCGCTTCAGCGTGGGAGAATTCTCACACTGAAGCGCTGAGTGCAGGAGAATTCTCCCACGCTGTCAGTGACGTGCAGGAGGTGAGCTGAGTTCATTGGACATGAGCTCACCTTATGCACGTCACTGACAGCGTGGGAAAATTCTCCTGCACTCAGCGCTTCAGCGTGGGAGAATTCTCACGCTGAAGCGCTGAGTGCAGGAGAATTCTCCCACGCTGTCAGTGACGTGCAGGAGGTGAGCTGAGTTCATTGGACATGAACTCGGCTCATCTGGATGTCGTCACAGAGAGACGCTGAGCAGCGCAAGCAAGCCTGCGCTTCTCAGTGTCTGCGGGATGAGAGGCTGGATGGCAGCGTTCTGCTGCGGTCCAGCCTGTCATCTCGATGTAGCAGAGCTGAAGCTGTCGTGGGAACCATGGAAAGGTAAGGATGAGGTTGCTTTATTATTTTTCTTTTATTGCAGGAGATCGTTGGCTTCAGCTGGAATGGGCGTGACGGTAAGTATGGTTTAATTTAGAACAATAAAGGATTGTGTCTTTATTTCAATTAAAGGACTTTATTCTGGGTGTTTGTGTTTTTTTTAACTTTGACTATGGGGTTAGTAATGGGGGTGTCTTATAGACGCCTCTCCATTACTAACCTGGGCTTGATGTCAGCTGGCATTATAAGCTGACATCAACCCCAACCCTATTACCCCCTGCCACCGCACCAGGGCAGCGTGGAAGAGCGAGGCTAAGTGCCAGAATTGGCGCATTCTATGGATGCGCCATTTCTGGGGCGGCTGACGGCTGGTGTTTCTAGCCTGGGAGGGGGCCAATATTCATGGCTCCCTTCCTGGGCTTTTAATATCAGCCCCCAGCTGTCTGCCTAGCCTTTGCTAGCTATTAAATTAGGGGGGACCCCACGTCATTTTTTTTGGGGGGTCCCCCATTTTAATAGCTAGTAAAGGCTATGTATTCAGCTGGGGGCTGATATTAGTAGCCTGGGAAGCTCCGTGGGTATTACCCCCTTCCCAGGCTTCAAACATCTGCCCCAGCCGTCTGCTTAACCTCCGCTAGAGCCTAAAATTAAGGGGAACCCCACGCCAATTTTTTTAATAATAAATCCTTTATTTTAATACTAAATGACAAGTACAGTAACCAACACTATCACTGTACTTCATATATATGTGACTGACATGTTTCTATCTATCTAATCTATGTGTGAAGCTCTATTCTGTCTGTTATAAATTGTCGGGTACCGCTGCTGAATTGCCGGCCGGCTTTTTTAAAGAGACGGTGCATGAAAACACTATTATTTTTTTTGATAAATCCTTTACGCTAAATGACAAGTACAGTAAGCAGCACTTTCACTGTACTTCGTATATATGTGGCTGACATGTTTATATCTATCTAATCTATGTGTGATTCTCTATTCTTTCGGTTCTAAATTGTCGGGTACCGGTGTATGCCGCTGCTGAATTGCCGGCTTTTCATGTTTCACTGTTGGCACTGTTCCCATCGATTTGGGCAATCACTGTAATGCCACAACCACCATGGCTGTGGCATTACAGTGAGTGGGAGACAATCCCTGCATGATTGGTGCTCTAAATAGCGCCAGACATGCAGGACACGCTTTTGGTGCACGAACAGTTATCGAACATAACCTCGAACAGCCGAATTTTTTGCAAATCGTTCGGGTTCGTCGAACAACTCGAACACCGCCCAAAACAGCTCGAATTTGAGATTGGTGAACAGTTCTAGTCGAACACCGCTCATCTCTAGTTGTATGTTCCAAAATTGGAAGGCGGATTATTATCTGTGAAACGTTTAACAGCAAAAGGACTTACAGTAAAATTAAAAGACAATGAGTGTGCAATTATTGCAGGAAACAAGGTGATAACCAAAGTCAAGGCAGATGAACAATTATATCATTTTGACACCAAAGGAACAGATGAAGGTATGTACACATTATCACAAAAACTGTATTCACATGTGGCATAGACGTCTAGGACATAGACACCCTGACAGTATAAGGGAACTACAGAGAAAATAATTGACAAATGATTTAAAAATATCAGATTGCTCAATTACCGTATGATGTGAATGTTGTATAAAATCCAAAGCCACAAGGATATCTATTCCAAAAGAAAGTGAGATGAAAAGCGAAAGACCACTTGATTTGGTGCATAGTGACGTATGTGGACCCATGAAAGTGACTACATCAGGAGGCAATAGATACATATTGACTTTTATAGATGACTACTCAAGATATACAGTCACATACTTAATTAAGAACAAAAGTGACGTTTTTGATAAACTTGTAGACTATGTAACAAGATCAAGTAACAAATTTCAAAGGAAGCCAATTGTCATCAGAAGTGATAATGGAGGTGAATTTACAGGTCACAGAATAGAAGACTATTTAAGACAAAATGGAATAGAACAACAGAAAACTGTTCCATACACACCTGAACAAAATGGAGTAGCAGAAAGGAAAAATAGAACTCTAACAAAAATGACAAGATGTATACTGATGGATTCCAAACTACCAGAGAAATATTGGGGTGAGGCAGCAATGACAGCTACATATCTACAGAACCGACTTTTTTCCAGAAAACTGACGAAAACTCCATATGAACTGTGGCAAGGTATGAAACCAAGTGTCAATCATTTAAAAGTTTTTGGATGTAAAGTTTTTATATTCATTCCAACAGAAAAACGTTCCAAACTTCAAAACAGATCCATGGAAGGAATATTCCTTGGATATAGTAAAAATTGTAAAGGATATAGAATCCAATCCTAGATCCCAAAACAGACAGAGTTACGGTGAGTAACAGTGTGACATTCATTGAAGATTTAAATGAAGACATAATGATTTCAGTTGAAACAAAAAATTAGAAAAACAATAGTGACATAACTGAAGAAATATCTGATGAGAAAGAAGTAGAAATTAATGAAGAACAAAATAATGAAAGTGAAGAATCACAACTACAAACAGACACAGAACCAAGACGTTCAATAAGAGAGAACAAAGGAAAACCACCAAAACGTCTCTCATACAAGACAAGCGTAAGACAAATCTATGAGCCTACCTCTTGGGAAGACATATCTAAACTTCCTGAAGAAGAAGCTAATAAATAGATAGAAGCAACAGAAACAGAAATTAAATCCATGCATGATTCAAATACATGGACACTAACAGAGTTGCCAGAAGGAAGAAAAGCCATAGGATGTAAATGGATTTTTAAAGTAAAATACCAAACAGATGGCACAGCTGAAAGATACCGAGCAAGACTCGTAGCTAAAGGGTATTCTCAAAAATATGGAGAAGACTATAATGAGATATTTGCTCCAGTTGTCAAACACACTACAATAAGAACTTTACTTACAGTTGCATCAATGAAACAGATGGAACTGAGACATCTGGATGTAAAGACAGCTTTTTTGAATGGAGATTTAGCAGAAGACATTTACATGGAACAACCTCTAGGATTCAAAGATGAAAGAAATCCAAACAAAGTTTGCAAACTACAGAAAAGCATATATGGTTTAAAGCAAGCAGCTAAAACGTGGAATGACAAAATCACGGAAGTACTTACAAATGAAAAATTTCAAAGAATCAAAGCTGATCCATGCTTGCACACAAAAGGCTGATTAATAGATGGATTTATGTACTCATATATGTAGACGACATTTTGATTTGTTTTAAACAAGAAAGGGATAAAGAAAACATTGTGTAACGGGTCCGGGAGGCGGAACCTCTGAGCTACTATACAAGGGGGCGGCCCTTGTAAGGGAGCGGGTGGCAGTCTCTGGGTGTACGGACAGGGAGTTACGGCAAGTGATCAGGGCAGTCTCTGGGTAAGGGGTAGGTACGACCTGTGATGGCAGAGCCTCCGGGTAGGCTAGCAGGCAGATGGTAGATGTGTGCTCCCAGGTGAGCAAGCGAGAGTCTCTGGAATAGCAGGTGGTCACGGCACGTGACGGCGGAACCTCCGGGCTGGCAGGCAGGTAGGTAACGGAGAAGCGCTCCCAGGTGAGCGGGCAAGAGTCTCTGGAATAGCTGGTGGTCACCGCACGTGACAACGGGACCTCCGGGCTGGCAAGCAGGCAGGGAACGGAGATGCGCTCCCAGGTGAGCGGGCAAGAGTCTCTGAGATAGCTGGTGGTCACAGCACGTGACAACGGAGCCTCCGGGCTGGCAAGCAGGCAGATAACGGAGAAGCGCTCCCAGGTGAGCGGGCAAGCTGGTCCATAGACAGACTGACCGGAGTAGTAAGGCAGACCGTCGGACCTCAGGCAAGCAGGCAGGTAGCTGATATGCGCTCCCAGGTGAGCGGGCAGGCTGGTCCTTTAGACAGACTGACAGGAGTAGTAAGGCAGACCGTCGGACCTCAGGCAGGCAGGCAGGTAACAAGTATTCAGGCAGGAATCAGGCAGGTAACTAGCAGGAAACTGGCAGGAAACTGGCAGGTAACTGGCAGGTAACTGGCAACGGGACCTGAGGGCTGAAGCACAGGTGAGACACAGGTGCAAACAACATTGCTCGGGCACCTCCATTTTGGAGGAGGTGCCTTATATATGATGAAGTCCTCCGGCCATTGGCCGGGGACTCCTTAGGACGGCGCGCGCGGCCCCTTTAAGAGGAGGGGAGCGCGCGCGCGCGCGCCCTAAGCACAGGGGCCGGGAAGGAGCGCGCGCTGAGAGCAGAGCGGGAGGAGGATGCCGGGAAGGAGCGCGCGCTGACAGCAGAGCGGGGAGAGGACGCCGGGCACGGAGCAGAGCGGTGAGGGGAGCAGCGTCCCTGCCTAGCAGAGGGCAGGGACGCCAGCGCTACAGTACCCCCCCCTTTAGGCCCCCCCTTTTTTAGGCCAGACAGAAATTTAGCTAGGATGAGAGGGGCATGGATGTTCTCCCGGGGCTCCCACGTTCTCTCCTCAGGACCAAACCCCTTCCAATCTACCAGAAAAAAGGTCTTTCCTCTTACCCTTTTGGTGGCAAGAATGTTCTCTACCTCAAACTCGTCCTCAGCAGAAACCGGAGCAGGAGGCGTACCTGTAGACTTGGAAAAAGAGTTAAGCACCACAGGTTTGAGGAGAGACACATGGAAGGAGTTAGGGATCCGTAAGTTGGCCGGGAGTTTCAATTTATAGGCCACCGGGTTGATCTGACTGATGACCTCCAGTGGGCCGATGAACCGAGGCCCTAACTTATAGGAAGGGATCTTGAGCCGGACATATTTGGACGAGAGCCAGACTTTATCCCCAGGGCGGAATTGAGGAGGGTCCAGACGTTTTTTGTCAGCGTGTCTTTTCATACGCTCGGATGACAGAAGGAGTGCGGACCGGGTACTCTCCCATATGGAGGAAAATTTGTTAACAAGAGATTCCGCAGCCGGATTGTCCGCCGAGGTGGAGACGGGAAACGGGATCCGAGGATGCTGACCGTAGACTACAAAAAACGGGGATTTGGAGGAAGACTCGCTCTCGTGATTGTTGTACGAGAATTCGGCCCATGGCAGGAGATCCACCCAGTCAGAATGGTGGGCATTAACGAAGTGCCGAAGGTAACTGGTCAGGTTCTGATTGATCCGCTCCACTTGACCATTAGACTGTGGGTGGTAAGCGGAGGAGAAGTCCAGGGTGACGTCCAGCAATTTACAAGTGGCTCTCCAGAAACGGGAAGTGAACTGTACCCCACGATCCGACACGATGTGACGGGGCAGGCCATGAAGACGGAAGATGTGGCGGATAAAGTCTTTAGCCAGCTCGGGTGCAGACGGAAGACCTGGCAGTGGAATGAAGTGAGCCATCTTGGAGAAGCGGTCAGCGACCACCCAAATGACCGTACAACCGGCAGAGACGGGTAGATCAGTAATGAAGTCCATCGCTATATGCTGCCAGGGGGCAGCAGGTACTGGCAGAGGTAGGAGGCGGCCGGCCGGCAGGTGTCTCGGAACTTTGTTGCGGGCGCAGGACACACAGGCAGAAACAAAGTCTATTACATCCTTGTGCAGGTTAGGCCACCAGTAGTGCCGGGTAATAAGCTGGAGGGTCTTTTTCTGACCGGCGTGGCCAGCTAATTTAGAAGAATGACCCCAGTGTAGGATCTTCTCCCGATCAGGTACTGGTACGAACGTCTTACCAGGAGGAAGACGATTTAGACTCACGGGAGCCACCTGCATTACTCTGGCGGGATCGATGATATGTTTCGGATCCTCCTCGAGATCAGACACCAGAAAGGACCGAGACAAGGCGTCCGCCTTGACGTTTTTGTCAGCCGGGCGAAAATGAAGGACAAAATCAAAACGAGCAAAAAACAAGGACCACCGGGCTTGGCGCGGGTTAAGTCTCTGGGCATGCTGGAGGTAAGCCAAGTTCTTGTGGTCAGTGTAAATTATTACCGGGTGAAGAGCCCCCTCGAGCAGGTAACGCCACTCCTCCAATGCCAGTTTGATGGCCAATAACTCTCGGTCTCCTATGGAATAGTTGCGCTCAGAGGAGGAGAAGAGTTTAGAGAAGAAGCCACAAGTTACCATCCTCCCGGAAGATGATTTTTGAGTAAGTACCGCTCCGGCTCCAGAGGAGGAGGCGTCAACTTCCAGGAAGAACTGTTTGTTGCCATCTGGGCGATGCAGCACCGGGGCGGAAGAGAAGGCCTGTTTAAGGGAAAGAAAGGCCTCCTCTGCTTCGGGTGGCCACTCTTTGGGATTAGTACCTTTACGGGTGAGCGCAGAAATTGGGGCCGTCCGGGAAGAGAAGTGTGGTATGAAGAGGCGGTAGTAGTTGGCGAAGCCCAGGAATCGCTGAATGGCCTTCAACCCCTCCGGTCGGGGCCATTTCTCGATGGCAGACAGTTTCTCAGGATCCATTTGTAGGCCGGTCTGAGAGATAATGTAGCCCAGAAACGGAAGCGAGGTCTGCTCAAAGAGGCACTTCTCAAATTTAGCGTAGAGATGGTTCTGCCTTAGCCTGAGCAGGACCTGACGAACGTCCCTCCGGTGAGTCTGGAGATCCGGAGAGAAGACCAAGATGTCGTCCAGGTACACCACTACGCAGGAGTAGAGAAGGTCCCGGAAGATGTCATTGACCAACTCTTGAAAGACGGCAGGAGCGTTACAGAGACCAAAGGGCATTACCAGGTATTCATAGTGGCCGTCCCGGGTGTTGAATGCCGTCTTCCATTCATCCCCCTGACGAATACGAACCAGGTTGTACGCCCCACGAAGGTCCAGTTTGGTGAAGATCCTAGCCCCCCTCAGGCGATCAAATAATTCTGGAATGAGCGGAAGGGGGTACTTATTCTTCACCGTGATCAGGTTTAGGCCTCTATAGTCTATACAGGGACGGAGAGAGCCGTCCTTCTTTTTGACGAAAAAGAAGCCTGCTCCCGCCGGGGAGGTAGATTTCCGGATGAATCCTCTGGCCAGATTCTCCTCAATATATTCGGACATTGACCGGGTCTCAGCAGCGGATAAAGGATAGATACGCCCACGGGGAGGGGTAGTACCGGGTAGCAGATCGATGGGACAGTCGTATGGTCTATGTGGTGGTAATGTCTCTGCCTCCTTTTTATTAAAGACATCTGCATAAGACCAATAAGGAATCGGAAGTCCAGGTAGATTAGCTGGGGTAGGAGAGGGACGGACGGGATGGACGGGAACCAGGCAGGTTTTATGACAGTCTTGTCCCCAGCGAAGGACCTCTCCGGTTTGCCAGTCTAGCACGGGTGCATGTCTCTGGAGCCAGGGCAGACCTAGCAAGAGGGCGTGAGAGAGTCCAGGCAGAACATGAAAGGAGATACTTTCAGAATGCAGCATTCCCACCTGCAGGGTAATGGATTCGGTGATGAGTTGAATGGGGCGAGGTAAGAGGCCCCCATCCACGGCAGCGACAGACAGGGGTACAGCCAGAGGTTTGGTGGGGATGCGGTATTTCTCAACCAGGGACTGTGAAATAAGGTTCCCGGCTGCTCCAGAGTCAAGTTGGGCTAGTTCGAAATAACGGTTCTCCCCGTAGATGATTGAAACTGACAACAGCAGGGATGGAGAGGATTTATTCTTGTCTAGGTGGACCTCTCTGAGCGAACCTAGACACAGGCGTTTCCCGACCTCTCCGGGCAGGCACGGATCCGGTGCTCCTTACTGCCACAGTAGAAGCAGCTCCCCTCGGCACGGCGTGAGTCCTGACGGGTTTTGACCATCTTGGTCTGGTCGACCTGCATAGGCTCAGGAGAGTGTACCTGGGGAGAGATGGAGGGAATGACGGGTTTCTGGAAAGTAGGAGCTAAACGTGGAATCCTTCTCTCACGGGTGACCTCTTTGGCACGCTCCTGGAACCGTAGGTCAATCCGGGTGGCAAGGGTTATTAGATCATCGAGAGAGGTAGGAATGTCCCGACCAGCAAGTTCATCTTTAATACGACCGGACAGACCCTCCCAGAAGACGGATACCAGAGCGTCGTTATCCCAGGCCAGCTCCGAGGCAAGGGTGCGGAACCGTATGGCATATTGGCCCACGGTGAGACCCTCCTGACGAAGGCGTAGCAGAGAGGATGCGGATGAGGTCTTCCGTCCGGGTTCGTCGAAGACTTTCCGGAAAGCCGAGAGAAAAGCAGGCAAGTTGGACACCAGGGGGTCTCCTCTCTCCCATAGAGGATTTAGCCAGGCCAGGGCCTCCCCGGTGAGGTGGGACATGATAAAGGCAATTTTGGCCCGGTCGGAATTAAACTGATGGGACAAAAGTTCAAAGTGCAGGGTGCACTGATTTATGAAGCCCCGAGCCTGGACGGGGTCGCCTCCGAAGCGAGGAGGTGCAGAAAGCCGGGGTCCGGGGTAGGATACCATAGTATTAGTGGGCAGCGGAGCTGCCGGATTGCAAGATATGGCACTGGCGGAGGTTGTTGGTGGATCAGACAGAGTGTTCAGGCGAGTATTAACATTCCGCAGGTGACCCAGGATGGCCTCCTGTTGGGACCTCTGACGGGACAGTTCAAGACAGAGGTCCGAGAGCGAGGGAGCTTGGGTGCCACCGGGTTCCATGGCCCGAGCAAACTGTAACGGGTCCGGGAGGCGGAACCTCTGAGCTACTATACAAGGGGGCGGCCCTTGTAAGGGAGCGGGTGGCAGTCTCTGGGTGTACGGACAGGGAGTTACGGCAAGTGATCAGGGCAGTCTCTGGGTAAGGGGTAGGTACGACCTGTGATGGCAGAGCCTCCGGGTAGGCTAGCAGGCAGATGGTAGATGTGTGCTCCCAGGTGAGCAAGCGAGAGTCTCTGGAATAGCAGGTGGTCACGGCACGTGACGGCGGAACCTCCGGGCTGGCAGGCAGGTAGGTAACGGAGAAGCGCTCCCAGGTGAGCGGGCAAGAGTCTCTGGAATAGCTGGTGGTCACCGCACGTGACAACGGGACCTCCGGGCTGGCAAGCAGGCAGGGAACGGAGATGCGCTCCCAGGTGAGCGGGCAAGAGTCTCTGAGATAGCTGGTGGTCACAGCACGTGACAACGGAGCCTCCGGGCTGGCAAGCAGGCAGATAACGGAGAAGCGCTCCCAGGTGAGCGGGCAAGCTGGTCCATAGACAGACTGACCGGAGTAGTAAGGCAGACCGTCGGACCTCAGGCAAGCAGGCAGGTAGCTGATATGCGCTCCCAGGTGAGCGGGCAGGCTGGTCCTTTAGACAGACTGACAGGAGTAGTAAGGCAGACCGTCGGACCTCAGGCAGGCAGGCAGGTAACAAGTATTCAGGCAGGAATCAGGCAGGTAACTAGCAGGAAACTGGCAGGAAACTGGCAGGTAACTGGCAGGTAACTGGCAACGGGACCTGAGGGCTGAAGCACAGGTGAGACACAGGTGCAAACAACATTGCTCGGGCACCTCCATTTTGGAGGAGGTGCCTTATATATGATGAAGTCCTCCGGCCATTGGCCGGGGACTCCTTAGGACGGCGCGCGCGGCCCCTTTAAGAGGAGGGGAGCGCGCGCGCGCGCGCCCTAAGCACAGGGGCCGGGAAGGAGCGCGCGCTGAGAGCAGAGCGGGAGGAGGATGCCGGGAAGGAGCGCGCGCTGACAGCAGAGCGGGGAGAGGACGCCGGGCACGGAGCAGAGCGGTGAGGGGAGCAGCGTCCCTGCCTAGCAGAGGGCAGGGACGCCAGCGCTACACATTGTAAAAATCCTGAAGCAACATTTCGAAATCAAAGACTTGGGAAATGTGAAACAGTACCTAGGAATACAGGTAGAAAGAGAAGAAGACGGAAGTTTCCTACTGAATCAAAATCACATGATTCAAGACATAACAGAAAAATTTGGATTAAAGGATGCAAAAACAGTAAAGTCTCCAATGGAAACTAATTATCTCAAAGAGATGAACAGTGACAAAAATATGCTACCAAATAATGAAGAATACAGAACAGCAATAGGAAAACTACTGTATCTAGCGACCGTTACAAGACCAGACATCGCAGCAGCAGTAGGAATCCTGAGTAGAAAGGTATCAAAACCAAATAAAGCTGATTGGAATGCCGTGAAGAGAGTAATGCGTTATTTGAAAGGAACTGGCAATGTTAAGCTGAAATTACCCACAAGTGATAATTGCATTTTAACAGGATATGTTGATGCAGATTGAGCTGGAGATCCAACTGACAGAAGATCTACCAGTGGACATATTTTTTTTCTCTCAGGTGGACCAATAAGTTGGACAAGTAAGAAGCAGTCAATTGTGACACTGTCTTCAACAGAAGCAGAATATGTTGCTGCAGCACATGCGATTCAAGAAGTACTGTGGTTAAGACAATTGTTGACAGAATTAGGACAACCACAGTTGGTACCAACAAAACTGAAAGAGGACAATCAAGGATGTCTTGTTCTTGCTCAGATGGAAAGAGTCAATCCAAGAACCAAGCATATTGATGTGAAATATCATTTCTTGAGAGATCATCAGGAACAAGGAGTCTTGAAGTTAGAGTATTGTCCTACTGAAGAAATGACAGCAGACATCTTCATGAAGGCGTTGAATGCTGATAAACACCAGAGACTAATAAAAAAGTTGGGTTTGATTGAATAAGTCCTTACTGTTGAGAAAGGGTGTTGGCATATGCAACAGATTAGGACTTATTATAAGTGTAAGGAGGACTTTATACTAACCAGACAGCAGATGGCGATAGTGTGTAAAGTTATATGCTTGCTGTAATGTGGGGAGGGAAGCTCTCAATTGTTGGTTGTTTTTACTTCCTGTGGTTTTTTTTCTTCTGTATGTGTTATGTCAGCAGCACACGGACTGTGTGACACTGAATTGTATCTCATGTTTATCCAGTATGAAGTAAATACTGTTTACTCAAGATATCTTGCTGATTGAAGCTCTCGTAAGTACAGTGGTGACTGTAAGAAGATGCACTCTGCGACAAGAAGAAGAGTAGGAGAGCTGTGGAGCCCAGCAGAAATGTCTGCATCAGAGCTAGATGTGAGGGTGGGTAGTACTCTCTATGAGCCTACACCAGCCCAACCTCAATAACGGGATGGTAATAAATGTCACCCCAGAGGAGAGAAAAGAGGCCTATTCTTGTCATTGAAGAATGCATCTGCCAGATAAGGAAAGAGGGGTGAAGAGATAGTCTATGGGCTGATGCCTGTAAGTGAAGAAGTTTGCACCCACAGATACAATGATGAGACCAGTTCTTGTATGTTAGGGACTGACTGTGACAATATGCTGCAGAAGAGCCTAAGACTGTCAGACAAGCTGCAGCAGTGAATTGATGACAAGACCGGTCACCAATAGAGCGCCTGATATGAGAGTAAGAGTGAAGGTGTGCTGTGCCACATAGAGAGTGACACAAAGGCTGTGCTGGAGCAAGTAATAAGCTGCTGAGGAGATTTACAGAGATGCTTGTACAGTGATGCTTGTAAATACCAACTTTATTCTTTGCTTCCTCTTGTAAGACTCTGCAACCACCAAGCTCATTGCCTCTGTATGACTAAAGTTGTTATTGAACTGTCTCCTGTATCTTCTTTCATTACTTCCAATATCCCTGATTAAGGTAACCACTCTACCACCAAGGGCCATTATCCCTGAGTAATGAAACCACTAGTGATGGGCGAGCACAAAATGCTCGGGTGCTCAATACTTGGGTCGAGCACATTAGAATACTCGGGTGCTCGACCTGAGCAATGAGCCCAATGTAAGTCTATGGGAAACTCGAGCATTTTTCAGGCGGCTCCCACCGGAGGTCTGCATAGGGCCTAAAAATTGACCAAATCGATGGGAACAGTGCTCAGATTACATGGAAACATCATGGGGAAGACCCCTGGAAGCATTTCTGACTCCCAGGTCACTTCTGTTAACAACGTTGTCAGAGTATTACGCCACTTTTACGGACTCACAATAAAACATACAAAAACGAAACCAAAATGGATTTTCCTGGGAAATATGTTAAGGAACATCCTTTCCAGGGTAATGACTTGCATATAAAGCAAAATAAATAACCAAAAACAAAAATACTCCTCCACACCTTGGGCTATGTTCACACTTAACGTTTTTGATGCGTTTTTGCACTTTTGCAACCGTGGCAAATGCATTCACCGGCTAATGTCATTTTAGCATTTTACAACCTTATCTGGCCATGTGGTGTGTGAGATATCATCAGACACACCGTGTTTCATTTATGAAGGAGGGACACTGAAAGTCACAAAGCCTATTTTTATAGGGCCATCAGGCGGCTTTTACTATTCTTAAAGGGCCAGCAGTCGGCCCTCACTATTTTTAGAGAGCCATCAGCCGGCTATGTTTTATTGTTCCCATTACTAAAGAGTGGGTCTCCTATACTGTTATTGCGAATGCAGTGAGTGGCAGGGCTATCCAAAATTTGGACGCACCCAAATACCACTTTGAAAATTTGGACGCACCCCAACACTCGTTTGAAGAGACTTAGAGGAGGGTCTCCTGAAAGCAATGTTCCCATTATTAGGAAGTGGATCTCCCATTGTGTTTGCCTATGCAGTGAATGCAAGGGTTGACAAAAATTTGGAGGCACTCCAATGCCCCATGGAAGAGACGTGGAGGTCAGAGGGCCTCATGAAAAAATGTTCCCATTATTAGGAAGTGGGTCTCCCATAGTGTTGGCCTATGCAGTGAATGCAAGGGTTGCCAAAAATTGGGAGGTACTCCAATGCCCCTTGAAAGAGACGTAGAGGGCCTCATGAAAAAATGTTCCCATTATTATGAAGTGGGTCTCCCATAGTGTTGGCCTATGCAGTGAATGCAAGGGCTGCCAAAAATTGGGAGGCACTCCAATGCACCTTGGAAGAGACGTGGAGGAGGGCCTCATAAAAATTGTTCCCATTAGAAAGGAGCGGGTCTCCTATACTTGTAATGCCCATGCACTAAGTGTATGGGCTGACAAACATTTACCCCTGGGGGGTATATATGAACATACTGTATAAAAAATTTTTTTTACGTGCATCATAAACACCCTTTAAAAAAATTATGTGGGTGTTGCATCACGGACCACGGTCACCCTGGTGATATGGTGGTTGAGGATGAGGAGAAGAAGGAGGACAAGAGAAAATAACCAAAATCAGGAAGCGTATACCCATGTGTGGGTGTGAAGAGGTGCATGGGAATATACCTCCCAAAAAAAGACACTGGATTTGAGTTTATGTTACACTGCTATCATTCGGTGGTGTTGAGAAGTCTGGCCCAATCTAGCCCTTGTTCATTTTTATAAGAGTCAGCCTGTCAGCATTTTCAGTTGACAGGCGGATGCGCTTATCAGTTATAATTCCACCAGCAGCACTAAAAACCCGCTCTGATAAAACGCTGGCGGCAGGGCAGCCCTGGACCTCCAAGGCGTAGAGAGCCTGTTCATTCCATGTATCCAGCTTGGATACCCAATAATTATAAGGTACAGAGGAGTCACGGAGGACGTTGGTACGGTTGGCAAGGTACTCCCTCAGCATCTTCACAAACTTTGCACTCCTTGTGAGAGTACCCCGCGCCTCAGGGCCTGTGTGATGGGAGTGGCTGAGAAAATTCTCCCAGAACTTTGACAGTGTTCCCCTGCCTCTGCTGGATTGGAGTTGTGTCTCTCTTGCCTGTACTCCTTGGTTGTCCAATGAACTGTGACCTCAGATGGGAATTTTTTTAATAGTTCCCCAACAAAGGCCTTCTGGTACTGCCCCATTTTTGTAGACCTGTCCGCCTCAGGAATAAGAGATATAAAGTTCTCCTTGTAGCGTGGGTCTAGAAGTGTCACCAACCAGTAATGACTGTCACCCAAAATTTTGAGAATGCGAGGGTCATGGGAAAGGCAGCATAACATAAACTCAGCCATGCGTGCCAGACTGCTAACAGGCAAGACTTCCGTGTCCTCACCAAGAGGACGACTGACCATGCTCTCCTCCTCCTCTCTGTCCTCAGGCCATCCATGCTGAACAGACGGTATGACAGTTGTGCAGGTAGTACCGGCTATAGCACATGAAACTAGCTCCTGTTCTTCCTCCTCCTCTTCCTCATTGTCAACCAATCCACGTTGGGATGAGATGAGGCTGGGCTGTGTGTAATCACCCTGTATGGTTCCTTGCTCCATCTCATCATGCTCCACCTGCAATGCATCCTCTTTGATTGTGAGCAGAGAGTGTTTCAGAAGACATAGAAGCGGGATGGTGACACTAATTATGGCGTCATCGCCGCTCACCATCTTGGTGGAGTCCTCAAAGTTTTGCAGGATGGTACATATTCAAACGGAACAACCATGATCCAAAGCCCAAATTTTTCTACTGTATAAAAATAATTTTATTGAATCCGTATATAAAAATTCAAGCACAGATAATTGAGGCACAGGTGGTGTAAAAAAGACATACAATGTATAAAAATATATCACGATATGGGACATGCAAAACCCATTCTGTGAGAGCCATATGAGGCTATGTAGCCATGTGTACTAAACACTGAGTACTCAACAAGTACAAGTATTCCCCCTTTGGACGTGGTACATTGACGACATCCTGCTGATCTGGCAGGGTTCTGTTGAAGCACTGCTGGAGTTCATGGAGTCTCTTAATAACAACAACATGAATATTCATATTACATACTCATGGGATAGAGATTCAATCAATTTTTTTGGACGTGACTCTTAAGAGAGATAGGAATAATTTCCTTCAAACGAACATATATAAGAAGGACACTTCCACTAATATGTTGATCCATGCAGCATCCTCCCATCCCCCACACATGATTCAGTCTGTACCAACTTGCCAATTCCTGCGCTTGCGGAGAATTTGCTCGGATGATACTGAATTTGATAAACAGACGGAAGATTTGAAAAATAGATTTTATGAGAGAGGGTACAGCAGGCGTATGGTGAAGAGAGCATGCCATCGTGCAAAACATTCTGTCGGACACGACCTGCTGTATAAAACTAAGAACCCTAAAATGGAAGATAAAGTGAGATTCATTACACGTTACCATGGACAATTCGGACGTATGAGGGACTGTCTAACAAGGGCATGGCCGATACTGTTGACAGATCCCATCTTGGCAAAAATTCTTTCTGATCAGCCATGTATTACCGTACGTCGGTCTAGGAACTTACGGGATCAATTCTTACATAACCACTACCATGTAGAATCCAAAAATACTATCCTGGGGGCCACAAGTCCTGAGCCTGGGAGTGTGCCGTGCGGTCGGTGTGTAGCCTGCCCAAATTTGGAAAGAGCCAAAACGTTTACAAACTCATCTGGTTCAAAAACATATGAAATTAGAAGTCGTATTACATGCACCTCACGTTATGTAATCTACTATGCCACATGCCCATGTGGGTTAATATATGTTGGCCTAACCACACGCCAACTTAAAGTGAGGATAAGGGAACATGTGGTAGGCATCATTGCGGGCATTGATTGCGCGGACACTTTCACACTCGGGACGATACCACGACACTTTAAGCTATTCCATGGCTGTGACAGCTCCCTGTTAAAAGTTAGAGGGATTGATTTACTTAAAATTGGGATTCGTGGTGGCAAGTTGAGCCAATGTTTGGCTCAACTTGAGTCACGATGGATTTGGAATCTGGGCACGGTACATCCAAATGGCTTAAATGAGAATCTGAGCTTTGCTCCCTTTCTTTGATCACTCTCTGACTGCTGCATACATGTATATTGTTTTATTTATTTTAACATTATTTTATTGTTCACAGTTCATCATCCATTTCTATGTTTTGTGAATCATCTCTGGATTGGTGTGGTCTATGCCATTTGGACATGATGTCATCGGCTAATTTTTGTGAGGGGAATCTATTTCATCTCGTGGAGGGTCTTTATGTTAAACACTATGGAAAGTTGTTGAGGTCTTTTTGGCTGTAACTTGCAGTCTGATGTGTTACTGTGATGACCATATGTTATCCCATTTTTGTGACCTTAATGATGGCCATATGTGAATATGCATAAATTGTATGTGGGGTCTGGCCATGTATGTGGTGGGTATTGTACTGTGGGCATATCCGCTGGAGACTGGTGCTCTTGTGGGAATGTGGCTTGGAGGCCGCCCGTGGCTGCACTGGTCCTGCGGCTGTGGCGATGTTTAGCATTGCCGTGGTCTGGTTGCGGACTGTGGGGCCAGTGTGGCGGTGGGTGGTTTTTGGGTCCTGTTTCCTTGGGAGTGTTTGTAGCCGGTGGATATGTTTTACTCCACTGTGGATATTATATACTATTATATGATTCATTCGTCATATGGGCACTGTGTGAGCACTATATACTAATTCTTGATTTACTGGCCAAGCCATCATTAAGTGTCTATTTATATTTTAGTGTTCTGTTTATATGTGATTGTCCTTTATGGATGACCATATATCATATGATTGTGAATAGTATACATTATTATTATTTATGTACTGTGAATATTATACAGTCATATGAAAAAGTTTGGGCACCCCTATTAATCTTAAGCTTAATGTTTTATAAAAATTGGTGTTTTTGCAACAGCTATTTCAGTTTGATATATGTAATAACTGTTGGACACAGTAATGTTTCTGCCTTGAAGTGAGGTTTATTGTACTAACAGAAAATGTGCAATCTGTATTCAAACTAAATTTGACAGGTGCATAAGTATGGGCACCTCACCAGAAAAGTGACATTAATATTTAGTAGATCCTCCTTTTGCAAAAATAACAGCCTCTAGTCGCTTCCTGTAGCTTTTAATGAGTTCCTGGATCCTGGATGAAGGTATTTTTGACCATTCCTCTTTACAAAACAATTCCAGTTCAGTTAAGTTTGATGGTCGCCGAGCATGGACAGCCCTCTTCAAATGATCCCACAGATGTTCAATGATATTCAGGTCTGGGGACTGGGATGGCCATTCCAGAACATTGTAATTGTTCCTCTGCATGAATGCCTGAGTAGATTTGAAGCGGTGTTTTGGATCATTGTATTGCTGAAAGATCCATCCCCTGCGTAACTTCAACTTTATCACTGATTCTTGAAAATTATTGTCAAGAATCTGCTGATACTGAGTGGAATCCATGCGTCCCTCAACTTTAACAAGATTCCCGGTGCCGGCATTGGCCACACAGCCCCAAAGCATGATGGAACCTCCACCCAATTTTACTGTGGGTAGCAAGTGTTTTTCTTGGAATGCTATGTTTTTTTGCCACCATGCATAACGCCTTTTTGTATGACCAAACAACTCAATCTTGGTTTCATCAGTCCATAGGACCTTCTTCCAAAAAGAAATTGGCTTCTCCAAATGTGCTTTTGCATACCTCAGCCGACTCTGTTTGTGGCGTGCTTGCAGAAACGGCTTCTTTCGCATCACTCTCCCATACAGCTTCTCCTTGTGCAAAGTGCGTTGTATAGTTGACCGATGCACAGTGACACCATCTGCAGCAAGTTGATGCTGCAGCTCTCTGGAGGTGGTCTGAGGATTGTCCTTGACTGATCTCACCATTCTTCTTCTCTGCCTTTCTGAAGTTTTTCTTGGCCTGCCACTTCTGGCCTTAACAAGAACTGTCCCTGTGTTCTTCCATTTCCTTACTATGTTCCTCACAGTGGAAACTGACAGGTTAAATCTCTGAGACAGCTTTTTGTATCCTTCCCCTGAACAACTATGTTGAATAATCTTTGTTTTCAGATCATTTGACAGTTGTTTTGAGGAGCCCATGATGGCACTCTTCAGTGGAGCTTCAAACAGGAGAACAACTTGCAAGTGGCCACTTTAAGTAGCTTTTCTCATGATTGCATACACCTGGCTATGAAGTTCAAAGCTCAATGAGGTTACAAAACCAAAAAAAGTGCTTTAGTAAGTCAGTAAAAAGTAGGTAGGAGTATTTAAAACAAGAAAATGATAAGGGTGGCCATACTTATGCACCTGTCAAATTTTGTTTGAATGCAGATTGCACATTTTCTGTTAGTACAATAAACCTCATTTCAAGGCAGAAACATTACTGTGTCCAACAGTTATTACATATATCAAACTGAAATAGCTGTTGCAAAAACACCAATTTTTAGAAAACATTAAGCTTAAGATTAATAGGGGTGCCCAAACTTTTTCATATGACTGTACATCACCATCGTATTGACTTGTCATATGGTCACCATATAAGTATTATATACTATATTTGATGTATTGGCTATGCCATCGTCAAGTATTTACTTATATCTCAGTATTTTATTCTGATGAGATTGTTCTTCATAGATTACCATGTATTATGTCAATTGAGAACATTGTATATATTGTTGTCTTATCTATTTTCCTATATTGTCACTTGTGACCATTATGTACCAATACTTGATTTATGATTATGCCATCACTCAGTGTTAACAATGTCTATATGTATATATACAGTACAGACCAAAAGTTTGGAGACACCTTCTCATTTAAAGATTTTTCTGTATTTTCTTGAATATGAAAATTGTACATTCACACGGAAGGCATCAAAACTATGAATTAACACATGTGGAATTATATACTTAACAAAAAAGTGTGAAACAACTGAAAATATGTCTTATATTCTAGGTTCTTCAAAGTAGCCACCTTTTGCTTTGATGACTGCTTTGCACACTGTTGGCATTCTCTTGATGAGCTTCAAGAGGTAGTCACCAGAAATGGTCTTCCAACAATCTTGAAGGAGTTCCCAGAGATGCTTAACACTTGTTGGCCCTTTTGCCTTCACTCTGCATTCCAGCTCACCCCAAACCATCTCGATTGGGTTCAGGTCTGGTGACTGTGGAGGCCGAGTCATCTGGCGTAGCACCCCATCACTCTCCTTCTTGGTCAAATAGCCCTTACACAGCCTGGAGGTGTATTAGGTCATTGTCCTGTTGAAAAATAAATGATGGTCCAACTAAACGCAACCCGGATGAAATAGCATGCCGCTGCAAGATGCTGTGGTAGTCATGCTGGTTCAGTATGCCCTCAATTTTGAATAAATCCCCAACAGTGTCACCAGCAAAGAACCCCCACACCATCACACCTCCTCCTCCATGCCTCACGGTGGGAACCAGGCATGTAGAGTCCATCCGTTCACCTTTTCTGCGTCGCACAAAGACACGGTGGTTGGAACCAAAGATCTCAAATTTGGACTCATCAGACCAAAGCACAGATTTCCACTGTACATTCCTTGTGTTCTTTAGCCCAAACAAGTCTCTTCTGCTTGTTGCCTGTCCTTAGCAGTGGTTTCCTAGCAGCTATTTTACCATGAAGGCCTGCTGCACAAAGTCTCCTCTTAACAGTTGTTGAAGAGATGTGTCTGCTGCTAGAACTCTGTGTGGCATTGACCTGGTCTCTAATCTGAGCTGCTGTTGACCTGTGATTTCTGAGGCTGGTGACTCGGATAAACTTATCCTCAGAAGCAGAGGTGACTCATGGTCTTCCTTTCCTGGGGCGGTCTTCATGTGAGCCAGTTTCTTTGTAGCGCTTGATGGTTTTTGCAACTGCACTTGGAGACACTTTCAAAGTTTTCCCAATTTTTCGCACTGACTGACCTTCATTTCTTAAAGTAATGATGGCCACTCGTTTTTCTTTACTTAGCTGCTTTTTTCTTGCCATAATACAAATTCTAACAGTCTATTCAGTAGGACTATCAGCTGTGTATCCACCAGACTTCTGCACAACACAACTGATGGTCCCAACCCCATTTATAAGGCAAGAAATCCCACTTATTAAACCTGACAGGGCACACCTGTGAAGTGAAAACCATTTCTGGTGACTACCTCTTGAAGCTCATCAAGAGAATGACAAGAGTGTGCAAAGCAGTCATCAAAGCAAAAGGTGGCTATTTTGAAGAACCTAGAATATAAGACATATTTTCAGTTGTTTCACACTTTTTTGTTAAGTATATAATTCCACATGTGTTAATTCATAGTTTTGATGCCTTCAGTGTGAATGTACAATTTTCATAGTCATGAAAATACAGAAAAATCTTTAAATGAGAAGGTGTGTCCAAACTTTTGGTCTGTACTGTATATCTATAAAAAACGGGGCATATTTCATTCATTGGTGATTAGTGAGGCATACAGGACCTGCATGCATGCGCACCACAGCACTGATGTGCGTCCTGCGACTTTCGGCGTCTCCCTGCAAGGACCTGCGTGGTCACATGGGCCCATGTGACCATCACGTGATCCATTGCATGACCCCGACGTCACGGGTTGACCCGGCAACCGTGCCGCTACATGCGTCAGCACTGGCCCTCCCCCTGGCATTTTTCGATTAGATGACACATTATTTAAATAGACACACCTCTCTACATGATTCACGCCCCCTGAAGAAGGCAGCGCCGAAACACGCGTTGGGGTGGACGCATGGCCCGTCTGTGAGCCCTGGTATCCTGTGGTCCTGTGCCTGGGTATGGAGCTATTCATTTATTTACAAACATACAAATGAATGCATTGTTATTTAAGGATTACTAGTATACACCTTGCATCATTAATAGCGGCCATACCTTTGACACACAAACTCTAAGATCTATATCAGTGACTGCAGTGTGTACTTGTTGAGTACTCAGTGTTTAGTACACATGGCTACATAGCCTCATATGGCTCTCACAGAATGGGTTTTGCATGTCCCACATCGTGATGTATTTTTATACATTGTATGTCTTTTTTGCACCACCTGTGCATCAATTATCTGTACTTGAATTTTTATATACGGATTCAATAAAATTATTTTTATACAGTAGAAAAATTTGGGCTTTGGATCGTGGTTGTTTCGTTTGATTATGCATTCTTTGCGATTATGCCTTTATTACTACAGTATCCATAGGTGCCACTTATTTTGTGCCACTAATTTAATACTATGGATTTGCACCAGTTGAAAATTATAATAACAAGGATGGTACATATGTCTGACATCCATGTCCACTCCTGAGGTCTTATGTATGGAGTCTGAACTGAATACCGACGGCCTTGTTGATGCTGGTACTCAACAACTGCCCTCTTCTGCTCACTAATCCTTTCCAACATCTGCAGTGTTCCAATGCTTGGGGACATCACACACCAGTCGGTGAGCCGGAAGCTGCAAATGCTGCTGAAACACGGCAAGGGCGGCAGAAGCTGTAGGTGACTTTCTAAAATGGGCACACAGGCGGCGTACTTTAACAAGCAGTTCTGGCTGCTCCGGGTAGGATTTGAGAAACCGCTGAACCACAAGGTTAAGCACATAGGCCAGGCATGGTACGTTTGTGAGCTCGCCTCGCCTCAGAGCCGCCACCAGGTTCCGGCCATTGTCACACACGACCGTGACTGGCTGTAGGTTCAGCGGTGTGAGCCACAGATCTGCCTGCTCTTTTAGAGCTGTCCACAACTCTCCAGCATTGTGCGGTTTGTCACCTAAGCATATTAGCTTCAGCACAGCCTGTTGCCGCTTGGCCGAGGCAGTGCTGCAGTGCTTCCAGCTTGTGACTGAAGTGGTCATTTTGGAGATGGAGGCTGAAGAAGAGGAGGAGGCTGAGAAGGATGAGGTGCATTAGCTGTAGACTGTGGGGGCAACCCTGATTGACCTAGGGCCCACAATCCTTGGCGTCGGGAGGATGTGTTCCGTCCCAAGGGCCGACTGGGTCCCGGCTTCCACTATGTTAACCCAGTGTGCCGTCAGCGAGATGTACCGTCCCTGCCCACAAGCACTTGTCCGTGGTTAGGTGGACTTTCCCGGTAACTGCGTTGTTGAGGGCACGGCAAATGTTTTGGGACACGTGCTTGTGTAATGCGGGGACGGCACACTGGGAGAAATAGTAGCGGCTGGGGACCGAGTACGGTCTCCACAAGCCTAAAAGGCAACATTTCGAGCGCAAGCAGTCGTGAAATGTGGGAATTTAGTAGTGTGGCCTGTGGGGCGTTGGCTGCGTATTTGCACTTGCGCTCCAAGGACTGGGGTATGGACTGAACTGAACGCTGCGCTGGGACAAGGACGTGGACGTGCTTCCTGATGCTGCTACTTTAGAGTGTGGAACGACAGGTGCAGGGCAGGAGGCATCTTCACATACACCATGGACAGGGGATTGGATTACATGCACAACAGCGGAAGAAGCAGTGGTGCCACCCGCGGACACTGTTCCTGGACCCTGGGGTTCGGCCCACAAAATCGGGTGCTTTTCTGCCATGTGCCTGATCATGCTGGTGGTGGTCAGGCTGCTAGTTTTGCCACCCCTGCTGATGCTGGCCTGGCAGGTGGTGCAAATGGCCTTTTTGGGGTTATCGGCAGAGTCTTTAAAAAACAACCAGACTCAGGAAGACCTAACAGTTGTACTGGCAACTTCCTTCGTATTGGTGTTACGGGGAACGGTTGCCTGCCTTCTGTCTGCGGCCACCACACTGCTTCTTCTTGCCTGTTGGGGTGCTCTGCCTCCATCCCCCTGTGTGCTGCTGTCCTCACTCTGCATGTCCTGCTGCCAAGTCAGTTACTATATCATCCACCACCTCGTCTTCCACTTCCGCACCCTTGTCCTTCTCCTGACTTTCTGGCAATTGTGTCTCATCATCGTCCACCTCTTGTGACACTTTCCCACTGTCGCCTTCGTGTGACCGTGGCTGCTCAAATATATGGGCACCGCTACATGCGATCTCCTCTTGCCCCGCTTCAAGTGGATCGGGCGAGAGGCCCGAATCTATAAATGGAAAAGTGAACAGCTCTTCGGAGTGTCCAAGTGTGGGATCAGTTGTCTCCGGGCACTCGGCATGGTGGGAGGAAGGAGGATCAGGGTGAGGAATATGCAGTCCAGACTCACGGCTACTGAGACTTAACCGTGTGGAAGACAGGGTGGTGGTGGCGGTGGCAAAGTGACTGGAAGCATTATCCGCTATCCAACCAACAACCTTTTGACACTGCTCTGGGTTCAATAGTGGTGTGCTGCAGTCCCCTAGTAATTGGGACAGGAAGGTCGGGCGAGAAGAAGTGGGTGTTTGTTGTGACACAATTTCAGCTTGCCCGCGACCTCGGTCTCTGCATGCACCATCACCATCACGTCCAGTTCCCTGTCCCTTGCCGCGCGCATTGCTCATTTTAAATGGAGGACAATATCTGAACATGAGTCAACAGTGTGATGCAGCAGCAAAAAAGGCAAATACAATTCTGGGATGTATTAACAGAAGCATACAGTCTAGATCACGTGAAGTCATTATCGGTCTTTACTCCTCTTTGGTCAGACCTCATCTGGAATACTGTGTACAGTTTTGGGCACCACATTTTAAAAAAGACATAGACAAACTGGAGCAAGTTCAGAGAAGAGCGACCAGAATGGTGACTGGTCTGCAAACCATGTCCTATGAGGAACGGTTGCAGGATTTGGGAATGTTTAGCTTGCAAAAAAGAAGACTGAGAGGAGACTTAATAGCTGTCTACAAATATGTCAAGGGCTGTCACATTGTAGAAGGATCATCTTTATTCTCATTTGCACAAGGAAAGACTAGAAGCAATGGGATGAAACTAAATGGGAGGAGACACAGATTAGATATTAGAAAAAACTTTTTGACAGTTAGGGTGATTAATGAGTGGAACAGGCTGCCACGAGAGGTGGTGAGTTCCCCTTCAATGGACGTCTTCAAACAGAGGCTGGACAGACATCTGTCTGAGATGATCTAGTGAATCCTGCTTTGAGCAGGGGTTTGGACCAGATGACCCAGGAGGTCCCTTCCAACTCTACCATTCTATGATTCTATGATACTATGATCTTTCACGCTCACTACAAATGGCTGAATTTGGAGCAAAATTATATGTAATCCGTGTGATGGAGAAACCACAGTTTTAAATACCTGGCCTGTAGGTAACTATTTTGAACAGCAAACCGGTGTCAAACATTTTGCTGACACACTGAAAAAAAAATTGAATGGAGGCCAAAAATGGCAGTATTTTCAGCGCAATTATATGTGATCCGTGTGATGGACAAACCACAGTTTTAAATAGCTGGATTTTTGGCGCTGTAATATGGAAAGGACCTGGCTGTATTCTGCAGTACCAACAAGCAAATGATGCAGAAAAATGGTGTTCTCTGGATGGCTTTTTAAGCAAATAATGAGGATTAAGATTCAAAAAAAATTATTCCTGGCCCCAGAGACCTGGGCCTTTGTCTATAAATATCTAACAGCAGCAGAAGGCAGAACTGGAATGGAGCCTCTTGTGCTATATGCACTGCAGTCTGCTACAACCCCTGAGAAAAATTATGGAATCACCGGGCTCGGAGGATGTTCATTCAGTTGTTTAATGTTGTTGAAAAAAAGCAGATCACAGACATGGCACAAAGCTAAAGTCATTTCAAATGGCAACTTTAGGGCTTTAAGAAACACTAAAATAAATCAAAATTAAAAATGTGGTACTCAGTAAGGGTAATTTTTTTCAGACCAAGCAGAGGGAAAAATTATGGAATCACTGAATTCTGAGGAAAAAATTATGGAATCACCCTGTAAATTTTCATTTCCAAAACTAACACCTGCATCAAATTAGATCTGCTCGTTAGTCTGCATCTAAAAGGGAGTGATCACACCTTGGAGAGCTGTTGCACCAAGTGGACTGACATGAATCATGGCTCCAACATGAGAGATGTCAATTGAAACAAAGGAGAGGATTATCAAACTCTATGTTACGGATCCGGGTGGTGGAACCTCTGTGCTGCGGTGCAAGGAGTGACCAGAGGGGCGTAACTAGGTATCAACTCTGACTGACCAAGGTCGTACCGCGGCTCAATCGACTCCGTGACCAGGGAAGGACCGAGCAGAGGGACCAGGTGCTACTCTGGGCCAGACCTTGTATGAGAGCAAGTGACTCCCACGGGTCAGAAGGCAGGAACTGACCGGTACAGCAGATGAGCACGGCAGGCAGGCTGACGGGTGATCCGGGTAGGCGAACTGGTAGACACGGCAGGTAACAGGCAGGTGCTTCCAGGTAAGCAGGCGGGCAGGGCCCATAGACAGACTGGTGGACTGGACTGTAGACAGACTGTCGGGCTGGAGAGTAGACAAGCTGGCGGACAGGGCTGGTAGTCAGGCTGGCGGACTGGACAGGTAGTCAGGCTGGCGGAGTGGACTGGTAGTCAGGCTGGCGGACTGGACTGGTAGTCAGGCTGGCGGACTGGACTTGTAGTCAGGCTGGCGGGCTGGGCTCGTAGTCAGGCTGGCGGGCTGGACTTGTAGTCTGGCTGGCGGGCTGGGCTTGTAGTCAGGCTGGCGGGCTGGACTTGTAGTCTGACTGGCGGGCTGGACTTGTAGTCAGGCTGGCAGGCTGGACTTGTAGTCTGGCTAGCAGGCTGGACTGGTAGTCAGGCTAGGACCTGAGGGCTGAAGCAGAGTTTAACACACAAAGCTACAACCTTGCACGGGCCCCTCCATTTTGGAGGAGGTGCCTTTTATATGAGAGGTCCTCCAGCCATTGGCTGGGGACTCATTAGGACAGCGCTCGCGGCCCCTTTAAGAGGGAGGGAGCGCGCACGCGTGCCCTAAGCACAGTGCCCGGGAAGCTGCGTGCGTCGGCAGCAGCAGAAGAAGGAGCGCTGGAGGACGCCGGGCGGGGAGCGTGGCGGTAAGAGGGACGGCGTCTCTGCCTGTCAGGGGGCAGAGACACTGATACTACACTCTAGAAAGAAGGGAAATCATCACGCAATGTTGCAAAAGATGTTGGTTGTTCACAGTCAGCTGTGTCTAAAATCTGGACCAAATACAAACAACATGGGAAGGTTGTTAAAGGCAAACATACTGGTAGACAAGGAAGACATCAAAGCGTCAAGACCAGAAACTTAAAGCAATATGTCTCCAAAACAGGAAATGCACAACAAAACAAATGAGGAACAAATGGGAGGTGTAACATCCCTGGCGGTGTGCTGGTATGGCTTACCATCTCCCACCATGCAAGACCGCCAACTTACCTATCATTCCAGGCTGCACACTTTGCTCCAGTACTTGCTGTGTGCATGTCTCTTGTCTGATTGCTTAGGGCGGCGGCGCGGTTACTGCCTGATTCTTAAAATTACAGTGTGCGCACTCCTAATTCGTCCCCAGCCTATTGCTGTAAGTCACTGGATACTTAAACCCCGTCCACCCAGTAGGAGGTGCCTGAGCAACACTTTCTTTCAGTGTGTTCCTTGCAACTGAGTTGCCAGGTCCTGTCCTGTATCTTGTCTGTTTCCGCCACCCTGGGGGCTGTATACCCAGGTCTGTTACCTGTATCTGTGACTTCTAGTCTGTTTCTGCCACCCTGGTGGCTGTATACCCAGGCCCGTTACCTGTATCTGTGACTTCTAGTCTGTTTCCGCCACCCTGGGGGCTGAGTTCCCAGGCTCGTTCCTGTATCTTGTTCCAGGTTCAGTTCCTGTCTGAACAGTGTCCTAGCCCATTACCTGTTTGTCTCTATGTCCGATCCTTTCCTTTTCCTGCAGTGTCTGAACCTGCACCTAACTCCAACTCATTGTCTCTGTACTTCTGTTTGTGAGTTTTGTGTCCACTTGTTACTTCATTGCAAGTACCTTGTGTGTATCTGGTTCTGCTTGTCCCGTTTCCCTGCCTCTGTTTCTACCTCCTTTGTTCTAGCTATCTTCCTGTGTTTCCCAGTCTGTTCCATGTGAACAGAGCCCTGTCCTGTCTGCCTGCACCTTCTGCTCTGCGATTACGCTCTGCTCTGTTCTGCCTCACTTGTCCTCTGCACCTGCGGTTTCGCTCTGCTCTGCTTGTCCTCCGCACCTGCGCTTTCGCTCTGCTTGTCCTCCGCACCTGCGGTTTCGCTCTGTTCTGTTTGTCCTCCGCACCTGCGGTTTCGCTCTGCTCTGCTTGTCCTCCGCACCTGCGGTTTCGCTCTGCTCTGCTTGTCCTCCGCACCTGCAGTTTCGCTCTGCTCTGCTTGTCCTCCGCACCTGCGGTTTCGCTCTGCTTGTCCTCCGCACCTGCGGTTTCGCTCTGCTCTGCTTGTCCTATGCACCTGCAGTTTTGCTCTGCTATGGTTGTCCTCCGCACCTGCGGTTTCACTCTGCTCTGCTTGTCCTCCGCACCTGCGGTTTTGCTCTGCTCTGCTTGTCCTCTGCACCTGCGGTTTCGTTCTGCTCTGCTTGTCCTCCGCACCTGCGGTTTCGCTCTGCTCTGCTTGTCCTCCGCACCTGCGGTTTCGCTCTGCTCTGCTTGTCCTCCGCACCTGCGGTTTCACACTGCTTGTCCTCCGCACCTGCGGTTTCGCTCTGCTTGTCCTCCGCACCTGCGGTTTCGCTCTGCTCTGCTTGTCCTCCGCACCTGCGGTTTCGCTCTGCTCTGCTTGTCCTCCGCACCTGCGGTTTCGCTCTGCTCTGCTTGCCTTCCGCACCTGCGGTTTCGCTCTGCTCTGCTTGTCCTCCGCACCTGTGGTTTCGCTCTGCTTGTCCTCCGCATCAGCGGTTTCGCTCAGCTCTGCTTGTCCTCTGCACCTGCATTTTTGCTCTGCTCTGCTTGTCCTCCGCACATGCGGTTTCGCTCTGCTCTGGTTGTCCTCCGCACCTGCCGTTTCGCTCTGCTCTGGTTGTCTTCCGCACCTGCAGTTTCGCTCTGCTTGTCCTCCGCACCTGCGGTTTCGCTCTGCTTGTCCTCCGCACCTGCGGTTTCACTCTGCTTGTCCTCCGCACCTGCGGTTTTGCTCTGCTTGTCCTCTGCACCTGCGGTTTCGCTCTGCTCTGCTTGTCCTCCGCACCTGCGGTTTCGCTCTGCTCTGCTTGTCCTCCACGCCTGCGGTTCTGCTCTGCTTGTCCTCCGCACCTGCGGTTTTGCTCGGCTCTGCTTGTCCTCCACACCTGCGGTTTCGCTCTGCTCTGCTTGTCCTCCGCACCTGCGGTTTCCCTCTGCTCTGCTTGTCCTCCGCACCTGCGGTTTCGCTCTGCTCTGCTTGTCCTCCGCACCTGCGGTTTTGCTCTGCTTGTCCTCCGTACCTGCGCTTTCACTCTGCTCTGCTTGTCCTCCGCACCTGCGGTTTCGCTCTGCTCTGCTTGTCCTCCGCACCTGCGGTTTCGCTCTGCTCTGCTTGTCCCTTGCACCTGCGGTTTCACTCTGCTCTGCTTGTCCTCCGCACCTGCGGTTTCACTCTGCTTGTCCTCCGCAACTGCGGTTTTGCTCTGCTTGTCCTCTGCACCTGCGGTTTCGCTCTGCTCTGCTTGTCCTCCGCACCTGCGGTTTCGCTCTGCTCTGCTTGTCCTCCGCACCTGCGGTTTTTCTCTGCTCTGCTTGTCCTCCGCACCTGCGGTTTCGCTCTGCTCTGCTTGTCCTCCGCACCCGCGGTTTCCCTCTGCTCTGCTTGTCCTCCGCACCTGCGGTTTCGCTCTGCTCTGCTTGTCCCCCGCACCTGCGGTTTCGCTCTGCTCTGCTTGTCCTCTGCACCTGCTGTTTTGCTCTGCTTGTCCTCCGCAACTGCGGTTTTGCTCTGCTTGTCCTCTGCACCTGCGGTTTCGCTCTGCTCAGCTTGTCCTCCACACCTGCGGTTTCGCTCTGCTCTGCTTGTCCTCCGCACCTGCGGTTTCCCTCTGCTCTGCTTGTCCTCCGCACATGCGGTTTCGCTCTGCTCTGCTTGTACTCCGCACCTGCGGTTTTTCTCTGCTCGTCCTCCGTACCTGCGCTTTCGCTCTGCTCTGCTTGTCCACTGCACCTGCGGCTCTGTTCCTGTATCCCAGTCTGTACTGGTCCCTATCCAGCCTGCGCTCCTACCTGCCAGTACCCGCGTGTCTGCATACCAGCTGTGCCTGCCAGTACCCGACTGTCTGCATACCAGCTGTGCCTGCCAGTACCCACCTGTCTGCATACCAGCCGTGCCTGCCAGTACCCACTTGTCTGCATACCAGCCGTGCCTGCCAGTACCCACCTGTCTGCATACCAGCCGTGCCTGCCCGTTCCTGCATTCCCCGGTGTGGGTCAACAGCTGTGACCGGGGTCTGACCTAGAGTAGCACCTGGGCCACCTCCCATGTCCCTCCTCGGACCACAGAGTCGATTAAGCCACCGTGTGTTCGTGGTCGGATCTGGCGAGGTCCCTAGTCACACCCCTCCAGGCACTCCTCGGTTCGTGGCCCAGTGGGATCACTAACCACACTCATGTCAGTCAGTCCGGGCGTGAGCGTAACAGGAGGAAACTGGAGTCAATGTCTATGACCGAACTGTAATAAACCGCCTGAAGGAAATGGAATTTACATACAGAAAAGCTAAACAAAAGCCATCATTAACACCTAAACAGAAAAAAACAAGGTTACAATGGGCTAAGGAAAAGCAATCGTGGACTGTGGATGACTGGATGAAAGTCATATTCAGTGATGAATCGCGAATCTGCATTGGGCAAGGTGATGATGCTGGAACTTTTGTTTGGTGCCGTGCCAATGAGATTAATAAAGATGACTGCATGAAGAGAACATGCAAATTTGATATTTTGGACAGTTTTCTTATCCCATCAATTGAAAGGATGTTTGGGAATGATGACATCATTTTTCAAGATGATAATGCATCCTGCCATAGAGTAAAAACTGTGAAAACATTCCTTGAAAGAAGACACATAAGGTCAATGTCATGGCATGCAAATAGTCTGGATCTCAATCCAATTGAAAATCTTTGGTGGAAGTTGAAGAAAATGGTCCATGACAAGGCTCCAACCTGCAAAGCTGATCTGGCAACAGCAATCAGAGAAAGTTAGAGCCAGATTGATGAAGAGTACGATTTCTCACTCATTAAGTCCATGCCTCAGAGACTGCAAGCTGTTATTAAAGCCAGAAGTGGTTCAACAAAATACTAGTGATGTATTAGAGTGTTCTTTTGTGTGTTTGTTTTTCATGATTCCATAATTTTTTCCTCAGAATTGAGTGATTCCATAATTTTTTCCCTCTGCTTGGTCTGAAAAAAATTACCGTTACTGAGTACCACATTTTTAATCTTGATTCCTTTTAGTGTTTCGTAAAGCCCTAAAGTTGCCATTTGAAATTACTTTAGTTTTGTGCTATGTCTGTGATCTGCTTTTTTTCAACAACATTAAACAACTGAATGAACATCCTCCGAGCCCGGTGGTTCCATAATTTTTGCCAGGGGTTGTATATACACTGCCTGCCTGATATCTCTGCAGATGGATTAGTCCTCAGAAGGACTGTTTGTTGAGATGGATATGTGTAATGTACTTGTTTTCTCCCTACACTACCTAATACATAACAAAATCTCTCCCTAGCTCAGCAGCATCTCTCCCTACACTGCCTGATTGCGGAGTAGACTGACGAGCACAGGTGCGCCAGGTCTGATATAGACCTGATGACGCTTTGCGGCCAGCCAATCACTGTAATGCCACAACCAACATGGCTGCGGCATTACAGTGAGTGGCAGGCAATCCCTGCATGTTGATTGGCGCTCTAAAGAGTGCCAAACATGCAGGGAGGGGACCCGAGCATCCGCCCGAGCATCTCGCAAGTACTCGACGAGCTCCGAGCATCTCGATTACTGGGATGCTCAGGCAAGTACTGAGTACTTGCGAGTATGCTCGCTCATCACTAGAAACCACTTGACCACCAAGGGCCATTATCCCTGAGTAAGGAAACCACTGTACCAACAAGGGCCAATATCCCAAAGTAAGAAAACCACTTGAACACCAAGGGCCAATATCCCAGAGTAAGAAAACCACTAGAACACCAAGGGTCATTATCCCTGAGTAAGGAAACCACTGTACCAACAAGGGCCAATATCCCAGAGTAAGAAAACCACTTGAACACCAAGGGCCAATATCCCAGAGTAAGGAAACTACTCGACCACCAAGGGTCATTATCCCTGAGTAAAGAAACCACTCTACCATCAAGGGCAAATATTCCAGAGTAAGGAAACCACTCGAGCACCAAGAGCCTTTATCTCTGAGTAAGAAAACCACTCTACCACCAAGGCCCAATATTCCAGAGTAAGGAAACCACTCTAACATCAAGGGGCAATATTCCAGAGTAAGGAAAACACTCTACCACCAAGGGCCATTATCCCAGAGTAAGAAACCACTTGACCACCAAGGACCATTATCCCTGAGTAAGGAAACCACTCTAACACCAAAAGCCAATATCCAAGAGTAAGGAAACCACTGGAATACCAAGGGCCATTTTCCCAGAGTAAGGAAACCACTTGACAACCAAAGGCCATTATCCCTATCCCTGAGTATGGAAATCACTATACCACAAAGGGCCATTATCCCTAAGTAAGGAAATCACTCTACCACCAAGGGCCATTATCCCTGAGTAAGGAAACCACTATACTACCAAGGTCCAATTTCTCTGAGTAAGGAAACCATTCTACCACCAAAAGCCAATATCCCGAAGTAAGGAAACTGCTCTACCAACAAGGGCCAATATCCCAGAGTAAGGAAACCACTCCATCACCAAGGGCCAATGTCCCTGACTAAGGAAACCATTCTACCAACAAGGGCCAATATTTCAGAGTAAGGAAACCACTCTGCCACCAAGGACCAATATCTCATAGTAAGGAAATCAATCCACCACAAAAGGCAAATATCCCAAAGTAAGGAAACCACTCTACTAATAACAAGGGCCAATATCTTGGAAAAAGGAAACCACTCTACCACCAAGGTCCAATATTCCAAAGTAGGGAAACCACTGTACACCAAGGGCCAATATTTCAGAGAAAGCAAATGACTCTACCACCAAGGGCCATTATCCTTGAGTAAGGAAACCACTCTACCTCCAAGGGCCAATGTCCCTGTGATGAACCTTCACCCCGCCACCCCGCCTGACCTCACTATTACGTCAGAAGGATCACGTAATGCGGTCTCCTCACTTTCACCAACGTGACAATCCACACCCCCTGGAGACACGTAAGGTAAGCTTGGTACAGTTTTACACAGACTGTCCACACGAGCCCAGAGAGGCAGGGGGAGTGAGAGGATGTGGCCCACGCAGTCAATGACATGGCACCACACTTGCCCAAAACCATTATAGGCTGAGAGGCCCCTTCCACTAGCACCAGTGAAACGGCGCCTGGTCAGCCCGGTAGAACTGCCACCAGTTCCTCGTTAGATATAAGCCTGGTCCATTAACGGGATTATATTGGGCCAGAAACCAACTCCAGTAGCATGAAAAGTTAAACCGAGAAACGTACGTGTGGATTTGTGATTCGAGATAAAAGAGCAGCCCAAGGCTAAATTATATATTTAATTTCCTTAAGGGCACACTAGACAAAACACTATATAGACAATGTTACACACATACAATAGTCAGATAGCGAATACAATAGTGGTAGGGCAAAAGATATAAGCACATGGATCATGTCAATTACCGGTGCTATGTTCGACCATGAGTTTGTTGGGCCGCAGGGGGTATGGGCTGCCAGCTGGCTCCTAATTCCTTCACAGCACGTTACTTGATGCGGCCACCCACTTTCGAAGTGAACAGCAAGCATACCAGAGAGAGCAACCACATGGCCTTAGACTAGCCTTTATCCCCTTTGGGTCACTCCCCTCCTGCCCTCTGCGCTGAGCCTAAATCCCCTCCCCTTGTCTCTAGCAGCTAAAAACTCCAAAACTTAGGCGAGGCGGTTTTTGTGCCATCGGATCTGGCTGGGCCCTGCTACGCGTTAAGACCAAACACAGCTTTGCAATCTGTTTCCTACTAGCTATTTTTATGTATCTCCCCACCCTGTGGTGCTAGAATGGATCAAGACCCTGGAAGGCGTTTGGTCTGGTCCAGAGATCTGGAAAATGTAACCGGTACGTGACCATGACATACAATAAGTCCACATTTTTCCTTATGAAATCATAGCTGACTCAACAAACCAGTTTAGACCGCATGGTATCCACATGGCAAACAAGTCTTTTGTTCTGAGTTTAGCTGGCTCAAGGGATGAGATCTGTCACTCACAGCCTTTGGAGGCTTGACCCTCCCTCTGCTGAGCTAGGTGTTCTGTACAGCTGCACACTGAAGGGGGTTTTATAATCCCATGCCAAATAGGATATAAATGATTGACATGAACACTCTACTAACAAGGGCCAATATCTCAGATTAAGGAAACCACTCTACCACCAATGTCCAATGTTCCTGAGTAAAGAAGCCACTCTACACCCAGGACCAATATCCCAGAATAAGGAAACCACTCTACCACCAAGAGAGAGCCATTACCACTGAATAAGGAAACCACACTACCATCACGGGTCTTTATCCTTGAGTAAAGAAAACAATCTACACCAAAGCCATTGTATCTTATTCTCTACCAACCAAATACCCCATTACAGACTTCTAATAAATAAAGCCGTGCACATCCATGTTAGTAATCTTAGTAAGAGAGATGGAAGAAGACATGGCTACACATGCTAGAACATTGAGAAAATGAAGGGAGAAAAAGATAGCATGTTTCAGAGGGAACACCCACTGGACCCGGAACCTGCATCTGCACAAGCATGCAGTCAGGAAAAGCTGATATTGAAATTAAAAGATGCATGTTTTCCATTAAAAAGTGAACAGATGTCCAACATTCAACCAGCACCACCTAAACGTGCCTCATATAGAACAATAATACAGTCGGCAGTAAAGAGGGAGAGGTTTACGTTGTCTTCTTAGGCAAATTATTCCACTTCACTTTTTCAGAAATTCTTTGTGCTCGTTTTATACACATTGAAAGAAGAGATGAGAAGCAGCACTGATGAGCGCTTACAAGAATCTTTTTATTACATGTGTGTTGGGCAACATCTTGGTGACAGTCAACAAAAACCAAGTGCCGAGTCAAGATAGTGATCTTTTCTGCCACATTTCCTAAAACAGAACCTGTCACTGAACCATTGTGTAAGGAGGAACTGATCATGTTACACGCACATCCCTGGGCGCCAGGGTCTGGCTCCATATAACGACAGACACATAATAACACTGACGCATTTCACAAATAGGCAAAAAAAATGCTTAACAACAGAGTACACGTACTAAAATAAAAAGAAATACAGACATAATAAATAGTGTTGAGCGAACATGCTCGACACTGCTCGGTACTCGCCCGAGCATCACGCTACTCGGGATGTTCGGCGAGCACCGAGCATTTCCGGGTTACTCGGGCGGGAGCTCGGGTCTCCGCCCTGCATGTTTGGCGCTCTTTACAGAGCCAATGAACATGCAGGGATTGCCAGCCAGTCACTGTAATGCTGCAGCCATGTTGGTTGTGGGCATTACAGTGATTGGCTGGCCGCACAGCGTCACCTCGAGTATTTAAAACCGGGCGCCGCCATCTTGGACACAGTCGCTCCGGATTAGACAGTGTAGGGACAGCGCTGCTGATTTAGGGAGAGATATAAACTGCGAAATAGTTAGTGTAGGGTCTGTAAAGGCTGCCAGAACAAACAAACAGTCCTTTTCAGGACTAATATCCATCCCAGATACCAGGCAGGCAGGCTGTATAGGAGACACAGTGGTTATACCAGCAAACGCTGCATTACAGTCCTGTGTGCTCCTGTTGTTGAAATTGCTGGACTTAGCACCAGGTGTCGGGGGCCAGGAAAAATCCTTTTTTTTTCATCTAAATCCTTCTTTTTTTAACTCCTTCACACTGTACAAATACCCGTCTTACTAACCTTTTGGTGTGTCCCCCCCCCCCCCAAAAAAAAGCGTGTCTCTGATTTTTCAGACACAAATATAACTGTTGAAAATAGTCTGGTGTAGGCTATAGAAACAGAAGTGTTGTTTTGCACTTCCACGGGTCAAACCTCTGCATTATCCATTTTGGGCCATTTGTATCTAAAAAAAAACAGTTTGAGTGTGTCGCTCACTGTTCAGCCACAAATCTATATATTTAAAAAAGTGTGGTATACCCCAGTAAACAATAACTGTGGTTTTGCCATCCCACGGTAAAAAATCTCTATTATTCAGGTTTTGGTATATTTTCCGTAAAGAAAAACAGTAGTGTCTCCTGACTGTTGTGACACAAAAATATATCTGTTGAAAATAGTCTTGTGTAGGCCCGACATCCCAGTGTGGTTTCGCAGTTCCACGGGTCAAATCGCTGTACTATCCAGTTTTGGGCCTTTGGTATCTAAAAAAAAAGCAGTTTGAGTGTGTCTCTCACTGTTCAGCCGCAAATATCTCTATTTAAAAAAGTCTGGTATACCGCAGTAAACAATAACTGTGGTTTTGCCATCCCACGGTAAAAAATCTCTATTATTCAGCCTTTGGTAGTTTTTTCCGTAAATAAAAACAGTAGTGTCTCCTGACTGTTGTGACACAAAAATATATCTGTTGAAAATAGTCTTGTGTAGGCCCGACATCCCAGTGTGGTTTCGCAGTTCCACGGGTCAAATCGCTGTACTATCCAGTTTTGGGCCTTTGGTATCTAAAAAAAAAGCAGTTTGAGTGTGTCTCTCACTGTTCAGCCGCAAATATCTCTATTTAAAAAAGTCTGGTATACCCCAGTAAACAATAACTGTGGTTTTGCCATCCCACGGTAAAAAATCTCTATTATTCAGCTTTTGGTATATTTTCCGTAAAGAAAAACAGTAGTGTCTCCTGACTGTTGTGACACAAAAATATATCTGTTGAAAATAGTCTTGTGTAGGCCTGACATCCCAGTGTGGTTTCGCAGTTCCACGGGTCAAATCGCTGTACTATCCAGTTTTGGGCCTTTAGTATCTAAAAAAAAAGCAGATTGAGTGTGTCGCTCACTGTTCAGGCGCAAATATCTCTATTTAAAAAAGTGTGGTATACCCCAGTAAACAATAACTGTGGTTTTGCCATCCCACGGTAAAAAATCTCTATTATTCAGCCTTTGGTAGTTTTTTCCGTAAATAAAAACAGTAGTGTCTCCTGACTGTTGTGACACAAAAATATATCTGTTGAAAATAGTCTTGTGTAGGCCCGACATCCCAGTGTGGTTTCGCAGTTCCACGGGTCAAATCGCTGTACTATCCAGTTTTGGGCCTTTGGTATCTAAAAAAAAAGCAGTTTGAGTGTGTCGCTCACTGTTCAGCCGCAAATATCTCTATTTAAAAAAGTGTGGTATACCCCAGTAAACAATAACTGTGGTTTTCCTCTTCCACGGTTCTAATCTACTCTTTATTACCCCTTTTCCATTGATAGTGTAAGTGTAAGCTATTTTACTTCATTTACAATGGGCAAGGCGCATGGCAAGGGACGTGGAAGTGGACGTTCTGGTGATAGTTCGTGCAGAGGATGGCGCCGTGGCCAAGGTGAAAATGTGCCACAACCAACAGCCACATCTTCTCGCTCCCACTTCTTGACCGAATTACTAGGGAAGCACAGAACAACACCAGTATTGAGAACTGATCAGTGTGAACAGGTTATTAATTGGATAGCAGATAATACTTCCAGTTACCTGGGCACCACCACCTCCGGTCAGTCTTCCACACGGTCAACTCTTAGCAGCCGTGAGTCTCGACTGCATACTCCTCCTCACCCTGATGCTCCTTCCTCCCACCATGCCGAGTGTCGTCAGACAGCAAGTGATCCCAAACTTGGACACTCTGAAGAGCTGTTCACTGCTCCATTTCCATGTTTGGGCCCCTCGCCTGATACGCTTGAAGTGGTGGAAGAGGAGATCCCATGTTGCGATGCCCAAATATTTGAACAGCCACGGCCACAGGAAGTCGACGTTGGCAATCTGTCACAAGAGGTGGACGATGACGAGACACAATTGCCAGGAAGTGAGCAGGAGGATCGTGGTGCGCAAGTGGAAGAGGAGGAGGTGGTGGATGATCTAGTAACTGACCCAACGTGGAAGGAGGACATGCAGAGTGAGGCCAGCAGCACACAGGGGGAGGGAGGCAGAGTACCCCAACAGGCAGGAAGAAGCAGTGTGGTGGCCGCAGAGAGAATGCAGGCAACCGTTTCCCGTAACACCAACACGAGGGACGTTGCCAGTACAAGCGGTAGGTCTTCCAGAGTCTGGAATTTTTTTAAAGACTCTGCTGATAACCCCAAAAAGGCCATATGTTCCACCTGCCATGCCAGCATCAGCAGGGGTGACAAAACTACCAGCCTGACCACCACCAGCATGATCAGGCACATGGCAGCAAAGCACCCGACTTTGTGGGGCGAAACCCAGGGTCCACGACCAGTGTCAGCGGGTGTCACCACTGCTTCTTCCACTGTTGTGTGTGCAATAGAACCCCCTGTTGTGTGTGCAAGGCAATCCCCTGTCCATACTGCATGCAAAGATGCCCCCTCCTCTCAGTCTTCACTTGTTATGGCAGTTTCTCAAGAAACAGCATCAACGTCCACGTCCACGTCCCACCGCAGCGTTCAATTGTCCATATCCCAGACCTTTGAACGAAAGCGGAAATTCGCAGCTAACGCCCCACAGGCCACAGTCCTAAATTCGCACATTTCACGACTGCTTGCATTGGAAATGCTGCCTTTTAGGCTGGTGGAGACGGAATCCTTCCGCAATCTTATGGCGGTGGCCGTCCCTCGGTACTCGGTCCCCAGCCGACACTATTTTGCCCGGTGTGCCATCCCCGCACTACACAAGCACGTGTCCCAAAGCATCTGCCGTGCCCTCAACTACGCAGTTACTGGGAGAGTCCACCTGACAAAGGACACGTGGACAAGTGCTTGTGGCCAGGGACGGTACATCTCTCTGACGGCACACTGGGTAAACATAGTGGAAGCCGGGACCCAGTCGGACCTTGGGACGGAACACATCCTCCCCACACCGAGGATTGCGGGCCCTATGTCAGTCAGAGTTGCCCCCACAGTGTACAGCTCCTGAGCATCATCCTCCTCCTCCTCCTCCTCATGTTCAGCCTCCATCTCAGATATCACCACATCAGTTACAAGCTGGAAATTTTGCAGTACTGCCTCCGCCAAGCGGCAACAGGCTGTGCTGAAACTCATAAGCTTAGGTGATAAACCTCACACTGCTTGTGAGTTGTGGACAGCTGTGAAAGAGCAGGCAGATCTGTGGCTGAGACCGCTGAACCTACATCCCGGCATGGTCGTGTGTGACAATGGCCGTAACCTGGTGGTGGCTCTGAGGCGAGGTGAGATCACACACGTACCATGCCTGGCTCATGTGCTTAACCTCGTGGTTCAGCGGTTTCTTAAATCGTACCCCGAGTTGCCAGATCTGCTCGTGAAAGTACGCTGCCTGTCAGCTCATTTTCGCAAGTCGGCTACAGCTTCCGCCGCCCTTGCTGTGTTGCAGCAGCGTTTGCAGCTTCTGGCACACCGACTGGTGTGTGATGTCCCCACACGTTGGAACTCTACCCTCCACATGTTGCAAAGGATTTGTGAGCAGAAGAGAGCAGTTGTGGAGTACCAGCTGCAACAAGGCCGTCGATATTCAGGTCAGACTCCACACATAAGACCTCAGGAGTGGACCTGGATGTCTGACATATGTACCATCCTGACAAACTTTGAGGAGGCCACCAAGATGGTGAGTGGCGGTGACGCCATCATTAGTGTCAGCATCCCACTTGTCTGTCTTTTGCAACGCTCTCTGCAGAGAATTAAAGAGGAGGCATTGCAGCCAGAGTATGATGAGATGGATCAAGAAGCCGTAGCTGTTAGAACCTTGCTCTTAGGTTTTTTTTCCTTTGCTGGTCACATGACCTTGTTGGCCTATTTAAGCCTGCTCCGCCCTTCTGGCTTTGCTGGACTTCATTGTATAACTACTTTCTAGCTAGCCTGTGCTCTGTATCTAACTCTGTTAGTTTGCTTGGTCTACGGACCTCTATGTTCTTTATATTTTGTTTGTTCGTCTGTCTGCTACTATTTCTGTTAGGAGGTGTCCCATATTCCTCCCAGTCCTTAGTACTTGTAGGGATTCCTTCCCCACATCTATAGGTCTCCGTACAGACTAGCTTAGGACTTTAGCAGGTCTGATCGCAGGATCAGGTTCCCTGTTACATCGTAGGGATTCAGCTGAGTTCTATCGTAGGGACAGATCTCCTCTCTTTCCTTAGCTCTGGTAGCAGAACATAACAGTAGCGGGCGATTACACACAGCCCAGCCTCATCTCATCCCAACGTGCATTGGGGGACAATGAGGGAGAGGAGGAGGAGGAGTAAGAACAGAAGCTGCTATCATGCGTTGTAGATGGTAGTACCTGTACAAGTGTCATACCGTCAGTTCAGCGTGGGTGGCCTGAGGACAGGGGGGAGGAGGAAGAGGAGGAGGAGGAGGAGAGCATGGTCAGTTGTCATCTTGGTAAGGACACGGAAATCTTGCCCGTTACCAGTCTGGCACGCATGGCTGACTTTATGTTACGCTGCCTTAATCGTGACCCTCGCGTTGTCAAAATGTTGGGTGACAGTCATTACTGGTTGGTGACACTTGTAGACCCGCGCTACAAGGAGAACTTTCACTCTCTTATTTCTGAGGTGGAGAGGTCTACAAAAATGGGGCAGTACCAGAAGGCCCTTGCTGCAGAACTCTTAAAAAAATTCCCATCTGAACACGCTAGCGGCAGAGGTCACAGTTCGTTGCCCAACCAAGGCGTACAGGCGAGAGAGATGCAACTCCAATCCAGCAGAGGCAGGGGAACACTGTCAACGTTCTGGGACAGTTTTCTGACACCCGCCCAGCTTACAGGCCCTGAGGCGCGGGGTACTCTCACAAGGAGTGGAAAGTTTCAAAAGATGGTGAGGGAGTACCTTGCCGACCGTACCAGCGTCCTCCGTGATTCCTCTGTGCCTTTTAATTATTGGGTATCCAAGCTGGACACTTGGAATGAACTCGCTCTGTACGCCTTGGAGGTCCTGGCCTGCCCTTCCGCTAGCGTGTTATCAGAGCGTGTTTTTAGTGCCGCTGAGGGAATTATAACTGATAAGCGCTCTCGCCTGTCAACTGACAATGCTGACAAGCTGACCCTTATCAAAATGAACAAGGGCTGGATTGGGCCAGACTTCTCATCACCACCAAATGACAGCAGAGTAACATAAAGTCAAATCCACTGTGCTATTTCGGGAGGTGTATTCCCATGCATCGCTTCACACCCACACATGGGTATACGCTTCCTCGTTTCGGCTGTTTTATCTTCTTCTCCTTATCCTCAGCCTCCACCACCACTATACCACCAGGGTGCCAGCATTGCAAGTTCCTCCGTCCTTATTTTTGGCAGCTTTTGCTTGCAAGGCATAAGCAAATACTACAGGACACCCACTCCCCAATAATGGGACTTATGTTTGTAATATGCTGTACTGCATGGCTCTTGTAAGGGGCATTGCAAGTTGCTCCGTCCTAATTTTTGGCAGCTTTTGCTTGCAAGGCATAAGCAAATACTATGGGGCACCCACTCCCCAATAATGGGACTTATGTTTGTAATATGCTGTACTGCATGGCTCTTGTAAGGGGCATTGCAAGTTGCTCTGTCCTAATTTTTGGCAGCTTTTGCTTGCAAGGCATAAGCAAATACTATGGGAGACCCACTCCCCAATAATGGGACTTATGTTTGTAATATGCTGTACTGCATGTGACGCGCCCCCTGGGCCGTGTGTACACGTGTGTGGGATACGGGTCTCTGGGGTCTGTAGTCTCCGTGGCGGTGACCCGGTCCCGTGGCTCAGGCTGGTCAAACCAGTGGCAGTCTTTCTTAGGTTTTGAGGTTAATTGTCCGACTGCGCCACCCGTGGATTGCGGTCAGGGAGTACCACCGCTGCGAGGCAGACGGCTGAGGCTGTGTTAGAACCTTGCTCTTAGGTCTTTTTTCCTTTGCTGGTCACATGACCTTGTTGGCCTATTTAATCCTGCTCCGCCCTTCTGGCTTTGCTGGACTTCATTGTATATCTACTTTCTAGCTAGCCTGTGCTCTGTGTCTTGCTCTGTTAGTTTGCTTCGTCTACTGACCTCTATGTTCTATATATTTTGTTTATTCGTCTGTCTGCTACTATTTCTGTTAGGAGGTGTCCCATATTCCTCCCAGTCCTTAGTACTTGTAGGGATTCCTTCCCCACATCTATAGGTCTCCGTACAGACTAGCTTAGGACTTTAGCAGGTCTGATCGCAGGATCAGGTCCCCTGTTACATCGTAGGGATTAAGCTGAGTTCTATCGTAGGGACAGATCTCCTCTCTTTCCTTAGCTCTGGTAGCAGAACATAACAGTAAGTCCAGCCAGCAAATTCTCTAAGGAAAGATTTTTCTGTTCCATCATGGTGTCGGTTCAGGATTTGGTTCATCGCCTGCAGGGACTCTCTCTGGAGGTGGCTGAGCTCCGTCAGCACGTGAGTAACTGTCCTGGAGCACATTTCTTGGAGCCTAAGGTATGTTTGCCGGATTTATTTTTTGGTGAACACCGAGAATTTTTTTCATTTAAAAATGCTTGCTTATTGTATTTTCGTTTGAGACCTAAGTCCTCTGGGGATGAATCCCAGCGCGTAGGGTTCATAATGTCACTTTTGCGCAAAGAGCCTCAGGAGTGGGCCTTTTCTTTGCAACCTAGTGATTCATGCTTCAGATCAGTGGGTAGTTTTTTTTCTGCTTTGGGACTATTATATGATGATCCTGACCGTGTCGCATCAGCTGAGACTGAGTTGAGACGTTTAAAACAAGGATCAGGTAATGTGGAAAAATATTGTACTCATTTCCGTCGTTGGTCTACTCAAACAGGGTGGAACGATTCTGCTCTGAAAAGTCTATTTCTTGCTGGGCTCAGTGAAAGGGTTAAAGACCTGCTAATTGCTTATCCTACACCTGAAGATTTGCAACAGGCTATGCAATTAGCTATACGGGTGGATAGAAGACTGCGTGCTAGGGTTAATGAGAGCAAATCGTCTGCTATGTCAGTTTCTGGTTATGAGAATGTGTGTACTAACAGTGGTGAACCGATGGAGATTGGATCGGTGGCACCTCGCTCTCAAGAAAAAGATCGTCGATTTTCTGAAGGCTTGTGTTTCTATTGCGGAAAATCTGGTCATTTGATTAAAGGCTGTGAGCTTCGTATGAAGAAAGAAAAAAAAATGGTCAGTCACGCCCGTATTGCCTGTTTAAATTCCAAGGGTATATTTTTAGCTGCTTCCACGATTGCTCAGAAAAAATTAATGGAATTTCGGGTGTTTGTTGATTGTGGGTCTACTCTGAATGTAATTGATGGGGGATTCGTGGAAAGACTCAATTTAAAACCTGAACCTTTATCATCCCCCATTGCTGTAGTTTCTGTGGATGGTTCCCCTTTGAAGAATATTACTCTCAAGGTCTGTGAATTTCCTCTCACTATTAATGGTGTTCACCATGAGAAATTGGATTTGGTAGTGTTGAATAACTTGCCTTCTCCAGTAATATTGGGATTGCCCTGGTTAAAATTTCACAATCCTGTACTGGATTGGTCTACCAGTGAAATTAAATCCTGGAGCCATAAATGTTATGACAAGTGTTGTAACGGGCGTATTGCAGCTTTGGATAGGGGAGAATTGCCTGTTCCTATTCAGGATTTTTGGAGAGTTTTTTCTGAGAAGGAATCGCAGGTTTTGCCTCCCCATAGAGACTATGATTGTTCTATTGAATTTGTCCCTGGAGCGACTTTTCCTAAAAGTCGTTTATTTAACCTTACTATTCCTGAGAGGAAGGCTTTGGAGGAATACATACAGACAAGTTTGGCCGCCGGTCACATTAGGCCCTCTAAGTCTCCTGTGGCGGTTGGATTTTTTTTTGTAAAAAAAAAGGACGGCGGTTTACGTCCTTGTCTGGATTTTCGTGAGATTAACAAAATTACTGTACGCAATCCTTACCCACTGCCATTGATTCCTGATCTGTTTAACCAGTTAATGGGGGCCAAGTGGTTCTCTAAAATTGACCTTAAGGGGGCATACAATCTGTTGCGCATGAAGGAGGGTGATGAATGGAAGACTGCTTTTAACACTCCTGTGGGTCATTTTGAGAATCTGGTTATGCCTTTTGGTCTTACTAATGCTACTGCATTTTTTCAGAATCTGATTAATGACATCCTTAGACCTTTGATCGGTAAAAATGTGGTTGTGTATTTGGATGACATTTTGATTTATTCGCCAGATCTGGAGTCTCATTGGCGGAGCGTGCGTGAGGTATTACAGTTATTAATGGACAATTCGCTTTTTGCTAAGCTGGAGAAATGTGAGATCGCTGTACAGAGAATTAGTTTTTTGGGCTACATTATCTCCAGCAAAGGTTTTGAGATGGATCCGGTTAAGGTTCAGGCTGTGCAGGAATGGCCTAGGCCTATTGGTTTGAAATCGATACAGAGGTTTTTGGGTTTCGCCAATTACTACAGAAAATTCATAAAAAATTTTTCTAGTATTGTCAAACCTCTGACTGATCTCACCAGGAAAGGTGCTGATGCGGTTCAGTGGTCTTCTGAGGCCATTGAAGCTTTTGTGTATCTCAAGGAGAGGTTCACCTCTGCTCCCATCCTTATGCAGCCTGATGTTACTAGGCCGTTTTTGGTTGAGGTTGATGCTTCCTCTGTGGGGGTTGGCGCAGTATTGTCTCAGGATAACGGGGATGGATTACATCCCTGTGCCTTTTTTTCAAAAAATTTTTCGGAGACTGAACTGAATTACGATATTGGTAATCGGGAATTATTGTCTATTAAACTCGCATTTGAACACTGGCGCCACTTCTTGGAAGGTGCGGAATTTCCCGTTCAGGTTCTTACGGATCATAAAAATCTGATATATCTTGATGCTGCCAAGCGCCTGAATTCCCGTCAGGCTAGGTGGGCACTGTTTTTCTCGCGGTTTAATTTCTCCGTTACTTACATCCCTGGTACTAAGAATGTTAAGGCGGATGCCTTGTCTCGCAGTTTTTCTCCCATAGTCGGTGCTGAGAAAGAGGAGAACATTTTACAAGAAGGTGTTGTGATAGCTGCTTTGGACTCCGTTTTGGAAAATGAGATTCTTAAAGCACAGGAGAATGCCCCTTCTAACACTCCTCATGGGAGGTTGTTTGTGCCTGGGACCTTTAGGAGAGATTTGTTTGTTGAGTGTCACGAATCTCGGTTGGCAGGTCATCCCGGAATCTCTGAGACCAAGAGACTGGTGGGTCGCAGTTTTTGGTGGCCTGGATGGCAGAAGGAAGTCATTAAGTGGGTGCGTCAATGTACTATATGTGCTAGATCTAAGTCCTCACATACTCCTGCTGCGGGGTTGCTTTGTCCTTTGGAGGTTCCCAGTGCTCCTTGGACACATTTGGCTATGGACTTTATAACTGACCTTCCCCCCTCTGAGGGTTTTACTGTCATCTGGGTGGTCGTGGACCGTTTTAGCAAGATGTGTCACTTGGTTCCTTTCGTTAAACTGCCCTGCGCTAAAACTCTCGCTAAGGCCTTTGTCAAGGAAATTGTCAGACTTCATGGCGTTCCTACTGACATTGTTTCTGATAGGGGTCCTCAGTTCATGGCTCGTTTTTGGCGTGCCTTTTGTGATAGGTTGGGAGTTCATTTGTCGTTCTCGTCCGGATATCATCCTGAATCTAATGGCCAGACAGAAAGGAAAAACCAGGATGTTGAGCAGTTCTTGCGTTGTTTTGTGGCAGACAATCAATAGGGGTGGTCTGAGTTTCTGCCACTTGCTGAATTTGCTCTGAACAATCATACATCTTCTTCTGCTGGTTGTTCGCCTTTTTTTTGTTGTTCTGGGAGACATCCGTCGTTTGGGTCGTTCTCCAAGTTGGGATCTGCCGTGCCTGAGGAGGAGAATTTTTCCGGTGATTTGGAGAGAGTTTGGACGGATGTGCGTGGTAATCTTCAGGAGGCCAACAGAAAATCTAAAGACTACTTTGATAGGAAACGACAGGAGGTTTTGTTCGCTGTTGGTGACATGGTTTGGTTGTCCTCTAGGAATCTGCGGTTGAGGATTCCTTCAAAGAAATTGGGTCCCAAGTTTGTAGGGCCCTTTAAGGTGCTTCAGGTTGTCAACCAATCTGCTGTTAGGTTGGAGGTTCCTACCTCCTGGAGAATTAATCCGGTATTTCATGTCTCTCTGTTGAAAAAAGCTGTTGTATCGGATTGTGACGCCTCTGCCTCTGTTCCTCCGGTGGTGGAGGACGGGGAATATGAAATTTCTCGCATCCTTAACTCTAGACGGTATAGAGGTAGTTTGCAGTATCTTGTGGCCTGGAAAGGTTTCGGTCCCGAGGATAACTCTTGGGTGAGGTCGGATGATGTTTCCACGTCCAGACTTATCAGAGCGTTTCACAGGAGATTTCCTGATAAGCCTGGTCCTAGGGGATCCGGAGGATCCTCTTAGAAGGGGGGGTACTGTTAGAACTTTGCTCTTAGGTCTTTTTTCCTTTGCTGGTCACATGACCTTGTTGGCCTATTTAATCCTGCTCCGCCCTTCTGGCTTTGCTGGACTTCATTGTATATCTACTTTCTAGCTAGCCTGTGCTCTGTGTCTTGCTCTGTTAGTTTGCTTCGTCTACTGACCTCTATGTTCTATATATTTTGTTTGTTCGTCTGTCTGCTACTATTTCTGTTAGGAGGTGTCCCATATTCCTCCCAGTCCTTAGTACTTGTAGGGATTCCTTCCCCACATCTATAGGTCTCCGTACAGACTAGCTTAGGACTTTAGCAGGTCTGATCGCAGGATCAGGTCCCCTGTTACATCGTAGGGATTAAGCTGAGTTCTATCGTAGGGACAGATCTCCTCTCTTTCCTTAGCTCTGGTAGCAGAACATAACAGGCTGGTGTTGTGTGCGCAGCAGAGAATGGGATAACTCCCCACGGGAGGAGTATAGCCTCAGGGCAGTGTGTGTGGATGATGGGGGTGATGGTGCACGAGCGCAGCAGGAACGACTCAGAGTCTTTGCAGTGCAGTTCAGGGTCTTTACTGATGATTATAAGGTAGACCCTCCCGGGAGTACTGGCTAGCATAAGAGGCCTGGTCAGTCTGTGAGCAAGCAGGAGTTCCCCTGGCCAGGTGGAGTTGTAGGCCTCCCCGTCTGTCTGCACTCTTCCTGGCTACCTTGTTGTAAGCGGGTAGAAGTAGCCCACGTCCCTGAGTGTATCGTGTAGTGCTCACCCCGTATGGCTGGTGACTTGGGGCCTCCTGTTAGCGTCCGCTCCACGATGGCGGTGCTGGTCCCTTGCTTGTGACTGAGCCTCCGGGCTTCTATGGCCAGAGGACCTGAAATCTGCTGCTGGATTTCTGCTGCTGGATATATAAGTACTCACAGCCTCGGACTCCTGTGTCCAGTTCCTATTGTCTTCTGCCAGGGCGAGCTCTGCTCAGCTTCCAGCCCCTGGTCTTTAGCTCCTAGCTCCTACAGAGCTCCTTGCTGTTACTTTCCCTTGCTCTCACTCTGACTCTGACTGTTCTCTGTTCTCTGACTCACTCAACCCCGCCCCAGATCCAGTTTATAAGGGCAGAATTCTCCCCTCCCAGGACTGGGGCAGGAAGATGTTGCATGTTTAAGGGATCCTGACCAGGAAACCTCCCACTTGCTCTCCGAGGTAATATCTCTATTACTGTCATGACCAGACCCCTGGGGTGCCACACATGGCTCTTGTAAGGGGCATTGCAGTTCCTCATAATTTTTGGAAAGCCTTCCATTCACTGCTTAGGCCAACAGTGCACAGGAGACCCATTTGCTATAAATGGAAAAAAAGGTTTAGTTAACGCCCTCTGACCTCCATGTCATTTCCAAGGGGCATTGGAGTGCCTCGAAATTTTTGGTAGGCATTGCACTCACTGTATGCCCTATAACTGTGTAGCCAAACCGCTCCTTTTGTTACAGAAACATATCCTACAAGACATATCTGGTTGACTGGCCTGATATTGATGTGAATGGTCCCTGTTCCTCCTGCTCTTTCTCCTTTGCCACTACCTCATCCATCATTTATCACCTGAAGCTTTGTTTTAACGGGAGTCATAGAACTTGGATAGCAGCAGGAAAACATCCAGCAATCCTCGGAGGAGGTAGGATATGCGCCAAAACGCTGACCACCTCAGGCCTAGCCGCTACTACATACATGCGCTTGCATTACAACAAAACAAAGCAGATGCTAACTTCTATCATCCTCATCATGCTCCTCACCTTGGCACTCTCAACTCCCCTGATGGAGAAGCCAGGGCCTACCGGAGGAGTCTGATAGTCCGGTGGGCTCGGCCAATGCTGCCCTAAAGCAGGCCAGGCTAAGAAAAGTGTGGGAAAGGTTACCGGGACAAATAGGGGTGGCTGGGGACCGAGTATGGACACCCGGCCACCCCCTGGAGGCTGGGGAGCAAGCGGGGACACCCGGCCACCAGGCGGCTGGGGACTGAGTATGGATACCAGGCCACCGACACAGCCATGGCGTGGTGGCCATATTCTGCCTCCACATGCCTAAAAGGCCCAATTTAAAGTGCAAGCAAGCAAGCAGTATGGTATTGCAGCCTGGGGGTGGTGGGTGGCAGGCTGCATACTTGCGCTTGCATTGCAAGGAATGGGAGAGGTACAATTGAACACTGCCCTGGGACAAGGACTTGAATGGGGATAGTTGCAAGTCTGCAACGACAGGTGCAAAGTGGGAGGCATCTTCGCATGTACCATGAACAGGGGTTTGGCATGCACACACTACAGCGGAATAGGCTCTCCTTCCCACTAAATGCACTGGGGAGGGCACAGGTAATGTTTTGGTATACGCGCTTAATCTTATGTATAAGGCACACCAGGACAAATAGGGGCGGCTGGGGACTGAGTATGGATACCTCGCTGCTGAAGCAGCCATGAGGTAGTGGCCAGTTTCGGCCTCCTCCAAACTAAAAGGCCCCATTTTAAGTGCAAGCTAGCAGTATGGAATTGCAGTCTGGGGGTGGGTGGGTGGCAGGCTGCACACTTACACTTGCATTAAAAGAAAACATAGCAGATGCTAACTTCTGTCATCATCATCATGCTCCTCACCTTGGCACTCTCAACTCCACCGATGGAGAAGTCAGGGCCCACCGGAGGGGTCTGGTTCTCTGGTGGGCTCGTCCAATGCTGCCTAAAGCAGGCCGGGCTAAGAAAAGTGTGTGGGGGGATGTTCCAAGGAGAAATAGGGGTGGCTGGGGACCGTTTATGGACACCCGACTGCCCCCAGGCGGCTGGGGACCGTGTGTGGACACCCGGCCGCGGGGCGGCTGGGGACCGAGTATGGACACCCGGCCGCCGGGCAGCTGGGGACTGAGTATGGATTCCAGGCCGCCAACACAGCCATGACGTGGTGGCCAGATTCCGCCTCCACATGCCTAAAAGGCCCAATTTCAAGTTCAAGCAAGCAAGCAGTATGGTATTTCAGCCTGGGGGTGGGTGGGTGGCAGGCTGCATACTTGCGCTTGCATTGCAAGGAATGGGGGAGGTACAATTGAACACTGCCCTGGTACAAGGAGTTGCACGGGGATAGTTGCAAGTCTGCATCTTCTGATGCGGTAAGGATCACTTATGATGGGCACACTTTTAGACAGTGACCTGGGAGTTAGAGATGCTTCCAGGGGTCTTCCCCATGCTGTTCCCATGTCTTTTCAGCACTTTAAGCATGTGTAGCACCCCGAGGACTCGGCTGCTACAGGGGTATTGAACCTCAAACCAGAGGTGTGGTATTCCACTCCCGGGTAAGGATGGAGTGTGGGACTGAGCTCAGATAGCTGCATGCACTACACTCACCCCATTTCCGGGGGACAGAACAACGGTACTCCCACCAAATAGTTGTGCAGGTACGACAGCGTCTGTCCCTGGCTGGAGTGGGGAGGGGGGAGGAACATCCCAGTAGTGTAGGAGCAGACAGGGGAGGGGCTCTGGGCATAGAGGTAGGAGCCCATTGGGTGCTAGTCACCTGGGCTCACACATAGAGGGAGTATATATGGTGGGCACCATCTAGAGACAGGGTGAGTTCTGAGAGAGAGTTCAGCCAGGAGGGCTGACAGGGAGCTGTGGCTCCGGCTGGGCCCAGCTCCAGGGCCAGGCCTGTAGTGGAGAGAAGGAGGAAGAGAGGCCCAGAGACACAAGACATTGAGGGAACCCTGAGATCCCAGAAGTAAACCAGAAGGGTGAAGGGTTGGCAGAAAAGGGTACCGGATCCCAAGCTGGTAGAGGCTAATCATCCTTAGCCAGGAACCGGAGGTCGTGGACAAGTTTTGGCGCGACCCCTCGCCATATCCACCAGGAAGGCAGACCACGAATAGGGTCAGGGAAGCCGGGACAGGTTTCGCCACCAAAAGGCCCGAGGGAGCCGGACATAGGTGGGTCCCTGGTGAGGACGGCCAGTAGGAAGGAAGAGAGGGGAGCTCAGGACCACGCTCTGGAACTGCCCGGGAGTTGGCCGAGTCCCGCACCTGGTGGACGCAGCACGGCTTGGGTGGTCACTCTTGGCCGAAGTGACCGGAGCAACACCTGTGAGTAAAAGCCTTGAAACTACACCGCACGTCTCTGAGCTTCCTTGCTTCACCATCACCACCACTGTCATCCTCATCTGCTGCCCTGAGGCCATACCCCTCCCGTTGGGGGTTATACCATCTACGCTGCATAACCATATCACCGGCCTCAGCGGTCTGCCCTGCAGCGGCGGCCTCATAGCCGCAATCAACGGGTGGCGTAGTCGAACATTTCTAACATCAACTGCTAAACACTGCCGTCCAGCTTGACTCCCTGGGCACGGACCGGGTCACCGCCACGAGACTACTACTCCCATCGGATCCGGCTCCGGGTAAGCCCCCGTGCGCGCGATGCCGCGCGACGAAGGCCCAGGGGCGCGTCACATGTGTCACACAGCACATGGCCAGATAAGGTTGTAAAATGTTAAAATGACATTTCCCGGTGAATGCATTTGTCATAGTTGAAAGCAATACAAAAGTGCAAAAACGCATAAAAAATGCTACTTGTGAACATAGCCGAAGGTGTGGAGGAGTATTTTTGTTTTTGGTCATTTATTTTAACTTATACACAAGTCTTTTCCCTGGAAAGGATGTTTCACTTTCGTTTTTGAACGTTTCATTGTGAGCCCGTAAAAGTGGCTTAATACCTCTGACCACGTTGTTGACAGCAGTGACGTGGGGGTCAGAAATGCTTCCTGGGGCGATCCCCATGCTGTACCCATGTCATTTGAGCACTGTCACTATCGTTTTAGGCACTTGTTAGGCTTTTAAAAGACTGCCGGGGGTGCCGCCGCAAAAATGCTCGGGTCTCCCATAGACTAACATTGGGCTCGTTGCTCGGGTCGAGCACCGGAGTATCACGGTGAGCTCGGCCCGAGCTTCGAGCACCCGAGCATTTTAGTGCTCACTCAACGCTAATAATAAAATAAAGAAAAAGAAGTTTCCTTATGCTAAATGGTCACTGTCAGCAAGTAGGTCAACCGCTGGTGACAGATCTGATCAAAGCTATCTGTATTCTCATTATTTTAGTTGATTGAAAAGGAAAGTATCTGTGTAGTTTGATAAACATATACTGTAAATAATAAAAGATATTTGGCAAATTCATTTGTGGATGTACCAGAATACAGTATCTGTAGCAGATCTATTAACAGCAACTTGATGACGGTTTCCGGGCAATAGATTTGTGTGTAAATTGAACCACGTAAATATGTACTAAAAATAATGTAAAAAAGCAAAAATGTGAAGATATGTAGCCAGGATCCTATACTTTTTGCATACATTTTAAGTTCATACATTTGCATAGGACCTGAATATGTTTAAAGCGGCATGTAATTCAGTGAGTGGGAGTTATCTCAGCAGGGAAGTGGTGAACCATCCACTCATGATAGTGAGGACAAGACTGTATTTGCATTTTGTCATGAAGTGGGCAGCGATAGCCAATCACATTGTATCGTGTACCAGAACCTGGGAAGGATGAAAGCAACAGGAGAAGACTGACTTTATTTTGTGATGGACAGTGACCTACCCACTCATGTGAAGCTGCGCTTGACCTGTATTATGTCTATGGACAGGGAAAAACGGCCCTCAACGCCAATCAGATCATGTAAACAATATCAGCAGCAAGAGAGGATTGTGTTTATCTTGTGGAAGACAGTGACTCGTGATTGCTGCATTTGCAGGGTTTTTCTGACAACAGCAGCAAAAGAGTGTGTTGTCCTTGTAAAAGGCAGTGACCTGATTATGCAACTAACGATAGGACTTACAGCAAGAAAGGCAGCATTAATAAGGGAGGAGGACAAATCGGAGGACCCTAGGCTGGACGTTGTGGAACTGTAAAGTGAGTCCTAGGATGAACTCAATGCCTGTCGGGGTGGCTCTTTATGGTTTGGGTTATTTACAGATATTGCTTAGTTACTTAGTTACATAGTTAATAATGTTTATAAAAAGACACATGTCCATCAAGATCAACTGAGGGATAGAAGCTTTGTGTCATTCAAGTGATTATAGGGGATGAGTCAACACATCGTGTCACAAATCTTGTTTCCGCTGGAGAAAACCGGGTTACTGGTCAGTGCTGCGGATTCTGCGGTCAGGTTCATAAAATATCGGCATTGCAAAACTACGAGACTCATAATGTATTTGTCATTTTATAAAGGTCTCTGCTGCACGCTGCGCCAGAGCGGCGAACACTGCTCTCCCCCTCATAGAGATTGCATCACTAAACTTCAGCATTAGTCAGGGGGGTCGAGAGCGACTTTAATGGCACATCTGGAAAAGAGTCGGAGAGATTTCACAACGCATCACAATGCTCGTCTTGTTCATCGTGACTCTGGGCGGGTGACTGCAGATTTGATTACATACATCAATTTTATCCATTTATTTGTTATTTCTATTACATGTCAGACTTCTGTACAATATCATCCAATTACTCTTCTGCCGGATTTTCTTGCACATTTTGCAAGCCTCGCATTCCAACATTTTCATTCATCTCTCGGGTATTTTATTACATTTGTGAAATTGCAACAGAACTAATATATGGGAGATAAAAATAATTACCTAAAGCCAGTGAGTTATTTGGAAAAAAATGTTAGATAGAGATCAGCGAACCAGAATTTAAAAGTTCTGTGTTCATACTGGACAGTTAGTGTCCGGTGCTAGTCGCCGAACACAGACTTCTCGCGGCAGTCTGTTGCAAAGTCCGGAGTTCCGGGGGAAGAGAGGGAGAGGTAGAGAGAATATTTTTTCCAGATCCAAAGTTCCGGTCTCCATTGTTTTCAATGGGGTTCGGGTTCTAGTTCCAGTTCCGGTACAGATCTGGTATCCGAACCGAACTTTGGACTAAAATTCGGGTCCACTCATCCCTAATCTTAGATGTCGAGGGGGTGTTCCAGTCTCAGCAAAAAAAAAAAATAATAATGCAATTTTTACTATTCTAAGCTCAGCAAATCTACATGGTCTTCAAGATCTCTGCTAGCGTTTATTAAATGGAAAGCCGCAGTACTTGCTAAAAAGAGTTAATAATGAGTCCTGTTTTTTTTTTTTTATTGCTAAAATAAGAAATGAAGGAAGTAGTAATCATTTGGAATTTTCTACCGTTTTCTGTATGCAGCTCCTATGCATGTGTATACGTCTCCATTGTTACGCCATTTCCTTTACCTCCTTTTCTTGGTTAATCAAAAGAAATGGTGGATGGAAAGTAGTAACACGTAACTACATCAGTCTGCACGGGGTTCACAAGCTCTATGTGTATTCATTTGTCAGTGATCATGCAGGTGCGGGGGCAAGAAATTGACAAGAGCCCCCTCATCGTGTTGATTTGTTCACCATTGCAAGTTTTATTGTCCCGTTGCATCTAAAATAAGAAAATGGAAGCAATTTAAACATTTCCTATCACTTTGTGTTTGCAGCTGCTATTCAGACCTATGTATCTCCATGGTTACAGTCCACAAAAACACACCTTTGTAGTCAGATGCTCCAGGTACTCACTTCCATATCTCTCTAGCACTTGCTTACCTGCTGCCTGCGTGCACAGATAGAAGAGAGTCCGCTGATTAGATCAGACTACAGAGTATTGCTGTTGTCTGTTGTCATGGCAATACATAGATCTGCCTAGGAGCTGTAAACACAAAACAATTTAACATTTTTAATTAAGGATACTTTGCAAAGTTGCTTTACTTTTCAGTTTTGTATTCACTGACACAGTTTATTGTCTCCAGAAATTCTTCCTTTTGGAAGTGAAGAAGTAAAAAAAAAAAAGTTACAACTTCCATACAATGCGCACATTACAGAGGGGATAATGCACAATTAAGCACATCTGTCAGTGATCTCAGGGCGCGTGTCGCACTGAAGTGGATAATGGAAGGAAAGCACCAAGAAACAACACAGTTATTGCTCGGCGAGGTGATACTTAACAAATAAAGTGTTAATATGACCAAGCGGAACAAACTGTGCTCAGCCCCCGCCACCATGTAATAGATCTCAGTCTCCTTGTACATGACGGCTTGTATCAATGTAATGTAACCAATGTAAAAATGGATCTTTAACTAATCCTGCACTAGAGACGCCGCATGGAAACTTCCAGTGACTACAGAACAATTCAACAATTCAACTTGTAGAACGAGTGATATCACTTCATGTCTGACAGATACGGGTTAGTAAATGCTACACAACAGCACCATGCCAGTGATGGGGTAAAAATATCAATATTACTGGGTCCCACAGCAATAAACTTGCCATACACATGAAATAACCGTCAGCTAAATGCTCATTCATCTGACAGTTGTAACCCTCGGCTCTGCGCCACGGGCGACATTGACAGCGAAGGGCCCCTGCGGCAGACTTGTGTCTCGGGCCCTCTCCATCACACCCCACCCTGTATATAAACACTCACATTTACATGCACATTCACATTAGGCACACAGAAATAAAATATGCACAAGCTAATATGTTACATGTTTATTTACAAATTACAGACACATACATAGTGCAAACCTGCACACAAGCAAATATCTAATACATCATATAGGCACATATAAAACATGCATAAACAGGCCTAGAAACATATGTAAAACACACATATACATTACACACATATTGTACAAACCTGCACACATGCAGACAGATAATGACTTTTGCGTTTTCATTGGCTGTAAGCCATAATCATCAACATTAATAGAAATAACACGTGAAGTAGATCACCCTGTGTGTAATGACTCTATATAATAGATCCCTCTGTGTGTAATGACTCTATATAATAGATCCCTCTGTGTGTAATGACTCTATATAATAGATCCCTCTGTGTGTAATGACTCTATATAATAGATCCCTCTGTGTGTAATGACTCTATATAATAGATCCCTCTGTGTGTAATGACTCTATATAATATAGGAGTTTCACTTTTTGGATTGAAGAACTGAAATAAATTAACTTTTTGATGATATTCTAATTTTAGGAGATGCACCTGTATATAAAACACACATACACAAGCATACAAATGTAGCGCCCCGAGGGCTCGGCTGCTACAGGGGTATTGCACCTCTGCCAGAGGTGTGGTATTCCACTCCCGGGTAAGGATGGAGTGTGGACCAGGGCTCAGTTAGCTGCATACAGCACACACACCCCATTTCCGAGGAACAGCTCAACGGTGCTCCCACTAGACAGAAGTGCAGGCACGACCGACTATGTCCCTGCCTGGAGTGGGGAGGGGGGGTGGAATACCCAGTGCTGTAGGGGCAGATAGGGGTTGGTTCCTGAGCATAGGAAGGAGCTCATTGGTTGCTGGTCACCTGGGCTCATGGTCAGAGGGAGGTATAAAAGGTGGGCACCATCTTAGAACGGTGTTCAGGGAGAGAGAAGTTCGTTCTGTCCAGAGAGGAGAAGAGAGGGAGTAGAGGCTCTGTAGGAGCTCTACTCCAGGAGGGCCTAGTGAGAGGCCGAGGAGGAGGTGAAGGGGAGCTGAGATTCTGGCTCATCTCAGCTCCAAGAGAAAGGAACAGAAAGGAACAGGAAGGAACGGAAAGGGAGAAGAAGAGACAGAGAAACAGAAGGGCTCAGGAACAAGAAGGTGGAAGGGACCCTAAGAACCCACGAGAATCCAGGGTGAAGGGTCAGGCAGATTAAGGGTACCAGATCCCAAGTTGGTGGAGGAGAAACTACCCTCAGCCAAAGACCGGTCGTCGTGATCATCTATTGGTGCGACACCTCATCAAACCTGCTAGGAAGGCACCATATAGGACAGCGGAGGACGGGGCCCACGTTTAACCGCACAAGTCCGCGGCAGCTGGACAAAAGTGGGTCACTGGTGAGGCAGGCCAGAGAAAGGATTAAAGGGGGTCCTGTGCCATGCTCCTGAACTGCCTGGGAGTTGACCGAGCCCCACACCTGGTGGACGCAGCACGGCTCGGGCGGTCACTACCTGTACAGAAGTGACCTTGAGTGCCTGAACTGTGAGTATCAGCACCGGGACTCTCACTACCATCACTCCCAACATCCACTACACTGCCCTGGGGCCGCACTCTTCCCGTGGGGAGTCACACCATCCCAGCTGCACACGTCATCAGCCCCAGCGGACTGCCTTGCAGCGGCGGTTCCTAATAACCGCAATCCACGGGTGGCATAGTCGGACATTATCTAAAGTACAGTAGCAGACTACCATTGGTCTGACCACTCTGAGCCGCGGGACCGGGCCGCCACTACTACCCCCATCGTTCCCCTATCGCCCGGATCCGCGTGCCCCACGGCCCAGGGGGCGAGTCACAAACATATATATAATACACACATACACATTATACACATATACGGTACATATGAACAAAAAGAGAACAACCGAACATGCGGTCCTTAGATGAATTAAAGAACAATTGGACAGGTTTTGAAAATAAAGTAAAATACCTTTAATCAGAAGAAATGGTACACTATACAAGAAGAATACGTACGCAGTACACAATTCGATTAAAAATTGCATTCTCAATACTCCATTTTAACATGTCAAACATATCAAATAATTTAATTAAAATCCCATAAGTATGTGAAATGTATGTAATAATTTATGCAGAAAGGTAATTAAAACACTGTTCCACACTATAAGATTCCACTAGGGAAAGAGATAATGTATATAAGTAAGTAGGAAAGTCCAGACCAGTGTGAATGGGCAAAGGAGATAGTAGCGATAACACACACGTATAATAAAGTTATTTACGTCAAAAGTGTGTATATATTATCAAGTGTGTGCAGCACCAAAACTCCAAGCACATATACATGGAACTAACAGTCCCAGGTGGGACAAGGAACTACAATGTATAGGGATTAGTGTTGAGCGATCACTAAAATGCTCGGGTGCTCGAAGCTCGGGCCGAGCTCACTGTGATACTCGGGTGCTCGACCCGAGCAACGAGCCCAATGTTAGTCTATGAGAGACCCGAGCATTTTTGCGGTGGCACCCCCGGCAGTCTGTAGAAAGCCTAAAAAGTGCCCAAAACGATAGTGACAGTGCTCAAAAGACATGGGGACAGCATGGGGATCGCCCCTGGAAGCATTTCTGACCCCCAGGTCACTGCTGTCAACAACGTGGTCAGAGGTATTAAGCCACTTTTACAGGCTCACAATAAAACGTTCAAAAACGAAAGTGAAAGTGCTTTCCTGTGAAATATGTTAACCCCTTAACGACCATGGGTCTTTCTGTTTTTGTGTTTTCCTTTTTTGCTCCCCTTCTTCCCAGAGCCAGAACTTTTTTAATTTTCGTTCAATATGGCCATGTGAGGGCTTATTTTTTGCGGGACGAGTTGTACTTTTAAACACCATCACCGGTTTTATCATATCGTGTGCTGGAAAATGGGAAAAAAAATCCAAGTGCAGTGAAACTGCAAAAAAAATGCAATTCCACAGTTGTTTTTTGGGTCCTTTTTTTACCACGTTCACAGATTGCTAAAACTGACCTGCCATCATTATTTTCCAGGTCGCTACGAGTTCATAGACACCAAACATGTATAGGTTCTTTTTTATTTAAGTGGTGAAAAAAAAATCCAAAGCTTGCTAAAAAACAAAAAAAAATGACACCATTTTCCGAGACCCTTAGCTTCTCCATTTTTCGGGATCTGGGGCCAGGTGAGGGCTTATTTTTTGCGTGCCGGGCTGACGTTTTTATTGATACCATTTTGGGGTAGATCTGATGTTTTGATCGCCCGTTATTGCATTTTATTGCAAAGTTGTAGCGACCAAAAAAACTTAATTCTGGCGTTTAAAATTTTTTTCTCGTTACGCCGTTTACTGATTGTATTAATTCTTCTTTTATATTGATAGATCGGGCGATTCTGAACGCGGCGATACCAAATATGTGTATGTGTTTTTTTTTTATATATATATATTTTATTTTGAATGGGGCGAAAGGGGGGTGACTTAAACTTTTATATATTTTTTATTTTTTTTATTTTTTTAAAAACTTTTTTTTACACTTTCTGCTTGCTTCTATAATCTCCAGAGGAGACTAGAAGCAGCAGTTGTCTGATTGCTTCTACTGCATACAAGCGATGAGCAGATCGCTTGTATGCAGGAGAAATGCTCACTTGCTATGAGCGCTGACCACTAGGTGGCGCTCATAGCAATTGAGACATGACAACCACAGGCGTCTGCTACAGACCCTGAGTTGTCATGCCCACCCATTGGTGACCCGCGATCACGTGACGGGGTCACTGATGGGCGGGGCTTAGGACTCCCAGAAGCGCGAGTTAAATGCCACTGTCAGAGATTTAACATGTTAACAGCCGCGGGTGGATTGCGATTCCAATAATCAGCTGACATGTGCTCGCTTCAGTGCAGGCTCACCGCCGGAGCCCCCGCTGAACCGGCCTTCCCGACCTGGTGCGTACTATTACTGACCAGGTCGGAAAGGGGTTAAGGAACATCCTTTCCAGGGTAAAGACTTGTGTATGAGGTAAAATAAATAACCAAAAACAAAAATACTCCTCCACACCTTGGGCTATGTTCACAAGTAGCATTTTTTATGCGTTTTTGCACGTTTGTATTGCTTTCAACCGTGACAAATGCATTCACCGGGAAATGTCATTTTAACATTTTACAACCTTATCTGGCCATGTGCTGTGTGACACATGCATACAGTGCTAAAAAGACATGGGAACAGCATGGGGAAGACCCCTGGAAGCATCTCTGACACCCAGGTCACTGCCTAAAAGTGTGCCCATCAGAAGTGATCCTTCCCGCATCAGAAGATGCAGACTTGCAACTATCCCCGTGCAAGTCCTTGTCCCAGGGCAGTGTTCAATTGTACCTCCCCCATAACTTGCAATACAAGCGCAAGTATGCAGCCTGCCACCCACCCACCCCCCAGGCTGCAATACCATACTGCTAGCTTGCTTGCACTTGAAATTGGGCCTTTTAGGCATGTGGAGGTGGAATCTGGCCACCACGTCATGGCTGCGTCGGTAGCCTGGTATTCATACTCAGTCCCCAGCCGCCCGGCGGCCGGGTGTCCACGCTTGGTCCCCAGCCGCCAGGGGGCGGCCGGGTGTCCATACTCAGTCCCCAGCCGCCCCGCGGCCGGGTGCCCACACACAGTCCCCAGACGCGTGGGGGTGGCCGGGTGTCCATAAACGGTCCCCAGCCACCCCTATTTGTCCCGGTGCGCCTTATACACAAGCGCGCATACCAAAACATTACCTGTGCCCTCCCCAGTGCTTTTAGTGGGAAGGACAGCCTAACCACAAACACGTGGACAAGTGAATGTGGCCAGGAATGGTCCATCTCACTGACGCCTTCACACTGGGTTAATATTGTGGAAGCCGGGACACAGTTGGACACTGGGATGCAACACGTCCTCCAGACATAGAGGATTGCGGGTCCTGGGTCAATCAGGCTTCAACACAAAGTTCAGAAGGTAGACAGCAGCAGTGGTCGGCCTCCTACACAACGAGTAAATTATTCATGATCATGAGGCCATCCACCTCCTTAGCTTTCTGTTCCTTGGAATGCAAGCGCATGTATGTAGTAGCAGCTAGGCCTGAGGTAGTCAGCGTTTTGGCGCATATTCTACCTCCTTCGAGGATTGCTGGATGTTTTCCTGCTACTATCCCAGTTCTATGACTCCCATTAAAACAAAGCTTCAGGTGATGAATGATGGATGAGGTGGTGGCAAAGGAGAAAGAGCAGGAGGAACAGGGACCATTCACATCAATATCAGGCCAGCCAACCACACATGTCTTGTAGGATATGTTTCCGTACAAAAAGGAGCAGTTCAGGTACACAGTTATAAAGCATACAGTGAATGCATTGCCTACCAAAAATTTCGAGGCACTCCAATGCCCCTTGGAAGTGACATGGAGGTCAGAGGGCCTTAACTAAACCGTTTTTTCCATTTATAGCAACTGGGTCTCCTGTACACTGTTGGCCTAAGCAGGGAATGGAAGGCTTTCAAAAATTATTATGCACTGCAATGCCCCTTGAAACAGACGTGGATTACAGCGTATTAAAAACCTTCTACCCATTATTGGGGAGTGGGTCTCCCTTAGTGTTCGCCTATGCATTGAAAAGCAAAAGCTGACAAAAATTAGGAGGAAATGCAATGCCCGTTGCAAGAGTCGTGGAGGTTAGAGGTAATTAAAAACAACATGTCAATGCCCCTTGGAAGAGCTGTGGAGTTCAGAGTGGTTTAACAAGACGGTTTTAATGCCCCTTAGAAGAGACGTGGAGTTCAGAGTGGTTTAACAAGACAGTTTTAATGCCCCTTGGAAGAGATGTGGAGGTCACAGTAGCTTAACAAGATGGTTTTAATGCCACTTGGAAGAGACGTGGAGTTCAGAGTGGTTTAACAAGACAGTTTTAATGCCCCTTGGAAGAGTGGTGGAGGTTACAGTGGAATAAAAAGACAATATCAATGCCCCGTGGAAGAGACGTGGAGGTCACAGTAGCTTAACAAGACGGTTTTAATGCCTCTTGGAAGAGTGGTGGAGGTCGCAGTGGAATAAAAAGACAATATCAATGCCCCTTGGAAGAGTGGTGGAGGTTACAGTGGAATAAAAAGACAATATCAACGCCCTGTGGAAGAGACGTGGAGGTCACAGTAGCTTAACAAGACGCTTTTAATGCCCCTTGGAAGAGTGGTGGAGGTCGCAGTGGAATAAAAAGACAATATTAACGACCCTTGGAAGAGACGTGGAGGTCACAGTAGCTTAACAAGACGATTTTAATGCCCCTTACAAGAGCCATGCAGTACAGCATATTAAAAACATTATTCCCATTATTGGGGAGTGGGTCTCCCATAGTCTTTGCCTATGCCTTCCAAGCAAAAGCTGCCAAAAATTAGGAAGGGGGAACTTGCAATGTCCCTTACAAGAGCCATGCAGTACAGCATATTAAAAACATTATTCCCATTATTGGGGAGTGGGTCTCCCATAGTCTTTGCCTATGCCTTCCAAGCAAAAGCTGCCAAAAATTAGGAAGGGGGAACTTGCAATGTCCCTTACAAGAGCCATGCAGTACAGCATATTAAAAACATTATTCCCATTATTGGGGAGTGGGTCTCCCATAGTCTTTGCCTATGCCTTCCAAGCAAAAGCTGCCAAAAATTAGGACAGAGGAACTTGCAATGCTGGCAACATGGACCACGGTCACCCTGGTGGTATAGTGGTCGTGGAGGCTGAGGATAAGGAGAAGAGCAAAAAACAGCCGAAATGAGGAAGCGTATACCCATGTGTGGGTGTGAAGCGATGCATGGGAATACACCTCCCGAAATAACACAGTGGATTTGACTTTATGTTACTCTGCTGTCATTTGGTGGTGATGAGAAGTCTGGCCAAATCCAGCCCTTGTTCATTTTGATAAGGGTCAGCTTGTCAGCATTGTCAGTTGACAGGTGAGTGCGCTTATCAGCTATAATTCCCCCAGCGGCACTAAAAACACGCTCCGATAACACGCTAGCGGCAGGGCAGGCCAGGACCTCCAAGGCATACAGAGTGAGTTCATTCCAAGTGTCCAGCTTGGATACCCAATAATTAAAAGGCACAGAGGAATCACGGAGGACGCTGGTACTCCCTCACCATCTTTTGAAACTTTCCACTCCTTGTGAGAGTACCCTACGCCTCAGGGCCTGTAAGCTGGGCAGGTCTCAGAAAACTGTCCTAGAACATTGACAGTGTTCCCCTGCCTCTGCTGGATTGGAGTTGCGTCTCTCTCGCCTGTATGCCTTAGTTGGGCAGCGAACTGTGACCTCTGCCGCTACCGTGTTCAGATGGGAATTTTTTTAATAGTTCTGCAGCAAGGGCCTTCTGGTACTGCCCCATTTTTGTAGACCTCTCCAACTCAGGAATAAGAGAGTGAAAGTTCTCCTTGTAGAGGGGGTCTAAAAGTGTCATCAACCAGTAATGACTGTCACCCAACATTTTGACAATGCGAGGGTCACGGTTAAGGCAGCGTAACATAAAGTCAGCCATGGGTGCCAGACTGGTAACGGGCAAGACTTCGTGTCCTCACCAAGATGACGACTGATAGTGTTGAGCGATCACTAAAATGCTCGGGTGCTCGAAGCTCGGGCCGAGCTTACCGTGATACTCGGGTGCTCGACCCGAGCAACGAGCCCAATGTTAGTCTATGAGAGACCCGAGCATTTTTGCGGCAGCACCCCCGGCAGTCTGTAGAAAGCCTAAAAAGTGCCCAAAACGATAGTGACAGTGCTCAAAAGACATGGGGGCAACATGAGGATCGCCCCTGGAAGCATTTCTGACCCCCGGGTCACTGCTGTCAACAACGTGGTCAGAGGTATTAAGCCACTTTTGCGGGCTCACAATAAAACGTTCAAAAACTAAACTGAAACGGTTTTCCTGTGAAATATGTCAAGAAATTTCCTTTCCAGGGTAAAAACTTGTGTATAAGGTAAAATAAATAACCAAAAACAAAAATATTCCTCCACACCTTGGGCTATGTTCACAAGTAGCATTTTTCATGCGTTTTTGCACGTTTGTATTGCTTTCAACCGTGACAAATGCGTTCACCGGGAAATGTCATTTTAACATTTTACAACCTTATCTGGCCATGTGCTGTGTGACACATGCATACAGTGCTAAAAGACATGGGAACAGCATGGGGAAGACCCCTGGAAGCATCTCTGACACCCAGGTCACTGTCTAAAAGTGTGCCCATCAGAAGTGATCCTTGCCGCATCAGAAGATGCAGACTTGCAACTATCCCCGTGCAAGTCCTTGTCCCAGGGCAGTGTTCAATTGTACCTCCCCCATTCGTTGCAATGCAAGCGAAAATATGCAGCCAACCACCCACCCACCCGCAGGCTGCAATACCATACTGCTAGCTTTCACTTGAAATGGGGCCTTTTAGTTTGGAGGAGGCCGAAGCTGGCCACTACCTCATGGCCGCTTCGGCAGCGAGGTATCCATACTCTGTCCCCAGCCGCCCGGCGGCCGGGTGTCCACGCTCGGTCCCCAGCCGCCAGGTGGTGGCCAGGTGTCCATACTCGGTCCCCAGCCGCCCTGATTTCTCCTGTCACCTTCCCCCACACTTTTCTTAGCCTGGCCTGCTTTAGGGCAGCATTGGACGAGCCCACCAGAGAACCAGACTCCTCCGGTGGGCACTGGCTTCTCCATCAGGGGAGTTGAGAGTGCCTAGGTGAGGAGCATGATGATGATGATAGAAGTTAGCATCTGCTTTGTTTTCTTGGAATGCAAGCGCATGTATGTAGTAGCGGCTAGTCCTGAGGTGGTCCGCGTTTTGGCGCATATCCTACCTCCTCCGAGGATTGCTGGAAGTTTTCCTGCTACTATCCCAGTTCTATGACTCCCGTTAAAACAAAGCTTCAGGTGATAAATGATGGATGAGGTGGTGGCAAAGGAGAAAGAGCAGGAGGAACAGGGACCATTCACATCAATATCAGGCCAGTCAACCAGATATGTCTTGTAGGATATGTTTCTGTAACAAAAGGAGCGGTTCGGCTACACAGTTATAGGGCATACAGTGAGTGCAATGCCTACCAAAAATTTCGAGCCACTCCAATGCCCCTTGGAAATGACATGGAGGTCAGAGGGCTTTAACTAAACCTTTTTTTCGATTTATAGCAACTGGGTCTCCCGTGCACTGTTGGCCTAAGCAGTGAATGGAAGGCTTTCCAAAAATTATGAGGAACTGCAATGCCCCTTACAAGAGCCATGTGTGGCACCCCAGGGGTCTGGTCACCACAGTAATAGAGATATTATGTCGGAGAGCAAGTGGGAGGTTTCCTGGTCAGGATCCCTTAAACATGCAACATCCTCCTGCCCCAGTCCTGGGAGGGGAGAATTCTGTCCTTATAAACTGGATCTGGGGCGGGGTTGAGTGAGTCAGAGAACAGTCAGGGTCAGAGTGAGAGCAAGGGAAAGTAACAGCAAGGAGCTCTGTAGGAGCTAGAAGCTAAAGACCAGGGGCTGGAAGCTGAGCAGAAATCGCCCTGGCAGAAGACAATAGGAACCGGACACAGGAGTCCGAAGCTGTGAGGACTTATATATCCAGCAGCAGAAACCAGCCGGCAGGGGATTTCAGGTCCTCTGGCCATAGAAGCCCGGAGGCTCAGTCACAAGCAAGGGACCAGCACCGCCGTCGTGGAGCGGAGGCTAACAGAAGGCCCCAAGTCACCAGCCATACTGGTGAGCACTACACGATACACTCAGGGATGTGGGCTACTTCTACCCGCTTACAGCAAGTTAGCCAGGAAGAGTGCAGACAGACGGGGAGGCCTACAACTCCACCTGGCCAGGGGAACTCCTGCTTGCTCACAGACTGACCAGGCCTCTTATGCTAGCCAGTACTCCCGGGAGGGTCTACCTTATAATCATCAGTAAAGACCCTGAACTGAACTGCAAAGACTCTGAGTCGTTCCTACTGCGCTCGTGCACCATCACCCCCATCATCCACATTCACTGCCCTGAGGCTATACTCCTCCCGAGGGGAGTTATCCCATTCTATGCTGCGCACACAACACCAGCCTCAGCGGTCTGCCTCGCAGCGGTGGTACTCCCTGACCGCAATCCACGGGTGGCGCAGTCGGACAATTAACCTCAAAACCTAAGAAAGACTGCCACTGGTTTGACCAGCCTGAGCCACGGGACCGGGTCACCGCCACGGAGACTACAGACCCCAGAGACCCGGCACCGGGTATCCCACACACGTGTACACATGGCCCAGGGGGCGCGTCACATGCAGTACAGCATATTAGAAACATAAGTCCCATTATTGGGGAGTGGGTGTCCCATAGTATTTGCTTATGCCTTGCAAGCAAAAGCTGCCAAAAATTAGGATGGAGCAACTTGCAATGCCCCTTACAAGAGCCATGCAGTACAGCATATTACAAACATAAGTCCCTTTATTGGGGAGTGGGTCTCCCATAGTATTTACTTATGCTTTCCCAGCAAAAGCTGCCAAAAATTAGGACAGAGCAACTTGCAATGCCCCTTACAAGAGCCATGCAGTACAGCATATTACAAACATAAGTCCCATTATTGGGGAGTGGGTGTCCCATGGTATTTGCTTATGCTTTCCCAGCAAAAGCTGCCAAAAATTAGGACGGAGCAACTTGCAATGCCCCTTACAAGAGCCATGCAGTACAGCATATTACAAACATAAGTCCCATTATTTGGGAGTGGGTCTCCCATAGTATTTGCTTATGCTTTCCCAGCAAAAGCTGCCAAAAATTAGGACGGAGCAACTTGCAATGCCCCTTGCAAGAGCCATGCAGTACAGCATATTACAAACATAAGTCCCATTATTGGGGAGTGGGTGTCCCATGGTATTTGCTTATGCTTTCTCAGCAAAAGCTGCCAAAAATTAGGACGGAGGAACTTGCAATGCTGGCACCCTGGTGGTATAGTGGTGGTGGAGGCTGAGGATAAGGAGAAGAAGATTAAACAGCCGAAAAGAGGAAGCGTATACCCATGTGTGGGTGTGAAGCGGTGCATGTGAATACACCTCCTGAAATAACACAGTTGATTTGACTTTATGTTACTCTGCTGTCATTTGGTGGTGATGAGAAGTCTGGCCCAATCCAGCCCTTGTTCATTTTGATAAGGGTCAGCTTGTCAGCATTGTCAGTTGACAGGCGAGTGCGCTTATCAGTTATAATTCCCCCAGCGGCACTAAAAACACGCTCCGATAGCACGCTAGCGGCAGGGCAGGCCAGGACCTCCAAGGCGTACAGAGCGAGTTCATTCCAAGTGTCCATCTTGGATACCCAATAATTAAAAGGCACAGAGGAATCACGGAGGACGCTGGTACGATCGGCAAGGTACTCCCTCACCATCTTTTGAAACTTTCCACTCCTTGTGAGAGTACCCCGCGCCTCAGGGCCTGTAAGCTGGGCGGGTGTCAGAAAACTGTCCCAGAACGTTGACAGTGTTCCCCTGCCTCTGCTGGATTGGAGTTGCATCTCTCTCGCCTGTACGCCTTTGTTGGGCAACGAACTGTGACCTCTGCCACTAGCGTGTTCAGATGGGAATTTTTTTAAGAGTTCTGCAGCAAGGGTCTTCTGGTATTGCCCCATTTTTGTAGACCTCTCCACCTCAGGAATAAGAGAGTGAAAGTTCTCCTGGTAGCGGGGGTCTACAAGTGTCACCAACCAGTAATGACTGTCACCCAACATTTTGACAACGCGAGGGTCACGGTTAAGGCAGCGTAACATAAAGTCAGCCATGCGTGCCAGACTGGTAACGGGCAAGATTTCCGTGTCCTCACCAAGATGACGACTGACCATGCTCTCCTCCTCCTCCCCCCTGTCCTCAGGCCACCCACGCTGAACCGACGGTATGACACTTGTACAGGTACTACCGTCTGCAACGCATGATAGCAGCTCCTGTTCTTCCTCTTTCTCCTCCTCCTCTCCCTCATTGTCCCCCAATGCACGTTGGGATGAGATGAGGCTGGGCTGTGTGTAATCGCCCGCTACGGCTTCTTGATCCATCTCATCATACTCTGGCTGCAATGCCTCCTCTTTAATTCTCTGCAGAGAGCGTTGCAAAAGACAGACAAGTGGGATGCTGACACTAATGATGGCGTCATCGCCACTCACCATCTTGGTGGCCTCCTCAAAGTTTGTCAGGATGGTACATATGTCAGACATCCAGGTCCACTCCTGAGGTCTTATGTGTGGAGTCTGACCTGAATATCGACGGCCTTGTTGCAGCTGGTACTCCACAACTGCTCTCTTCTGCTCACAAATCCTTTGCAACATGTGGAGGGTAGAGTTCCAACGTGTGGGGACATCACACACCAGTCGGTGTGCCGGAAGCTGCAAACGCTGCTGAAACACAGCAAGGGCGGCGGAAGCTGTAGCCGACTTGCGAAAATGAGCTGACAGGCGGCGTACTTTCACGAGCAGATCTGGCAACTCGGGGTACGATTTAAGAAACCGCTGAACCACGAGGTTAAGCACATGAGCCAGGCATGGTACGTGTGTGATCTCACCTCGCCTCAGAGCCGTCACCAGGTTACGGCCATTGTCACACACGACCATGCCGGGATGTAGGTTCAGCGGTCTCAGCCACAGATCTGCCTGCTCTTTCACAGCTGTCCACAACTCACAAGCAGTGTGAGGTTTATCACCTAAGCTTATGAGTTTCAGCACAGCCTGTTGCCGCTTGGCGGAGGCAGTACTACAATGCTTCCAGCTTGTAACTGATGTGATATCTGAGATGGAGGCTGAACATGAGGAGGAGGAGGAGGAGGAGGATGCGCAGGAGCTGTACACTGTGGGGGCAACTCTGACTGACATAGGGCCCGCAATCCTCGGTGTGGGGAGGATGTGTTCCGTCCCAAGGTCCGACTGGGTCCCGGCTTCCACTATGTTTACCCAGTGTGCCATCAGAGAGATGTACCGTCCCTGGCCACAAGCACTTGTCCACGTGTCCGTTGTCAGGTGGACTCTCCCAGTAACTGCGTTATTGAGGGCACGGCAGATGCTTTGGGACACGTGCTTGTGTAGTGCGGGGATGGCACACCGGGCAAAATAGTGTTGGCTGGGGACCGAGTACCGAGGGACGGCCACCGCCATAAAATTGCGGAAGGATTCCGTCTCCACCAGCCTAAAACGCAGCATTTCCAATGTAAGCAGTCGTGAAATGTGCGAATTTAGGACTGTGGCCTGTGGGGCGTTAGCTGCGAATTTCCGCTTTCGTTCAAAGGTCTGGGATATGGACAATTGAACGCTGCGGTGGGACGTGGACGTTGATGCTGTTTCTTGAGAAACTGCCATAACAAGTGAAGACTGAGAGGAGGGGGCATCTTTACATGCAGTATGGACAGGGGATTGCCTTGCACACACAACAGGGGGTTCTATTGCACGCACAACAGTGGAAGAAGCAGTGGTGACACCCGCTGACACTGGTCGTGGACCCTGGGTTTCGCCCCACAAAGTCGGGTGCTTTGCTGCCATGTGCCTGATCATGCTGGTGGTGGTCAGGCTGGTAGTTTTGTCACCCCTGCTGATGCTGGCATGGCAGGTGGAACATATGGCCTTTTTGGGGTTATCAGCAGAGTCTTTAAAAAAAAAATAAAATTCCAGACTCTGGAAGATCTACCGCTTGTATTGGCAACGTCCCTCGTGTTGGTGTTACGGGGAACGGTTGCCTGCCTTCTGTCTGCGCCCACCACACTGCTTCTTTCTGCCTGTTGGGGTACTCTGCCTCCCTCCCCCTGTGTGCTGCTGGCCTCACTCTGCATGTCCTCCTTCCACGTTGGGTCAGTTACTAGATCATCCACCACCTCCTCCTCTTCCACTTGCGCACCACGATCCTCCTCCTCACTTCCTGGCAATTGTGTCTCGTCATCGTCCACCTCTTGTGACAGATTGCCAACGTCAACTTCCTGTGGCCGTGGCTGTTCAAATATTTGGGCATCGCAACATGGGATCTCCTCTTCCACCACTTCAAGCGTATCAGGCGAGGGGCCCAAATATGGAAATGGACCAGTGAACAGCTCTTCAGAGTGTCCAAGTGTGGGATCACTTGCTGTCTGACGACACTCGGCATGGTGGGAGGAAGGATCATCAGGGTGAGGAGGAGTATGCGGTCGAGACTCACGGCTACTAAGAGTTGACCGTGTGGAAGACAGACCGGAGGTGGTGGTGCCCAGGTAACTGGAAGTATTGTCTGCTATCCAATTAATAACCTGTTCACACTGATCAGTTCTCAATACTGGTGCTGTTCTGTGCTTCCCTAGTAATTCGGTCAAGAAGTGGGAGCGAGAAGATGTGGCTGTTGGTTGAGGCACATTTTCACCTTGGCCACGGCCCCGTCCTCTGCACGAACCATCACCAGAACGTCCACTTCCACGTCCCTTGCCACGCGCCTTGCCCATTGTAAATTAAGTAAAATAGCTTACACCTGTGAAGTGAAAACCATTTCCGGTGACTATCTCTTGAAGCTCATCAAGTGAATGCCAAGAGTGTGCAAAGCAGTCATCAAAGCAAAAGGTGGCTACTTTGAAGAACCTAGAATATAAGACATATTTTCAGTTGTTTCACACTTTTTTGTTAAGTATATAATTCCACATGTGGTAATTCATAGTTTTGATGCCTTCAGTGTGAATGCACAATTTGAAAAGTCATGAAAATACAGAAAAATCTTTAAATGAGAAGGTGTGTCCAAACTTTTGGTCTGTACTGTATTTGCGGCTGAACAGTGAGCAACACACTCATACTGTTTTTTTTAGATACAAATGGCCCAAAAGTGGATAATACAGAGGTTTTTACCGTGGAACTGCAAAACCACACTTGTATTTCTCGGGCCTACACCAGACTATTTTCAACAGATATATTTGTGTCTGAAAAATCAGGGAGACACTATTTTTTTTTTTTTTACAGCAAAAAATGCAAAAAGCAGGATAATAGAGATTTTTTACCGTGGAACAGCAAAAGCACACTTCTGTCTCTCTGGCCTACACCAGACTATTTTCAACAGATATATTTGTGTCTGAAAAATCAGGGAGACACTATTATTATTTTTATACAGCAAAAAATGCCAAAAACAGGATAATAGAGATGTTTTACCGTGGAACATCAAAACCACAGTAATAATTTACTGGTGTATACCAGGCTTTTTAAAATATATATATATTTGCGGCTGAACAGTGAGCAACACACTCAAACTGTTTTTTTAGATACAAATGGCCCATAGAACTGCAAAACCACACTTCTATTTCTCTGGCCTACACCAGACTATTTTCAACAGATATATTTGTGTCTGAAAAATCAGAGGCACACTTTTTTTTTTTGGGGGGGGGGGGCACCAAAAGGTTAATAAGATGGGCATTTGTACATTGTGAAGGAGGAAAAAAAAAAGAGGATTTAGATAAAAAAAAAGGATTTTTCCTGGCCCCCGGGACCTGGAGCTAAGTCCAGCAATTTCAGCAACAGGAGCAGCACACAGGACTGTAATGCAGCGTTTGCTGGTATAACCACTGCGTCTCCTATACAGCCTGCCTGCCTGCCTGATAAACCTGGGATGGATATTAGTCCTGAGAAGGACTGTTTGTTTGATCTGGCAGCCTTTAAAGACCCTACACTAACTATTTTGCAGGATATATCTCTCCCTAAATCAGCAGCGCTGTCCCTACACTGTCTGATCTGGAGCGACTGTGTCCAAGATGGCGGCGCCCGGTTTTAAATACTCGAGGTGACGCTGTGCGGCCAGCCAATCACTGTAATGCCCACAAACAACATGGCTGCGGCATTACAGTGACTGGCTGGCAATCCCTGCATGTTCATTGGCTCTGCAAAGAGCGCCAAACATGCAGGGCAGAGACCCGAGCTCCCGCCCGAGTAACCCGGAAATGCTCGGTGCTCGCCGAACATCCCGAGTAGCGTGATGCTCGGGCGAGTACCGAGCAGTGTCGAGCATGCTCGCTCAACACTAATAGGGATTTAAACAAAATCACATCATGTCATATCATGAAAGAGGACATACCTAGGGTAGCAAATGGCACCGCACGCGTGTTTTGCACCACCGTCCTTTATCGGGGGGGCAACATCCATACAGTGTGCATGGTTTAAAAATGAGAGGCAATTAGCAGAAAAATCAGGAAGGGAGGGGGGAGGTGTGCGATGTCATAGCCGGATCGCATGTATTATGCGTTTCAATTACCGGAATTATGCGTGCCAAATAGCGGAAAGACGACATCTCACGGCGACGCAGGTGCGTCCCGATTTGATCGCAAATGCGTGATGTCATATCCAGATTACATGCAATATGCGTTTCAAAGGCCGGAACTATGCGTGTCAGAGGGCGGAAGGGTGACATCCCATGGCAACGCAAATGCGTCCCAATATGGTCACAAATGTGCAATGTCATATCCGGGTCGCATGCATTATGCGTTTCAAAAACCGGAACTATGCGTGTCAAACACCGGAAGAACGATATCCTACGGCGACGCAGATGCGTCCCAAACAGGTCTGATACAAAATAGTATGGATATGTGTTTCAAAAACTGAAACTATGCATGTCCGGATAGCGGAAACATGACAACTCATGACAATATAGGTGCGACCCGACTTGGTTCCATACAATAAAAAATCACATGATATATAATTGTGACAGGAATGAACAACGCATGCGTCACCAGGAGGGTCCAAGGGTCGCAACCCCTGCGTCAAGGACACCGACAGCATCGGACGAGCATCCGAGCGGCCTGTGTCCGTAAGATACAGGGACAACAACCCAGAGGACCACAGACGAGGCATGCGTACAACCCGACACAGTAGGAGGATAACCATTGTTGTAAAAGGAGATGCGGATCATGTAATGTGCGTTTTATGTGTATATGTGTGTGTGAAATATGTGTAAGAGGGTGACAAAAACTATTGTTAAAATTGTAAGACGAAAGAACCATGATTATGATTCAAACGTGTCGCAAAGTATGAATAAAGTGCAATGTGCTGTGATAAGAGAAATAGAAGCTACACAATCGAAACAAGGTACTAAACGGCTGAAACTCTGCTGAATCAGCTGAAGGTGCTAGAACGTGCTAATGGTCTAAAATGTGGAATAAAAGAGAGAATAAAACCGCGGGGAGCAATTAAATTAAATTTATACTTGTGATGACCAAATGAAGTGTGTGGTTAAAATGTGATGAATATAAGACTAAAAATGTATAAATGGTGATGATAAAGATGAAAAGTTAATGGATGCGCAAAGTGTAATATGCAAATATATCGCGACATAAGGATAACATCCCAATAAAACAGACTGATAAGATACACAATTACATTATCGGTAACCCCATCCAGATAAGTAAAGAAAAATATTATGAAAAAAATTAATGTTGTATATATATAGTCCTGAGGGACCGTTCTTCTTCCTTCAGATCCCGGACTTGAATCCTCCACATCAACACGAGCATCCGACCGCCAACGCGCCACCAGGAGGATCCCAAAGGGAAGGCACAAACGCCCACACCAACCGCCGAACCGACCGATAAATACTAAAAGGAAAAGTAAGAATGTATAATTAAAAACTACTTCAAAACCAGCAAGAGGTAAAAAAGGGGGAGGGGAGGGAATAGATAAAAAACACTTAGGTTCAGTAGATTACAAAAAAGCCGCAAAACTCAAATTTTCATTTAGACCTAAAGGGGAAACTGTCCTCAGGGTCCAAATCCATCTGGTCTCGGGTTTGGCCAGGGGGGTGCTCACTCTACCACCCCTAATATGTGTGAGGCATCACAATTGTGGTGTACCTTAAAGTGACGGGGTATAGTTTTTAAGAGTGATAGATCCACTTCTTCCTTGGCTGCCAGAATCCCCAAGACATGTTCCCATACACGCACCTTTAATTGGCGTGTAGTTAACCCCACGTAAATAAGTCCACAGGGACACGTGCCATAATAAATAACTGTTTTAGTATTGCAACTGATCGCACGCTTGATCATAAATGTATTTTTACCATCCAAACTGGTGAAAGAGTCAGATCGTCCAATGTTAGGGCATGCGACACATTTGCCGCAAGGCCTACATCCATTTGGGGGTTTTGAATTAAATAGAAAATTCTCTGACACATTGGTATAATGGCTCTTAACCAATATGTTACCTAAATTTGAAGATCTCCTAAAGGTAATATTGGGTCTAGTATCCAAATACTGAGCCAGGATGGGATCCGATAATAGGATAGGCCAAGATTTTTCCAAAAGTTGGCGCATGAAATTTACATTCCCATGATACTGGGTAATGAGACGGACATGTTTTTGGGGGGACTTAGTTTGAGTCAAATAGAGAGCATCGTGTCTAGTGGTATGTCTGGCCCTATTAAAGGTTGAACGTTTACTATATCCTCTATTGAGAAGTCTCTCCTTCAAGTCATCAGCTTGCTTTATGAATTCATCCTCCTCAGAGCAAATTCGTCTCAGTCTTAAAAATTGGCCAGTAGGTATTGATTTAATTACTGCCGCCGGATGGGCTGAAGAGGCAAACAAGAGAGAATTGACTGAGGTAGGTTTTCTAAACAAGCCTGTCTGAAGGCAATTTTGTTCATCCCTAATTATTCTTACATCCAAAAATTCAATAGTATTCTTATCATACGGAAAAGTAATGTGGATATTAGAATCATTCTGATTTAGGGAATCCATAAATTTATGGAGTGCATCCTCTGATCCCTGCCAGATCAAAAATATGTCATCAATGTACCGCGTCCAGAAGAGGACGCGGTCCATTGATATATACCGATCCGTCAGGAACAGGTCCCTCTCCCACAGCCCCAGGAACAGATTGGCATATGCTGGTGCGAAAGAAGCCCCCATCGCTGTTCCCAGGAGCTGTAGGTAGAAGGACCCCTTGAACAAAAAGAAATTATGTGACAAAGAAAATTGGAGCAATTGAACAATTAAATTGGCCATCACAGGTGTAATCTTAGATGAGGTATCAAGAAAGAATTTTGTAGCCTTTATCCCATCCACATGTCGGATGTTGGTATATAATGACTCGACGTCACAAGTAACCAAGAAAGTATCATCGTCTATGTGTAATCCATCCACTTTTTTCAAAAAATCGCTAGTATCTTTAGTGTATGAAGGGATGGATTCCACAACATCCTGTAAATTGTGGTCAATAAAACGATTCATATTTTCTAAGTAATTGCCACAACCAGAAATAATGGGTCTTCCTGGGGGTGTCAAAAAATTCTTGTGAATTTTGGGTAAAAGATACAGGGTAGGGATAGAAGGCTCATTGACCTGTAGGGCCAGACATACCTCTTTGGTAACTATGCCCTCATCTCTTGCTTTTTGAAGAATATCCAAAAGTGCTGTCTGAAATTTAATAAGGGGGTTAAAAGTTAGCTTTTTATAGCACTTGGCAACCCCCATTTGACGAAGGGCTTCCGCCTCATACATGGCCTTAGGCCAAACGACCACATTCCCCCCCTTGTCTGCAGGCTTAATTACTAAGTAAGGTAAATCCCGCAATCTATGCATGGATTGTCTCTCCTGTCTCGTGAGGTTATCATAAGATGAATAGTATGGAATATTTTCAAAGTCTCTGCTCACCATCCTCACAAAAATATCAATCGTGGGGCATGCAGACAAAGGGGGGAACCTTTTGGATTTGGGTCTAATTGACTTAGGTATCTCACCTCCCATCGGGGTGTTGTGTTCGACGGCCAGTTCCTCAAGGATCCCTAACGCCTCCTGTTCCGTCTCTGTAGGGAATAGACAAGCAGTGGTCTCATCATGGAAGTATCTTTTAAACAATAATTTTCGAGCAAATAGATGTAAATCTTTAATGGCAGTAAATCTGTCTAAAGGTGCTGTCGGACAGAACATAAGACCCCTGCTTAATATTGAAATTTCCATATCATTAAATTCATGAGAGCTCAGGTTAATTACCTTTAAGTTGTTTTTGTTCTCGGGTGAATACCCATAGTTTCGTTTATTTGGAAGGAAACGCAACTCACGTTTCCGTTTAAGTGTAGCAGAAATTGAAGCAGAGGCGGAAGAGGAGACGTCAGAGATGTCACTTGTAGGTGGATTAGAGATAATAGACGATGCTCGATTACGATCTTCGCCCAATTGCACATTTCTTTTCCACCTATAGACCCTATTTGATGCAAAGTCATTGAGGTCACGATTGCGTTTGGTCGTTTGATTGCCCTGAATTTTCTTGGCCCAACTATCCAATGATTTATTAACCACCATGTCCATTGAATTCATTTGTTCAGTTGTTAATTCAGTTTTGGCCTTGGAATATTCCATCTCAAGTGTATTATCAATATCACATATGGATTGTTGATCTTTCTTGATAAGCAATTCCATAAGTTTCCATGACGTCTCATTACATATAGTCTCCCAGTCTTTGATGATCCATACTATTTTGTATCAGACCTGTTTGGGACGCATCTGCGTCGCCGTAGGATATCGTTCTTCCGGTGTTTGACATGCATAGTTCCGGTTTTTGAAACGCATAATGCAAGCGACCCGGATATGACATCGCACATTTGTGACCATATTGGGACGCATTTGCGTTGCCATGGGATGTCACCCTTCCGCCCTCTGACACGCATAGTTCCGGCCTTTGAAACGCATATTACATGTAATCTGGATATGACATCACGCATTTGCGATCAAATCGGGACGCACCTGCGTCGCCGTGAGATGTCGTCTTTCCGCTATTTGGCACGCATAATTGAAACGCATAATACATGCGATCCGGATATGACATCGCACACCTCCCCCCCCCCTTTCCTGATTTTTCTGCTAATTGCCTCTCCTTTTTAAACCATGCACACTGTATGGATGTTGCCCCCTGAAGAAGGACTAATCAGCAGACCGAGGTTTAAATTTGGCGCCAATACTGCTGATTGGTCGCGGCCGGCGACCGCGACCAATCAGCAGAGCGGTGATAAAATTTGGCGCCAATATCGCTGATTGGTCACGGTCGGTGGTTGCGACTAATCAGCAGAGTGAGGTTTAAATTTGGCGCCAATACTGCTGATTGGTCGCGGCTGGCGACTGCGACCAATCAGCAGAGCGGTGTTTAAATTTGGCGCCAATATTGCTGATTGGTCACGGCCGGCCATCGCAACCAATCAGCACAGCGGCGTTTAGATTTGCAGGCCATCTCGCTGGTTGGTCGTGGCCGGCCACCGCGACCAATCAGCAGAGCGGCGTTTAAATGTGCCGCCCATCTCGACCATTGGTCGCGGCCGGCCACCGCGACCAATCAGCAGAGCGGCGTTTAAATTTGCCGCCCATCTCGATCATTGGTCGTAGCCGGCCACCGCGACCAATCAGCAGAGCGGCGTTTAAATTTGCCGCCCATCTCGCTGATTGGTCGCGGTGGCCGGCCGCGATTAATCAGCAGAGCGGCGTTTAAATTTGCCGCCCATCTCGATCATTGGTCGCGGGCGGCCACCGTGACCAATCAGCAGAGCGGCGTTTAAATTTGCCGCCCATCTCGCTGATTGGTCACGGCCGGCCACCGCGACCAATCAGCACAGCGGCGTTTACATTTGCCGCCCATCTCGCTGATTGGTCGCGGTTGGCCACCGCGACCAATCAGCACAGCTGCGTTTAAATTTGCCGCCCATCTCGCTGATTGGTCACGGCCTGCCACCGCGACCAATCAGCAGAGCGGCGCCCATCTCGCTGATTGGTCGCGGCTGGCCACCGTGACCAATCAGCATAGCGGCGTTTAAATTTGCTGCCCATCTCGCTGATTGGTCGCGTCCGGCCACTGCGACCAATCAGCAGAGCGGCGTTGAAATTTGCCGCCCATCTCGCTGATTGGTCACGGCCGGCCACTGCGACCAATCAGCACAGCGGTGTTTACATTTGCCGCCCATCTCGCTGATTGGTCGCGGTCGGCCGGCCACTGCGACCAATCAGCAGAGCGGCATTTAAATTTGCCGCCCATCTCGCTCATTGGTCGCGGTGGCCACCGCGACCAATCAGCAGAGCGGCGTTTAAATTTGCCGCCCATCTCGCTGATTGGTCGCGATGGCCGGCCGAGACCAATCAGCAGAGCCGGTCGGGGTAGTTGTGGTGCTAGCGCCGCTCATCTCCCCGCTGCATCGCCGCTGACCTCCGTCCGCCAAATGAGCCGCTAACGGCCACCATCTTTTTTCAAAAATCCCGCGGCGCTGATTGGCCGCTGCCGGACCAATGAGCGACGTGGGATTTCCAGGACAGACAGACAGAAAGACAGATAGACAGACAGAGAGACGGGATAAGACAATTATATAGTAGATACAGACATGCATACAAGCATATATAAAATACACAAATATTACACACATATACATAATACAAACATGGACACAAACACAAATATAATACAACATGCACACAGGCATAAATAAAAGACACACATACACATAACACATATGCACGAAGACTACAGACTCACAGTGCAATTCAGTTAACATTTTTTAGTGTAAATTTTTGTTAACTAAGTATAAATATATGTAAAAGTAATTTTTTTCAATGTCAACTGTGTCTAATTGGAAATAATGTATTTAATGTAGATAGAAGTGGACGTTTACTGCTCAGATTTTAAGATATGGATATATTCAGTGGTATGAAAAGTACAAGAAATAATATATATGGCAAAATGATTAAACTTGTATGTTTTTTGGATTGTCCCTATAGTTACTGTATCGGTTTTGATCACTTGTGTTACTTTTTCTTCTTACCAATCTCATTATCTTCCTTTCGCTGTGCATCCTGCAGATCTTCTTCACATCTGCCTTCAATATACAGAACATGATGTTAATTTCCACAGCCCTCTGGGTACAATTTAGAATGTGCAATTTCCAAATGGGTTTTGCAATATACTGTATATATATAAATGTATATAAAGAAATACATCCATATACACAGGTGTGACAACTGTTACATCACATACTGCACCATGCCTGTAAAAAGATAACTTTTGCTACGTCTTTACCTATAGTTGAGATCTATATACAGCGGGGAAAATAAGTATTTGAATACTCTGCCAATTTTGCAAGTTTTCCCACTTACAAAGAATGGAAAGGGCTGTAATTTTTATTGTAGGTCACTTCACCTGTGAGAGACAGATAAAAAATATCCAGAAAATCACATTGTATGATTTTTACATAATTAATTTGCCTTTTATTGCATGAAATAAGTATTTGATCATCGACCAACCAGCAAAAATTCTGGTTCTCACAGACCTGTTAAAGAAAAACTAAGAAGCCCTCCTTCTCTGCACTCATTACTTGTATTAATTGCACCCGTTTGAACTCGTTACCTGTATAAAAGACACCTGTCCACACACTCAATCACAGTCCAACCTCTCCACCATGGCCAAGACCAAACTGCTCTCTAAGGACACCAGGAACAAAATTGTAGACCTACACAAGGCTGGGATGGGCTACAGGACAATAGGCAAGCAGTTTGGTGAGAAGGCAACAATTGTTGGCACAATTAGTAGACAATGGAAGAAACACAAGATGGCTGTCAGTCTTCCTCGGTCTTTGGCTCCATGCAAGATCTCGCCTCGTGGGGTAAGGATGATTCTGAGAAAGGTCAGGAATCAGCCCAGAACTACACAGGAGGACCTGGTCAATGACCTGAAGAGAGCTGGGACCACAGTCTCAAACACTACTAGGCAGCCTGGTAGCTCAGAGGTTAGCACTGCAGCCTTGCAGCACTGTGGTCCTGGGTTCAAATCCCACCAAGGACAACATCGGCAAGTAGTTTGTATGTTCTCCCTGTGTTTGTGTGGGTTTTCTCTGGGTTCTCCGGTTTCCTCCCACACTCCAAAGACATACTGATGGGGAATCTAGATTGTGAGCCCCAATGGGGACAGTGCTGATAATGTCTGTAGAATTGTCTGAATTGTAAATCGCTGCGGAATATGTTGGTGCTATATAAATAAAAAGATTATTATTATTATTAGCAACACACTACGCCGTCATGGATTAAAATCCTGCAGAGCACGCAAGGTCCCCCTGCTCACGCCAGCACATGTCCAGGCCCGTTTGAAGTTCGCCAATGGCCAACTGGATGATCCAGAGGAGAATATAACTTTTTAGTATCAACTCCGCTTGCCGTGTTTGGAGGAAGAAGGATAGGTACAACCTCAAGAACACCGTCCCATCCATGAAGCATGGTGGGGGAAACATCATACTTTAGGAGTGCCTTTCTGCAAAGGGAACAGGACGACTGCACCGTATTGAAAGGAGGATGGATGGGGTCATGTATCGTGAGATTTTGGCCAACAACCTCCTTCCATCAGTAAGAGCATTGAAGATGGGTCTTCCAGCAAGACAATGACCCAAAACACACAGCCAGGGCAACTAAGGAGTGGCTCTATAAGAAGAATATCAAGTTCCTGGAGTGGCCTAGCTAGTCTCCAGACCTGAACCCAATAGAAAATCTTTGGAGGGAGCTGAAACTCAATGTTGCCCAGCGACAGCCCCGAAACCTGAAAGATCTGGAGAAGATCTGTATGGAGAAGGGGGCCAAAATCCCTGCTGCAGTGTGTGCAAACCTGGTCAAGAACTACAGGAAACGTCTGACCTCTGTAATTGCAAACAGAGGTTTGTGGACCCAATATTAAATTCTGTTTTTCTAATGTATAAAATACTTATTTAATGCATTAAAATGATTTTGTCTCTCACAGGTGAAGTGTACCTACAATAAAAATTACAGACCTCTCCATTCTTTGTAGGTGGGAAAGCTTGCAAAATTGGATGTGCATCAAATACTTATTTTCCCCACTGTATATACAGGGTGGTCCAAAAGTAGGTGGCCAGAAAATAATATTTATTTTGATTTATATATAAAATTATATTTACTAACACAAGCATAACATTGACAATTAAATTTTATTCTGAACAATAATACAAAAGCCCTTAAATTTTATCAACGCAGGCGCTCAAACTGTTTTCCATTACAATTTGCGCAGCTTTGAAGTCGCCTCTTACGATTCGACAAACTTTTTTGCACAAGTCTCTTTGGGTATTAATTTCTTGAAATGCATCTCTTATGTCATTTTTCAAATCACTGACACTTTTTGGTTTTCGACTATAAACTTTGTCCTTGAGTACTCCCCAAAAGAAAAAATCCATTGGGGTCAAGTCTGGTGAACGTGCCGGCCAATCAAGTGGGCCTCTTCGGCCAATCCATTTATTAGGAAATGTTTCATCAAGATACTCGCAGACTACTCCTGAATAATGTGGAGGGGCCCCATCTTGTTGGAAATAAAGGTCATTTGAATTAGGCTGTTGCTGTAACTGGGGAACAACTTGATTCATTAGAATTTTGAGATACTTATCTCCTGTGACTGTTCCATCAAAAAATATTGGTCCTAAAACACCAAAACTTGAAATACCACCCCAAACATTGACACCAGGCTCATTTAGTTGTTGCTCTAATGTTAAATGCATGTTCTCATTATACCAGTAAATACAATTATGTCTGTTAATATGGCCGGAGAATTGGAAAGAAGCTTCATCACTCCACATAATGTTATCGAAAATTACTGGATTTTCTTCCATTTCGTTAAGCATAATCTCACTAAATTGCAGCCGCCTGTCTGGATCATCCTCCAATAAACCATGAATTAGACGTGGACGATCAGCTTTCCACCCAATAGATTTCAGGATTCACATGATAGAAGCTCGTGAAATTCCCAATTCCACAGAGGGTCTTCTGATGGACTTTTTTGGACTCTGAACAAATATTTCAGCAGCAAGTTGTTTATTATCTTCTGTACAGACTGTTTTGGGTCGACCAGTTTTTGGAGCATTAAGGATTGAGCCAGTGGCATTGAATTTGTCACGAATGCGGTAAATGGTTTGTCTCTTTGGGGCTTGAGTAGCAAATGTTTCAACCCAATTTGCTCTAACGGTTTCAGCATTTTGAGATTTCTAATACTCTGTTAAAATCCATTTTCTTTGATCTGTATGTAAATTATTTGCCATTATGTGTAATCTGAATTATCTGAAAAGAAAACAGATTTGGGGGAGATCTATCTGTGAAAACTAGATCTGTGAAACTGGCTCAGTTGCCCTTAGCAACCAACCAGATTCCACCTTTCATTTTCCAAAGAGTCTGTGAGAAATGAAAAATGGAATCTGTTTGGTTGCTGAGGGCAACTGAGCCAGTTTCACTTTACACCATGTTTGATAAATCTCCCCCTTCATAACCTTATTACACTTTCTGTCCACCTACTTTTGGACCACCCTGTATATATAAATGTATATTTATATATATTGTGGTAAATCGGCTCACCTGGTTGCACATAGAGGTACACAGGAACACTGTCTTTTTAAATTCTCCCCAGATTTATTAGGCAGCATAAACCATGGGGAAGTAAAACAAACACGGCCCTTTGGGCAAAAACAGGAAAACAAAACAAAGTGGCGATACCAAATACAGTCCTTGTGGTAGCGGGGATCCACCCGCTCAGAGTCCAGCAAACATAGGGTTCAGATTAGCACAGAACACATGTCTCCTCTCTGGAGCTAGCTTCTCCAGACACTGAACACTGAATGCTTCAGGAGGCCGAGTATTTAAACCCCAGACCACACACTGAGGTGGAGATATGGTGAATGACCTCCCGCCCTTCACAATGGTCATTCACAAAAAACACTTCCTTTTAAAATGGAGGTTTAACCCTCTCAACAAATAACATGCTGAAGCAAACTTCATGGTTTCAATTCACGGAAGCTAATAGCCTCCGTGAAACATATCTTCCCTCTATCACCTTACCACCTTTGTCACAGACACATGTGGTCAAAATTGTTGGTACCCCTCGTTTAATGGAAGAAAAACCCACAATGGTCACAGAAATAACTTGAATCTTACAAAAGTAATAATAAATTAAAAATCTATGAAAATGAAGAAATGAAAGTTAGACATTGCTTTTCAACCCTACTTTCACAGAATTTTTTAAAAATTAAACTCATGAAATAGGCCTGGACAGAAATGATTGTACCTCTGAAAATAATGTGACAAAAGGGACATGTTAAATCAAGTTGTGTCCACTAATTAGCATCACATGTGTCTACAATCTTGTAATCAGTCAGTGGGCCTGTTTATAGGGCTACAGATACTCACTGTGCTGTTTGCTGACATGGTGTGTACCACACTCAACATGGACCAGAGGAAGCAAAGGAAAGAGTTATCTCAGGAGATTAGAAAGAAAATTATAGACAAGCATGTTAAAGGTAAAGGTTATAAGACCATCTCCAAGCAGCTTGATGTTCCTGTGACTACAGTTGCACATATTATTCAGAAATATAAGATCCATGGGACTGTAGCCAACCTCCCTGGACGTGGCTGCAGGAGGAAAATTGATGACAAATCAAAAAAACGGATAATATGAATGGTAACAAAAGAGCCCAGGATAACTTCTAAAGAGATTAAAGATGAACTTCAAGCTCAAGGAACATCAGTGTCAGATCGCACCATCTGCCGTTGTTTGCTCCAAAGTGGACTTCATGGGAGATGACTAAGGAGAACACCATTGTTGAAAAAAAATCATAAAAAAGTCAGACTGGAATTTGCCAAACTACATGTTGACAAGCTTCAAAGCTTCTGGAAGAATGTCCTATGGACAGATTAGACAAAAATGGAAGTTTTTGGCAAGGCACATCAGCTCTATGTTCACAGACTGAAAAATGAAGCATATCAAGAAAAGAACACTGTCCCTACTGTGAAACATGGAGGAGGCTCTGTTATGTTCTGGGGCTGCTTTGCTGCATTTGGCACAGGGTGTCTTGAATCTGTGCAGGGTACAATGAAATCTCAAGACTATCAAGGGATTCTAGAGAGAAATGTGCTGCCCAGTGTCAGAAAGCTTGGTCTCAGTCGCAGCTCATGGATCTTGAAACAGGATAATGACCCAAAACACACAGCTAAAAACACTCAAGAATGGCTAAGAGGAAAACATTAGTGTTACGAGTCTGGGCGGTGGAACCTCTGTACTTCAGTGAAAGGAGGGACCAGAGGGGCATAACTAAGTGCCTAATCGGACCTACCCAGGTCACACGGCGGCTTAGTCGACTGCGTGAACCAGGGAGGGACCGGGCAGGTGAACCAGGTGCCACTCTGGGACCGACCTTGTGTGAGAGCAGGTGACTCCAACGGGTCAGATGACAGAAGCTGACCAGTACAGCGGATGAGCACGGCAGGAAGGCTGGCGGGTGATCCGGGTAGATAAGCTGGCAGGTATGGCTGATAGCCAGACAGGTGCTCCGGGAAGGCAAGCAGGCGGGTACGGCGGATAGGAGACTGGTGCTCCAGGTAGGAAAGCTGGCGGGCACAGCAGGTAACTGGCAGGTGCTCCAGGTAGGCTGGCTGGCGGGCACAACAGGTAACAGGCAGATTGCTGACAGGTTAGCGGGCAGGACTGATAGAGAGACTGGCAGGCTGGACCGTTAGACAGACTGGCGGGCAGGACTGACAGGCAGCGGGACCTGAGAGCTGAGGAAAGTGTTAGCACACAAAACAACAACTTTGAACAGGCACCTCCATTTTGGAGGAGGTGCCTTATAAAGAGGAAGTCCTCCGGCCATTGGCCGGGGACTCTTTAGGATGGCGCGCGTGGCCCCTTTAAGAGGGAGGGAGTGTGCACGCGTGCCCTAAGCACAGTGCCTGGGAAGCTGTGCACGGTGCCCACCACAGCAGTAGCAGGGGAGCAAGAAGACGCCGGACCGGGACCGTGGTGGTGATGGGAACGGCGTCTCTGCCCGTCAGCAGGCAGAGACGCCCATGCTACAGTACACCCCCCCTTTACGCCCCCTCTTCTTTAGGCCCACGAGAAATTTTTTAAGAAGATGAGGGGCATGAATGTTCTCCCTGGGTTCCCAAGACCTCTCCTCCGGGCCAAACCCCTTCCAATCCACAAGAAAGAAAGTCTTTCCTCTTACCCTCTTGGTAGCCAAAATGTTCTCTACTTCAAAGACGTCCTCAGCGGAGACTGGAGCTGGGGTGGTACCTGGATCGTCAAAGAAAGAATTAAGAACAACTGGTTTGAGAAGAGATACATGAAAGGAGTTGGGAATCCGTAAGGTGACCGGGAGTTTCAGCTTGTAAGTCAAGGGATTAATTTGGTTCAGAACCTCGAACGGACCGATGAACCGCGGACCCAAGTTGTATGAAGGTATCTTGAGGCGTACATATTTGGAGGAAAGCCAGATCTTGTCTCCCGGACGGAATTGAGGCGGATCCAGACGTCTCTTATCAGCATGTTTCTTCATCCGCTCGGAGGACTGAAGAAGCTCGGATCTAGTCTTCCCAAATAGCCGAAAAGTCACTGACGAGAGACTCCGCGGCAGGATTGTCCACTGAGGAGGAGACAGGAAACGGAATCCGGGGGGTGTCGACCGTAGACCACAAAAAACGGGGATTTAGTAGAAGACTCGCTCTCATGGTTGTGATAGGAGAACTCGGCCCAGGGCAGGAGGTCAACCCAATCGCTATGGTGAGCGTTGACAAAGTGCTGAAGAAATTTGGTAAGGATCTGGTTGATACGTTCCACTTGACCATTGGACTGAGGATGATAAGCAGAAAAGAAATCCAAAGAAACATCCAGCAGCTTGCACGTGGCCCTCCAGAAGCGCAAAGTGAATAGAACTCCGCGATCCGAGACAATGTGGAGGGGTAGGCCGTGGAGAAGGAAGATGTGATGGATGAAGTCCTTAGCCAGCACAGATGCAGATGGAAGACCAGGCAGAGGGATGAAGTGGGCCATCTTAGAAAAGTGGTCGGCGACCACCCAAATGACAGTACAACCGGCAGAAACAGGGAGATCCGTAATGAAGTCCATTGCAATGTGTTGCCACAGAGCGGAAGGCACGGGAAGAGGAAGAAGACGGCCGGCTGGAAGGTGCCTGGGAACCTTGTTATGGGCACAAGAGGAACAAGCCGCGACAAAGTCTGTCTGCAACATCCTTGCGCAGGGAAGGCCACCAGTAATGTTGGGCAACGAGCAGAAAGGTCTTCCTCTGGCCAGCATGACCAGATAGTTTGGATGAATGGCGCCAGAGTAGAACCTTCTTTCGATCCGGAACAGCTACAAAGGTCTTACCGGGTGGAAGATGAGACAGGTCAAACGGAGCAGCAGTCATTACTTTGGAGAGGTCAATGATATGCAGAGGCTCCTCCTCTTGGTTGGAAGACAGGAACGAGTGGGATAGAGCATCATCTTTAATGTTCTTGTCCGCCGGGCGGTAGTGCAGAGTGAAGCAGAATTGGGCAAAGAATAGAGACCACCTGGCCTGACGCGGATTTAGTGTTTGGGCGTTCTGCAAATAAGCGAGGTTCTTATGGTCAGTGTAGATGACCACTGGGTGCAGAGCCCCCTCAAGCAAATAGCGCCACTCCTCCAGTGCTAACTTGATCGCCAGTAGTTCTCGATCTCCTATAGAGTAGTTGCGTTCAGACGAGGAGAAGAGCTTGGAGAAGAATCCACAGATCACCATTCGCCCGGACGAGGATTTCTGGGTGAGCACTGCTCCGGCCCCGGAGGAGGAAGCATCAACCTCCAGGAAGAACTGCTTGTTGCAATCCGGATGGTGTAGCACAGGGGCAGAGGAGAAGGCTTGTTTAAGGGAGATGAAGGCCTTCTCCGCTTCGGAAGTCCATTCCCTGGGATTTGCTCCTTTACGGGTGAGCGCGAGATGGGAGCAGTCCGGGAGGGGAAATGAGGAATGAAGAGGCGGTAATAGTTTGCGAAGCCCAGGAATGGCTGAATCGCCTTCAACCCCTCCGGTCGGGGCCACTTTAAGACAGCAGACACCATCTCGGGATCCATCCGCAGACCAGTCTCGGATATTTAGCGTATAGGCGATTCTTCCGGAGCCTCAGCAGAACCTGACGAACATCCCTCCGGTGTGAGGGCAGATCCGGAGAGAAAACCAAGATATCGTCCAGGTACACCACCACGCAAGAATACAGGAGATCTTTGAAGATGTCGCTGACCAGCTCCTGGAAGACGGCTGGAGCATTAAAGAGACCAAAGGGCATCACGCGGTATTCGTAGTGACCGTCCCGGGTGTTGAATGTCATCTTCCACTCGTCTCCCTGGCAAATGCGGACCAAATTGTACGCCCCACGAAGATCGAGCTTGGTGAAGATCTTCGCGCCTTTAAGGCAGTCAAAAAGCTCCGAGATGAGAGGTAGGTGGTACTTATTTTTGATGGTGATCTGGTTAAGGCCCCTGTAATCGATACAGGGACGTAGAGAGCCGTCTTTCTTCTTGACAAAGAAGAATCCTGCTCCAGCCGGAGAGGTGGATTTCAGGATAAATCCCCTAGCAAGATTCTCCTCTATGTACTCAGACATGGCACGGGTCTCGGCCAACAACAAAGGATAGATTCGCCCAGGGGGAGGAGAAGCACCAGGTACCAGGTCGATAGGGCAATCATACGGCCTATGAGGGGGTAGTGTCTCAGCCTCCTTTTTGTCAAATACATCCGCATAGGACCAGTAGGGCGCCGACAGACCAGGTAGATTAGCCGGAGTAGATGGGGGTCGAGCAGGATGAACTGGAACCAGACAGGACTCACGGCATTCCTGACCCCAACGGAGCACTTCACCAGATCTCCAATTCAGGATGGGCTCATGTCTTTGTAACTAGTGTTGAGCCACCCCCGTAGTGTTCGGGTTCGGTTCGTCGAACACCGGTATGTTCGCCGAACTGTTCATTGAACTGTTCGTCGAACACCGTTGAACACTGTTAAAACCAATGGCAGGCAAACAAAAACACATAGAAACACATAGAAAACACCTTCAAAGGTGTCCAAAACCTGACAAACTGCTCAGAAGACACAACTAACACATGGAAAAGTGACAAGTAAATATAGTCATGCGAAAAGAAAGAGGTGGAGGAGTAAAAGGACGGGGATACACAGATATAGGCATGTCATGCCCTTCTAAAACCAAAAAAGTGAGAAGCCGATACGGCCAGTCCGTTCAAGCCCGTGCAACCTCCGTGTCACCGGGTTTGTGCCGGAGCCTGACGGCCAGCCCCCCTCTCCCAATACTGGTGCCTGTCCACTGGTGGGTCGAGCCCCCCCGCGGTGGAGGCAGGTCTAAGCTCTGTAATTTAAATTGTCTCTCTAATTTGAATGAGTACACTTTAAATCCTATTACAAGGATCTATTGGAGGGCAAGTCTCATGCCAGCAGCTGCGGTAGCAGGAAGAGGAAGAGGCGGAGCCTGCCGTGTGCTGCTGTGTTTGGGGTGTGGAGAGAGCTCCTGGGAAGGGAGGTTTTGTTTTTCCATCTGGGACTTTTTGTCTGCCCCCTTCCCAGGAAAGCAGGCTTGTTCGTGGATTGGCCTCCAGGGCTGGCTCCTGCCCCCCGGTCCAAGCCGGCGGGGGGCGGAAGGAATACCATCCCGGCCGGGATGACCAGGACCAGGTCCGGAAAAGGCAAGGGGTCCGGCATGAAGACCAGAGGGACCCCCGAGGCCACGGCCGCGGCGGCTCCTCCCCCCGGAGGTAGGCCGGGTACGAGCAGGGGTGCTGCAGCGGTGCCCCTTGATTGGGGCACCAAGGTGGCGAAGGAGTCCACGGTCAGCTATGGCTCCCGCATCCATGCGCACCTCTGCGAGTATGAGGACGCCTCTAGGAAGCTAAAATCCCTCTGGGGGGAGTTGAGGGTAGCTCAGGAGAGGTCCGAAAGGGCCTCTAGCAGCAAAAAGCCTGAGCTATCCGCCGTGGTCAGGAAGATCAAGGAAATTATTCAGGAAGTGGAGAGCCGGCGGTGTACCATCCTGGCCGGCAGCGGGCCATTCCGGGAAAAACTCGAGAATGATGACCGGTTCAGAGCCATGGCCGGTGAATCTCTGGAGGGGTCACGGAGCTCCAGCCAGGTGGCGGTGGTGGAGGAAGAGGACTGTGAGGAGGAGGTCGCACCCTACCCGCCATCTGGTGGCCTGGTAAGTGATCTCCAGGCATCGCATAGCGGGATAGCCCCTGAGCAGATGGCTCTCCCGTCTGATTCTGGCCCTTCAGAGGGCAGCGGGAGCGAAGGGGAGGATGAGGAGGGCGGTAGTAGCAGCAGTGAGGGGGGGTTGCCTCGTCATGAAGCAGATCAGGCAGATTGAGTCCCCGGTACGTTTTAACCAGCTGACGTTCGGGGACGAGATCTGTGAGGACGAGGCAACCGGGAGGGGGACGAAGAGGAAGAAAGTAAAGAAAAAGCAAAAAACATCTGTGGCACATAAGCTTGTGTATGTCCCCCTCTCTGGGGCCCCCCGGTCCCGTTGTGCGGCACCCGCTACCCACCCCGGCTCGGGCTCTGTTGTGGGTCCGCAGCAAGGGAGCGGGGAGAATGTAGGCCATGGCACGCAGAGCGCCGCCTCTGTTTGTAGTAATGAAGGTGGTGTGTCGGATGTGTCTGACATGGAGCATGGCACGGAGGGCGGCCCAGCGGCGGGCAAAACCTGTGGTGGTGCTCAGGCTGGGTCCCCAGTGAGGGAGGGGACTGGCCTGGCACCTGGTGTGCCTGCTGGCGTGCGGGGGGCGGCGAGCGTAACTGCCGCTGCCACCCGCACTGCTGGCGGCACACCGGCAGCCGGGGCCGCATCTCCGGCGGCGTGTGCTGGGAAGGTGTCTGGGCCCCCCACTCACGGATCCGTTAAAAATACTGGATCACCTTTTGGAACCCAGGCACCTGGTAAGGCATCTGGCAAGGCAAAAGGTGCGTGGCCGGCGACTCCGGCAGAGCAGGCTCATAAAAAGAAGATGGTGGGGCCTGCTCCCCTGGCGGGGTCCGCGGCGAAGTCGGGGCCCCCGGCGCAGGGGCCCAGTAATGGGTCAGCGCCGGGGGCTCCGCCGCCGGTGGACGCCGAGGGGGAGTGGCCTAGCCTGGGGCCGGCCGCTGGAGTTGCTGTGGCCAAGCTCTTTGTGGCCAAGGGAGTGATGGTGGGGGGTGCTGTGCCTCCAGGAATTGGTGCCGCTGGACTGGGGACCCCTGAGAGTAGACCCGGCTCCGGGTCAGCTTTGGTGGTCCCGTCGCAGCCGTTTTCGGGGGGCGTGGCTTTCCTGGAGTCCCCCGCCCATGTGGGAGTGGCCTCAGAGGGCCGCACTGTGCGGCCAGGTGCAGGGGGCGTGGTTTTGCAGGCAGGGCCCGCCCATGTAGGAGTAGCTCCAGAGAGCTGTGCTGTGCTGCCAGGCGCTGGGGGCGTGGCTTACCGGACCAGGTCTGCCCATGTGGGCGTGGCCATGCCAGGTGGGCGGGGCTTAGCGCCAGCGGCCGGCGCCGCTCCTGGAGCCGTACGGACCGCAGCTGCGGTCAGCACCAATGTGGGGGCTGCTGCGGGTGCCTGCGTGTCCGAGTCCCCTGTGTCTGGGGGCTTACCTGGGGCAGGGGCTCCGGCAGTGCAGGTGTCCAGGAAAGCTGCATCAGGGCTGGAAGTTGCAAGGGGAGGAGCTACGCCTGGCTCTCTTCCTGCCAGTAAAGCAGGAAGCTCCAGGAATACTGAGAGCAGTGGTGCTGCACTGCTTAAGGCATGCAGTGTGGTCCTTAAAGGGCCGGCAGCACACTGTGTACAGAACCCCCCAGCAGGGAAGACACCACCTGCGGGTGGCAATACCAACTGCACTGGTAACGTGGAAGGTGGAAATAAAGCAGTGCATAGTAAGTGTGCCCAAAAAACAAAGCATATCGACCCCAGTGCGCATGGGAGTGGGAGCGGGGCGAGTGGGGTAATTGTGGATGCAAATGGGGATGGTGTGGGTATGGACGTGCTGGTGGCTGAGGATGCAAATGGGGGTGTGTCTGCGGTAGGGAGTGTAAATGGTGTGTCTGTTGATAGTGGGGAGCACGGGGAGGGGGCTGGTCCATCTGCCCCCCTGGCTGCGGGCCCCCAGAGTTTTGCGGGCGTAATGGCCGGGGCCTCGGGGTCCTCTCGGGGGGTTTCCTCGCCTCTGGACCTCAGGGACGGTGACTTGCGTCGCCGTTTTCTGGTGGCCCTCAAGAAGGGAGAACGGACGATCACGGTAGAGGGAAGAGAGGTGGACCTGGCCTTTTGGCTGGACAGGCACGGCCAGGCCGCCTTCCAAGATAAAAAGGAGGGGGAAACAGTGTGATCCCTCCCGACAGCTGGGCAGGGGGTGGCCAGGAGGAATGTGGTCCATCTTCGGTGGAGGGGCAGTGAAGAGTGCCCGCCTAGAGCGAAGGTCATTGAGCTCCTCCTGAAGATGGACTTCAGGGCGATTGACATCTTTGCCCTGATCCATCCTTTTGGTACCTCCATCTTTGACATCAGTTTTGTTCGGCCAGAGGGCTTAGAGCTTTTCTGGTCGAATTTTGAACTGGTGAAGGGAGAGCCCGGCTGGCGAGACTTTGCTGTACAGGCGGTGTCTCGCCAAAATGGCGTAAAGAGGGTGACCGTTCTAACAAATAACGAGTCACTCTCTGGGATTGATATTATGACGTGGCTTTCTCGCTATGGCGAAGTCACGGAGGTCCCTAAAAAGAACCGGGACGAGTTCGGCATTTGGTCAGGGGGCTGGACCTTCATGATGAAGTTGAAGGTTTCAGGTGGTACTGTCACCCACATCCCCTCCTCGGCATTCCTGGGGAGAGACCGGATCCTGATCTTCTACTAGGGGCAACCGAAGGTCTGCCACAGGTGCGGTGACCCCCGCCACTTCAGCGCAGGCTGCAAGGTGCAGAAATGTGCCTTGTGTGGCGGGGTAGGTCATCTGGCCGTGGCCTGTGGTGACATTATGTGTCACCTGTGTGGTGATCTAGGTCACCCGTATAGCCGCTGCCCCCGTTCCTTTTCCAACACCATCTCTGGTCAGGCAGGGGAGAGCCGTGGGGGGGTCCCCAGTGGTTCATCCTCTGCTGGAACTGGAGATGTGGGCGGGAGAGGAGCTGAGGGGTCAGTGAGGAAAGGTGAGGCGAATACATCTGCCCGCCAGTGGCAACAGGTGGGGCGCCGAAGGGACAGGGGGCTGGATAAGCCTCAGGCGACTGGGGTGATGACTGTCCCCTCCCCGGAGGCTGCAGCCGGTGCCTCTGAGGCCCTGGGGGAGAAGGCGGTGAGCGAGGAGATCAGGAGGATGGAGAGGGAGGAGGCGGCTGCTTCTGATAACTCCTCCCAGTATGAAAGTCTGGATGAGGAGCAGCCAAAAAAATCGGGTGACAAAAGTACCAGTAGTCGGAGGAAAAAGAACAAGAAAAGGGTTAAAAATCTAAAGCCCCCACCCCCCTGACTGCTACGGTGCCTACGGAAGGGCTTACCAACTCCCCTCTGATCCCCCTCTCCAATCGGTTCCAAGCCCTCAATGACTCTGCTGTGTCGGAGGTCGGGGGTAAGGAGCCGGAGACAACATCTGAGGTGCCTTCAGAGGGCGGCGTGGTCCGTCCCCCGGGGGACTCAGTTGCCCCTGGGGGAGGGACTGCCCCGGGGTCCAGAGGCGAGGAAACCTGTGCTGGGAATGAGGTGTCCGATGCTGGAGGGGCGGGCATGGACACCTCGGTATCCCTAAAGAGGAGGGGTGACTCGGGCTCCTCCTCAGACAGCGAGAGGAAGAAGGGGGGTACGGTGAAAAAGAAGGCCATCTAACTCAATCACCCATGATGGCGGAACCTACCCCGTTGACTCTGGCGTCGATTAATGTCGCCAGTATAAAGTCAGATGCGGCCAGATTTACGGCCTTTGATTTTTTCACCCGAGTTGAGGCTGACATTTTATTTTTGCAGCAGACCAGACTAACGGACATGGGGGCCATTTATAAAGCAAAGAGGGAGTGGAGGTGTGGGCCCTCATACTGGTCTCTTGCGGCCGAGCCGTATAGCGGGGTAGTGGTCCTTTTTAAGGCCGCTTCGGTGGAATGCAGACGGGTGATTGAGGTAGAAATGGGGAGGTGCTTGGTTCTTGACATCTTCATGAGGGGACAGGAGCTCCGGCTCATTAATATCTATGGCCCGCAGTCTAAGTGGGACCGTAAATGTCTCTTCCTGAAGGTCAAGCCCTATCTTTTTACGAGCCGGCAGGTGGTCTTCAGTGGGGATTTTAACACTATAACTAGATCCTGTGATAGGGGAGGCCCTGGAGACCGGCTGGCTTATGATAGCATAGCCCTGAATAGCATAGCAAGTGAAGTTCGCCTGGTGGATGTCCACATCCGGCACACCCCAGGTCACGGGGGTTTCACCTTTCATAGGGGTAGCAGTAGGTCTAGGATAGATAGGTTTTTTTTAAAGGAGGAGGCCGTCTCTTCTGCAGTGTCCGCTGTTGAGGTGGAATTCTCCGACCACTGTTTCATTTTCTTTTCCTTGAATGTTACAGAGACCCCCCGGATGGGGAGAGGCCTATGGAAGCTGAATTCGTCCCTGTTGGAAGAAGCGGATGTAAGACAATCCTTTGAGGAATTTCTTCAGAGCCAGGTACCTCTCTTGGGTCTCTGTAGTACTAAGTCTGAGTGGTGGGAGATCTTCAAAAGAAGGGTTGCAAGGTTCTTCCGTCAGCTCTCGAGCCTCAGGGGCCTGAACAGGTACCGCCTGTATTGGGATCTGGGGAGGAAACTCGAGCAGCTCGTCTCGACTGGAGGGGACCGCGAGGAAATCTCCAGGGTGAAGACCTTGCTCAAGGGGTGCCAGTATGATAGGCACACATCCTTGGTTTTTGAGAGGGATTTCGGGAGGTACCGCTCGCCCGACCCTTACAGGATCTGCAGGATGTCAGTGAGTTGTAAGGTGGTAACAGGACTGATCGACAGTACGGGGTCCCTGAACAGATCCAAATCAGGGATCCTGGAGGTGGTCAGATCCTTCTACTCGCCCCTCTTGGGGAGGAGGGAACCTGATCGGGATGAGATGTCGGCTTTCCTGGCTGAAACCATCCCGGAGCCAGGGGATGACCCCTCTCTTCATGTTTTGTCAGAAGCAATCAGGGAAGAGGAAGTTAGACGGGCGATTGATGGGCTTCGGCCCAAAAAGTCGCCTGGTCCGGATGGCTTAACATCCGAGTTTTACAAGACCTTTAGGGACTCTTTGGTCCCCCTCTTGACTGAGGTGTTTAATGAGTGTCTCTCCTCGGACACTCTGCCCAGTTCAATGAGGAAGTCAGCCTTGATTATTCTGTCAAAGGGTAAAGACTCGTCCCGTATTGAGAATTGGCGTCCCATAGCGCTTCTCAATATGGACCGAAAGGTCCTGGCAAAGGTGCTTTTTAATCGGTTGGTGAAATTTGCACCCCGGCTCCTTTCGGGGGCCCAGCACTGCTCTGTTCCAGGCCGCAGTACATTTAGTGCTGTGCTCGGTGTCCGGGAGGCAGTGGAGCAGAGCAGGGCAGGTCACTGGAAGGGGTACTTGCTGTCCTTAGACCAGGCGAAAGCCTTTGACCGGGTTAACCATGAGTACCTCTGGTCCTTCCTTCTGAGGTACGGTCTGCCCGGGAGGTTTGTTGATTGGTTGAGAGTGTTATACAATGGGGCAGAGACTTTTCTGCTCGTGAACGGTTGGGTCGGACACCTTTTTGAGGTGAATTCTGGTGTCCGCCAGGGCTGTCCTCTGAGCCCACTGTTATACATGTTCGCGATCGACCCCCTTCTAAGGAGGGTGGAGCGTGGACCGTTGGTGGGAGTCGGGATGGACCAGGCAGAGCCGGAGGCCACCTTGAGGGTAGTGGCGTACGCCGACGATGTTTCCCTTTTTGTATCCTCGAGAGGGGAGGCAGATTGGGTCATGTCTGAGGTTGAGCGCTACTCGGTGGCATCCGGGTCCATGATCAACCGGGATAAGTGTGAGAGTCTCTGGCTGGGAGGGGGAGATCCTAGTTTTGATCTCCCAGACACCCTTCCAGGGCCTCAGGCCACAGCAAAAATTTTAGGCATCAGTTTCGGCCCGGGGGACTATCCCCAGCAAAATTGGGAGGGCAGACTTAAGATCGCCGCCCAGAAGGTGGATCAGTGGAAGGGTTGGTCCTTGACCCTGAGGGAAAGGGTTAGCCTGGCCAAAGGGTTTTTGCTCCCTTTATTAATATACCTGGGCAGCGTCTGCATCTTGCCAGAGCCTCTTTGGACACGGGTCTACAGCCTGTTCTTCCAACTATTATGGGGAAATAGGCTGAACCTAATCAAGAGGGAGGTCACGTACCGCACGAGGAGACTAGGAGGGTTGGGTATGGTCAACCCAGTGGTGTTCCTTGTAAACACCTTTATTAAGGCAAACATTAGCAACCTCTGGTTAGAGAGGGCTCCTCCGTGGGTATTCTCCTGTAGGGGGTGGTTTCGGCCTTTCTTCCAGGAATGGGAGACAGGAGGGCAGGTGAAGGACCTTCGAACGCCTCATGGGCATCTTCCGGCTTATGCTACCCTGGTTCTGAAGGTGATCCGCCGGTGGGGTCTGGGAGTGTGGGAGATCAGGACCTTGTCAAGGAGGTTACTTGACAATAGGGTCCTGTTGACCCACTTTCAGAAGCCCCTGGCGCTCAAGGATTGCCCAAGCCGGGATCTGGAGGTAGGGCTTGGGTTATTGAACTCTAAGCGGATCCCCTTGAAGTTTTGGGACTTGGCTTGGCGCTGCTTCCATGGGAGACTGTATGTGAGGGACAACCTGAAGTACAGGAACTCTGATGACCGGGATTGTCCCCGCGAGGAGTGTGGCGGCATGCTTGAAAGCATGGAGCACTTCCTGCTTCGTTGTCCCTTTAATACAGAGGTCTACAGTAGGGTGGGTGCTTCCATTGGCTGGCCCAGGCTGGCAGGCCTTTCCTATGCAGAGTGGGTCTATGGGGTATTCAGGTCCCTCGGTGGCCGAGATCGGGGCACTGTTTTCTTAGTTAGCTTAGTGACTAGGTTCTACACGTGGAACGCACGGTGTTTAGTGTCCACCCAGCAGAAAGCCCTCCCCCGGGAAGAGGTGATTAGGAACATCCTGGGTGACCTGGCAAAAGTGCGCTCGCTGGAGTATGAGAGGCTGGGTGCAGGGAGGGCTTCCCTTCTATGGAGGGTGTTCTCATTTACTGTGCTCTAGGGAGAGTTAGGTTACGTGTGTATGTGATAGGGTGAGTTAGTCTCTTTCTATATTTTATATTTATTTGTAGGGTCAGATAGGTGTGTAGGGTCAGGGAGGGACAGGCAGGGACAGTCTTCAGGGATAGGTAGTTAGTATTAGGTTGCTAGTGAGGGTCAGTGAGGGACAGGTAAGGACAGGTAGGGAAAGATTGGTAGGGCGGTAGGGGCAGATTTTTTTTTTTTTGTGTTTTTTCTTTAATAGGGAGGGACAGGGTGTCGTGTGTTAGATTAGGGTGAGAGCCTCTGTAGTCTCCAGTTTCCTGGTGGTGGGTTGCTCCCCTCACATTGTAGAGTTTTGTTTTATGGTATTGGAAACCTGAATATAGGGCTTGCAAGCACTGAACTTGGGTCTGATTTTGGTTCATGGTTGGGAAAAATGTAAATATATGGTTAGTAGTTATATTGTTATGTGGTGTATATTATTATAGTTATGTTGTGTATTGTATATATATGTATAGTAATGTGTCTTGTATGTATATGTATGTATGTGTATTTTGCACGTGGGGGGGTTTAGTGTAGGTTGGGTGGGGGGTTTCGGGGGGGAGGGGGGAGGGGTTTTTGAGAATATGGACGTCCTACGGGATGCGGGAAAAAGGACCCTTTGTGTGTGGAAAAAGGCCACAAACTTTCGTGGGACCTTGTAAAGCGTGTTGAGGCCACAGACTATCGTGGGACCTTGGGTGTTCAAAAAATGGTGGTGGGAGGGAAATAAAAAAATAAAAAAATAAATAAATAATAATAAAAAAAAATTTGTGTGCATAGTAATATAAATATTACGTTTTTGGCCAGGTGGCCTATCTTTATTTGTTTGGGCGATGGGCCAGTCTTTTGGTTTTCTTAGGGGGTCAGGTGTGAATGTGCAGGTATGAATGTGGCGAATGGTAGGGGTTGTTGTATAGAGAGGCAAATTAAGGTCTTCCCTAGCTGGGGGGTCTCCTGGAGAGTGAGAGACTTTTTCATGTTATATGTTATATGTTATTTTAACTGGACTCTGGGATTTAGGATTTGGGCTATGTCTTGTTGCGGTTTTTTGTTTTTCTGTATGATGTTTGTATCGGTGGTTATATTTGTGTTTTGTATGTGTTTTGTATTTTTCTAAATAAAAAAAGAGTTCCAGCTCCAGTAGCGTCCACTAAAGCTGCTGCAGTTAAAAAGCTTTTGTAAGGATCGAGCTTGGAGGTCCACCGCAAGGCGTCCTACGGCCAGTCCCAGCCCTTGTGCCTTGGGGTGCCTCCCTGATGCTCTTCACTGAGTGTCCCGGGGGCCCGAAGCATTTCCTTTGAAAAAATTAAGTGTCCAAACTACAGGTGGTGTAGCTTGCTTAACAGCTGGGATAATCCGCTGACTAGCAGACACTGCTACTAGGCCCAAAGTATTGCCTGGGCTAGATGCAGTTAAAAATTTGTAATTAGATCTACAGGCGGTGGCTACTCCGCTGACTAGCAGACACTGAAGCTTTGCAGCAGACCTCTGATTCCCAGGCTATAGTATGAATAAACAGCTCTTCAGACTCAACCATCTGTGTTACCCCAAGCCATAGTGTATGTACTTTCTTACGGTTAAAAGGGGGGGTAGAGACCCGACCCACCTGGAATTGACGATGCCAACGTCATGTAAAACACAGCAAGGGGACTCCAAAAAGAGTCTCCATTTTTTCCAAAAATTGTGGCACAGACACCACTTAAGTGGCATCAATTGTCCCAGAGTTGCTTAAAATTGTTGGTGAGGTGATTTTCCAAAATCCTAAAGCTTTTAGTCTCCCAAGGATGACACAGGTGGGGCAGATGGTGGTTGTCCCGGCCCGCTAGGCCGCATTGTAGCACAGTGAGCTTTGCACTGTAACTTATGCTTCATATCCATGTGACAGTTCAAGCATAAAGTACTCAAACTATTGTTTTTTTTGGCCTCTACTTAGCTTTTGGTGACAAATGTTACAGATAACATGAGTTGGGTCATCCTTAGACATCTCAAAATATGCCCAGGCTATGCAAGATTTAGATCCCATGCGACTCTGCTACTAGCAATACTATCAAATGATTGGCTGGGTTAGATGCAGTAAAAAATTCTTATTAGATACACAGGCGGTGCAGCTTGCTTCGCAGCTGGGCTACTACCCCCAAAGTATTGGTAGACTCTATAATAAATAAGGAAGGATTCACTGACTGTCGTGGCCCCTCCGCGGGCCGTGGCGATTGGTCATCCACTTTCGCTGCCCCTTACTCAACGAATTCACAAACATCTCCCGTCGGTTTGGAGTCCCATTATGCCCAACCAAAAACATAGGCCCCACAACAAAGATCTCGTTCTTAGGCATCCCATGTCCCATGTTCCGCCTCCCATGGGAAAAAATACCAAAACATTACACCTGATCTAGGTTTTTTGCGCAGTATGGAAAGTAACACTACAGCAGATGCAAGTATTACTAGGTCTCCTCGTGTTTGCGAGCCGGGTGATGCCAGTCGGAAGAGTTTTTTCTCTTCATTTATCGCCCGCAACAAAAGGGGCATCTAAACCGAGTCATACAATCAGAATCAGCAGGCAGCTACGGGCGGATTATGGGACACACTCATTCCGCATAGGCGCGGCCACGGAAGCAGCAAGAGCAGGACTGTCAGAAACGGAAGTTCAGAGGATAGGGAGATGGCGATCCACGTGTTTGGCGAGATACATAAGACCGGACTTGTTATCCTAACGTGGTTTGTTTCTTTTACAGGTGACGCTAAGCCAACAGTGTGGGTGATAGGCCACTCGTAAATTTGAGTTTCATAACACATACAGTACAGACCAAAAGTTTGGACACACCTTCTCATTTAAAGATTTTTCTGTATTTTCATGACTATGAAAATTGTACATTCACACTGAACGCATCAAAACTATGAATTAACATGACGCGCCCCCTGGGACATATTCCTTTTTTTTGAGGGGAATACCCGGCACCGGATCAGATGGGGGGTTGTAGTCTCCGAGCGGCTGTGACCCGGTCCCGTGCCCAGGGCGTCAAGCTCAGTGTGATGTGGCAGTTCTACAGATGTTACTAAAGTTCTTTTGTGTCGACTACGCCACCCGTTGTGATGCGGTCACTGGGGCCGCCGCTGCAGCAGGTTCCGCTGAGGCTGATGGTGGATGCGCAGCTTGGTGGGATAACCCCCAACGGGAGGGGTATAGCCTCAGAGGGGACAGGCGCAGAGGATGGGGGTTGTGGTGGTGTAGTGCAGACGGCAGTGAAGACAGAGTCGGGTTGTGCAGTTAAGGGTGTTTACTTACTGCAGATGTTGTACTGGTCACTCCAGCTGCTAGTGACCACCCGAGCCGTGCTGCGTCCACCAGGTCCTGGATCCAGCCAACCCCCAAACAAGTCCGGAGCGTGGCCCTGAGCTCTCTTTCTGTCCCGTTCTCTGGCCGTCCCCACCAGTAATCCACCTAGGTCCAGCTCCCTCGGGCCTTCTGTTGGGACACCCTTGGCCCTGGGTTCCCTGACCCTTCATGTGGTGTGCCTTCGGGGTGGATGTGATGGGTGACCGTGGCAGACGCTGCCCACGGTCTCCGGTCTCTGGCTGGGGAATGTTTTTACCCCCACCAGCTTGGGTTCCGGTACCCTGATGCCGGCTCTTCACCCGTTGTTTTAATTTGGGATCTTGGAGTCCTCTCTTCTGCTTCCCCCTCTGGGTCTCTCTTTCTCTGCTCCACTCTCTCTCTCTCTAGGGCTCTGCTCTGCTCCTCTTCCTGATTCTGACAGACTGACCCTGATTCTAGTTGGTGCCCACCTTATATATCCCTCTATGTGTGAGCTCAGGTGACCAGCACCCAATGAGCTCCTATCACTACCCAGGCTGCTCCCCCTATCTGCCCCTACACTACTTGGGATGTACCACCCCCCTCCCACTCCAGCCAGGAACAGACTCGGTCGTACCTGCACATTTCTAAGTGGGAGTACCGTCGGTCTGCTCCTCGGAAATGGGATGTGTGTAGTGCATGCAGCCTACCGAGCTCAGATCCACACTCCATCCTTACCCGGGAGTGGAATATCACACCTCTGGGTTGAGGTGCAATACCCCTGTAGCAGCCGAATCCTCAGGGTGCTACATTCCCCCCTGGTAAATCACAGCACGTCCTCGGGCTGTAAGACATAAACACCAAAACATACAAATTTTTTTTATAAACATAGAAAAACATATAAAACATTATATATATATAAAACTTTTCATATAACATTCTCGTCGTCTCTTGTTTCTGGTTCCTCCTCCGGACACTGTGCAACGTGTGTCCGGGAAAAGTGCGACAGTCTCTTTGAAAAACTGGTTTTCTATAAAACCGGAAGGGGGCGCTTTAGGACGCGCAACTATTTACAGGGGAAGTTGGCCGCTCTCAGTCCTCGGCCAGTTAAGGAGGGAAAGGGAATGGCTGCTCACAGTCCTCAGCCTGTGGGATTAAGGGGTTAACGGGTAAACAGTTCACTCAGCTGGTCCCAACGGGGACTATATATATATAAGTATCAACAGTTTCTTTGGTACCCGGTCGGGTAACTATTTACATCACTTGCTCTGCCGCACTCAACGGCGTCTTCCTCCTGCTCTTTGCTTACAGCTGGTTGTTACTTCAGACCCGTCCGGCCATGTGAGCTGGCTGAACAGGTCCTTTCCCAAACTCGGCACCCTTGGTTTTACGGGTGCGGGCGCGGTGGTGGTGGCGCCCGGGTTGCCCAGGCCTTGCGGCCAGGCCTGGGGCACCTGGAAGGTGAAGGGCACCGTTAGGACGGCGGCGCCCTGGCCTACCTGGCCTTGCGGCCAGGCCGGAGGCTCCGCGGAGGTAGGGGGCGCTGTTGGTGATGCGGGGCCCGGGAGTACCGGGCCTTGCGACCAGGCCGGAGGCTCTTCCTGCTTGGTCACGCTCCGGGTCGGTGCGTGTGACGTCACAGGGGTCGCGGCGGCGGCTTCTGGTTGGGGCCTAGTCATTAGCGGTGACATGGCGGTTACTGGCACGGACGGGGGACTTTCGGGCTCTGCGACGGGGAACCGGGGCAGGTGGGCGGTCTCTCGGTATGGGGTATAAGCGTCCCCTTTACCTGCCTTCATACGTTCGGCTCCCTTCTCAGCGCCGTCTCCGACCTTGGGTCCTCCCGCGTCATCCGTAGAGGCAGTTGGTGTCCTCTCCCAGGGGAGCAGGCTCCGTGGACGGGTTCCAGCTTGCTGGGCCATCTCCCGGCTCCACTCCGCCAGTATCTCTCGCTGTACCCGGGCCATCCTCCTTGCGAGGCCCTCCAAGGCAGTTTGTGCACACTCCCGGTCTCGGGGGAGCTGCGCTAAGATCTCCGCTAGACCTAGCGGGGTTGTGGACTCTAGCAGGCTCCTGACCATCGGGTCGGTGCTGCTCTGCTCTTCTTCCGGCACGCAGTACCCGGGTGTTGCGGGCACGTAATCCTGCCGACTACGCCAAAGTTGACGCGCCCCCTGGGACATATTCCTTTTTTTTGAGGGGAATACCCGGCACCGGATCAGATGGGGGGTTGTAGTCTCCGAGCGGCTGTGACCCGGTCCCGTGCCCAGGGCGTCAAGCTCAGTGTGATGTGGCAGTTCTACAGATGTTACTAAAGTTCTTTTGTGTCGACTACGCCACCCGTTGTGATGCGGTCACTGGGGCCGCCGCTGCAGCAGGTTCCGCTGAGGCTGATGGTGGATGCGCAGCTTGGTGGGATAACCCCCAACGGGAGGGGTATAGCCTCAGAGGGGACAGGCGCAGAGGATGGGGGTTGTGGTGGTGTAGTGCAGACGGCAGTGAAGATAGAGTCGGGTTGTGCAGTTAAGGGTGTTTACTTACTGCAGATGTTGTACTGGTCACTCCAGCTGCTAGTGACCACCCGAGCCGTGCTGCGTCCACCAGGTCCTGGATCCAGCCAACCCCCAAACAAGTCCGGAGCGTGGCCCTGAGCTCTCTTTCTGTCCCGTTCTCTGGCCGTCCCCACCAGTAATCCACCTAGGTCCAGCTCCCTCGGGCCTTCTGTTGGGACACCCTTGGCCCTGGGTTCCCTGACCCTTCATGTGGTGTGCCTTCGGGGTGGATGTGATGGGTGACCGTGGCAGACGCTGCCCACGGTCTCCGGTCTCTGGCTGGGGAATGTTTTTACCCCCACCAGCTTGGGTTCCGGTACCCTGATGCCGGCTCTTCACCCGTTGTTTTAATTTGGGATCTTGGAGTCCTCTCTTCTGCTTCCCCCTCTGGGTCTCTCTTTCTCTGCTCCACTCTCTCTCTCTCTAGGGCTCTGCTCTGCTCCTCTTCCTGATTCTGACAGACTGACCCTGATTCTAGTTGGTGCCCACCTTATATATCCCTCTATGTGTGAGCTCAGGTGACCAGCACCCAATGAGCTCCTATCACTACCCAGGCTGCTCCCCCTATCTGCCCCTACACTACTTGGGATGTACCACCCCCCTCCCACTCCAGCCAGGAACAGACTCGGTCGTACCTGCACATTTCTAAGTGGGAGTACCGTCGGTCTGCTCCTCGGAAATGGGATGTGTGTAGTGCATGCAGCCTACCGAGCTCAGATCCACACTCCATCCTTACCCGGGAGTGGAATATCACACCTCTGGGTTGAGGTGCAATACCCCTGTAGCAGCCGAATCCTCAGGGTGCTACAAACACATGTGGAATTATATACTTAACAAAAAAGTGTGAAACAACTGAAAATATATCTTATATTCTAGATTCTTCAAAGTAGCCACCTTTTGCTTTGATGACTGCTTTTCACACTCTTGGCATTCTCTTGATGAGCTTCAAGAGGTAGTCACCGGAAATGGTCTTCCCACAATCTTGAAGGAGTTCCCAGAGATGCTTAGCACTTGTTGGCCCTTTTGCCTTCACTCTGCGGTCCAGCTCACCCCAAACCATCTCAATTAGGTTCTGGTCTGGTGACTGTGGAGGCCAGGTCATCTGGCGTAGCACCCCATCACTCTCTACCTTGGTCAAATAGCCCTTACACAGCCTGGAGGTGTGTTTGGGGTCATTGTCCTGTTGCAAAATAAATGATGGTCCAACTAAACGCAAACCGGATGGAATAGCATGCCGCTGCAGGATGCTGTGGTAGCCATGCTGCCTTCAATTTTGAATAAATCCCCAACACTGTCATCAGCAAAGCACCCCCACACCATCACACCTCCTCCTTCATGCTTCATGGTGGGAAGCAGGCATGTAGAGTACATCCGTTCACCTTTTCTGCGTCGCACAAAGACACGGTGGTTGGAACCAAAGATCTCAAATTTGATTCCTCAGACCAAAGCACAGATTTCCACTGGTCTAATGTCCATTCCTTGTGTTCTATAGCCCAAACTTGTCTCTTCTGCTTGTTGGCTGTCCTTAGCAGTGGTTTCCTAGCAGCTATTTTACCATGAAGTCCTGCTGCACAAAGTCTCAACTTAACAGTTGTTGTAGAGATGTGTCTGCTGCTAGAACTCTGTGTGGCATTGACCTGGTCTCTAATCTGAGCTGCTGTTAACCTGCGATTTCTAAGGCTGTTGACTCGGATAAACTTATCCTCAGAAGCAGAGGTGACTCTTGGTCTTCCTTTCCTGGGGCAGTCCTCATGTGAGCGAGTTTCTTTGTAGCGCTTGATGGTTTTTGCAACTGCACTTGGGGACACTTTCAAAGTTTGCCCAATTTTTCGGACTGACCGACCTTCATTTCTTAAAGTAATGATGGCCACTCGTTTTTCTTTACTTAGCTGCTTTTTTCTTGCCATAATACAAATTCTAACAGTCTATTCAGTAGGACTATCAGCTGTCTATCCACCTGACTTCTGCACAACACAACTGACGGTCCCAACCCCATTTATAAGGCAAGAAATCCCACTTATTAAACCTGACAGGGCACACCTGTGAAGTGAAAACCATTTCCGGTGACTAGCTCTTGAAGCTCATCAAGAGAATGCCAAGAGTGTGCAAAGCAGTCATCAAAGCAAAAGGTGGCTACTTTGAAGAATCTAGAATATAAGACATATTTTCAGTTGTTTCACACTTTTTTGTTAAGTATATAATTCCACATGTGTTAATTCATAGTTTTGATGCCTTCAGTGTGAATGTACAATTTTCAAAGTCATGAAAATACAGAAAAATCTTTAAATGAGAAGGTGTGTCCAAACTTTTGGTCTGTACTGTATTTCAACTGGAGAGGTATTAGAGGCCTGCAATGGCCACAGGTACTAATGGAGGTAATCAAGGTAGGGAGAGAGGCAAGAGGTCCGGTCATCTTAGTTATACAGGCCGGGGGAAACGACATAAGTTATCACAAGAGCGCATAACTAATGGCAATAATGAAACTAGACACTGAGCGCTTCAGAGAATTTTTCACAAAATTAACTATAGTATGGTCAGAGATTGTGCCGAGAGCGGTATGGCAAGGTGTGCGAGACATCACGGCCATCGAACGGACAAGGCGGCTAATAAATATTCGGATGGCAAAATTTATAAGAGACAGAGGCGGTGTAGTGATACGACACCGGCAACTAGAAGGAGATAAAGCAGGCCTCATACGGCCCGACGGTGTTCACTTAATGGATATTGGACTGGACATATTCCTGTCAGGACTCCAGGACGGAGTGGAACAAGCGTTAAGAGTGATGGATGGGGGTCAGAGTCCTGCATACGAGTACGCAGGATCCTCCGTGGCCTGGAAATAGAAAGGACATGTTGGAGAGTTACACTTGTTGGCCAACTTGCCGGTGTGGAGACACAGGGCATGCTGAAACAAGCTGAATTATTTTAGAAATAAAATGCCTTTCTAATGTCATGAGTATAAACAGTTAATAAAGCTGTGACCGATCCTCACCCATCCAGTTGTAAGAGTTACATGATTGTATTGTCAATGAAAGGGGGACGGTAGGGGGGCTGAGCGTCTGGGTTTGGTTGGGGGTCCCCACAGTCTGCCTAGGCTAGATGCAGTTAAAAATTATTATTAGATACACAGGCGGTGCAGCTTGCTTCACAGCTGGGCTACTACGCTGACTAGCAGACACTGAAGCTTTGGAGCAGACCTCTGAGTAAACAGCTCTTCAGACTCAACCATCTGAGTTACCCCAAGCCATAGTGTATGTAGTTTCTTACGGTTAAAAGGGGGGGGGGGAAAGACCCAACCCACCTGTAATTGACGATGCCAATGTGGCACCCCAGGGGTCTGGTTGCCACAGTGGTAGAAATACCATGTCTGAGAGCGAGCATGGGTTTTCCTGGCCAGGAGCACTATTGCATGAAACGCCTCCTGCCCAAGTCCAGGGAGGGGAGGAACCTGCCCTTTATAAACGGGATCTGGGGCGGGGTTAGTTAGTTAGTTCCAGAGAAAGGGACAGAGCAGCAGCAAGGAGCTCTGTAGGAGACAGGAGCTGAAGGCCAGGGATTGGAGCTGATAGAGCTCATCCTGGCAGAAGACGCAGAGAACCGGACACCGGAATCCGAGGCTGTGAGGATATCCACATCCAGCAGCAGAAACCACCTGGCAGAGGATTTCAGGTCCTCTGGCCATAGAAAGCCCGGAGGCTCAGTCACACGCAAGGGACCGGCACTGCCATCGAGGAGCGGAAGGTACCAAAGGCCCCAAGTCATCAGCCATACGGGTGAGCACCACACGGTACACTCAGGGACGTGGGCTGC